>NC_141811.1:0-625312 GCF_057944985.1 Cucurbita pepo subsp. pepo | reverse complement strand
TCCACGAGGGTCTTTTCGTAAGGGTTGAGGTTGGGAAGTCTTTTCGACACGAGTAAATGTATTTTTTCTTCCATATTTTAACCTTAGGACAATCTTTAGTGGATATGGTATGATACTAAAACGAGAAAACAACTTTTCAGATCGAGTTAACGACCCTGTCACAATGGGCAAAAAAGTTCCTATGTTAACACCTTTGGATTTTGAGTGAAAATGGCCCGGAAGCGAAATTGAAAAAAATTCGTATTTTAACAATTTATATGTGTAAGACTCTTAAACTTGAGCGTTTCCTTACAGATTCGTCGAAAAACATCGAAAGAAACAAAGGTTTTTCAAATAGTGATTCGGATGCCTCCACGAGGGTCTTTTCGTAAGGGTTGAGGTTGTGAAGTCTTTTCGACACGAGTAAATGTTTTTTTTCTTCCATATTTTAAGCTTAGGACAATCTTTTGTGGATATGGTATGATACTAAAACGAGAAAACAACTTTTCAGATCGAGTTAACGACCCTGTCCCAATGGGCAAAAAAGTTCCTATGTTAACACCTATGGATTTTGAGTGAAAAATGGCCCGGAAGCGAAAGTGAAAAAAATTCGTATTTTAACCATTTATATGTGTAAGACTCTTAAACTTGAGCGTTTCCTTACAGATTCATCGAAAAACATCGATAGAAACAAAGGTTTTTCAAATAGTGATTCGGGTGCCTCCACGAGGGTCTTTTCGTAAGGGTTGAGGTTGTGAAGTCTTTTCGACACGAGTAAATGTTTTTTTTCTTCCATATTTTAAGCTTAGGACAATCTTTTGTGGATATGGTATGATACTAAAACGAGAAAACAACTTTTCAGATCGAGTTAACGACCCTGTCCCAATGGGCAAAAAAGTTCCTATGTTAACACCTATGGATTTTGAGTGAAAAATGGCCCGGAAGCGAAAGTGAAAAAAATTTGTATTTTAACCATTTATATGTGTAAGACTCTTAAACTTGAGCGTTTCCTTAAAGATTCGTCGAAAAACATCGAAAGAAACAAAGGTTTTTCAAATAGTGATTCGGATGCCTCCACGAGGGTCTTTTCGTAAGGGTTGAGGTTGTGAAGTCTTCTCGACACGAGTAAATGTTTTTTTTCTTCCATATTTTAAGCTTAGGACAATCTTTTGTGGATATGGTATGATACTAAAACGAGAAAACAACTTTTCAGATCGAGTTAACGATCCTGTCACAATGGGCAAAAAAGTTCCTATGTTAACACCTTTGGATTTTGAGTGAAAATGGCCCGGAAGCGAAATTGAAAAAAATTCGTATTTTAACCATTTATATGTGTAAGACTCTTAAACTTGAGCGTTTCCTTACAGATTCGTCGAAAAACATCGATAGAAACAAAGGTTTTTCAAATAGTGATTCGGATGCCTCCACGAGGGTCTTTTCGTAAGGGTTGAGGTTGTGAAGTCTTTTCGACAGGAGTAAATGTTTTTTTTCTTCCATATTTTAAGCTTAGGACAATCTTTTGTGGATATGGTATGATACTAAAACGAGAAAACAACTTTTCAGATCGAGTTAACGACCCTGTCCCAATGGGCAAAAAAGTTCCTATGTTAACACCTATGGATTTTGAGTGAAAAATGGCCCGGAAGCTAAAGTGAAAAAAATTCGTATTTTAACCATTTATATGTGTAAGACTCTTAAACTTGAGCGTTTCCTTACAGATTCGTCGAAAAACATCGAAAGAAACAAAGGTTTTTCAAATAGTGATTCGGATGCCTCCACGAGGGTCTTTTTGTAAGGGTTGAGGTTGTGAAGTCTTTTCGACACGAGTAAATGTTTTTTTTCTTCCATATTTTAACCTTAGGACAATCTTTAGTGGATATGGTATGATACTAAAACGAGAAAACAACTTTTCAGATCGAGTTAACGACCCTGTCACAATGGGCAAAAAAGTTCCTATGTTAACACCTTTGGATTTTGAGTGAAAATGGCCCGGAAGCGAAATTGAAAAAAATTCGTATTTTAACCATTTATATGTGTAAGACTCTTAAACTTGAGCGTTTCCTTACAGATTCGTCGAAAAACATCGAAAGAAACAAAGGTTTTTCAAATAGTGATTCGGATGCCTCCACGAGGGTCTTTTCGTAAGGGTTGAGGTTGTGAAGTCTTTTCGACACGAGTAAATGTTTTTTTTCTTCCATATTTTAACCTTAGGACAATCTTTAGTGGATATGGTATGATACTAAAACGAGAAAACAACTTTTCAGATCGAGTTAACGACCCTGTCACAATGGGCAAAAAAGTTCCTATGTTAACACCTTTGGATTTTGAGTGAAAATGGCCCGGAAGCGAAATTGAAAAAAATTCGTATTTTAACCATTTATATGTGTAAGACTCTTAAACTTGAGCGTTTCCTTACAGATTCGTCGAAAAACATCGAAAGAAACAAAGGTTATTCAAATAGTGATTCGGATGCCTCCACGAGGGTCTTTTCGTAAGGGTTGAGGTTGTGAAGTCTTTTCGACACGAGTAAATATTTTTTTTCTTCCATATTTTAAGCTTAGGACAATCTTTTGTGGATATGGTATGATACTAAAACGAGAAAACAACTTTTCAGATCGAGTTAACGACCCTGTCCCAATGGGCAAAAAAGTTCCTATGTTAACACCTATGGATTTTGATTGAAAAATGGCCCGGAAGCGAAATTGAAAAAAATTCGTATTTTAACCATTTATATGTGTAAGACTCTTAAACTTGAGCGTTTCCTTACAGATTCGTCGAAAAAAATCGAAAGAAACAAAGGTTTTTCACATAGTCATTCGGGTGCCTCCACGAGGGTCTTTTCGTAAGGGTTGAGGTTGGGAAGTCTTTTCGACACGAGTAAATGTATTTTTTCTTCCATATTTTAACCTTAGGACAATCTTTAGTGGATATGGTATGATACTAAAACGAGAAAACAACTTTTCAGATCGAGTTAACGACCCTGTCACAATGGGCAAAAAAGTTCCTATGTTAACACCTTTGGATTTTGAGTGAAAATGGCCCGGAAGCGAAATTGAAAAAAATTCGTATTTTAACCATTTATATGTGTAAGACTCTTAAACTTGAGCGTTTCCTTACAGATTAGTCGAAAAAAATCGAAAGAAACAAAGGTTTTTCACATAGTCATTCGGGTGCCTCCACGAGGGTCTTTTCGTAAGGGTTGAGGTTGTGAAGTCTTTTCGACACGAGTAAATGTGTTTTTTCTTCCATATTTTAAGCTTAGGACAATCTTAAGTGGATATGGTATGATACTAAAACAAGAAAACAACTTTTCAGATCGAGTTAACGACCCTGTCCCAATGGGCAAAAAAGTTCCTATGTTAACACCTATGGATTTTGAGTGAAAAATGGCCCGGAAGCGAAAGTGAAAAAAATTCGTATTTTAACCATTTATATGTGTAAGACTCTTAAACTTGAGCGTTTCCTTACAGATTCGTCGAAAAACATCGAAAGAAACAAAGGTCTTTCACATAGAAATTCGGGTGCCTCCACGAGGGTCTTTTCGTAAGGGTTGAGGTTGGGAAGTCTTTTCGACACGAGTAAATGTATTTTTTCTTCCATATTTTAACCTTAGGCCAATCTTTAGTGGATATGGTATGATACTAAAACGAGAAAACAACTTTTCAGATCGAGTTAACGACCCTGTCACAATGGGCAAAAAAGTTCCTATGTTAACACCTTTGGATTTTGAGTGAAAATGGCCCGGAAGCGAAATTGAAAAAAATTCGTATTTTAACCATTTATATGTGTAAGACTCTTAAACTTGAGCGTTTCCTTACAGATTCGTCGAAAAACATCGAAAGAAACAAAGGTTTTTCAAATAGTGATTCGGATGCCTCCACGAGGGTCTTTTCGTAAGGGTTGAGGTTGTGAAGTCTTTTCGACACGAGTAAATGTTTTTTT
This sequence comes from Cucurbita pepo subsp. pepo, assembly GCF_057944985.1. Classification (NCBI taxonomy): domain Eukaryota; kingdom Viridiplantae; phylum Streptophyta; class Magnoliopsida; order Cucurbitales; family Cucurbitaceae; genus Cucurbita; species Cucurbita pepo. Next base: position 621,391 of record NC_141811.1, on the reverse strand, counting down.
TCTTCCATATTTTAAGCTTAGGACAATCTTTTGTGGATATGGTATGATACTAAAACGAGAAAACAACTTTTCAGATCGAGTTAACGACCCTGTCCCAATGGGCAAAAAAGTTCCTATGTTAACACCTATGGATTTTGAGTGAAAAATGGCCCGGAAGCTAAAGTGAAAAAAATTCGTATTTTAACCATTTATATGTGTAAGACTCTTAAACTTGAGCGTTTCCTTACAGATTCGTCGAAAAACATCGAAAGAAACAAAGGTTTTTCAAATAGTGATTCGGATGCCTCCACGAGGGTCTTTTTGTAAGGGTTGAGGTTGTGAAGTCTTTTCGACACGAGTAAATGTTTTTTTTCTTCCATATTTTAACCTTAGGACAATCTTTAGTGGATATGGTATGATACTAAAACGAGAAAACAACTTTTCAGATCGAGTTAACGACCCTGTCACAATGGGCAAAAAAGTTCCTATGTTAACACCTTTGGATTTTGAGTGAAAATGGCCCGGAAGCGAAATTGAAAAAAATTCGTATTTTAACCATTTATATGTGTAAGACTCTTAAACTTGAGCGTTTCCTTACAGATTCGTCGAAAAACATCGAAAGAAACAAAGGTTTTTCAAATAGTGATTCGGATGCCTCCACGAGGGTCTTTTCGTAAGGGTTGAGGTTGTGAAGTCTTTTCGACACGAGTAAATGTTTTTTTTCTTCCATATTTTAACCTTAGGACAATCTTTAGTGGATATGGTATGATACTAAAACGAGAAAACAACTTTTCAGATCGAGTTAACGACCCTGTCACAATGGGCAAAAAAGTTCCTATGTTAACACCTTTGGATTTTGAGTGAAAATGGCCCGGAAGCGAAATTGAAAAAAATTCGTATTTTAACCATTTATATGTGTAAGACTCTTAAACTTGAGCGTTTCCTTACAGATTCGTCGAAAAACATCGAAAGAAACAAAGGTTATTCAAATAGTGATTCGGATGCCTCCACGAGGGTCTTTTCGTAAGGGTTGAGGTTGTGAAGTCTTTTCGACACGAGTAAATATTTTTTTTCTTCCATATTTTAAGCTTAGGACAATCTTTTGTGGATATGGTATGATACTAAAACGAGAAAACAACTTTTCAGATCGAGTTAACGACCCTGTCCCAATGGGCAAAAAAGTTCCTATGTTAACACCTATGGATTTTGAGTGAAAAATGACCCGGAAGCGAAAGTGAAAAAAATTCGTATTTTAACCATTTATATGTGTAAGACTCTTAAACTTGACCGTTTCCTTACAGATTCGTCGAAAAACATCGAAAGAAACAAAGGTCTTTCACATAGAAATTCGGGTGCCTCCACGAGGGTCTTTTCGTAAGGGTTGAGGTTGGGAAGTCTTTTCGACACGAGTAAATGTATTTTTTCTTCCATATTTTAACCTTAGGCCAATCTTTAGTGGATATGGTATGATACTAAAACGAGAAAACAACTTTTCAGATCGAGTTAACGACCCTGTCACAATGGGCAAAAAAGTTCCTATGTTAACACCTTTGGATTTTGAGTGAAAATGGCCCGAAAGCGAAATTGAAAAAAATTCGTATTTTAACCATTTATATGTGTAAGACTCTTAAACTTGAGCGTTTCCTTACAGATTCGTCGAAAAACATCGAAAGAAACAAAGGTTTTTCAAATAGTGATTCGGATGCCTCCACGAGGGTCTTTTCGTAAGGGTTGAGGTTGTGAAGTCTTTTCGACACGAGTAAATGTTTTTTTTCTTCCATATTTTAAGCTTAGGACAATCTTTTGTGGATATGGTATGATACTAAAACGAGAAAACAACTTTTCAGATCGAGTTAACGACCCTGTCCCAATGGGCAAAAAAGTTCCTATGTTAACACCTATGGATTTTGAGTGAAAAATGACCCGGAAGCGAAAGTGAAAAAAATTCGTATTTTAACCATTTATATGTGTAAGACTCTTAAACTTGAGCGTTTCCTTACAGATTCGTCGAAAAACATCGAAAGAAACAAAGGTTTTTCAAATAGTGATTCGGATGCCTCCACGAGGGTCTTTTCGTAAGGGTTGAGGTTGTGAAGTCTTTTCGACACGAGTAAATGTTTTTTTTCTTCCATATTTTAAGCTTAGGACAATCTTTTGTGGATATGGTATGATACTAAAACGAGAAAACAACTTTTCAGATCGAGTTAACGACCCTGTCCAAATGGGCAAAAAAGTTCCTATGTTAACACCTATGGATTTTGAGTGAAAAATGGCCCGGAAGCGAAAGTGAAAAAAATTCGTATTTTAACCATTTATATGTGTAAGACTCTTAAACTTGAGCGTTTCCTTACAGATTCGTCGAAAAACATCGAAAGAAACAAAGGTTTTTCAAATAGTGATTCGGATGCCTCCACGAGGGTCTTTTCGTAAGGGTTGAGGTTGTGAAGTCTTTTCGACACGAGTAAATGTGTTTTTTCTTCCATATTTTAAGCTTAGGACAATCTTAAGTGGATATGGTATGATACTAAAACGAGAAAACAACTTTTCAGATCGAGTTAACGACCCTGTCCCAATGGGCAAAAAAGTTCCTATGTTAACACCTATGGATTTTGAGTGAAAAATGGCCCGGAAGCGAAAGTGAAAAAAATTCGTATTTTAACCATTTATATGTGTAAGACTCTTAAACTTGAGCGTTTCCTTACAGATTCGTCGAAAAACATCGAAAGAAACAAAGGTCTTTCACATAGAAATTCGGGTGCCTCCACGAGGGTCTTTTCGTAAGGGTTGAGGTTGGGAAGTCTTTTCGACACGAGTAAATGTATTTTTTCTTCCATATTTTAACCTTAGGACAATCTTTAGTGGATATGGTATGATACTAAAACGAGAAAACAACTTTTCAGATCGAGTTAACGACCCTGTCACAATGGGCAAAAAAGTTCCTATGTTAACACCTTTGGATTTTGAGTGAAAATGGCCCGGAAGCGAAATTGAAAAAAATTCGTATTTTAACAATTTATATGTGTAAGACTCTTAAACTTGAGCGTTTCCTTACAGATTCGTCGAAAAACATCGAAAGAAACAAAGGTTTTTCAAATAGTGATTCGGATGCCTCCACGAGGGTCTTTTCGTAAGGGTTGAGGTTGTCAAGTCTTTTCGACACGAGTAAATGTTTTTTTTCTTCCATATTTTAAGCTTAGGACAATCTTTTGTGGATATGGTATGATACTAAAACGAGAAAACAACTTTTCAGATCGAGTTAACGACCCTGTCCCAATGGGCAAAAAAGTTCCTATGTTAACACCTATGGATTTTGAGTGAAAAATGGCCCGGAAGCGATAGTGAAAAAAATTCGTATTTTAACCATTTATATGTGTAAGACTCTTAAACTTGAGCGTTTCCTTACAGATTCGTCGAAAAACATCGAAAGAAACAAAGGTCTTTCACATAGAAATTCGGGTGCCTCCACGAGGGTCTTTTCGTAAGGGTTGAGGTTGGGAAGTCTTTTCGACACGAGTAAATGTATTTTTTCTTCCATATTTTAACCTTAGGACAATCTTTAGTGGATATGGTATGATACTAAAACGAGAAAACAACTTTTCAGATCGAGTTAACGACCCTGTCACAATGGGCAAAAAAGTTCCTATGTTAACACCTTTGGATTTTGAGTGAAAATGGCCCGGAAGCGAAATTCAAAAAAATTCGTATTTTAACCATTTATATGTGTAAGACTCTTAAACTTGAGCGTTTCCTTACAGATTCGTCGAAAAACATCGAAAGAAACAAAGGTTTTTCAAATAGTGATTCGGATGCCTCCACGAGGGTCTTTTCGTAAGGGTTGAGGTTGTGAAGTCTTTTCGACACGAGTAAATGTTTTTTTTCTTCCATATTTTAAGCTTAGGACAATCTTTTGTGGATATGGTATGATACTAAAACGAGAAAACAACTTTTCAGATCGAGTTAACGACCCTGTCCAAATGGGCAAAAAAGTTCCTATGTTAACACCTATGGATTTTGAGTGAAAAATGGCCCGGAAGTGAAAGTGAAAAAAATTCGTATTTTAACCATTTATATGTGTAAGACTCTTAAACTTGAGCGTTTCCTTACAGATTCGTCGAAAAACATCGATAGAAACAAAGGTTTTTCAAATAGTGATTCGGATGCCTCCACGAGGGTCTTTTCGTAAGGGTTGAGGTTGTGAAGTCTTTTCGACACGAGTAAATGTTTTTTTTCTTCCATATTTTAAGCTTAGGACAATCTTTTGTGGATATGGTATGATACTAAAACGAGAAAACAACTTTTCAGATCGAGTTAACGACCCTGTCCCAATGGGCAAAAAAGTTCCTATGTTAACACCTATGGATTTTGATTGAAAAATGGCCCGGAAGCGAAATTGAAAAAAATTCGTATTTTAACCATTTATATGTGTAAGACTCTTAAACTTGAGCGTTTCCTTACAGATTCGTCGAAAAAAATCGAAAGAAACAAAGGTTTTTCACATAGTCATTCGGGTGCCTCCACGAGGGTCTTTTCGTAAGGGTTGAGGTTGTGAAGTCTTTTCGACACGAGTAAATGTTTTTTTTCTTCCATATTTTAAGCTTAGGACAATCTTAAGTGGATATGGTATGATACTAAAACAAGAAAACAACTTTTCAGATCGAGTTAACGACCCTGTCCCAATGGGCAAAAAAGTTCCTATGTTAACACCTATGGATTTTGAGTGAAAAATGGCCCGAAAGCGAAAGTGAAAAAAATTCGTATTTTAACCATTTATATGTGTAAGACTCTTAAACTTGAGCGTTTCCTTACAGATTCGTCGAAAAACATCGAAAGAAACAAAGGTTTTTCAAATAGTGATTCGGATGCCTCCACGAGGGTCTTTTCGTAAGGGTTGAGGTTGTGAAGTCTTTTCGACACGAGTAAATGTTTTTTTTCTTCCATATTTTAAGCTTAGGACAATCTTTTGTGGATATGGTATGATACTAAAACGAGAAAACAACTTTTCAGATCGAGTTAACGACCCTGTCCCAATGGGCAAAAAAGTTCCTATGTTAACACCTATGGATTTTGAGTGAAAAATGACCCGGAAGCGAAAGTGAAAAAAATTCGTATTTTAACCATTTATATGTGTAAGACTCTTAAACTTGAGCGTTTCCTTACAGATTCGTCGAAAAACATCGAAAGAAACAAAGGTTTTTCAAATAGTGATTCGGATGCCTCCACGAGGGTCTTTTCGTAAGGGTTGAGGTTGTGAAGTCTTTTCGACACGAGTAAATGTTTTTTTTCTTCCATATTTTAAGCTTAGGACAATCTTTTGTGGATATGGTATGATACTAAAACGAGAAAACAACTTTTCAGATCGAGTTAACGACCCTGTCCAAATGGGCAAAAAAGTTCCTATGTTAACACCTATGGATTTTGAGTGAAAAATGGCCCGGAAGCGAAAGTGAAAAAAATTCGTATTTTAACCATTTATATGTGTAAGACTCTTAAACTTGAGCGTTTCCTTACAGATTCGTCGAAAAACATCGAAAGAAACAAAGGTTTTTCAAATAGTGATTCGGATGCCTCCACGAGGGTCTTTTCGTAAGGGTTGAGGTTGTGAAGTCTTTTCGACACGAGTAAATGTGTTTTTTCTTCCATATTTTAAGCTTAGGACAATCTTAAGTGGATATGGTATGATACTAAAACGAGAAAACAACTTTTCAGATCGAGTTAACGACCCTGTCCCAATGGGCAAAAAAGTTCCTATGTTAACACCTATGGATTTTGAGTGAAAAATGGCCCGGAAGCGAAAGTGAAAAAAATTCGTATTTTAACCATTTATATGTGTAAGACTCTTAAACTTGAGCGTTTCCTTACAGATTCGTCGAAAAACATCGAAAGAAACAAAGGTCTTTCACATAGAAATTCGGGTGCCTCCACGAGGGTCTTTTCGTAAGGGTTGAGGTTGGGAAGTCTTTTCGACACGAGTAAATGTATTTTTTCTTCCATATTTTAACCTTAGGACAATCTTTAGTGGATATGGTATGATACTAAAACGAGAAAACAACTTTTCAGATCGAGTTAACGACCCTGTCACAATGGGCAAAAAAGTTCCTATGTTAACACCTTTGGATTTTGAGTGAAAATGGCCCGGAAGCGAAATTGAAAAAAATTCGTATTTTAACAATTTATATGTGTAAGACTCTTAAACTTGAGCGTTTCCTTACAGATTCGTCGAAAAACATCGAAAGAAACAAAGGTTTTTCAAATAGTGATTCGGATGCCTCCACGAGGGTCTTTTCGTAAGGGTTGAGGTTGTCAAGTCTTTTCGACACGAGTAAATGTTTTTTTTCTTCCATATTTTAAGCTTAGGACAATCTTTTGTGGATATGGTATGATACTAAAACGAGAAAACAACTTTTCAGATCGAGTTAACGACCCTGTCCCAATGGGCAAAAAAGTTCCTATGTTAACACCTATGGATTTTGAGTGAAAAATGGCCCGGAAGCGATAGTGAAAAAAATTCGTATTTTAACCATTTATATGTGTAAGACTCTTAAACTTGAGCGTTTCCTTACAGATTCGTCGAAAAACATCGAAAGAAACAAAGGTCTTTCACATAGAAATTCGGGTGCCTCCACGAGGGTCTTTTCGTAAGGGTTGAGGTTGGGAAGTCTTTTCGACACGAGTAAATGTATTTTTTCTTCCATATTTTAACCTTAGGACAATCTTTAGTGGATATGGTATGATACTAAAACGAGAAAACAACTTTTCAGATCGAGTTAACGACCCTGTCACAATGGGCAAAAAAGTTCCTATGTTAACACCTTTGGATTTTGAGTGAAAATGGCCCGGAAGCGAAATTCAAAAAAATTCGTATTTTAACCATTTATATGTGTAAGACTCTTAAACTTGAGCGTTTCCTTACAGATTCGTCGAAAAACATCGAAAGAAACAAAGGTTTTTCAAATAGTGATTCGGATGCCTCCACGAGGGTCTTTTCGTAAGGGTTGAGGTTGTGAAGTCTTTTCGACACGAGTAAATGTTTTTTTTCTTCCATATTTTAAGCTTAGGACAATCTTTTGTGGATATGGTATGATACTAAAACGAGAAAACAACTTTTCAGATCGAGTTAACGACCCTGTCCAAATGGGCAAAAAAGTTCCTATGTTAACACCTATGGATTTTGAGTGAAAAATGGCCCGGAAGTGAAAGTGAAAAAAATTCGTATTTTAACCATTTATATGTGTAAGACTCTTAAACTTGAGCGTTTCCTTACAGATTCGTCGAAAAACATCGATAGAAACAAAGGTTTTTCAAATAGTGATTCGGATGCCTCCACGAGGGTCTTTTCGTAAGGGTTGAGGTTGTGAAGTCTTTTCGACACGAGTAAATGTTTTTTTTCTTCCATATTTTAAGCTTAGGACAATCTTTTGTGGATATGGTATGATACTAAAACGAGAAAACAACTTTTCAGATCGAGTTAACGACCCTGTCCCAATGGGCAAAAAAGTTCCTATGTTAACACCTATGGATTTTGATTGAAAAATGGCCCGGAAGCGAAATTGAAAAAAATTCGTATTTTAACCATTTATATGTGTAAGACTCTTAAACTTGAGCGTTTCCTTACAGATTCGTCGAAAAAAATCGAAAGAAACAAAGGTTTTTCACATAGTCATTCGGGTGCCTCCACGAGGGTCTTTTCGTAAGGGTTGAGGTTGTGAAGTCTTTTCGACACGAGTAAATGTTTTTTTTCTTCCATATTTTAAGCTTAGGACAATCTTAAGTGGATATGGTATGATACTAAAACAAGAAAACAACTTTTCAGATCGAGTTAACGACCCTGTCCCAATGGGCAAAAAAGTTCCTATGTTAACACCTATGGATTTTGAGTGAAAAATGGCCCGAAAGCGAAAGTGAAAAAAATTCGTATTTTAACCATTTATATGTGTAAGACTCTTAAACTTGAGCGTTTCCTTACAGATTCGTCGAAAAACATCGAAAGAAACAAAGGTTTTTCAAATAGTGATTCGGATGCCTCCACGAGGGTCTTTTCGTAAGGGTTGAGGTTGTGAAGTCTTTTCGACACGAGTAAATGTTTTTTTTCTTCCATATTTTAAGCTTAGGACAATCTTTTGTGGATATGGTATGATACTAAAACGAGAAAACAACTTTTCAGATCGAGTTAACGACCCTGTCCCAATGGGCAAAAAAGTTCCTATGTTAACACCTATGGATTTTGAGTGAAAAATGGCCCAGAAGCGAAAGTGAAAAAAATTCGTATTTTAACCATTTATATGTGTAAGACTCTTAAACTTGAGCGTTTCCTTACAGATTCGTCGAAAAACATCGAAAGAAACAAAGGTCTTTCACATAGTCATTCGGGTGCCTCCACGAGGGTCTTTTCGTAAGGTTGAGGTTGTGAAGTCTTTTCGACACGAGTAAATGTGTTTTTTCTTCCATATTTTAAGCTTAGGACAATCTTAAGTGGATATGGTATGATACTAAAACAAGAAAACAACTTTTCAGATCGAGTTAACGACCCTGTCCCAATGGGCAAAAAAGTTCCTATGTTAACACCTATGGATTTTGAGTGAAAAATGGCCCGGAAGCGAAAGTGAAAAAAATTCGTATTTTAACCATTTATATGTGTAAGACTCTTAAACTTGAGCGTTTCCTTACAGATTCGTCGAAAAACATCGAAAGAAATAAAGGTCTTTCACATAGTCATTCGGGTGCCTCCACGAGGGTCTTTTCGTAAGGGTTGAGGTTGGGAAGTCTTTTCGACACGAGTAAATGTATTTTTTCTTCCATATTTTAACCTTACGACAATCTTTAGTGGATATGGTATGATACTAAAACGAGAAAACAACTTTTCAGATCGAGTTAACGACCCTGTCACAGTGGGCAAAAAAGTTCCTATGTTAACACCTATGGATTTTGAGTGAAAATGGCCCTGAAGCGAAATTGAAAAAAATTCGTATTTTAACAATTTATATGTGTAAGACTCTTAAACTTGAGCGTTTCCTTACAGATTCGTCGAAAAACATCGAAAGAAACAAAGGTTTTTCAAATAGTGATTCGGATGCCTCCACGAGGGTCTTTTCGTAAGGGTTGAGGTTGTGAAGTCTTTTCGACACGAGTAAATGTTTTTTTTCTTCCATATTTTAAGCTTAGGACAATCTTTTGTGGATATGGTATGATACTAAAACGAGAAAACAACTTTTCAGATCGAGTTAACGACCCTGTCACCATGGGCAAAAAAGTTCCTATGTTAACACCTTTGGATTTTGAGTGAAAATGGCCCGGAAGCGAAAGTGAAAAAAATTCGTATTTTAACCATTTATATATGTAAGACTCTTAAACTTGAGCGTTTCCTTACAGATTCGTCGAAAAACATCGAAAGAAATAAAGGTCTTTCACATAGTCATTCGGGTGCCTCCACGAGGGTCTTTTCGTAAGGGTTGAGGTTGGGAAGTCTTTTTGACACGAGTAAATGTATTTTTTCTTCCATATTTTAACCTTAGGACAATCTTTAGTGGATATGGTATGATACTAAAACGAGAAAACAACTTTTCAGATCGAGTTAACGATCCTGTCACAATGGGCAAAAAAGTTCCTATGTTAACACCTATGGATTTTGAGTGAAAAATGGCCCGGAAGCGAAAGTGAAAAAAATTCGTATTTTAACCATTTATATGTGTAAGACTCTTAAACTTGAGCGTTTCCTTACAGATTCGTCGAAAAACATCGAAAGAAACAAAGGTTTTTCAAATAGTGATTCGGATGCCTCCACGAGGGTCTTTTCGTAAGGGTTGAGGTTGTGAAGTCTTTTCGACACGAGTAAATGTTTTTTTTCTTCCATATTTTAAGCTTAGGACAATCTTAAGTGGATATGGTATGATACTAAAACAAGAAAACAACTTTTCAGATCGAGTTAACGACCCTGTCCCAATGGGCAAAAAAGTTCCTATGTTAACACCTATGGATTTTGAGTGAAAAATGGCCCGGAAGCGAAAGTGAAAAAAATTCGTATTTTAACCATTTATATGTGTAAGACTCTTAAACTTGAGCGTTTCCTTACAGATTCGTCGAAAAACATCGAAAGAAACAAAGGTTTTTCAAATAGTGATTCGGATGCCTCCACGAGGGTCTTTTCGTAAGGGTTGAGGTTGTGAAGTCTTTTCGACACGAGTAAATGTTTTTTTTCTTCCATATTTTAAGCTTAGGACAATCTTTTGTGGATATGGTATGATACTAAAACGAGAAAACAACTTTTCAGATCGAGTTAACGACCCTGTCACCATGGGCAAAAAAGTTCCTATGTTAACACCTTTGGATTTTGAGTGAAAATGGCACGGAAGCGAAAGTGAAAAAAATTCGTATTTTAACCATTTATATATGTAAGACTCTTAAACTTGAGCGTTTCCTTACAGATTCGTCGAAAAACATCGAAAGAAATAAAGGTCTTTCACATAGTCATTCGGGTGCCTCCACGAGGGTCTTTTCGTAAGGGTTGAGGTTGGGAAGTCTTTTTGACACGAGTAAATGTATTTTTTCTTCCATATTTTAACCTTAGGACAATCTTTAGTGGATATGGTATGATACTAAAACGAGAAAACAACTTTTCAGATCGAGTTAACGATCCTGTCACAATGGGCAAAAAAGTTCCTATGTTAACACCTATGGATTTTGAGTGAAAAATGGCCCGGAAGCGAAAGTGAAAAAAATTCGTATTTTAACCATTTATATGTGTAAGACTCTTAAACTTGAGCGTTTCCTTACAGATTCGTCGAAAAACATCGAAAGAAACAAAGGTTTTTCAAATAGTGATTCGGATGCCTCCACGAGGGTCTTTTCGTAAGGGTTGAGGTTGTGAAGTCTTTTCGACACGAGTAAATGTTTTTTTTCTTCCATATTTTAAGCTTAGGACAATCTTAAGTGGATATGGTATGATACTAAAACAAGAAAACAACTTTTCAGATCGAGTTAACGACCCTGTCCCAATGGGCAAAAAAGTTCCTATGTTAACACCTATGGATTTTGAGTGAAAAATGGCCCGGAAGCGAAAGTGAAAAAAATTCGTATTTTAACCATTTATATGTGTAAGACTCTTAAACTTGAGCGTTTCCTTACAGATTCGTCGAAAAACATCGAAAGAAACAAAGGTTTTACAAATAGTGATTCGGATGCCTCCACGAGGGTCTTTTCGTAAGGGTTGAGGTTGTGAAGTCTTTTCGACACGAGTAAATGTTTTTTTTCTTCCATATTTTAAGCTTAGGACAATCTTTTGTGGATATGGTATGATACTAAAACGAGAAAACAACTTTTCAGATCGAGTTAACGACCCTGTCACCATGGGCAAAAAAGTTCCTATGTTAACACCTTTGGATTTTGAGTGAAAATGGCACGGAAGCGAAAGTGAAAAAAATTCGTATTTTAACCATTTATATATGTAAGACTCTTAAACTTGAGCGTTTCCTTACAGATTCGTCGAAAAAAATCGAAAGAAATAAAGGTCTTTCACATAGTCATTCGGGTGCCTCCACGAGGGTCTTTTCGTAAGGGTTGAGGTTGGGAAGTCTTTTTGACACGAGTAAATGTATTTTTTCTTCCATATTTTAACCTTAGGACAATCTTTAGTGGATATGGTATGATACTAAAACGAGAAAACAACTTTTCAGATCGAGTTAACGATCCTGTCACAATGGGCAAAAAAGTTCCTATGTTAACACCTATGGATTTTGAGTGAAAAATGGCCCGGAAGCGAAAGTGAAAAAAATTCGTATTTTAACCATTTATATGTGTAAGACTCTTAAACTTGAGCGTTTCCTTACAGATTCGTCGAAAAACATCGAAAGAAACAAAGGTTTTTCAAATAGTGATTCGGATGCCTCCACGAGGGTCTTTTCGTAAGGGTTGAGGTTGTGAAGTCTTTTCGACACGAGTAAATGTTTTTTTTCTTCCATATTTTAAGCTTAGGACAATCTTAAGTGGATATGGTATGATACTAAAACAAGAAAACAACTTTTCAGATCGAGTTAACGACCCTGTCCCAATGGGCAAAAAAGTTCCTATGTTAACACCTATGGATTTTGAGTGAAAAATGGCCCGGAAGCGAAAGTGAAAAAAATTCGTATTTTAACCATTTATATGTGTAAGACTCTTAAACTTGAGCGTTTCCTTACAGATTCGTCGAAAAACATCGAAAGAAACAAAGGTTTTTCAAATAGTGATTCGGATGCCTCCACGAGTGTCTTTTCGTAAGGGTTGAGGTTGTGAAGTCTTTTCGACACGAGTAAATGTTTTTTTTCTTCCATATTTTAAGCTTAGGACAATCTTTTGTGGATATGGTATGATACTAAAACGAGAAAACAACTTTTCAGATCGAGTTAACGACCCTGTCCCAATGGGCAAAAAGGTTCCTATGTTAACACCTATGGATTTTGATTGAAAAATGGCCCGGAAGCGAAATTGAAAAAAATTCGTATTTTAACCATTTATATGTGTAAGACTCTTAAACTTGAGCGTTTCCTTACAGATTCGTCGAAAAAAATCGAAAGAAACAAAGGTTTTTCACATAGTCATTCGGGTGCCTCCACGAGGGTCTTTTCGTAAGGGTTGAGGTTGTGAAGTCTTTTCGACACGAGTAAATGTGTTTTTTCTTCCATATTTTAAGCTTAGGACAATCTTAAGTGGATATGGTATGATACTAAAACAAGAAAACAACTTTTCAGATCGAGTTAACGACCCTGTCCCAATGGGCAAAAAAGTTCCTATGTTAACACCTATGGATTTAGAGTGAAAAATGGCCCGGAAGCGAAAGTGAAAAAAATTCGTATTTTAACCATTTATATGTGTAAGACTCTTAAACTTGAGCGTTTCCTTACAGATTCGTCGAAAAACATCGAAAGAAACAAAGGTCTTTCACATAGAAATTCGGGTGCCTCCACGAGGGTCTTTTCGTAAGGGTTGAGGTTGGGAAGTCTTTTCGACACGAGTAAATGTATTTTTTCTTCCATATTTTAACCTTAGGACAATCTTTAGTGGATATGGTATGATACTAAAACGAGAAAACAACTTTTCAGATCGAGTTAACGACCCTGTCACAATGGGCAAAAAAGTTCCTATGTTAACACCTTTGGATTTTGAGTGAAAATGGCCCGGAAGCGAAATTGAAAAAAATTCGTATTTTAACCATTTATATGTGTAAGACTCTTAAACTTGAGCGTTTCCTTACAGATTCGTCGAAAAACATCGAAAGAAACAAAGGTTTTTCAAATAGTGATTCGGATGCCTCCACGAGGGTCTTTTCGTAAGGGTTGAGGTTGTGAAGTCTTTTCGACACGAGTAAATGTTTTTTTTCTTCCATATTTTAAGCTTAGGACAATCTTTTGTGGATATGGTATGATACTAAAACGAGAAAACAACTTTTCAGATCGAGTTAACGACCCTGTCCCAATGGGCAAAAAAGTTCCTATGTTTACACCTATGGATTTTGAGTGAAAAATGGCCCGGAAGCGAAAGTGAAAAAAATTCGTATTTTAACCATTTATATGTGTAAGACTCTTAAACTTGAGCGTTTCCTTACATATTCGTCGAAAAAAATCGAAAGAAACAAAGGTTTTTCACATAGTCATTCGGGTGCCTCCACGAGGGTCTTTTCGTAAGGGTTGAGGTTGTGAAGTCTTTTCGACACGAGTAAATGTGTTTTTTCTTCCATATTTTAAGCTTAGGACAATCTTAAGTGGATATGGTATGATACTAAAACAAGAAAACAACTTTTCAGATCGAGTTAACGACCCTGTCCCAATGGGCAAAAAAGTTCCTATGTTAACACCTATGGATTTTGAGTGAAAAATGGCCCGGAAGCGAAAGTGAAAAAAATTCGTATTTTAACCATTTATATGTGTAAGACTCTTAAACTTGAGCGTTTCCTTACAGATTCGTCGAAAAACATCGAAAGAAACAAAGGTTTTCACATAGTCATTCGGGTGCCTCCACGAGGGTCTTTTCGTAAGAGTTGAGGTTGTGAAGTCTTTTCGACACGAGTAAATGTATTTTTTCTTCCATATTTTAAGCTTAGGACAATCTTTTGTGGATATGGTATGATACTAAAATGAGAAAACAACTTTTCAGATCGAGTTAACGACCCTGTCCCAATGGGCAAAAAAGTTCCTATGTTAACACCTATGGATTTTGAGTGAAAAATGGCCCGGAAGCGAAAGTGAAAAAAATTCGTATTTTAACCATTTATATGTGTAAGACTCTTAAACTTGAGCGTTTCCTTACAGATTCGTCGAAAAACATCGAAAGAAACAAAGGTTTTTCAAATAGTGATTCGGATGCCTCCACGAGTGTCTTTTCGTAAGGGTTGAGGTTGTGAAGTCTTTTCGACACGAGTAAATGTTTTTTTTCTTCCATATTTTAAGCTTAGGACAATCTTTTGTGGATATGGTATGATACTAAAACGAGAAAACAACTTTTCAGATCGAGTTAACGACCCTGTCCCAATGGGCAAAAAGGTTCCTATGTTAACACCTATGGATTTTGATTGAAAAATGGCCCGGAAGCGAAATTGAAAAAAATTCGTATTTTAACCATTTATATGTGTAAGACTCTTAAACTTGAGCGTTTCCTTACATATTCGTCGAAAAAAATCGAAAGAAACAAAGGTTTTTCACATAGTCATTCGGTGCCTCCACGAGGGTCTTTTCGTAAGGGTTGAGGTTGTGAAGTCTTTTCGACACGAGTAAATGTGTTTTTTCTTCCATATTTTAAGCTTAGGACAATCTTAACTGGATATGGTATGATACTAAAACAAGAAAACAACTTTTCAGATCGAGTTAACGACCCTGTCCCAATGGGCAAAAAAGTTCCTATGTTAACACCTATGGATTTTGAGTGAAAAATGGCCCGGAAGCGAAAGTGAAAAAAATTCGTATTTTAACCATTTATATGTGTAAGACTCTTAAACTTGAGCGTTTCCTTACAGATTCGTCGAAAAACATAGAAAGAAACAAAGGTTTTTCACATAGTCATTCGGGTGCCTCCACGAGGGTCTTTTCGTAAGAGTTGAGGTTGTGAAGTCTTTTCGACACGAGTAAATGTATTTTTTCTTCCATATTTTAAGCTTAGGACAATCTTTTGTGGATATGGTATGATACTAAAATGAGAAAACAACTTTTCAGATCGAGTTAACGACCCTGTCCCAATGGGCAAAAAAGTTCCTATGTTAACACCTATGGATTTTGAGTGAAAAATGGCCCGGAAGCTAAAGTGAAAAAAATTCATATTTTAACCATTTATATGTGTAAGACTCTTAAACTTGAGCGTTTCCTTACAGATTCGTCGAAAAACATCGATAGAAACAAAGGTTTTTCAAATAGTGATTCGGATGCCTCCACGAGGGTCTTTTCGTAAGGGTTGAGGTTGTGAAGTCTTTTCGACACGAGTAAATGTTTTTTTTCTTCCATATTTTAAGCTTAGGACAATCTTTTGTGGATATGGTATGATACTAAAATGAGAAAACAACTTTTCAGATCGAGTTAACGACCCTGTCCCAATGGGCAAAAAAGTTCCTATGTTAACACCTATGGATTTTGAGTGAAAAATGGCCCGGAAGCGAAAGTGAAAAAAATTCGTATTTTAACCATTTATATGTGTAAGACTCTTAAACTTGAGCGTTTCCTTACAGATTCGTCGAAAAACATCGAAAGAAACAAAGGTCTTTCACATAGAAATTCGGGTGCCTCCACGAGGGTCTTTTCGTAAGGGTTGAGGTTGGGAAGTCTTTTCGACACGAGTAAATGTATTTTTTCTTCCATATTTTAACCTTAGGACAATCTTTAGTGGATATGGTATGATACTAAAACGAGAAAACAACTTTTCAGATCGAGTTAACGACCCTGTCACAATGGGCAAAAAAGTTCCTATGTTAACACCTTTGGATTTTGAGTGAAAATGGCCCGGAAGCGAAAGTGAAAAAAATTCGTATTTTAACCATTTATATATGTAAGACTCTTAAACTTGAGCGTTTCCTTACAGATTCGTCGAAAAACATCGAAAGAAATAAAGGTCTTTCACATAGTCATTCGGGTGCCACCACGAGGGTCTTTTCGTAAGGGTTGAGGTTGGGAAGTCTTTTCGACACGAGTAAATGTATTTTTTCTTCCATATTTTAACCTTAGGACAATCTTTAGTGGATATGGTATGATACTAAAACGAGAAAACAACTTTTCAGATCGAGTTAACGATCCTGTCACAATGGGCAAAAAAGTTCCTATGTTAACACCTATGGATTTTGAGTGAAAAATGGCCCGGAAGCGAAAGTGAAAAAAATTCGTATTTTAACCATTTATATGTGTAAGACTCTTAAACTTGAGCGTTTCCTTACAGATTCGTCGAAAAACATCGAAAGAAACAAAGGTTTTTCAAATAGTAATTCGGATGCCTCCACGAGGGTCTTTTCGTAAGGGTTGAGGTTGGGAAGTCTTTTCGACACGAGTAAATGTATTTTTTCTTCCATATTTTAACCTTAGGACAATCTTTAGTGGATATGGTATGATACTAAAACGAGAAAACAACTTTTCAGATCGAGTTAACGACCCTGTCACAATGGGCAAAAAAGTTCCTATGTTAACACCTTTGGATTTTGAGTGAAAATGGCCCGGAAGCGAAAGTGAAAAAAATTCGTATTTTAACCATTTATATATGTAAGACTCTTAAACTTGAGCGTTTCCTTACAGATTCGTCGAAAGACATCGAAAGAAATAAAGGTCTTTCACATAGTCATTCGGGTGCCACCACGAGGGTCTTTTCGTAAGGGTTGAGGTTGGGAAGTCTTTTCGACACGAGTAAATGTATTTTTTCTTCCATATTTTAACCTTAGGACAATCTTTAGTGGATATGGTATGATACTAAAACGAGAAAACAACTTTTCAGATCGAGTTAACGACCCTGTCACAATGGGCAAAAAAGTTCCTATGTTAACACCTTTGGATTTTGAGTGAAAATGGCCCGGAAGCGAAAGTGAAAAAAATTCGTATTTTAACCATTTATATATGTAAGACTCTTAAACTTGAGCGTTTCCTTACAGATTCGTCGAAAAATATCGAAAGAAACAAAGGTTTTTCAAATAGTGATTCGGATGCCTCCACGAGGGTCTTTTCGTAAGGGTTGAGGTTGGGAAGTCTTTTCGACACGAGTAAATGTATTTTTTCTTCCATATTTTAACCTTAGGACAATCTTTAGTGGATATGGTATGATACTAAAACAAGAAAACAACTTTTCAGATCGAGTTAACGACCCTGTCACAATGGGCAAAAAAGTTCCTATGTTAACACCTTTGGATTTTGAGTGAAAATGGCCCGGAAGCGAAATTGAAAAAAATTCGTATTTTAACCATTTATATGTGTAAGACTCTTAAACTTGAGCGTTTCCTTACAGATTCGTCGAAAAACATCGAAAGAAACAAAGGTTTTTCAAATAGTGATTCGGATGCCTCCACGAGGGTCTTTTCGTAAGGGTTGAGGTTGTGAAGTCTTTTCGACACGAGTAAATGTTTTTTTTCTTCCATATTTTAAGCTTAGGACAATCTTTTGTGGATATGGTATGATACTAAAACGAGAAAACAACTTTTCAGATCGAGTTAACGACCCTGTCCCAATGGGCAAAAAAGTTCCTATGTTTACACCTATGGATTTTGAGTGAAAAATGGCCCGGAAGCGAAAGTGAAAAAAATTCGTATTTTAACCATTTATATGTGTAAGACTCTTAAACTTGAGCGTTTCCTTACATATTCGTCGAAAAAAATCGAAAGAAACAAAGGTTTTTCACATAGTCATTCGGGTGCCTCCACGAGGGTCTTTTCGTAAGGGTTGAGGTTGTGAAGTCTTTTCGACACGAGTAAATGTGTTTTTTCTTCCATATTTTAAGCTTAGGACAATCTTAAGTGGATATGGTATGATACTAAAACAAGAAAACAACTTTTCAGATCGAGTTAACGACCCTGTCCCAATGGGCAAAAAAGTTCCTATGTTAACACCTATGGATTTTGAGTGAAAAATGGCCCGGAAGCGAAAGTGAAAAAAATTCGTATTTTAACCATTTATATGTGTAAGACTCTTAAACTTGAGCGTTTCCTTACAGATTCGTCGAAAAACATCGAAAGAAACAAAGGTTTTTCACATAGTCATTCGGGTGCCTCCACGAGGGTCTTTTCGTAAGAGTTGAGGTTGTGAAGTCTTTTCGACACGAGTAAATGTATTTTTTCTTCCATATTTTAAGCTTAGGACAATCTTTTGTGGATATGGTATGATACTAAAATGAGAAAACAACTTTTCAGATCGAGTTAACGACCCTGTCCCAATGGGCAAAAAAGTTCCTATGTTAACACCTATGGATTTTGAGTGAAAAATGGCCCGGAAGCGAAAGTGAAAAAAATTCGTATTTTAACCATTTATATGTGTAAGACTCTTAAACTTGAGCGTTTCCTTACAGATTCGTCGAAAAACATCGAAAGAAACAAAGGTTTTTCAAATAGTGATTCGGATGCCTCCACGAGTGTCTTTTCGTAAGGGTTGAGGTTGTGAAGTCTTTTCGACACGAGTAAATGTTTTTTTTCTTCCATATTTTAAGCTTAGGACAATCTTTTGTGGATATGGTATGATACTAAAACGAGAAAACAACTTTTCAGATCGAGTTAACGACCCTGTCCCAATGGGCAAAAAGGTTCCTATGTTAACACCTATGGATTTTGATTGAAAAATGGCCCGGAAGCGAAATTGAAAAAAATTTGTATTTTAACCATTTATATGTGTAAGACTCTTAAACTTGAGCGTTTCCTTACATATTCGTCGAAAAAAATCGAAAGAAACAAAGGTTTTTCACATAGTCATTCGGTGCCTCCACGAGGGTCTTTTCGTAAGGGTTGAGGTTGTGAAGTCTTTTCGACACGAGTAAATGTGTTTTTTCTTCCATATTTTAAGCTTAGGACAATCTTAACTGGATATGGTATGATACTAAAACAAGAAAACAACTTTTCAGATCGAGTTAACGACCCTGTCCCAATGGGCAAAAAAGGTCCTATGTTAACACCTATGGATTTTGAGTGAAAAATGGCCCGGAAGCGAAAGTGAAAAAAATTCGTATTTTAACCATTTATATGTGTAAGACTCTTAAACTTGAGCGTTTCCTTACAGATTCGTCGAAAAACATAGAAAGAAACAAAGGTTTTTCACATAGTCATTCGGGTGCCTCCACGAGGGTCTTTTCGTAAGAGTTGAGGTTGTGAAGTCTTTTCGACACGAGTAAATGTATTTTTTCTACCATATTTTAAGCTTAGGACAATCTTTTGTGGATATGGTATGATACTAAAATGAGAAAACAACTTTTCAGATCGAGTTAACGACCCTGTCCCAATGGGCAAAAAAGTTCCTATGTTAACACCTATGGATTTTGAGTGAAAAATGGCCCGGAAGCTAAAGTGAAAAAAATTCATATTTTAACCATTTATATGTGTAAGACTCTTAAACTTGAGCGTTTCCTTACAGATTCGTCGAAAAACATCGATAGAAACAAAGGTTTTTCAAATAGTGATTCGGATGCCTCCACGAGGGTCTTTTCGTAAGGGTTGAGGTTGTGAAGTCTTTTCGACACGAGTAAATGTTTTTTTTCTTCCATATTTTAAGCTTAGGACAATCTTTTGTGGATATGGTATGATACTAAAATGAGAAAACAACTTTTCAGATCGAGTTAACGACCCTGTCCCAATGGGCAAAAAAGTTCCTATGTTAACACCTATGGATTTTGAGTGAAAAATGGCCCGGAAGCGAAAGTGAAAAAAATTCGTATTTTAACCATTTATATGTGTAAGACTCTTAAACTTGAGCGTTTCCTTACAGATTCGTCGAAAAACATCGAAAGAAACAAAGGTCTTTCACATAGAAATTCGGGTGCCTCCACGAGGGTCTTTTCGTAAGGGTTGAGGTTGGGAAGTCTTTTCGACACGAGTAAATGTATTTTTTCTTCCATATTTTAACCTTAGGACAATCTTTAGTGGATATGGTATGATACTAAAACGAGAAAACAACTTTTCAGATCGAGTTAACGACCCTGTCACAATGGGCAAAAAAGTTCCTATGTTAACACCTTTGGATTTTGAGTGAAAATGGCCCGGAAGCGAAAGTGAAAAAAATTCGTATTTTAACCATTTATATATGTAAGACTCTTAAACTTGAGCGTTTCCTTACAGATTCGTCGAAAAACATCGAAAGAAATAAAGGTCTTTCACATAGTCATTCGGGTGCCACCACGAGGGTCTTTTCGTAAGGGTTGAGGTTGGGAAGTCTTTTCGACACGAGTAAATGTATTTTTTCTTCCATATTTTAACCTTAGGACAATCTTTAGTGGATATGGTATGATACTAAAACGAGAAAACAACTTTTCAGATCGAGTTAACGATCCTGTCACAATGGGCAAAAAAGTTCCTATGTTAACACCTATGGATTTTGAGTGAAAAATGGCCCGGAAGCGAAAGTGAAAAAAATTCGTATTTTAACCATTTATATGTGTAAGACTCTTAAACTTGAGCGTTTCCTTACAGATTCGTCGAAAAACATCGAAAGAAACAAAGGTTTTTCAAATAGTGATTCGGATGCCTCCACGAGGGTCTTTTCGTAAGGGTTGAGGTTGTGAAGTCTTTTCGACACGAGTAAATGTTTTTTTTCTTCCATATTTTAAGCTTAGGACAATCTTTTGTTGATATGGTATGATACTAAAACGAGAAAACAACTTTTCAGATCGAGTTAACGACCCTGTCCCAATGGGCAAAAAAGTTCCTATGTTAACACCTATGGATTTTGATTGAAAAATGGCCCGGAAGCGAAATTGAAAAAAATTCGTATTTTAACCATTTATATGTGTAAGACTCTTAAACTTGAGCGTTTCCTTACGGATTCGTCGAAAAAAATCGAAAGAAACAAAGGTTTTTCACATAGTCATTCGGGTACCTCCACGAGGGTCTTTTCGTAAGGGTTGAGGTTGTGAAGTCTTTTCGACACGAGTAAATGTGTTTTTTCTTCCATATTTTAAGCTTAGGACAATCTTAAGTGGATATGGTATGATACTAAAACAAGAAAACAACTTTTCAGATCGAGTTAACGACCCTGTCCCAATGGGCAAAAAAGTTCCTATGTTAACACCTATGGATTTTGAGTGAAAAATGGCCCGGAAGCGAAAGTGAAAAAAATTCGTATTTTAACCATTTATATGTGTAAGACTCTTAAACTTGAGCGTTTCCTTACAGATTCGTCGAAAAACATCGAAAGAAACAAAGGTCTTTCACATAGAAATTCGGGTGCCTCCACGAGGGTCTTTTCGTAAGGGTTGAGGTTGGGAAGTCTTTTCGACACGAGTAAATGTATTTTTTCTTCCATATTTTAACCTTAGGACAATCTTTAGTGGATATGGTATGATACTAAAACGAGAAAACAACTTTTCAGATCGAGGTAACGACCCTGTCACAATGGGCAAAAAAGTTCCTATGTTAACACCTTTGGATTTTGAGTGAAAATGGCCCGGAAGCGAAATTGAAAAAAATTCGTATTTTAACCATTTATATGTGTAAGACTCTTAAACTTGAGCGTTTCCTTACAGATTCGTCGAAAAACATCAAAAGAAACAAAGGTTTTTCAAATAGTGATTCGGATGCCTCCACGAGGGTCTTTTCGTAAGGGTTGAGGTTGTGAAGTCTTTTCGACACGAGTAAATGTTTTTTTTCTTCCATATTTTAAGCTTAGGACAATCTTTTGTGGATATGGTATGATACTAAAACGAGAAAACAACTTTTCAGATCGAGTTAACGACCCTGTCCCAATGGGCAAAAAAGTTCCTATGTTAACACCTATGGATTTTGAGTGAAAAATGGCCCGGAAGCGAAAGTGAAAAAAATTCGTATTTTAACCATTTATATGTGTAAGACTCTTAAACTTGAGCGTTTACTTACAGATTCGTCGAAAAACATCGAAAGAAACAAAGGTCTTTCACATAGTCATTCGGGTGCCTCCACGAGGGTCTTTTCGTAAGGGTTGAGGTTCTGAAGTCTTTTCGACACGAGTAAATGTGTTTTTTCTTCCATATTTTAAGCTTAGGACAATCTTTAGTGGATATGGTATGATACTAAAACGAGAAAACAACTTTTCAGATCGAGTTAACGACCCTGTCCCAATGGGCAAAAAAGTTCCTATGTTAACACCTATGGATTTTGAGTGAAAAATGGCCCGGAAGCGAAAGTGAAAAAAATTCGTATTTTAACCATTTATATGTGTAAGACTCTTAAACTTGAGCGTTTCCTTACAGATTCGTCGAAAAACATCGAAAGAAACAAAGGTCTTTCACATAGTCATTCGGGTGCCTCCACGAGGGTCTTTTCGTAAGGGTTGAGGTTGGGAAGTCTTTTCGACACGAGTAAATGTATTTTTTCTTCCATATTTTAACCTTAGGACAATCTTTAGTGGATATGGTATGATACTAAAACGAGAAAACAACTTTTCAGATCGAGTTAACGATCCTGTCACAATGGGCAAAAAAGTTCCTATGTTAACACCTATGGATTTTGAGTGAAAAATGGCCCGGAAGCGAAAGTGAAAAAAATTCGTATTTTAACCATTTATATGTGTAAGACTCTTAAACTTGAGCGTTTCCTTACAGATTCGTCGAAAAACATCGAAAGAAACAAAGGTTTTTCAAATAGTGATTCGGATGCCTCCACGAGGGTCTTTTCGTAAGGGTTGAGGTTGTGAAGTCTTTTCGACACGAGTAAATGTTTTTTTTCTTCCATATTTTAAGCTTAGGAGAATCTTAAGTGGATATGGTATGATACTAAAACGAGAAAACAACTTTTCAGATCGAGTTAACGACCCTGTCCCAATGGGCAAAAAAGTTCCTATGTTAACACCTATGGATTTTGAGTGAAAAATGGCCCGGAAGCGAAAGTGAAAAAAATTCGTATTTTAACCATTTATATGTGTAAGACTCTTAAACTTGAGCGTTTCCTTACAGATTCGTCGAAAAACATCGAAAGAAACAAAGGTTTTTCAAATAGTAATTCGGATGCTTCCACGAGGGTCTTTTCGTAAGGGTTGAGGTTGGGAAGTCTTTTCGACACGAGTAAATGTATTTTTTCTTCCATATTTTAACCTTAGGACAATCTTTAGTGGATATGGTATGATACTAAAACGAGAAAACAACTTTTCAGATCGAGGTAACGACCCTGTCCCAATGGGCAAAAAAGTTCCTATGTTAACACCTTTGGATTTTGAGTGAAAATGGCCCGGAAGCGAAATTGAAAAAAATTCGTATTTTAACCATTTATATGTGTAAGACTTTTAAACTTGAGCGTTTCCTTACAGATTCGTCGAAAAACATCGAAAGAAACAAAGGTTTTTCAAATAGTGATTCGGGTGCCTCCACGAGGGTCTTTTCGTAAGGGTTGAGGTTGTGAAGTCTTTTCGACACGAGTAAATGTTTTTTTTCTTCCATATTTTAAGCTTAGGAGAATCTTAAGTGGATATGGTATGATACTAAAACGAGAAAACAACTTTTCAGATCGAGTTAACGACCCTGTCCCAATGGGCAAAAAAGTTCCTATGTTAACACCTATGGATTTTGAGTGAAAAATGGCCCGGAAGCGAAAGTGAAAAAAATTCGTATTTTAACCATTTATATGTGTAAGACTCTTAAACTTGAGCGTTTCCTTACAGATTCGTCGAAAAACATCGAAAGAAACAAAGGTTTTTCAAATAGTAATTCGGATGCTTCCACGAGGGTCTTTTCGTAAGGGTTGAGGTTGGGAAGTCTTTTCGACACGAGTAAATGTATTTTTTCTTCCATATTTTAAGCTTAGGACAATCTTTAGTGGATATGGTATGATACTAAAACGAGAAAACAACTTTTCAGATCGAGGTAACGACCCTGTCCCAATGGGCAAAAAAGTTCCTATGTTAACACCTTTGGATTTTGAGTGAAAATGGCCCGGAAGCGAAATTGAAAAAAATTCGTATTTTAACCATTTATATGTGTAAGACTTTTAAACTTGAGCGTTTCCTTACAGATTCGTCGAAAAACATCGAAAGAAACAAAGGTTTTTCAAATAGTGATTCGGGTGCCTCCACGAGGGTCTTTTCGTAAGGGTTGAGGTTGTGAAGTCTTTTCGACACGAGTAAATGTTTTTTTTCTTCCATATTTTAAGCTTAGGAGAATCTTAAGTGGATATGGTATGATACTAAAACGAGAAAACAACTTTTCAGATCGAGTTAACGACCCTGTCCCAATGGGCAAAAAAGTTCCTATGTTAACACCTATGGATTTTGAGTGAAAAATGGCCCGGAAGCGAAAGTGAAAAAAATTCGTATTTTAACCATTTATATGTGTAAGACTCTTAAACTTGAGCGTTTCCTTACAGATTCGTCGAAAAACATCGAAAGAAACAAAGGTCTTTCACATAGTCATTCGGGTGCCTCCACGAGGGTCTTTTCGTAAGGGTTGAGGTTGGGAAGTCTTTTCGACACGAGTAAATGTATTTTTTCTTCCATATTTTAACCTTAGGACAATCTTTAGTGGATATGGTTTGATACTAAAACGAGAAAACAACTTTTCAGATCGAGTTAACGATCCTGTCACAATGGGCAAAAAAGTTCCTATGTTAACACCTATGGATTTTGAGTGAAAAATGGCCCGGAAGCGAAAGTGAAAAAAATTCGTATTTTAACCATTTATATGTGTAAGACTCTTAAACTTGAGCGTTTCCTTACAGATTCGTCGAAAAACATCGAAAGAAACAAAGGTTTTTCAAATAGTAATTCGGATGCCTCCACGAGGGTCTTTTCGTAAGGGTTGAGGTTGTGAAGTCTTTTCGACACGAGTAAATGTTTTTTTTCTTCCATATTTTAAGCTTAGGACAATCTTAAGTGGATATGGTATGATACTAAAACAAGAAAACAACTTTTCAGATCGAGTTAACGACCCTGTCCCAATGGGCAAAAAAGTTCCTATGTTAACACCTTTGGATTTTGAGTGAAAATGGCCCGGAAGCGAAATTGAAAAAAATTCGTATTTTAACCATTTATATGTGTAAGACTCTTAAACTTGAGCGTTTCCTTACAGATTCGTCGAAAAAAATCGAAAGAAACAAAGGTTTTTCACATAGTCATTCGGGTGCCTCCACGAGGGTCTTTTCGTAAGGGTTGAGGTTGTGAAGTCTTTTCGACACGAGTAAATGTGTTTTTTCTTCCATATTTTAAGCTTAGGACAATCTTAAGTGGATATGGTATGATACTAAAACGAGAAAACAACTTTTCAGATCGAGTTAACGACCCTGTCCCAATGGGCAAAAAAGTTCCTATGTTAACACCTATGGATTTTGAGTGAAAAATGGCCCGGAAGCGAAAGTGAAAAAAATTCGTATTTTAACCATTTATATGTGTAAGACTCTTAAACTTGAGCGTTTCCTTACAGATTCGTCGAAAAACATCGAAAGAAACAAAGGTCTTTCACATAGTCATTCGGGTGCCTCCACGAGGGTCTTTTCGTAAGGGTTGAGGTTGGGAAGTCTTTTCGACACGAGTAAATGTATTTTTTCTTCCATATTTTAACCTTAGGACAATCTTTAGTGGATATGGTATGATACTAAAACGAGAAAACAACTTTTCAGATCGAGTTAACGATCCTGTCACAATGGGCAAAAAAGTTCCTATGTTAACACCTATGGATTTTGAGTGAAAAATGGCCCGGAAGCGAAAGTGAAAAAAATTCGTATTTTAACCATTTATATGTGTAAGACTCTTAAACTTGAGCGTTTCCTTACAGATTCGTCGAAAAACATCGAAAGAAACAAAGGTTTTTCAAATAGTAATTCGGATGCCTCCACGAGGGTCTTTTCGTAAGGGTTGAGGTTGTGAAGTCTTTTCGACACGAGTAAATGTTTTTTTTCTTCCATATTTTAAGCTTAGGACAATCTTTTGTGGATATGGTATGATACTAAAACGAGAAAACAACTTTTCAGATCGAGTTAACGACCCTGTCCCAATGGGCAAAAAAGTTCCTATGTTAACACCTATGGATTTTGAGTGAAAAATGGCCCGGAAGCGAAAGTGAAAAAAATTCGTATTTTAACCATTTATATGTGTAAGACTCTTAAACTTGAGCGTTTCCTTACAGATTCGTCGAAAAACATCGAAAGAAACAAAGGTCTTTCACATAGTCATTCGGGTGCCTCCACGAGGGTCTTTTCGTAAGGGTTGAGGTTGGGAAGTCTTTTCGACACGAGTAAATGTATTTTTTCTTCCATATTTTAACCTTAGGACAATCTTTAGTGGATATGGTTTGATACTAAAACGAGAAAACAACTTTTCAGATCGAGTTAACGATCCTGTCACAATGGGCAAAAAAGTTCCTATGTTAACACCTATGGATTTTGAGTGAAAAATGGCCCGGAAGCGAAAGTGAAAAAAATTCGTATTTTAACCATTTATATGTGTAAGACTCTTAAACTTGAGCGTTTCCTTACAGATTCGTCGAAAAACATCGAAAGAAACAAAGGTTTTTCAAATAGTAATTCGGATGCCTCCACGAGGGTCTTTTCGTAAGGGTTGAGGTTGTGAAGTCTTTTCGACACGAGTAAATGTTTTTTTTCTTCCATATTTTAAGCTTAGGACAATCTTAAGTGGATATGGTATGATACTAAAACCAGAAAACAACTTTTCAGATCGAGTTAACGACCCTGTCCCAATGGGCAAAAAAGTTCCTATGTTAACACCTTTGGATTTTGAGTGAAAATGGCCCGGAAGCGAAAGTGAAAAAAATTCGTATTTTAACCATTTATATGTGTAAGACTCTTAAACTTGAGCGTTTCCTTACAGATTCGTCGAAAAACATCGAAAGAAACAAAGGTTTTTCAAATAGTAATTCGGATGCCTCCACGAGGGTCTTTTCGTAAGGGTTGAGGTTGTGAAGTCTTTTCGACACGAGTAAATGTTTTTTTTCTTCCATATTTTAAGCTTAGGACAATCTTAAGTGGATATGGTATGATACTAAAACCAGAAAACAACTTTTCAGATCGAGTTAACGACCCTGTCCCAATGGGCAAAAAAGTTCCTATGTTAACACCTTTGGATTTTGAGTGAAAATGGCCCGGAAGCGAAATTGAAAAAAATTCGTATTTTAACCATTTATATGTGTAAGACTCTTAAACTTGAGCGTTTCCTTACAGATTCGTCGAAAAAAATCGAAAGAAACAAAGGTTTTTCACATAGTCATTCGGGTGCCTCCACGAGGGTCTTTTCGTAAGGGTTGAGGTTGTGAAGTCTTTTCGACACGAGTAAATGTGTTTTTTCTTCCATATTTTAAGCTTAGGACAATCTTAAGTGGATATGGTATGATACTAAAACGAGAAAACAACTTTTCAGATCGAGTTAACGACCCTGTCCCAATGGGCAAAAAAGTTCCTATGTTAACACCTATGGATTTTGAGTGAAAAATGGCCCGGAAGCGAAAGTGAAAAAAATTCGTATTTTAACCATTTATATGTGTAAGACTCTTAAACTTGAGCGTTTCCTTACAGATTCGTCGAAAAACATCGAAAGAAACAAAGGTCTTTCACATAGTCATTCGGGTGCCTCCACGAGGGTCTTTTCGTAAGGGTTGAGGTTGGGAAGTCTTTTCGACACGAGTAAATGTATTTTTTCTTCCATATTTTAACCTTAGGACAATCTTTAGTGGATATGGTATGATACTAAAACGAGAAAACAACTTTTCAGATCGAGTTAACGATCCTGTCACAATGGGCAAAAAAGTTCCTATGTTAACACCTATGGATTTTGAGTGAAAAATGGCCCGGAAGCGAAAGTGAAAAAAATTCGTATTTTAACCATTTATATGTGTAAGACTCTTAAACTTGAGCGTTTCCTTACAGATTCGTCGAAAAACATCGAAAGAAACAAAGGTTTTTCAAATAGTAATTCGGATGCCTCCACGAGGGTCTTTTCGTAAGGGTTGAGGTTGTGAAGTCTTTTCGACACGAGTAAATGTTTTTTTTCTTCCATATTTTAAGCTTAGGACAATCTTTTGTGGATATGGTATGATACTAAAACGAGAAAACAACTTTTCAGATCGAGTTAACGACCCTGTCCCAATGGGCAAAAAAGTTCCTATGTTAACACCTATGGATTTTGAGTGAAAAATGGCCCGGAAGCGAAAGTGAAAAAAATTCGTATTTTAACCATTTATATGTGTAAGACTCTTAAACTTGAGCGTTTCCTTACAGATTCGTCGAAAAACATCGAAAGAAACAAAGGTCTTTCACATAGTCATTCGGGTGCCTCCACGAGGGTCTTTTCGTAAGGGTTGAGGTTGGGAAGTCTTTTCGACACGAGTAAATGTATTTTTTCTTCCATATTTTAACCTTAGGACAATCTTTAGTGGATATGGTTTGATACTAAAACGAGAAAACAACTTTTCAGATCGAGTTAACGATCCTGTCACAATGGGCAAAAAAGTTCCTATGTTAACACCTATGGATTTTGAGTGAAAAATGGCCCGGAAGCGAAAGTGAAAAAAATTCGTATTTTAACCATTTATATGTGTAAGACTCTTAAACTTGAGCGTTTCCTTACAGATTCGTCGAAAAACATCGAAAGAAACAAAGGTTTTTCAAATAGTAATTCGGATGCCTCCACGAGGGTCTTTTCGTAAGGGTTGAGGTTGTGAAGTCTTTTCGACACGAGTAAATGTTTTTTTTCTTCCATATTTTAAGCTTAGGACAATCTTAAGTGGATATGGTATGATACTAAAACCAGAAAACAACTTTTCAGATCGAGTTAACGACCCTGTCCCAATGGGCAAAAAAGTTCCTATGTTAACACCTTTGGATTTTGAGTGAAAATGGCCCGGAAGCGAAATTGAAAAAAATTCGTATTTTAACCATTTATATGTGTAAGACTCTTAAACTTGAGCGTTTCCTTACAGATTCGTCGAAAAAAATCGAAAGAAACAAAGGTTTTTCACATAGTCATTCGGGTGCCTCCACGAGGGTCTTTTCGTAAGGGTTGAGGTTGTGAAGTCTTTTCGACACGAGTAAATGTGTTTTTTCTTCCATATTTTAAGCTTAGGACAATCTTAAGTGGATATGGTATGATACTAAAACGAGAAAACAACTTTTCAGATCGAGTTAACGACCCTGTCCCAATGGGCAAAAAAGTTCCTATGTTAACACCTATGGATTTTGAGTGAAAAATGGCCCGGAAGCGAAAGTGAAAAAAATTCGTATTTTAACCATTTATATGTGTAAGACTCTTAAACTTGAGCGTTTCCTTACAGATTCGTCGAAAAACATCGAAAGAAACAAAGGTCTTTCACATAGTCATTCGGGTGCCTCCACGAGGGTCTTTTCGTAAGGGTTGAGGTTGGGAAGTCTTTTCGACACGAGTAAATGTATTTTTTCTTCCATATTTTAACCTTAGGACAATCTTTAGTGGATATGGTATGATACTAAAACGAGAAAACAACTTTTCAGATCGAGTTAACGATCCTGTCACAATGGGCAAAAAAGTTCCTATGTTAACACCTATGGATTTTGAGTGAAAAATGGCCCGGAAGCGAAAGTGAAAAAAATTCGTATTTTAACCATTTATATGTGTAAGACTCTTAAACTTGAGCGTTTCCTTACAGATTCGTCGAAAAACATCGAAAGAAACAAAGGTTTTTCAAATAGTAATTCGGATGCCTCCACGAGGGTCTTTTCGTAAGGGTTGAGGTTGTGAAGTCTTTTCGACACGAGTAAATGTTTTTTTTCTTCCATATTTTAAGCTTAGGACAATCTTTTGTGGATATGGTATGATACTAAAACGAGAAAACAACTTTTCAGATCGAGTTAACGACCCTGTCCCAATGGGCAAAAAAGTTCCTATGTTAACACCTATGGATTTTGAGTGAAAAATGGCCCGGAAGCGAAAGTGAAAAAAATTCGTATTTTAACCATTTATATGTGTAAGACTCTTAAACTTGAGCGTTTCCTTACAGATTCGTCGAAAAACATCGAAAGAAACAAAGGTCTTTCACATAGAAATTCGGGTGCCTCCACGAGGGTCTTTTCGTAAGGGTTGAGGTTGGGAAGTCTTTTCGACACGAGTAAATGTATTTTTTCTTCCATATTTTAACCTTAGGACAATCTTTAGTGGATATGGTATGATACTAAAACGAGAAAACAACTTTTCAGATCGAGGTAACGACCCTGTCACAATGGGCAAAAAAGTTCCTATGTTAACACCTTTGGATTTTGAGTGAAAATGGCCCGGAAGCGAAATTGAAAAAAATTCGTATTTTAACCATTTATATGTGTAAGACTCTTAAACTTGAGCGTTTCCTTACAGATTCGTCGAAAAACATCAAAAGAAACAAAGGTTTTTCAAATAGTGATTCGGATGCCTCCACGAGGGTCTTTTCGTAAGGGTTGAGGTTGTGAAGTCTTTTCGACACGAGTAAATGTTTTTTTT
Source organism: Cucurbita pepo subsp. pepo (assembly GCF_057944985.1). Taxonomy (NCBI): domain Eukaryota; kingdom Viridiplantae; phylum Streptophyta; class Magnoliopsida; order Cucurbitales; family Cucurbitaceae; genus Cucurbita; species Cucurbita pepo. The sequence goes on along the minus strand of NC_141811.1, from coordinate 590,882 downwards.
CTTCCATATTTTAAGCTTAGGACAATCTTTTGTGGATATGGTATGATACTAAAACGAGAAAACAACTTTTCAGATCGAGTTAACGACCCTGTCCCAATGGGCAAAAAAGTTCCTATGTTAACACCTATGGATTTTGAGTGAAAAATGGCCCGGAAGCGAAAGTGAAAAAAATTCGTATTTTAACCATTTATATGTGTAAGACTCTTAAACTTGAGCGTTTACTTACAGATTCGTCGAAAAACATCGAAAGAAACAAAGGTCTTTCACATAGTCATTCGGGTGCCTCCACGAGGGTCTTTTCGTAAGGGTTGAGGTTCTGAAGTCTTTTCGACACGAGTAAATGTGTTTTTTCTTCCATATTTTAAGCTTAGGACAATCTTTAGTGGATATGGTATGATACTAAAACGAGAAAACAACTTTTCAGATCGAGTTAACGACCCTGTCCCAATGGGCAAAAAAGTTCCTATGTTAACACCTATGGATTTTGAGTGAAAAATGGCCCGGAAGCGAAAGTGAAAAAAATTCGTATTTTAACCATTTATATGTGTAAGACTCTTAAACTTGAGCGTTTCCTTACAGATTCGTCGAAAAACATCGAAAGAAACAAAGGTCTTTCACATAGTCATTCGGGTGCCTCCACGAGGGTCTTTTCGTAAGGGTTGAGGTTGGGAAGTCTTTTCGACACGAGTAAATGTATTTTTTCTTCCATATTTTAACCTTAGGACAATCTTTAGTGGATATGGTATGATACTAAAACGAGAAAACAACTTTTCAGATCGAGTTAACGATCCTGTCACAATGGGCAAAAAAGTTCCTATGTTAACACCTATGGATTTTGAGTGAAAAATGGCCCGGAAGCGAAAGTGAAAAAAATTCGTATTTTAACCATTTATATGTGTAAGACTCTTAAACTTGAGCGTTTCCTTACAGATTCGTCGAAAAACATCGAAAGAAACAAAGGTTTTTCAAATAGTGATTCGGATGCCTCCACGAGGGTCTTTTCGTAAGGGTTGAGGTTGTGAAGTCTTTTCGACACGAGTAAATGTTTTTTTTCTTCCATATTTTAAGCTTAGGAGAATCTTAAGTGGATATGGTATGATACTAAAACGAGAAAACAACTTTTCAGATCGAGTTAACGACCCTGTCCCAATGGGCAAAAAAGTTCCTATGTTAACACCTATGGATTTTGAGTGAAAAATGGCCCGGAAGCGAAAGTGAAAAAAATTCGTATTTTAACCATTTATATGTGTAAGACTCTTAAACTTGAGCGTTTCCTTACAGATTCGTCGAAAAACATCGAAAGAAACAAAGGTTTTTCAAATAGTAATTCGGATGCTTCCACGAGGGTCTTTTCGTAAGGGTTGAGGTTGGGAAGTCTTTTCGACACGAGTAAATGTATTTTTTCTTCCATATTTTAACCTTAGGACAATCTTTAGTGGATATGGTATGATACTAAAACGAGAAAACAACTTTTCAGATCGAGGTAACGACCCTGTCCCAATGGGCAAAAAAGTTCCTATGTTAACACCTTTGGATTTTGAGTGAAAATGGCCCGGAAGCGAAATTGAAAAAAATTCGTATTTTAACCATTTATATGTGTAAGACTTTTAAACTTGAGCGTTTCCTTACAGATTCGTCGAAAAACATCGAAAGAAACAAAGGTTTTTCAAATAGTGATTCGGGTGCCTCCACGAGGGTCTTTTCGTAAGGGTTGAGGTTGTGAAGTCTTTTCGACACGAGTAAATGTTTTTTTTCTTCCATATTTTAAGCTTAGGAGAATCTTAAGTGGATATGGTATGATACTAAAACGAGAAAACAACTTTTCAGATCGAGTTAACGACCCTGTCCCAATGGGCAAAAAAGTTCCTATGTTAACACCTATGGATTTTGAGTGAAAAATGGCCCGGAAGCGAAAGTGAAAAAAATTCGTATTTTAACCATTTATATGTGTAAGACTCTTAAACTTGAGCGTTTCCTTACAGATTCGTCGAAAAACATCGAAAGAAACAAAGGTTTTTCAAATAGTAATTCGGATGCTTCCACGAGGGTCTTTTCGTAAGGGTTGAGGTTGGGAAGTCTTTTCGACACGAGTAAATGTATTTTTTCTTCCATATTTTAACCTTAGGACAATCTTTAGTGGATATGGTATGATACTAAAACGAGAAAACAACTTTTCAGATCGAGTTAACGATCCTGTCACAATGGGCAAAAAAGTTCCTATGTTAACACCTATGGATTTTGAGTGAAAAATGGCCCGGAAGCGAAATTGAAAAAAATTCGTATTTTAACCATTTATATGTGTAAGACTCTTAAACTTGAGCGTTTCCTTACAGATTCGTCGAAAAACATCGAAAGAAACAAAGGTTTTTCAAATAGTAATTCGGATGCCTCCACGAGGGTCTTTTCGTAAGGGTTGAGGTTGTGAAGTCTTTTCGACACGAGTAAATGTTTTTTTTCTTCCATATTTTAAGCTTAGGACAATCTTAAGTGGATATGGTATGATACTAAAACAAGAAAATAACTTTTCAGATCGAGTTAACGACCCTGTCCCAATGGGCAAAAAAGTTCCTATGTTAACACCTATGGATTTTGAGTGAAAAATGGCCCGGAAGCGACAGTGAAAAAAATTCGTATTTTAACCATTTATATGTGTAAGACTCTTAAACTTGAGCGTTTCCTTACAGATTCGTCGAAAAACATCGAAAGAAACAAAGGTCTTTCACATAGTCATTCGGGTGCCTCCACGAGGGTCTTTTCGTAAGGGTTGAGGTTGGGAAGTCTTTTCGACACGAGTAAATGTATTTTTTCTTCCATATTTTAACCTTAGGACAATCTTTAGTGGATATGGTATGATACTAAAACGAGAAAACAACTTTTCAGATCGAGTTAACGATCCTGTCACAATGGGCAAAAAAGTTCCTATGTTAACACCTATGGATTTTGAGTGAAAAATGGCCCGGAAGCGAAAGTGAAAAAAATTCGTATTTTAACCATTTATATGTGTAAGACTCTTAAACTTGAGCGTTTCTTTACAGATTCGTCGAAAAACATCGAAAGAAACAAAGGTCTTTCACATAGTCATTCGGGTGCCTCCACGAGGGTCTTTTCGTAAGGGTTGAGGTTGGGAAGTCTTTTCGACACGAGTAAATGTATTTTTTCTTCCATATTTTAACCTTAGGACAATCTTTAGTGGATATGGTATGATACTAAAACGAGAAAACAACTTTTCAGATCGAGTTAACGATCCTGTCACAATGGGCAAAAAAGTTCCTATGTTAACACCAATGGATTTTGAGTGAAAAATGGCCCGGAAGCGAAAGTGAAAAAAATTCGTATTTTAACCATTTATATGTGTAAGACTCTTAAACTTGAGCGTTTCCTTACAGATTCGTCGAAAAACATCGAAAGAAACAAAGGTTTTTCAAATAGTGATTCGGATGCCTCCACGAAGGTCTTTTCGTAAGGGTTGAGGTTGTGAAGTCTTTTCGACACGAGTAAATGTTTTTTTTCTTCCATATTTTAAGCTTAGGACAATCTTTTGTGGATATGGTATGATACTAAAACAAGAAAACAACTTTTCAGATCGAGTTAACGACCCTGTCCCAATAGGCAAAAAAGTTCCTATGTTAACACCTATGGATTTTGAGTGAAAAATGGCCCGGAAGCGAAAGTGAAAAAAATTCGTATTTTAACCATTTATATGTGTAAGACTCTTAAACTTGAGCGTTTCCTTACAGATTCGTCGAAAAAAATCGAAAGAAACAAAGGTTTTTCACATAGTCATTCGGGTGCCTCCACGAGGGTCTTTTCGTAAGGGTTGAGGTTGTGAAGTCTTTTCGACACGAGTAAATGTGTTTTTTCTTCCATATTTTAAGCTTAGGACAATCTTAAGTGGATATGGTATGATACTAAAACAAGAAAACAACTTTTCAGATCGAGTTAACGACCCTGTCCCAATGGGCAAAAAAGTTCCTATGTTAACACCTATGGATTTTGAGTGAAAAATGGCCCGGAAGCGAAAGTGAAAAAAATTCGTATTTTAACCATTTATATGTGTAAGACTCTTAAACTTGAGCGTTTCCTTACAGATTCGTCGAAAAACATCGAAAGAAACAAAGGTCTTTCACATAGAAATTCGGGTGCCTCCACGAGGGTCTTTTCGTAAGGGTTGAGGTTGGGAAGTCTTTTCGACACGAGTAAATGTATTTTTTCTTCCATATTTTAACCTTAGGACAATCTTTAGTGGATATGGTATGATACTAAAACGAGAAAACAACTTTTCAGATCGAGTTAACGACTCTGTCACAATGGGCAAAAAAGTTCCTATGTTAACACCTTTGGATTTTGAGTGAAAATGGCCCGGAAGCGAAATTGAAAAAAATTCGTATTTTAACCATTTATATGTGTAAGACTCTTAAACTTGAGCGTTTCCTTACAGATTCGTCGAAAAACATCGAAAGAAACAAAGGTTTTTCAAATAGTGATTCGGATGCCTCCACGAGGGTCTTTTCGTAAGGGTTGAGGTTGTGAAGTCTTTTCGACACGAGTAAATGTTTTTTTTCTTCCATATTTTAAGCTTAGGACAATCTTTTGTGGATATGGTATGATACTAAAACGAGAAAACAACTTTTCAGATCGAGTTAACGACCCTGTCCCAATGGGCAAAAAAGTTCCTATGTTAACACCTATGGATTTTGAGTGAAAAATGGCCCGGAAGCGAAAGTGAAAAAAATTCGTATTTTAACCATTTATATGTGTAAGACTCTTAAACTTGAGCGTTTCCTTACAGATTCGTCGAAAAACATCGAAAGAAACAAAGGTCTTTCACATAGTCATTCGGGTGCCTCCACGAGGGTCTTTTCGTAAGGGTTGAGGTTGGGAAGTCTTTTCGACACGAGTAAATGTTTTTTTTCTTCCATATTTTAACCTTAGGACAATCTTTTGTGGATATGGTATGATACTAAAACGAGAAAACAACTTTTCAGATCGAGTTAACGACCCTGTCCCAATGGGCAAAAAAGTTCCTATGTTAACACCTATGGATTTTGAGTGAAAAATGGCCCGGAAGCGAAAGTGAAAAAAATTCGTATTTTAACCATTTATATGTGTAAGACTCTTAAACTTGAGCGTTTCTTTACAGATTCGTCGAAAAACATCGAAAGAAACAAAGGTCTTTCACATAGTCATTCGGGTGCCTCCACGAGGGTCTTTTCGTAAGGGTTGAGGTTGGGAAGTCTTTTCGACACGAGTAAATGTTTTTTTTCTTCCATATTTTAACCTTAGGACAATCTTTTGTGGATATGGTATGATACTAAAACGAGAAAACAACTTTTCAGATCGAGTTAACGACCCTGTCCCAATGGGCAAAAAAGTTCCTATGTTAACACCTATGGATTTTGAGTGAAAAATGGCCCGGAAGCGAAAGTGAAAAAAATTCGTATTTTAACCATTTATATGTGTAAGACTCTTAAACTTGAGCGTTTCCTTACAGATTCGTCGAAAAACATCGAAAGAAACAAAGGTTTTTCAAATAGTGATTCGGATGCCTCCACGAAGGTCTTTTCGTAAGGGTTGAGGTTGTGAAGTCTTTTCGACACGAGTAAATGTTTTTTTTCTTCCATATTTTAAGCTTAGGACAATCTTTTGTGGATATGGTATGATACTAAAACAAGAAAACAACTTTTCAGATCGAGTTAACGACCCTGTCCCAATAGGCAAAAAAGTTCCTATGTTAACACCTATGGATTTTGAGTGAAAAATGGCCCGGAAGCGAAAGTGAAAAAAATTCGTATTTTAACCATTTATATGTGTAAGACTCTTAAACTTGAGCGTTTCCTTACAGATTCGTCGAAAAAAATCGAAAGAAACAAAGGTTTTTCACATAGTCATTCGGGTGCCTCCACGAGGGTCTTTTCGTAAGGGTTGAGGTTGTGAAGTCTTTTCGACACGAGTAAATGTGTTTTTTCTTCCATATTTTAAGCTTAGGACAATCTTAAGTGGATATGGTATGATACTAAAACAAGAAAACAACTTTTCAGATCGAGTTAACGACCCTGTCCCAATGGGCAAAAAAGTTCCTATGTTAACACCTATGGATTTTGAGTGAAAAATGGCCCGGAAGCGAAAGTGAAAAAAATTCGTATTTTAACCATTTATATGTGTAAGACTCTTAAACTTGAGCGTTTCCTTACAGATTCGTCGAAAAACATCGAAAGAAACAAAGGTCTTTCACATAGAAATTCGGGTGCCTCCACGAGGGTCTTTTCGTAAGGGTTGAGGTTGGGAAGTCTTTTCGACACGAGTAAATGTATTTTTTCTTCCATATTTTAACCTTAGGACAATCTTTAGTGGATATGGTATGATACTAAAACGAGAAAACAACTTTTCAGATCGAGTTAACGACTCTGTCACAATGGGCAAAAAAGTTCCTATGTTAACACCTTTGGATTTTGAGTGAAAATGGCCCGGAAGCGAAATTGAAAAAAATTCGTATTTTAACCATTTATATGTGTAAGACTCTTAAACTTGAGCGTTTCCTTACAGATTCGTCGAAAAACATCGAAAGAAACAAAGGTTTTTCAAATAGTGATTCGGATGCCTCCACGAGGGTCTTTTCGTAAGGGTTGAGGTTGTGAAGTCTTTTCGACACGAGTAAATGTTTTTTTTCTTCCATATTTTAAGCTTAGGACAATCTTTTGTGGATATGGTATGATACTAAAACGAGAAAACAACTTTTCAGATCGAGTTAACGACCCTGTCCCAATGGGCAAAAAAGTTCCTATGTTAACACCTATGGATTTTGAGTGAAAAATGGCCCGGAAGCGAAAGTGAAAAAAATTCGTATTTTAACCATTTATATGTGTAAGACTCTTAAACTTGAGCGTTTCCTTACAGATTCGTCGAAAAACATCGAAAGAAACAAAGGTCTTTCACATAGTCATTCGGGTGCCTCCACGAGGGTCTTTTCGTAAGGGTTGAGGTTGGGAAGTCTTTTCGACACGAGTAAATGTTTTTTTTCTTCCATATTTTAACCTTAGGACAATCTTTTGTGGATATGGTATGATACTAAAACGAGAAAACAACTTTTCAGATCGAGTTAACGACCCTGTCCCAATGGGCAAAAAAGTTCCTATGTTAACACCTATGGATTTTGAGTGAAAAATGGCCCGGAAGCGAAAGTGAAAAAAATTCGTATTTTAACCATTTATATGTGTAAGACTCTTAAACTTGAGCGTTTCTTTACAGATTCGTCGAAAAACATCGAAAGAAACAAAGGTCTTTCACATAGTCATTCGGGTGCCTCCACGAGGGTCTTTTCGTAAGGGTTGAGGTTGGGAAGTCTTTTCGACACGAGTAAATGTTTTTTTTCTTCCATATTTTAACCTTAGGACAATCTTTTGTGGATATGGTATGATACTAAAACGAGAAAACAACTTTTCAGATCGAGTTAACGACCCTGTCCCAATGGGCAAAAAAGTTCCTATGTTAACACCTATGGATTTTGAGTGAAAAATGGCCCGGAAGCGAAAGTGAAAAAAATTCGTATTTTAACCATTTATATGTGTAAGACTCTTAAACTTGAGCGTTTCTTTACAGATTCGTCGAAAAACATCGAAAGAAACAAAGGTCTTTCACATAGTCATTCGGGTGCCTCCACGAGGGTCTTTTCGTAAGGGTTGAGGTTGGGAAGTCTTTTCGACACGAGTAAATGTATTTTTTCTTCCATATTTTAACCTTAGGACAATCTTTAGTGGATATGGTATGATACTAAAACGAGAAAACAACTTTTCAGATCGAGTTAACGATCCTGTCACAATGGGCAAAAAAGTTCCTATGTTAACACCAATGGATTTTGAGTGAAAAATGGCCCGGAAGCGAAAGTGAAAAAAATTCGTATTTTAACCATTTATATGTGTAAGACTCTTAAACTTGAGCGTTTCCTTACAGATTCGTCGAAAAACATCGAAAGAAACAAAGGTTTTTCAAATAGTGATTCGGATGCCTCCACGAAGGTCTTTTCGTAAGGGTTGAGGTTGTGAAGTCTTTTCGACACGAGTAAATGTTTTTTTTCTTCCATATTTTAAGCTTAGGACAATCTTTTGTGGATATGGTATGATACTAAAACAAGAAAACAACTTTTCAGATCGAGTTAACGACCCTGTCCCAATAGGCAAAAAAGTTCCTATGTTAACACCTATGGATTTTGAGTGAAAAATGGCCCGGAAGCGAAAGTGAAAAAAATTCGTATTTTAACCATTTATATGTGTAAGACTCTTAAACTTGAGCGTTTCCTTACAGATTCGTCGAAAAAAATCGAAAGAAACAAAGGTTTTTCACATAGTCATTCGGGTGCCTCCACGAGGGTCTTTTCGTAAGGGTTGAGGTTGTGAAGTCTTTTCGACACGAGTAAATGTGTTTTTTCTTCCATATTTTAAGCTTAGGACAATCTTAAGTGGATATGGTATGATACTAAAACAAGAAAACAACTTTTCAGATCGAGTTAACGACCCTGTCCCAATGGGCAAAAAAGTTCCTATGTTAACACCTATGGATTTTGAGTGAAAAATGGCCCGGAAGCGAAAGTGAAAAAAATTCGTATTTTAACCATTTATATGTGTAAGACTCTTAAACTTGAGCGTTTCCTTACAGATTCGTCGAAAAACATCGAAAGAAACAAAGGTCTTTCACATAGAAATTCGGGTGCCTCCACGAGGGTCTTTTCGTAAGGGTTGAGGTTGGGAAGTCTTTTCGACACGAGTAAATGTATTTTTTCTTCCATATTTTAACCTTAGGACAATCTTTAGTGGATATGGTATGATACTAAAACGAGAAAACAACTTTTCAGATCGAGTTAACGATCCTGTCACAATGGGCAAAAAAGTTCCTATGTTAACACCAATGGATTTTGAGTGAAAAATGGCCCGGAAGCGAAAGTGAAAAAAATTCGTATTTTAACCATTTATATGTGTAAGACTCTTAAACTTGAGTGTTTCCTTACAGATTCGTCGAAAAACATCGAAAGAAACAAAGGTTTTTCAAATAGTAATTCGGATGCCTCCACGAGGGTCTTTTCGTAAGGGTTGAGGTTGTGAAGTCTTTTCGACACGAGTAAATGTTTTTTTTCTTCCATATTTTAAGCTTAGGACAATCTTAAGTGGATATGGTATGATACTAAAACAAGAAAACAACTTTTCAGATCGAGTTAACGACCCTGTCCCAATGGGCAAAAAAGTTCCTATGTTAACACCTATGGATTTTGAGTGAAAAATGGCCCGGAAGCGAAAGTGAAAAAAATTCGTATTTTAACCATTTATATGTGTAAGACTCTTAAACTTGAGCGTTTCCTTACAGATTCGTCGAAAAACATCGAAAGAAACAAAGGTCTTTCACATAGTCATTCGGGTGCCTCCACGAGGGTCTTTTCGTAAGGGTTGAGGTTGGGAAGTCTTTTCGACACGAGTAAATGTTTTTTTTCTTCCATATTTTAACCTTAGGACAATCTTTTGTGGATATGGTATGATACTAAAACGAGAAAACAACTTTTCAGATCGAGTTAACGACCCTGTCCCAATGGGCAAAAAAGTTCCTATGTTAACACCTATGGATTTTGAGTGAAAAATGGCCCGGAAGCGAAAGTGAAAAAAATTCGTATTTTAACCATTTATATGTGTAAGACTCTTAAACTTGAGCGTTTCTTTACAGATTCGTCGAAAAACATCGAAAGAAACAAAGGTCTTTCACATAGTCATTCGGGTGCCTCCACGAGGGTCTTTTCGTAAGGGTTGAGGTTGGGAAGTCTTTTCGACACGAGTAAATGTTTTTTTTCTTCCATATTTTAACCTTAGGACAATCTTTTGTGGATATGGTATGATACTAAAACGAGAAAACAACTTTTCAGATCGAGTTAACGACCCTGTCCCAATGGGCAAAAAAGTTCCTATGTTAACACCTATGGATTTTGAGTGAAAAATGGCCCGGAAGCGAAAGTGAAAAAAATTCGTATTTTAACCATTTATATGTGTAAGACTCTTAAACTTGAGCGTTTCTTTACAGATTCGTCGAAAAACATCGAAAGAAACAAAGGTCTTTCACATAGTCATTCGGGTGCCTCCACGAGGGTCTTTTCGTAAGGGTTGAGGTTGGGAAGTCTTTTCGACACGAGTAAATGTATTTTTTCTTCCATATTTTAACCTTAGGACAATCTTTAGTGGATATGGTATGATACTAAAACGAGAAAACAACTTTTCAGATCGAGTTAACGATCCTGTCACAATGGGCAAAAAAGTTCCTATGTTAACACCAATGGATTTTGAGTGAAAAATGGCCCGGAAGCGAAAGTGAAAAAAATTCGTATTTTAACCATTTATATGTGTAAGACTCTTAAACTTGAGCGTTTCCTTACAGATTCGTCGAAAAACATCGAAAGAAACAAAGGTTTTTCAAATAGTGATTCGGATGCCTCCACGAAGGTCTTTTCGTAAGGGTTGAGGTTGTGAAGTCTTTTCGACACGAGTAAATGTTTTTTTTCTTCCATATTTTAAGCTTAGGACAATCTTTTGTGGATATGGTATGATACTAAAACAAGAAAACAACTTTTCAGATCGAGTTAACGACCCTGTCCCAATAGGCAAAAAAGTTCCTATGTTAACACCTATGGATTTTGAGTGAAAAATGGCCCGGAAGCGAAAGTGAAAAAAATTCGTATTTTAACCATTTATATGTGTAAGACTCTTAAACTTGAGCGTTTCCTTACAGATTCGTCGAAAAAAATCGAAAGAAACAAAGGTTTTTCACATAGTCATTCGGGTGCCTCCACGAGGGTCTTTTCGTAAGGGTTGAGGTTGTGAAGTCTTTTCGACACGAGTAAATGTGTTTTTTCTTCCATATTTTAAGCTTAGGACAATCTTAAGTGGATATGGTATGATACTAAAACAAGAAAACAACTTTTCAGATCGAGTTAACGACCCTGTCCCAATGGGCAAAAAAGTTCCTATGTTAACACCTATGGATTTTGAGTGAAAAATGGCCCGGAAGCGAAAGTGAAAAAAATTCGTATTTTAACCATTTATATGTGTAAGACTCTTAAACTTGAGCGTTTCCTTACAGATTCGTCGAAAAACATCGAAAGAAACAAAGGTCTTTCACATAGAAATTCGGGTGCCTCCACGAGGGTCTTTTCGTAAGGGTTGAGGTTGGGAAGTCTTTTCGACACGAGTAAATGTATTTTTTCTTCCATATTTTAACCTTAGGACAATCTTTAGTGGATATGGTATGATACTAAAACGAGAAAACAACTTTTCAGATCGAGTTAACGATCCTGTCACAATGGGCAAAAAAGTTCCTATGTTAACACCAATGGATTTTGAGTGAAAAATGGCCCGGAAGCGAAAGTGAAAAAAATTCGTATTTTAACCATTTATATGTGTAAGACTCTTAAACTTGAGTGTTTCCTTACAGATTCGTCGAAAAACATCGAAAGAAACAAAGGTTTTTCAAATAGTAATTCGGATGCCTCCACGAGGGTCTTTTCGTAAGGGTTGAGGTTGTGAAGTCTTTTCGACACGAGTAAATGTTTTTTTTCTTCCATATTTTAAGCTTAGGACAATCTTAAGTGGATATGGTATGATACTAAAACAAGAAAACAACTTTTCAGATCGAGTTAACGACCCTGTCCCAATGGGCAAAAAAGTTCCTATGTTAACACCTATGGATTTTGAGTGAAAAATGGCCCGGAAGCGAAAGTGAAAAAGATTCGTATTTTAACCATTTATATGTGTAAGACTCTTAAACTTGAGCGTTTCCTTACAGATTCGTCGAAAAACATCGAAAGAAACAAAGGTCTTTCACATAGTCATTCGGGTGCCTCCACGAGGGTCTTTTCGTAAGGGTTGAGGTTGGGAAGTCTTTTCGACACGAGTAAATGTATTTTTTCTTCCATATTTTAACCTTACGACAATCTTTAGTGGATATGGTATGATACTAAAACGAGAAAACAACTTTTCAGATCGAGTTAACGATCCTGTCACAATGGGCAAAAAAGTTCCTATGTTAACACCTATGGATTTTGAGTGAAAAATGGCCCGGAAGCGAAAGTGAAAAAAATTCGTATTTTAACCATTTATATGTGTAAGACTCTTAAACTTGAGCGTTTCCTTACAGATTCGTCGAAAAACATCGAAAGAAACAAAGGTTTTTCAAATAGTAATTCGGATGCCTCCACGAGGGTCTTTTCGTAAGGGTTGAGGTTGTGAAGTCTTTTCGACACGAGTAAATGTTTTTTTCTTCCATATTTTAAGCTTAGGACAATCTTAAGTGGATATGGTATGATACTAAAACAAGAAAACAACTTTTCAGATCGAGTTAACGACCCTGTCCCAATGGGCAAAAAAGTTCCTATGTTAACACCTATGGATTTTGAGTGAAAAATGGCCCGGAAGCGAAAGTGAAAAAAATTCGTATTTTAACCATTTATATGTGTAAGACTCTTAAACTTGAGCGTTTCCTTACAGATTCGTCGAAAAACATCGAAAGAAACAAAGGTTTTTCAAATAGTGATTCGGATGCCTCCACGAAGGTCTTTTCGTAAGGGTTGAGGTTGTGAAGTCTTTTCGACACGAGTAAATGTTTTTTTTCTTCCATATTTTAAGCTTAGGACAATCTTTTGTGGATATGGTATGATACTAAAATGAGAAAACAACTTTTCAGATCGAGTTAACGACCCTGTCCCAATGGGCAAAAAAGTTCCTATGTTAACACCTATGGATTTTGAGTGAAAAATGGCCCGGAAGCGAAAGTGAAAAAAATTCGTATTTTAACCATTTATATGTGTAAGACTCTTAAACTTGAGCGTTTCCTTACAGATTCGTCGAAAAACATCGAAAGAAACAAAGGTTTTTCAAATAGTGATTCAGATGCCTCCACGAAGGTCTTTTCGTAAGGGTTGAGGTTGTGAAGTCTTTTCGACACGAGTAAATGTTTTTTTTCTTCCATATTTTAAGCTTAGGACAATCTTTTGTGGATATGGTATGATACTAAAACGAGAAAACAACTTTTCAGATCGAGTTAACGACCCTGTCCCAATGGGCAAAAAACTTCCTATGTTAACACCTATGGATTTTGATTGAAAAATGGCCCGGAAGCGAAATTGAAAAAAATTCGTATTTTAACCATTTATATGTGTAAGACTCTTAAACTTGAGCGTTTCCTTACAGATTCGTCGAAAAAAATCGAAAGAAACAAAGGTTTTTCACATAGTCATTCGGGTGCCTCCACGAGGGTCTTTTCGTAAGGGTTGAGGTTGTGAAGTCTTTTCGACACGAGTAAATGTGTTTTTTCTTCCATATTTTAAGCTTAGGACAATCTTAAGGGGATATGGTATGATACTAAAACCAGAAAACAACTTTTCAGATCGAGTTAACGACCCTGTCCCAATGGGCAAAAAAGTTCCTATGTTAACACCTATGGATTTTGAGTGAAAAATGGCCCGGAAGCGAAAGTGAAAAAAATTCGTATTTTAACCATTTATATGTGTAAGACTCTTAAACTTGAGCGTTTCCTTACAGATTCGTCGAAAAACATCGAAAGAAACAAAGGTCTTTCACATAGAAATTCGGGTGCCTCCACGAGGGTCTTTTCGTAAGGGTTGAGGTTGGGAAGTCTTTTCGACACGAGTAAATGTATTTTTTCTTCCATATTTTAACCTTAGGACAATCTTTAGTGGATATGGTATGATACTAAAACGAGAAAACAACTTTTCAGATCGAGGTAACGACCCTGTCACAATGGGCAAAAAAGTTCCTATGTTAACACCTTTGGATTTTGAGTGAAAATGGCCCGGAAGCGAAATTGAAAAAAATTCGTATTTTAACCATTTATATGTGTAAGACTCTTAAACTTGAGCGTTTCCTTACAGATTCGTCGAAAAACATCGAAAGAAACAAAGGTTTTTCAAATAGTGATTCGGATGCCTCCACGAGGGTCTTTTCGTAAGGGTTGAGGTTGTGAAGTCTTTTCGACACGAGTAAATGTTTTTTTTCTTCCATATTTTAAGCTTAGGACAATCTTAAGTGGATATGGTATGATACTAAAACGAGAAAACAACTTTTCAGATCGAGTTAACGATCCTGTCACAATGGGCAAAAAAGTTCCTATGTTAACACCTATGGATTTTGAGTGAAAAATGGCCCGGAAGCGAAAGTGAAAAAAATTCGTATTTTAACCATTTATATGTGTAAGACTCTTAAACTTGAGCGTTTCCTTACAGATTCGTCGAAAAACATCGAAAGAAACAAAGGTTTTTCAAATAGTAATTCGGATGCCTCCACGAGGGTCTTTTCGTAAGGGTTGAGGTTGTGAAGTCTTTTCGACACGAGTAAATGTTTTTTTTCTTCCATATTTTAAGCTTAGGACAATCTTAAGTGGATATGGTATGATACTAAAACAAGAAAACAACTTTTCAGATCGAGTTAACGACCCTGTCCCAATGGGCAAAAAAGTTCCTATGTTAACACCTATGGATTTTGAGTGAAAAATGGCCCGGAAGCGAAAGTGAAAAAAATTCGTATTTTAACCATTTATATGTGTAAGACTCTTAAACTTGAGCGTTTCCTTACAGATTCGTCGAAAAACATCGAAAGAAACAAAGGTTTTTCAAATAGTGATTCGGATGCCTCCACGAAGGTCTTTTCGTAAGGGTTGAGGTTGTGAAGTCTTTTCGACACGAGTAAATGTTTTTTTTCTTCCATATTTTAAGCTTAGGACAATCTTTTGTGGATATGGTATGATACTAAAACGAGAAAACAACTTTTCAGATCGAGTTAACGACCCTGTCCCAATGGGCAAAAAACTTCCTATGTTAACACCTATGGATTTTGATTGAAAAATGGCCCGGAAGCGAAATTGAAAAAAATTCGTATTTTAACCATTTATATGTGTAAGACTCTTAAACTTGAGCGTTTCCTTACAGATTCGTCGAAAAAAATCGAAAGAAACAAAGGTTTTTCACATAGTCATTCGGGTGCCTCCACGAGGGTCTTTTCGTAAGGGTTGAGGTTGTGAAGTCTTTTCGACACGAGTAAATGTGTTTTTTCTTCCATATTTTAAGCTTAGGACAATCTTAAGGGGATATGGTATGATACTAAAACCAGAAAACAACTTTTCAGATCGAGTTAACGACCCTGTCCCAATGGGCAAAAAAGTTCCTATGTTAACACCTATGGATTTTGAGTGAAAAATGGCCCGGAAGCGAAAGTGAAAAAAATTCGTATTTTAACCATTTATATGTGTAAGACTCTTAAACTTGAGCGTTTCCTTACAGATTCGTCGAAAAACATCGAAAGAAACAAAGGTCTTTCACATAGAAATTCGGGTGCCTCCACGAGGGTCTTTTCGTAAGGGTTGAGGTTGGGAAGTCTTTTCGACACGAGTAAATGTATTTTTTCTTCCATATTTTAACCTTAGGACAATCTTTAGTGGATATGGTATGATACTAAAACGAGAAAACAACTTTTCAGATCGAGGTAACGACCCTGTCACAATGGGCAAAAAAGTTCCTATGTTAACACCTTTGGATTTTGAGTGAAAATGGCCCGGAAGCGAAATTGAAAAAAATTCGTATTTTAACCATTTATATGTGTAAGACTCTTAAACTTGAGCGTTTCCTTACAGATTCGTCGAAAAACATCGAAAGAAACAAAGGTTTTTCAAATAGTGATTCGGATGCCTCCACGAGGGTCTTTTCGTAAGGGTTGAGGTTGTGAAGTCTTTTCGACACGAGTAAATGTTTTTTTTCTTCCATATTTTAAGCTTAGGACAATCTTAAGTGGATATGGTATGATACTAAAACGAGAAAACAACTTTTCAGATCGAGTTAACGATCCTGTCACAATGGGCAAAAAAGTTCCTATGTTAACACCTATGGATTTTGAGTGAAAAATGGCCCGGAAGCGAAAGTGAAAAAAATTCGTATTTTAACCATTTATATGTGTAAGACTCTTAAACTTGAGCGTTTCCTTACAGATTCGTCGAAAAACATCGAAAGAAACAAAGGTTTTTCAAATAGTAATTCGGATGCCTCCACGAGGGTCTTTTCGTAAGGGTTGAGGTTGTGAAGTCTTTTCGACACGAGTAAATGTTTTTTTTCTTCCATATTTTAAGCTTAGGATAATCTTAAGTGGATAAGGTATGATACTAAAACAAGAAAACAACTTTTCAGATCGAGTTAACGACCCTGTCCCAATGGGCAAAAAAGTTCCTATGTTAACACCTATGGATTTTGAGTGAAAAATGGCCCGGAAGCGAAAGTGAAAAAAATTCGTATTTTAACCATTTATATGTGTAAGACTCTTAAACTTGAGCGTTTCCTTACAGATTCGTCGAAAAACATCGAAAGAAACAAAGGTTTTTCAAATAGTGATTCAGATGCCTCCACGAAGGTCTTTTCGTAAGGGTTGAGGTTGTGAAGTCTTTTCGACACGAGTAAATGTTTTTTTTCTTCCATATTTTAAGCTTAGGACAATCTTTTGTGGATATGGTATGATACTAAAACGAGAAAACAACTTTTCAGATCGAGTTAACGACCCTGTCCCAATGGGCAAAAAACTTCCTATGTTAACACCTATGGATTTTGATTGAAAAATGGCCCGGAAGCGAAATTGAAAAAAATTCGTATTTTAACCATTTATATGTGTAAGACTCTTAAACTTGAGCGTTTCCTTACAGATTCGTCGAAAAAAATCGAAAGAAACAAAGGTTTTTCACATAGTCATTCGGGTGCCTCCACGAGGGTCTTTTCGTAAGGGTTGAGGTTGTGAAGTCTTTTCGACACGAGTAAATGTGTTTTTTCTTCCATATTTTAAGCTTAGGACAATCTTTTGTGGATATGGTATGATACTAAAACGAGAAAACAACTTTTCAGATCGAGTTAACGACCCTGTCCCAATGGGCAAAAAACTTCCTATGTTAACACCTATGGATTTTGATTGAAAAATGGCCCGGAAGCGAAAGTGAAAAAAATTCGTATTTTAACCATTTATATGTGTAAGACTCTTAAACTTGAGCGTTTCCTTACAGATTCGTCGAAAAACATCGAAAGAAACAAAGGTTTTTCAAATAGTGATTCGGATGCCTCCACGAGGGTCTTTTCGTAAGGGTTGAGGTTGTGAAGTCTTTTCGACACGAGTAAATGTTTTTTTTCTTCCATATTTTAAGCTTAGGACAATCTTAAGTGGATATGGTATGATACTAAAACGAGAAAACAACTTTTCAGATCGAGTTAACGACCCTGTCCCAATGGGCAAAAAAGTTCCTATGTTAACACCTATGGATTTTGAGTGAAAAATGGCCCGGAAGCGAAAGTGAAAAAAATTCGTATTTTAACCATTTATATGTGTAAGACTCTTAAACTTGAGCGTTTCCTTACAGATTCGTCGAAAAACATCGAAAGAAACAAAGGTCTTTCACATAGTCATTCGGGTGCCTCCACGAGGGTCTTTTCGTAAGGGTTGAGGTTGGGAAGTGTTTTCGACACGAGTAAATGTATTTTTTCTTCCATATTTTAACCTTAGGACAATCTTTAGTGGATATGGTATGATACTAAAACGAGAAAACAACTTTTCAGATCGAGTTAACGATCCTGTCACAATGGGCAAAAAAGTTCCTATGTTAACACCTATGGATTTTGAGTGAAAAATGGCCCGGAAGCGAAAGTGAAAAAAATTCGTATTTTAACCATTTATATGTGTAAGACTCTTAAACTTGAGAGTTTCCTTACAGATTCGTCGAAAAACATCGAAAGAAACAAAGGTTTTTCAAATAGTAATTCGGATGCCTCCACGAGGGTCTTTTCGTAAGGGTTGAGGTTGTGAAGTCTTTTCGACACGAGTAAATGTTTTTTTTCTTCCATATTTTAAGCTTAGGACAATCTTTAGTGGATATGGGATGATACTAAAACGAGAAAACAACTTTTCAGATCGAGTTAACGACCCTGTCCCAATGGGCAAAAAAGTTCCTATGTTAACACCTAAGGATTTTGAGTGAAAAATGGCCCGGAAGCGAAAGGGAAAAAAATTCGTATTTTAACCATTTATATGTGTAAGACTCTTAAACTTGAGCGTTTCCTTACAGATTCGTCGAAAAACATCGAAAGAAACAAAGGTTTTTCAAATAGTAATTCGGATGCCTCCACGAGGGTCTTTTCGTAAGGGTTGAGGTTGTGAAGTCTTTTCGACACGAGTAAATGTTTTTTTTCTTCCATATTTTAAGCTTAGGACAATCTTAAGTGGATATGGTATGATACTAAAACAAGAAAACAACTTTTCAGATCGAGTTAACGACCCTGTCCCAATGGGCAAAAAAGTTCCTATGTTAACACCTTTGGATTTTGAGTGAAAATGGCCCGGAAGCGAAATTGAAAAAAATTCGTATTTTAACCATTTATATGTGTAAGACTCTTAAACTTGAGCGTTTCCTTACAGATTCGTCGAAAAAAATCGAAAGAAACAAAGGTTTTTCACATAGTCATTCGGGTGCCTCCACGAGGGTCTTTTCGTAAGGGTTGAGGTTGTGAAGTCTTTTCGACACGAGTAAATGTGTTTTTTCTTCCATATTTTAAGCTTAGGACAATCTTAAGTGGATATGGTATGATACTAAAACAAGAAAACAACTTTTCAGATCGAGTTAACGACCCTGTCCCAATGGGCAAAAAAGTTCCTATGTTAACACCTATGGATTTTGAGTGAAAAATGGCCCGGAAGCGAAAGTGAAAAAAATTCGTATTTTAACCATTTATATGTGTAAGACTCTTAAACTTGAGCGTTTCCTTACAGATTCGTCGAAAAACATCGAAAGAAACAAAGGTTTTTCAAATAGTAATTCGGATGCCTCCACGAGGGTCTTTTCGTAAGGGTTGAGGTTGTGAAGTCTTTTCGACACGAGTAAATGTTTTTTTTCTTCCATATTTTAAGCTTAGGACAATCTTAAGTGGATATGGTATGATACTAAAACAAGAAAACAACTTTTCAGATCGAGTTAACGACCCTGTCCCAATGGGCAAAAAAGTTCCTATGTTAACACCTTTGGATTTTGAGTGAAAATGGCCCGGAAGCGAAATTGAAAAAAATTCGTATTTTAACCATTTATATGTGTAAGACTCTTAAACTTGAGCGTTTCCTTACAGATTCGTCGAAAAAAATCGAAAGAAACAAAGGTTTTTCACATAGTCATTCGGGTGCCTCCACGAGGGTCTTTTCGTAAGGGTTGAGGTTGTGAAGTCTTTTCGACACGAGTAAATGTGTTTTTTCTTCCATATTTTAAGCTTAGGACAATCTTAAGTGGATATGGTATGATACTAAAACAAGAAAACAACTTTTCAGATCGAGTTAACGACCCTGTCCCAATGGGCAAAAAAGTTCCTATGTTAACACCTATGGATTTTGAGTGAAAAATGGCCCGGAAGCGAAAGTGAAAAAAATTCGTATTTTAACCATTTATATGTGTAAGACTCTTAAACTTGAGCGTTTCCTTACAGATTCGTCGAAAAACATCGAAAGAAACAAAGGTCTTTCACATAGAAATTCGGGTGCCTCCACGAGGGTCTTTTCGTAAGGGTTGAGGTTGGGAAGTCTTTTCGACACGAGTAAATGTATTTTTTCTTCCATATTTTAACCTTAGGACAATCTTTAGTGGATATGGTATGATACTAAAACGAGAAAACAACTTTTCAGATCGAGTTAACGACCCTGTCACAATGGGCAAAAAAGTTCCTATGTTAACACCTTTGGATTTTGAGTGAAAATGGCCCGGAAGCGAAATTCAAAAAAATTCGTATTTTAACCATTTATATGTGTAAGACTCTTAAACTTGAGCGTTTCCTTACAGATTCGTCGAAAAACATCGAAAGAAACAAAGGTTTTTCACATAGTCATTCGGGTGCCTCCACGAGGGTCTTTTCGTAAGGGTTGAGGTTGTGAAGTCTTTTCGACACGAGTAAATGTTTTTTTTCTTCCATATTTTAAGCTTAGGACAATCTTTTGTGGATATGGTATGATACTAAAACGAGAAAACAACTTTTCTGATCGAGTTAACGACCCTGTCCCAATGGGCAAAAAAGTTCCTATGTTAACACCTATGGATTTTGAGTGAAAAATGGCCCGGAAGCGAAAGTGAAAAAAATTCGTATTTTAACCATTTATATGTGTAAGACTCTTAAACTTGAGCGTTTCCTTACAGATTCGTCGAAAAACATCGAAAGAAACAAAGGTCTTTCACATAGTCATTCGGGTGCCTCCACGAGGGTCTTTTCGTAAGGGTTGAGGTTGGGAAGTCTTTTCGACACGAGTAAATGTATTTTTTCATCCATATTTTAACCTTAGGACAATCTTTAGTGGATATGGTATGATACTAAAACGAGAAAACAACTTTTCAGATCGAGTTAACGATCCTGTCACAATGGGCAAAAAAGTTCCTATGTTAACACCTTTGGATTTTGAGTGAAAAATGGCCCGGAAGCGAAAGTGAAAAAAATTCGTATTTTAACCATTTATATGTGTAAGACTCTTAAACTTGAGCGTTTCCTTACAGATTCGTCGAAAAACATCGTAAGAAACAAAGGTCTTTCACATAGAAATTCGGGTGCCTCCACGAGGGTCTTTTCGTAAGGGTTGAGGTTGGGAAGTCTTTTCGACACGAGTAAATGTATTTTTTCTTCCATATTTTAACCTTAGGACAATCTTTAGTGGATATGGTATGATACTAAAACGAGAAAACAACTTTTCAGATCGAGTTAACGACCCTGTCACAATGGGCAAAAAAGTTCCTATGTTAACACCTTTGGATTTTGAGTGAAAATGGCCCGGAAGCGAAATTCAAAAAAATTCGTATTTTAACCATTTATATGTGTAAGACTCTTAAACTTGAGCGTTTCCTTACAGATTCGTCGAAAAACATCGAAAGAAACAAAGGTTTTTCAAATAGTGATTCGGATGCCTCCACGAGGGTCTTTTCGTAAGGGTTGAGGTTGTGAAGTCTTTTCGACACGAGTAAATGTTTTTTTTCTTCCATATTTTAAGCTTAGGACAATCTTTTGTGGATATGGTATGATACTAAAACGAGAAAACAACTTTTCTGATCGAGTTAACGACCCTGTCCCAATGGGCAAAAAAGTTCCTATGTTAACACCTATGGATTTTGAGTGAAAAATGGCCCGGAAGCGAAAGTGAAAAAAATTCGTATTTTAACCATTTATATGTGTAAGACTCTTAAACTTGAGCGTTTCCTTACAGATTCGTCGAAAAACATCGAAAGAAACAAAGGTCTTTCACATAGTCATTCGGGTGCCTCCACGAGGGTCTTTTCGTAAGGGTTGAGGTTGGGAAGTCTTTTCGACACGAGTAAATGTATTTTTTCATCCATATTTTAACCTTAGGACAATCTTTAGTGGATATGGTATGATACTAAAACGAGAAAACAACTTTTCAGATCGAGTTAACGATCCTGTCACAATGGGCAAAAAAGTTCCTATGTTAACACCTATGGATTTTGAGTGAAAAATGGCCCGGAAGCGAAAGTGAAAAAAATTCGTATTTTAACCATTTATATGTGTAAGACTCTTAAACTTGAGCGTTTCCTTACAGATTCGTCGAAAAACATCGAAAGAAATAAAGGTTTTTCAAATAGTAATTCGGATGCCTCCACGAGGGTCTTTTCGTAAGGGTTGAGGTTGTGAAGTCTTTTCGACACGAGTAAATGTTTTTTTTCTTCCATATTTTAAGCTTAGGACAATCTTAAGTGGATATGGTATGATACTAAAACAAGAAAACAACTTTTCAGATCGAGTTAACGACCCTGTCCCAATGGGCAAAAAAGTTCCTATGTTAACACCTATGGATTTTGAGTGAAAAATGGCCCGGAAGCGAAAGTGAAAAAAATTCGTATTTTAACCATTTATATGTGTAAGACTCTTAAACTTGAGCGTTTCCTTACAGATTCGTCGAAAAACATCGAAAGAAACAAAGGTCTTTCACATAGTCATTCGGGTGCCTCCACGAGGGTCTTTTCGTAAGGGTTGAGGTTGGGAAGTCTTTTCGACACGAGTAAATGTATTTTTTCTTCCATATTTTAACCTTAGGACAATCTTTAGTGGATATGGTATGATACTAAAACGAGAAAACAACTTTTGAGATCGAGTTAACGACCCTGTCCCAATGGGCAAAAAAGTTCCTATGTTAACACCTATGGATTTTGAGTGAAAAATGGCCCGGAAGCGAAAGTGAAAAAAATTCGTATTTTAACCATTTATATGTGTAAGACTCTTAAACTTGAGCGTTTCCTTACAGATTCGTCGAAAAACATCGAAAGAAACAAAGGTCCTTCACATAGAAATTCGGGTGCCTCCACGAGGGTCTTTTCGTAAGGGTTGAGGTTGGGAAGTCTTTTCGACACGAGTAAATGTATTTTTTCTTCCATATTTTAACCTTAGGACAATCTTTAGTGGATATGGTATGATACTAAAACGAGAAAACAACTTTTCAGATCGAGTTAACGACTCTGTCACAATGGGCAAAAAAGTTCCTATGTTAACACCTTTGGATTTTGAGTGAAAATGGCCCGGAAGCGAAATTGAAAAAAATTCGTATTTTAACCATTTATATGTGTAAGACTCTTAAACTTGAGCGTTTCCTTACAGATTCGTCGAAAAACATCGAAAGAAACAAAGGTTTTTCAAATAGTGATTCGGATGCCTCCACGAGGGTCTTTTCGTAAGGGTTGAGGTTGTGAAGTCTTTTCGACACGAGTAAATGTTTTTTTTCTTCCATATTTTAAGCTTAGGACAATCTTTTGTGGATATGGTATGATACTAAAACGAGAAAACAACTTTTCAGATCGAGTTAACGACCCTGTCCCAATGGGCAAAAAAGTTCCTATGTTAACACCTATGGATTTTGAGTGAAAAATGGCCCGGAAGCGAAAGTGAAAAAAATTCGTATTTTAACCATTTATATGTGTAAGACTCTTAAACTTGAGCGTTTCCTTACAGATTCGTCGAAAAACATCGAAAGAAACAAAGGTCTTTCACATAGTCATTCGGGTGCCTCCACGAGGGTCTTTTCGTAAGGGTTGAGGTTGGGAAGTCTTTTCGACACGAGTAAATGTTTTTTTTCTTCCATATTTTAACCTTAGGACAATCTTTTGTGGATATGGTATGATACTAAAACGAGAAAACAACTTTTCAGATCGAGTTAACGACCCTGTCCCAATGGGCAAAAAAGTTCCTATGTTAACACCTATGGATTTTGAGTGAAAAATGGCCCGGAAGCGAAAGTGAAAAAAATTCGTATTTTAACCATTTATATGTGTAAGACTCTTAAACTTGAGCGTTTCTTTAAAGATTCGTCGAAAAACATCGAAAGAAACAAAGGTCTTTCACATAGTCATTCGGGTGCCTCCACGAGGGTCTTTTCGTAAGGGTTGAGGTTGGGAAGTCTTTTCGACACGAGTAAATGTATTTTTTCTTCCATATTTTAACCTTAGGACAATCTTTAGTGGATATGGTATGATACTAAAACGAGAAAACAACTTTTCAGATCGAGTTAACGATCCTGTCACAATGGGCAAAAAAGTTCCTATGTTAACACCTATGGATTTTGAGTGAAAAATGGCCCGGAAGCGAAAGTGAAAAAAATTCGTATTTTAACCATTTATATGTGTAAGACTCTTAAACTTGAGCGTTTCCTTACAGATTCGTCGAAAAACATCGAAAGAAACAAAGGTTTTTCAAATAGTAATTCGGATGCCTCCACGAGGGTCTTTTCGTAAGGGTTGAGGTTGTGAAGTCTTTTCGACACGAGTAAATGTTTTTTTTCTTCCATATTTTAAGCTTAGGACAATCTTAAGTGGATATGGTATGATACTAAAACAAGAAAACAACTTTTCAGATCGAGTTAACGACCCTGTCCCAATGGGCAAAAAAGTTCCTATGTTAACACCTATGGATTTTGAGTGAAAAATGGCCCGGAAGCGAAAGTGAAAAAAATTCGTATTTTAACCATTTATATGTGTAAGACTCTTAAACTTGAGCGTTTCCTTACAGATTCGTCGAAAAACATCGAAAGAAACAAAGGTCTTTCACATAGTCATTCGGGTGCCTCCACGAGGGTCTTTTCGTAAGGGTTGAGGTTGGGAAGTCTTTTCGACACGAGTAAATGTATTTTTTCTTCCATATTTTAACCTTAGGACAATCTTTAGTGGATATGGTATGATACTAAAACGAGAAAACAACTTTTCAGATCGAGTTAACGATCCTGTCACAATGGGCAAAAAAGTTCCTATGTTAACACCTATGGATTTTGAGTGAAAAATGGCCCGGAAGCGAAAGTGAAAAAAATTCGTATTTTAACCATTTATATGTGTAAGACTCTTAAACTTGAGCGTTTCCTTACAGATTCGTCGAAAAACATCGAAAGAAACAAAGGTTTTTCAAATAGTGATTCAGATGCCTCCACGAAGGTCTTTTCGTAAGGGTTGAGGTTGTGAAGTCTTTTCGACACGAGTAAATGTTTTTTTTCTTCCATATTTTAAGCTTAGGACAATCTTTTGTGGATATGGTATGATACTAAAACGAGAAAACAACTTTTCAGATCGAGTTAACGACCCTGTCCCAATGGGCAAAAAAGTTCTTATGTTAACACCTATGGATTTTGAGTGAAAAATGGCCCGGAAGCGAAATTGAAAAAAATTCGTATTTTAACCATTTATATGTGTAAGACTCTTAAACTTGAGCGTTTCCTTACAGATTCGTCGAAAAACATCGAAAGAAACAAAGGTCTTTCACATAGTCATTCGGGTGCCTCCACGAGGGTCTTTTCGTAAGGGTTGAGGTTGGGAAGTCTTTTCGACACGAGTAAATGTATTTTTTCTTCCATATTTTAACCTTAGGACAATCTTTAGTGGATATGGTATGATACTAAAACGAGAAAACAACTTTTCAGATCGAGTTAACGATCCTGTCACAATGGGCAAAAAAGTTCCTATGTTAACACCTATGGATTTTGAGTGAAAAATGGCCCGGAAGCGAAAGTGAAAAAAATTCGTATTTTAACCATTTATATGTGTAAGACTCTTAAACTTGAGCGTTTCCTTACAGATTCGTCGAAAAACATCGAAAGAAACAAAGGTCTTTCACATAGTCATTCGGGTGCCTCCACGAGGGTCTTTTCGTAAGGGTTGAGGTTGGGAAGTCTTTTCGACACGAGTAAATGTATTTTTTCTTCCATATTTTAACCTTAGGACAATCTTTAGTGGATATGGTATGATACTAAAACGAGAAAACAACTTTTCAGATCGAGTTAACGATCCTGTCACAATGGGCAAAAAAGTTCCTATGTTAACACCTATGGATTTTGAGTGAAAAATGGCCCGGAAGCGAAAGTGAAAAAAATTCGTATTTTAACCATTTATATGTGTAAGACTCTTAAACTTGAGCGTTTCCTTACAGATTCGTCGAAAAACATCGAAAGAAACAAAGGTTTTTCAAATAGTAATTCGGATGCCTCCACGAGGGTCTTTTCGTAAGGGTTGAGGTTGTGAAGTCTTTTCGACACGAGTAAATGTTTTTTTCTTCCATATTTTAAGCTTAGGACAATCTTAAGTGGATATGGTATGATACTAAAACGAGAAAACAACTTTTCAGATCGAGTTAACGACCCTGTCCCAATGGGCAAAAAAGTTCCTATGTTAACACCTATGGATTTTGAGTGAAAAATGGCCCGGAAGCGAAAGTGAAAAAAATTCGTATTTTAACCATTTATATGTGTAAGACTCTTAAACTTGAGCGTTTCCTTACAGATTCGTCGAAAAACATCGAAAGAAACAAAGGTCTTTCACATAGTCATTCGGGTGCCTCCACGAGGGTCTTTTCGTAAGGGTTGAGGTTGGGAAGTCTTTTCGACACGAGTAAATGTATTTTTTCTTCCATATTTTAACCTTAGGACAATCTTTAGTGGATATGGTATGATACTAAAACGAGAAAACAACATTTCAGATCGAGTTAACGATCCTGTCACAATGGGCAAAAAAGTTCCTATGTTAACACCTATGGATTTTGAGTGAAAAATGGCCCGGAAGCGAAAGTGAAAAAAATTCGTATTTTAACCATTTATATGTGTAAGACTCTTAAACTTGAGCGTTTCCTTACAGATTCGTCGAAAAACATCGAAAGAAACAAAGGTTTTTCAAATAGTAATTCGGATGCCTCCACGAGGGTCTTTTCGTAAGGGTTGAGGTTGTGAAGTCTTTTCGACACGAGTAAATATTTTTTTTCTTCCATATTTTAAGCTTAGGACAATCTTAAGTGGATATGGTATGATACTAAAACAAGAAAACAACTTTTCAGATCGAGTTAACGACCCTGTCCCAATGGGCAAAAAAGTTCCTATGTTAACACCTATGGATTTTGAGTGAAAAATGGCCCGCAAGCGAAAGTGAAAAAAATTCGTATTTTAACCATTTATATGTGTAAGACTCTTAAACTTGAGCGTTTCCTTACAGATTCGTCGAAAAACATCGAAAGAAACAAAGGTCTTTCACATAGTCATTCGGGTGCCTCCACGAGGGTCTTTTCGTAAGGGTTGAGGTTGGGAAGTCTTTTCGACACGAGTAAATGTATTTTTTCTTCCATATTTTAACCTTAGGACAATCTTTAGTGGATATGGTATGATACTAAAACGAGAAAACAACTTTTCAGATCGAGTTAACGATCCTGTCACAATGGGCAAAAAAGTTCCTATGTTAACACCTATGGATTTTGAGTGAAAAATGGCCCGGAAGCGAAAGTGAAAAAAATTCGTATTTTAACCATTTATATGTGTAAGACTCTTAAACTTGAGCGTTTCCTTACAGATTCGTCGAAAAACATCGAAAGAAACAAAGGTCTTTCACATAGTCATTCGGGTGCCTCCACGAGGGTCTTTTCGTAAGGGTTGAGGTTGGGAAGTCTTTTCGACACGAGTAAATGTATTTTTTCTTCCATATTTTAACCTTAGGACAATCTTTAGTGGATATGGTATGATACTAAAACGAGAAAACAACTTTTCAGATCGAGTTAACGATCCTGTCACAATGGGCAAAAAAGTTCCTATGTTAACACCTATGGATTTTGAGTGAAAAATTGCCCGGAAGCGAAAGTGAAAAAAATTCGTATTTTAACCATTTATATGTGTAAGACTCTTAAACTTGAGCGTTTCCTTACAGATTCGTCGAAAAACATCGAAAGAAACAAAGGTTTTTCAAATAGTAATTCGGATGCCTCCACGAGGGTCTTTTCGTAAGGGTTGAGGTTGTGAAGTCTTTTCGACACGAGTAAATGTTTTTTTTCTTCCATATTTTAAGCTTAGGACAATCTTAAGTGGATATGGTATGATACTAAAACAAGAAAACAACTTTTCAGATCGAGTTAACGACCCTGTCCCAATGGGCAAAAAAGTTCCTATGTTAACACCTATGGATTTTGAGTGAAAAATGGCCCGGAAGCGAAAGTGAAAAAAATTCGTATTTTAACCATTTATATGTGTAAGACTCTTAAACTTGAGCGTTTCCTTACAGATTCGTCGAAAAACATCGAAAGAAACAAAGGTCTTTCACATAGTCATTCGGGTGCCTCCACGAGGGTCTTTTCGTAAGGGTTGAGGTTGGGAAGTCTTTTCGACACGAGTAAATGTATTTTTTCTTCCATATTTTAACCTTAGGACAATCTTTAGTGGATATGGTATGATACTAAAACGAGAAAACAACTTTTCAGATCGAGTTAACGATCCTGTCACAATGGGCAAAAAAGTTCCTATGTTAACACCTATGGATTTTGAGTGAAAAATGGCCCGGAAGCGAAAGTGAAAAAAATTCGTATTTTAACCATTTATATGTGTAAGACTCTTAAACTTGAGCGTTTCCTTACAGATTCGTCGAAAAACATCGAAAGAAACAAAGGTTTTTCAAATAGTGATTCAGATGCCTCCACGAAGGTCTTTTCGTAAGGGTTGAGGTTGTGAAGTCTTTTCGACACGAGTAAATGTTTTTTTTCTTCCATATTTTAAGCTTAGGACAATCTTTTGTGGATATGGTATGATACTAAAACGAGAAAACAACTTTTCAGATCGAGTTAACGACCCTGTCCCAATGGGCAAAAAAGTTCTTATGTTAACACCTATGGATTTTGATTGAAAAATGGCCCGGAAGCGAAATTGAAAAAAATTCGTATTTTAACCATTTATATGTGTAAGACTCTTAAACTTGAGCGTTTCCTTACAGATTCGTCGAAAAACATCGAAAGAAACAAAGGTCTTTCACATAGTCATTCGGGTGCCTCCACGAGGGTCTTTTCGTAAGGGTTGAGGTTGGGAAGTCTTTTCGACACGAGTAAATGTATTTTTTCTTCCATATTTTAACCTTAGGACAATCTTTAGTGGATATGGTATGATACTAAAACGAGAAAACAACTTTTCAGATCGAGTTAACGATCCTGTCACAATGGGCAAAAAAGTTCCTATGTTAACACCTATGGATTTTGAGTGAAAAATGGCCCGGAAGCGAAAGTGAAAAAAATTCGTATTTTAACCATTTATATGTGTAAGACTCTTAAACTTGAGCGTTTCCTTACAGATTCGTCGAAAAACATCGAAAGAAACAAAGGTTTTTCAAATAGTAATTCGGATGCCTCCACGAGGGTCTTTTCGTAAGGGTTGAGGTTGTGAAGTCTTTTCGACACGAGTAAATGTTTTTTTCTTCCATATTTTAAGCTTAGGACAATCTTAAGTGGATATGGTATGATACTAAAACAAGAAAACAACTTTTCAGATCGAGTTAACGACCCTGTCCCAATGGGCAAAAAAGTTCCTATGTTAACACCTATGGATTTTGAGTGAAAAATGGCCCGGAAGCGAAAGTGAAAAAAATTCGTATTTTAACCATTTATATGTGTAAGACTCTTAAACTTGAGCGTTTCCTTACAGATTCGTCGAAAAACATCGAAAGAAACAAAGGTCTTTCACATAGTCATTCGGGTGCCTCCACGAGGGTCTTTTCGTAAGGGTTGAGGTTGGGAAGTCTTTTCGACACGAGTAAATGTATTTTTTCTTCCATATTTTAACCTTAGGACAATCTTTAGTGGATATGGTATGATACTAAAACGAGAAAACAACTTTTCAGATCGAGTTAACGATCCTGTCACAATGGGCAAAAAAGTTCCTATGTTAACACCTATGGATTTTGAGTGAAAAATGGCCCGGAAGCGAAAGTGAAAAAAATTCGTATTTTAACCATTTATATGTGTAAGACTCTTAAACTTGAGCGTTTCCTTACAGATTCGTCGAAAAACATCGAAAGAAACAAAGGTTTTTCAAATAGTAATTCGGATGCCTCCACGAGGGTCTTTTCGTAAGGGTTGAGGTTGTGAAGTCTTTTCGACACGAGTAAATATTTTTTTTGTTCCATATTTTAAGCTTAGGACAATCTTAAGTGGATATGGTATGATACTAAAACAAGAAAACAACTTTTCAGATCGAGTTAACGACCCTGTCCCAATGGGCAAAAAAGTTCCTATGTTAACACCTATGGATTTTGAGTGAAAAATGGCCCGGAAGCGAAAGTGAAAAAAATTCGTATTTTAACCATTTATATGTGTAAGACTCTTAAACTTGAGCGTTTCCTTACAGATTCGTCGAAAAACATCGAAAGAAACAAAGGTCTTTCACATAGTCATTCGGGTGCCTCCACGAGGGTCTTTTCGTAAGGGTTGAGGTTGGGAAGTCTTTTCGACACGAGTAAATGTATTTTTTCTTCCATATTTTAACCTTAGGACAATCTTTAGTGGATATGGTATGATACTAAAACGAGAAAACAACTTTTCAGATCGAGTTAACGATCCTGTCACAATGGGCAAAAAAGTTCCTATGTTAACACCTATGGATTTTGAGTGAAAAATGGCCCGGAAGCGAAAGTGAAAAAAATTCGTATTTTAACCATTTATATGTGTAAGACTCTTAAACTTGAGCGTTTCCTTACAGATTCGTCGAAAAACATCGAAAGAAACAAAGGTCTTTCACATAGTCATTCGGGTGCCTCCACGAGGGTCTTTTCGTAAGGGTTGAGGTTGGGAAGTCTTTTCGACACGAGTAAATGTATTTTTTCTTCCATATTTTAACCTTAGGACAATCTTTAGTGGATATGGTATGATACTAAAACGAGAAAACAACTTTTCAGATCGAGTTAACGATCCTGTCACAATGGGCAAAAAAGTTCCTATGTTAACACCTATGGATTTTGAGTGAAAAATGGCCCGGAAGCGAAAGTGAAAAAAATTCGTATTTTAACCATTTATATGTGTAAGACTCTTAAACTTGAGCGTTTCCTTACAGATTCGTCGAAAAACATCGAAAGAAACAAAGGTTTTTCAAATAGTAATTCGGATGCCTCCACGAGGGTCTTTTCGTAAGGGTTGAGGTTGTGAAGTCTTTTCGACACGAGTAAATGTTTTTTTTCTTCCATATTTTAAGCTTAGGACAATCTTAAGTGGATATGGTATGATACTAAAACAAGAAAACAACTTTTCAGATCGAGTTAACGACCCTGTCCCAATGGGCAAAAAAGTTCCTATGTTAACACCTATGGATTTTGAGTGAAAAATGGCCCGGAAGCGAAAGTGAAAAAAATTCGTATTTTAACCATTTATATGTGTAAGACTCTTAAACTTGAGCGTTTCCTTACAGATTCGTCGAAAAACATCGAAAGAAACAAAGGTCTTTCACATAGTCATTCGGGTGCCTCCACGAGGGTCTTTTCGTAAGGGTTGAGGTTGGGAAGTCTTTTCGACACGAGTAAATGTATTTTTTCTTCCATATTTTAACCTTAGGACAATCTTTAGTGGATATGGTATGATACTAAAACGAGAAAACAACTTTTCAGATCGAGTTAACGATCCTGTCACAATGGGCAAAAAAGTTCCTATGTTAACACCTATGGATTTTGAGTGAAAAATGGCCCGGAAGCGAAAGTGAAAAAAATTCGTATTTTAACCATTTATATGTGTAAGACTCTTAAACTTGAGCGTTTCCTTACAGATTCGTCGAAAAACATCGAAAGAAACAAAGGTTTTTCAAATAGTGATTCAGATGCCTCCACGAAGGTCTTTTCGTAAGGGTTGAGGTTGTGAAGTCTTTTCGACACGAGTAAATGTTTTTTTTCTTCCATATTTTAAGCTTAGGACAATCTTTTGTGGATATGGTATGATACTAAAACGAGAAAACAACTTTTCAGATCGAGTTAACGACC
The DNA here is from genome assembly GCF_057944985.1 of Cucurbita pepo subsp. pepo. NCBI lineage: Eukaryota > Viridiplantae > Streptophyta > Magnoliopsida > Cucurbitales > Cucurbitaceae > Cucurbita > Cucurbita pepo. Next base: position 559,568 of record NC_141811.1, on the reverse strand, counting down.
CTGTCCCAATGGGCAAAAAAGTTCTTATGTTAACACCTATGGATTTTGATTGAAAAATGGCCCGGAAGCGAAATTGAAAAAAATTCGTATTTTAACCATTTATATGTGTAAGACTCTTAAACTTGAGCGTTTCCTTACAGATTCGTCGAAAAACATCGAAAGAAACAAAGGTCTTTCACATAGTCATTCGGGTGCCTCCACGAGGGTCTTTTCGTAAGGGTTGAGGTTGGGAAGTCTTTTCGACACGAGTAAATGTATTTTTTCTTCCATATTTTAACCTTAGGACAATCTTTAGTGGATATGGTATGATACTAAAACGAGAAAACAACTTTTCAGATCGAGTTAACGATCCTGTCACAATGGGCAAAAAAGTTCCTATGTTAACACCTATGGATTTTGAGTGAAAAATGGCCCGGAAGCGAAAGTGAAAAAAATTCGTATTTTAACCATTTATATGTGTAAGACTCTTAAACTTGAGCGTTTCCTTACAGATTCGTCGAAAAACATCGAAAGAAACAAAGGTTTTTCAAATAGTAATTCGGATGCCTCCACGAGGGTCTTTTCGTAAGGGTTGAGGTTGTGAAGTCTTTTCGACACGAGTAAATGTTTTTTTCTTCCATATTTTAAGCTTAGGACAATCTTAAGTGGATATGGTATGATACTAAAACAAGAAAACAACTTTTCAGATCGAGTTAACGACCCTGTCCCAATGGGCAAAAAAGTTCCTATGTTAACACCTATGGATTTTGAGTGAAAAATGGCCCGGAAGCGAAAGTGAAAAAAATTCGTATTTTAACCATTTATATGTGTAAGACTCTTAAACTTGAGCGTTTCCTTACAGATTCGTCGAAAAACATCGAAAGAAACAAAGGTCTTTCACATAGTCATTCGGGTGCCTCCACGAGGGTCTTTTCGTAAGGGTTGAGGTTGGGAAGTCTTTTCGACACGAGTAAATGTATTTTTTCTTCCATATTTTAACCTTAGGACAATCTTTAGTGGATATGGTATGATACTAAAACGAGAAAACAACATTTCAGATCGAGTTAACGATCCTGTCACAATGGGCAAAAAAGTTCCTATGTTAACACCTATGGATTTTGAGTGAAAAATGGCCCGGAAGCGAAAGTGAAAAAAATTCGTATTTTAACCATTTATATGTGTAAGACTCTTAAACTTGAGCGTTTCCTTACAGATTCGTCGAAAAACATCGAAAGAAACAAAGGTTTTTCAAATAGTAATTCGGATGCCTCCACGAGGGTCTTTTCGTAAGGGTTGAGGTTGTGAAGTCTTTTCGACACGAGTAAATGTTTTTTTTCTTCCATATTTTAAGCTTAGGACAATCTTTTGTGGATATGGTATGATACTAAAACGAGAAAACAACTTTTCAGATCGAGTTAACGACCCTGTCCCAATGGGCAAAAAAGTTCCTATGTTAACACCTATGGATTTTGAGTGAAAAATGGCCCGGAAGCGAAAGTGAAAAAAATTCGTATTTTAACCATTTATATGTGTAAGACTCTTAAACTTGAGCGTTTCCTTACAGATTCGTCGAAAAACATCGAAAGAAACAAAGGTTTTTCAAATAGTAATTCGGATGCCTCCACGAGGGTCTTTTCGTAAGGGTTGAGGTTGTGAAGTCTTTTCGACACGAGTAAATGTTTTTTTTCTTCCATATTTTAAGCTTAGGACAATCTTAAGTGGATATGGTATGATACTAAAACAAGAAAACAACTTTTCAGATCGAGTTAACGACCCTGTCCCAATGGGCAAAAAAGTTCCTATGTTAACACCTATGGATTTTGAGTGAAAAATGGCCCGGAAGCGAAAGTGAAAAAAATTCGTATTTTAACCATTTATATGTGTAAGACTCTTAAACTTGAGCGTTTCCTTACAGATTCGTCGAAAAACATCGAAAGAAACAAAGGTCTTTCACATAGTCATTCGGGTGCCTCCACGAGGGTCTTTTCGTAAGGGTTGAGGTTGGGAAGTCTTTTCGACACGAGTAAATGTATTTTTTCTTCCATATTTTAACCTTAGGACAATCTTTAGTGGATATGGTATGATACTAAAACGAGAAAACAACTTTTCAGATCGAGTTAACGATCCTGTCACAATGGGCAAAAAAGTTCCTATGTTAACACCTATGGATTTTGAGTGAAAAATGGCCCGGAAGCGAAAGTGAAAAAAATTCGTATTTTAACCATTTATATGTGTAAGACTCTTAAACTTGAGCGTTTCCTTACAGATTCGTCGAAAAACATCGAAAGAAACAAAGGTTTTTCAAATAGTGATTCAGATGCCTCCACGAAGGTCTTTTCGTAAGGGTTGAGGTTGTGAAGTCTTTTCGACACGAGTAAATGTTTTTTTTCTTCCATATTTTAAGCTTAGGACAATCTTTTGTGGATATGGTATGATACTAAAACGAGAAAACAACTTTTCAGATCGAGTTAACGACCCTGTCCCAATGGGCAAAAAAGTTCTTATGTTAACACCTATGGATTTTGATTGAAAAATGGCCCGGAAGCGAAATTGAAAAAAATTCGTATTTTAACCATTTATATGTGTAAGACTCTTAAACTTGAGCGTTTCCTTACAGATTCGTCGAAAAACATCGAAAGAAACAAAGGTCTTTCACATAGTCATTCGGGTGCCTCCACGAGGGTCTTTTCGTAAGGGTTGAGGTTGGGAAGTCTTTTCGACACGAGTAAATGTATTTTTTCTTCCATATTTTAACCTTAGGACAATCTTTAGTGGATATGGTATGATACTAAAACGAGAAAACAACTTTTCAGATCGAGTTAACGATCCTGTCACAATGGGCAAAAAAGTTCCTATGTTAACACCTATGGATTTTGAGTGAAAAATGGCCCGGAAGCGAAAGTGAAAAAAATTCGTATTTTAACCATTTATATGTGTAAGACTCTTAAACTTGAGCGTTTCCTTACAGATTCGTCGAAAAACATCGAAAGAAACAAAGGTTTTTCAAATAGTAATTCGGATGCCTCCACGAGGGTCTTTTCGTAAGGGTTGAGGTTGTGAAGTCTTTTCGACACGAGTAAATGTTTTTTTCTTCCATATTTTAAGCTTAGGACAATCTTAAGTGGATATGGTATGATACTAAAACAAGAAAACAACTTTTCAGATCGAGTTAACGACCCTGTCCCAATGGGCAAAAAAGTTCCTATGTTAACACCTATGGATTTTGAGTGAAAAATGGCCCGGAAGCGAAAGTGAAAAAAATTCGTATTTTAACCATTTATATGTGTAAGACTCTTAAACTTGAGCGTTTCCTTACAGATTCGTCGAAAAACATCGAAAGAAACAAAGGTCTTTCACATAGTCATTCGGGTGCCTCCACGAGGGTCTTTTCGTAAGGGTTGAGGTTGGGAAGTCTTTTCGACACGAGTAAATGTATTTTTTCTTCCATATTTTAACCTTAGGACAATCTTTAGTGGATATGGTATGATACTAAAACGAGAAAACAACATTTCAGATCGAGTTAACGATCCTGTCACAATGGGCAAAAAAGTTCCTATGTTAACACCTATGGATTTTGAGTGAAAAATGGCCCGGAAGCGAAAGTGAAAAAAATTCGTATTTTAACCATTTATATGTGTAAGACTCTTAAACTTGAGCGTTTCCTTACAGATTCGTCGAAAAACATCGAAAGAAACAAAGGTTTTTCAAATAGTAATTCGGATGCCTCCACGAGGGTCTTTTCGTAAGGGTTGAGGTTGTGAAGTCTTTTCGACACGAGTAAATGTTTTTTTTCTTCCATATTTTAAGCTTAGGACAATCTTAAGTGGATATGGTATGATACTAAAACAAGAAAACAACTTTTCAGATCGAGTTAACGACCCTGTCCCAATGGGCAAAAAAGTTCCTATGTTAACACCTATGGATTTTGAGTGAAAAATGGCCCGGAAGCGAAAGTGAAAAAAATTCGTATTTTAACCATTTATATGTGTAAGACTCTTAAACTTGAGCGTTTCCTTACAGATTCGTCGAAAAACATCGAAAGAAACAAAGGTTTTTCAAATAGTGATTCAGATGCCTCCACGAAGGTCTTTTCGTAAGGGTTGAGGTTGTGAAGTCTTTTCGACACGAGTAAATGTTTTTTTTCTTCCATATTTTAAGCTTAGGACAATCTTTTGTGGATATGGTATGATACTAAAACGAGAAAACAACTTTTCAGATCGAGTTAACGACCCTGTCCCAATGGGCAAAAAAGTTCTTATGTTAACACCTATGGATTTTGATTGAAAAATGGCCCGGAAGCGAAATTGAAAAAAATTCGTATTTTAACCATTTATATGTGTAAGACTCTTAAACTTGAGCGTTTCCTTACAGATTCGTCGAAAAACATCGAAAGAAACAAAGGTCTTTCACATAGTCATTCGGGTGCCTCCACGAGGGTCTTTTCGTAAGGGTTGAGGTTGGGAAGTCTTTTCGACACGAGTAAATGTATTTTTTCTTCCATATTTTAACCTTAGGACAATCTTTAGTGGATATGGTATGATACTAAAACGAGAAAACAACTTTTCAGATCGAGTTAACGATCCTGTCACAATGGGCAAAAAAGTTCCTATGTTAACACCTATGGATTTTGAGTGAAAAATGGCCCGGAAGCGAAAGTGAAAAAAATTCGTATTTTAACCATTTATATGTGTAAGACTCTTAAACTTGAGCGTTTCCTTACAGATTCGTCGAAAAACATCGAAAGAAACAAAGGTCTTTCACATAGTCATTCGGGTGCCTCCACGAGGGTCTTTTCGTAAGGGTTGAGGTTGGGAAGTCTTTTCGACACGAGTAAATGTATTTTTTCTTCCATATTTTAACCTTAGGACAATCTTTAGTGGATATGGTATGATACTAAAACGAGAAAACAACTTTTCAGATCGAGTTAACGATCCTGTCACAATGGGCAAAAAAGTTCCTATGTTAACACCTATGGATTTTGAGTGAAAAATGGCCCGGAAGCGAAAGTGAAAAAAATTCGTATTTTAACCATTTATATGTGTAAGACTCTTAAACTTGAGCGTTTCCTTACAGATTCGTCGAAAAACATCGAAAGAAACAAAGGTTTTTCAAATAGTAATTCGGATGCCTCCACGAGGGTCTTTTCGTAAGGGTTGAGGTTGTGAAGTCTTTTCGACACGAGTAAATGTTTTTTTCTTCCATATTTTAAGCTTAGGACAATCTTAAGTGGATATGGTATGATACTAAAACGAGAAAACAACTTTTCAGATCAAGTTAACGACCCTGTCCCAATGGGCAAAAAAGTTCCTATGTTAACACCTATGGATTTTGAGTGAAAAATGGCCCGGAAGCGAAAGTGAAAAAAATTCGTATTTTAACCATTTATATGTGTAAGACTCTTAAACTTGAGCGTTTCCTTACAGATTCGTCGAAAAACATCGAAAGAAACAAAGGTTTTTCAAATAGTGATTCGGATGCCTCCACGAAGGTCTTTTCGTAAGGGTTGAGGTTGTGAAGTCTTTTCGACACGAGTAAATGTTTTTTTTCTTCCATATTTTAAGCTTAGGACAATCTTTTGTGGATATGGTATGATACTAAAACGAGAAAACAACTTTTCAGATCGAGTTAACGACCCTGTCCCAATGGGCAAAAAAGTTCTTATGTTAACACCTATGGATTTTGATTGAAAAATGGCCCGGAAGCGAAATTGAAAAAAATTCGTATTTTAACCATTTATATGTGTAAGACTCTTAAACTTGAGCGTTTCCTTACAGATTCGTCGAAAAACATCGAAAGAAACAAAGGTCTTTCACATAGTCATTCGGGTGCCTCCACGAGGGTCTTTTCGTAAGGGTTGAGGTTGGGAAGTCTTTTCGACACGAGTAAATGTATTTTTTCTTCCATATTTTAACCTTAGGACAATCTTTAGTGGATATGGTATGATACTAAAACGAGAAAACAACTTTTCAGATCGAGTTAACGATCCTGTCACAATGGGCAAAAAAGTTCCTATGTTAACACCTATGGATTTTGAGTGAAAAATGGCCCGGAAGCGAAAGTGAAAAAAATTCGTATTTTAACCATTTATATGTGTAAGACTCTTAAACTTGAGCGTTTCCTTACAGATTCGTCGAAAAACATCGAAAGAAACAAAGGTCTTTCACATAGTCATTCGGGTGCCTCCACGAGGGTCTTTTCGTAAGGGTTGAGGTTGGGAAGTCTTTTCGACACGAGTAAATGTATTTTTTCTTCCATATTTTAACCTTAGGACAATCTTTAGTGGATATGGTATGATACTAAAACGAGAAAACAACTTTTCAGATCGAGTTAACGATCCTGTCACAATGGGCAAAAAAGTTCCTATGTTAACACCTATGGATTTTGAGTGAAAAATGGCCCGGAAGCGAAAGTGAAAAAAATTCGTATTTTAACCATTTATATGTGTAAGACTCTTAAACTTGAGCGTTTCCTTACAGATTCGTCGAAAAACATCGAAAGAAACAAAGGTTTTTCAAATAGTGATTCAGATGCCTCCACGAAGGTCTTTTCGTAAGGGTTGAGGTTGTGAAGTCTTTTCGACACGAGTAAATGTTTTTTTTCTTCCATATTTTAAGCTTAGGACAATCTTTTGTGGATATGGTATGATACTAAAACGAGAAAACAACTTTTCAGATCGAGTTAACGACCCTGTCCCAATGGGCAAAAAAGTTCTTATGTTAACACCTATGGATTTTGATTGAAAAATGGCCCGGAAGCGAAATTGAAAAAAATTCGTATTTTAACCATTTATATGTGTAAGACTCTTAAACTTGAGCGTTTCCTTACAGATTCGTCGAAAAACATCGAAAGAAACAAAGGTCTTTCACATAGTCATTCGGGTGCCTCCACGAGGGTCTTTTCGTAAGGGTTGAGGTTGGGAAGTCTTTTCGACACGAGTAAATGTATTTTTTCTTCCATATTTTAACCTTAGGACAATCTTTAGTGGATATGGTATGATACTAAAACGAGAAAACAACTTTTCAGATCGAGTTAACGATCCTGTCACAATGGGCAAAAAAGTTCCTATGTTAACACCTATGGATTTTGAGTGAAAAATGGCCCGGAAGCGAAAGTGAAAAAAATTCGTATTTTAACCATTTATATGTGTAAGACTCTTAAACTTGAGCGTTTCCTTACAGATTCGTCGAAAAACATCGAAAGAAACAAAGGTTTTTCAAATAGTAATTCGGATGCCTCCACGAGGGTCTTTTCGTAAGGGTTGAGGTTGTGAAGTCTTTTCGACACGAGTAAATGTTTTTTTCTTCCATATTTTAAGCTTAGGACAATCTTAAGTGGATATGGTATGATACTAAAACAAGAAAACAACTTTTCAGATCGAGTTAACGACCCTGTCCCAATGGGCAAAAAAGTTCCTATGTTAACACCTATGGATTTTGAGTGAAAAATGGCCCGGAAGCGAAAGTGAAAAAAATTCGTATTTTAACCATTTATATGTGTAAGACTCTTAAACTTGAGCGTTTCCTTACAGATTCGTCGAAAAACATCGAAAGAAACAAAGGTCTTTCACATAGTCATTCGGGTGCCTCCACGAGGGTCTTTTCGTAAGGGTTGAGGTTGGGAAGTCTTTTCGACACGAGTAAATGTATTTTTTCTTCCATATTTTAACCTTAGGACAATCTTTAGTGGATATGGTATGATACTAAAACGAGAAAACAACTTTTCAGATCGAGTTAACGATCCTGTCACAATGGGCAAAAAAGTTCCTATGTTAACACCTATGGATTTTGAGTGAAAAATGGCCCGGAAGCGAAAGTGAAAAAAATTCGTATTTTAACCATTTATATGTGTAAGACTCTTAAACTTGAGCGTTTCCTTACAGATTCGTCGAAAAACATCGAAAGAAACAAAGGTCTTTCACATAGTCATTCGGGTGCCTCCACGAGGGTCTTTTCGTAAGGGTTGAGGTTGGGAAGTCTTTTCGACACGAGTAAATGTATTTTTTCTTCCATATTTTAACCTTAGGACAATCTTTAGTGGATATGGTATGATACTAAAACGAGAAAACAACTTTTCAGATCGAGTTAACGATCCTGTCACAATGGGCAAAAAAGTTCCTATGTTAACACCTATGGATTTTGAGTGAAAAATGGCCCGGAAGCGAAAGTGAAAAAAATTCGTATTTTAACCATTTATATGTGTAAGACTCTTAAACTTGAGCGTTTCCTTACAGATTCGTCGAAAAACATCGAAAGAAACAAAGGTTTTTCAAATAGTGATTCAGATGCCTCCACGAAGGTCTTTTCGTAAGGGTTGAGGTTGTGAAGTCTTTTCGACACGAGTAAATGTTTTTTTTCTTCCATATTTTAAGCTTAGGACAATCTTTTGTGGATATGGTATGATACTAAAACGAGAAAACAACTTTTCAGATCGAGTTAACGACCCTGTCCCAATGGGCAAAAAAGTTCTTATGTTAACACCTATGGATTTTGATTGAAAAATGGCCCGGAAGCGAAATTGAAAAAAATTCGTATTTTAACCATTTATATGTGTAAGACTCTTAAACTTGAGCGTTTCCTTACAGATTCGTCGAAAAACATCGAAAGAAACAAAGGTCTTTCACATAGTCATTCGGGTGCCTCCACGAGGGTCTTTTCGTAAGGGTTGAGGTTGGGAAGTCTTTTCGACACGAGTAAATGTATTTTTTCTTCCATATTTTAACCTTAGGACAATCTTTAGTGGATATGGTATGATACTAAAACGAGAAAACAACTTTTCAGATCGAGTTAACGATCCTGTCACAATGGGCAAAAAAGTTCCTATGTTAACACCTATGGATTTTGAGTGAAAAATGGCCCGGAAGCGAAAGTGAAAAAAATTCGTATTTTAACCATTTATATGTGTAAGACTCTTAAACTTGAGCGTTTCCTTACAGATTCGTCGAAAAACATCGAAAGAAACAAAGGTTTTTCAAATAGTAATTCGGATGCCTCCACGAGGGTCTTTTCGTAAGGGTTGAGGTTGTGAAGTCTTTTCGACACGAGTAAATGTTTTTTTTCTTCCATATTTTAACCTTAGGACAATCTTTAGTGGATATGGTATGATACTAAAACGAGAAAACAACTTTTCAGATCGAGTTAACGATCCTGTCACAATGGGCAAAAAAGTTCCTATGTTAACACCTATGGATTTTGAGTGAAAAATGGCCCGGAAGCGAAAGTGAAAAAAATTCGTATTTTAACCATTTATATGTGTAAGACTCTTAAACTTGAGCGTTTCCTTACAGATTCGTCGAAAAACATCGAAAGAAACAAAGGTTTTTCAAATAGTGATTCGGATGCCTCCACGAAGGTCTTTTCGTAAGGGTTGAGGTTGTGAAGTCTTTTCGACACGAGTAAATGTTTTTTTTCTTCCATATTTTAAGCTTAGGACAATCTTTTGTGGATATGGTATGATACTAAAACGAGAAAACAACTTTTCAGATCGAGTTAACGACCCTGTCCCAATGGGCAAAAAAGTTCCTATGTTAACACCTATGGATTTTGAGTGAAAAATGGCCCGGAAGCGAAAGTGAAAAAAATTCGTATTTTAACCATTTATATGTGTAAGACTCTTAAACTTGAGCGTTTCCTTACAGATTCGTCGAAAAACATCGAAAGAAACAAAGGTCTTTCACATAGTCATTCGGGTGCCTCCACGAGGGTCTTTTCGTAAGGGTTGAGGTTGGGAAGTCTTTTCGACACGAGTAAATGTATTTTTTCTTCCATATTTTAACCTTAGGACAATCTTTAGTGGATATGGTATGATACTAAAACGAGAAAACAACTTTTCAGATCGAGTTAACGATCCTGTCACAATGGGCAAAAAAGTTCCTATGTTAACACCTATGGATTTTGAGTGAAAAATGGCCCGGAAGCGAAAGTGAAAAAAATTCGTATTTTAACCATTTATATGTGTAAGACTCTTAAACTTGAGCGTTTCCTTACAGATTCGTCGAAAAACATCGAAAGAAACAAAGGTTTTTCAAATAGTGATTCGGATGCCTCCACGAAGGTCTTTTCGTAAGGGTTGAGGTTGTGAAGTCTTTTCGACACGAGTAAATGTTTTTTTTCTTCCATATTTTAAGCTTAGGACAATCTTTTGTGGATATGGTATGATACTAAAACGAGAAAACAACTTTTCAGATCGAGTTAACGACCCTGTCCCAATGGGCAAAAAAGTTCCTATGTTAACACCTATGGATTTTGAGTGAAAAATGGCCCGGAAGCGAAAGTGAAAAAAATTCGTATTTTAACCATTTATATGTGTAAGACTCTTAAACTTGAGCGTTTCCTTACAGATTCGTCGAAAAACATCGAAAGAAACAAAGGTTTTTCAAATAGTGATTCGGATGCCTCCACGAAGGTCTTTTCGTAAGGGTTGAGGTTGTGAAGTCTTTTCGACACGAGTAAATGTTTTTTTTCTTCCATATTTTAAGCTTAGGACAATCTTTTGTGGATATGGTATGATACTAAAACGAGAAAACAACTTTTCAGATCGAGTTAACGACCCTGTCCCAATGGGCAAAAAAGTTCTTATGTTAACACCTATGGATTTTGATTGAAAAATGGCCCGGAAGCGAAATTGAAAAAAATTCGTATTTTAACCATTTATATGTGTAAGACTCTTAAACTTGAGCGTTTCCTTACAGATTCGTCGAAAAACATCGAAAGAAACAAAGGTCTTTCACATAGTCATTCGGGTGCCTCCACGAGGGTCTTTTCGTAAGGGTTGAGGTTGGGAAGTCTTTTCGACACGAGTAAATGTATTTTTTCTTCCATATTTTAACCTTAGGACAATCTTTAGTGGATATGGTATGATACTAAAACGAGAAAACAACTTTTCAGATCGAGTTAACGATCCTGTCACAATGGGCAAAAAAGTTCCTATGTTAACACCTATGGATTTTGAGTGAAAAATGGCCCGGAAGCGAAAGTGAAAAAAATTCGTATTTTAACCATTTATATGTGTAAGACTCTTAAACTTGAGCGTTTCCTTACAGATTCGTCGAAAAACATCGAAAGAAACAAAGGTTTTTCAAATAGTAATTCGGATGCCTCCACGAGGGTCTTTTCGTAAGGGTTGAGGTTGTGAAGTCTTTTCGACACGAGTAAATGTTTTTTTCTTCCATATTTTAAGCTTAGGACAATCTTAAGTGGATATGGTATGATACTAAAACGAGAAAACAACTTTTCAGATCGAGTTAACGACCCTGTCCCAATGGGCAAAAAAGTTCCTATGTTAACACCTATGGATTTTGAGTGAAAAATGGCCCGGAAGCGAAAGTGAAAAAAATTCGTATTTTAACCATTTATATGTGTAAGACTCTTAAACTTGAGCGTTTCCTTACAGATTCGTCGAAAAACATCGAAAGAAACAAAGGTCTTTCACATAGTCATTCGGGTGCCTCCACGAGGGTCTTTTCGTAAGGGTTGAGGTTGGGAAGTCTTTTCGACACGAGTAAATGTTTTTTTTCTTCCATATTTTAACCTTAGGACAATCTTTTGTGGATATGGTATGATACTAAAACGAGAAAACAACTTTTCAGATCGAGTTAACGACCCTGTCCCAATGAGCAAAAAAGTTCCTATGTTAACACCTATGGATTTTGAGTGAAAAATGGCCCGGAAGCGAAAGTGAAAAAAATTCGTATTTTAACCATTTATATGTGTAAGACTCTTAAACTTGAGCGTTTCCTTACAGATTCGTCGAAAAACATCGAAAGAAACAAAGGTTTTTCAAATAGTGATTCAGATGCCTCCACGAAGGTCTTTTCGTAAGGGTTGAGGTTGTGAAGTCTTTTCGACACGAGTAAATGTTTTTTTTCTTCCATATTTTAAGCTTAGGACAATCTTTTGTGGATATGGTATGATACTAAAACGAGAAAACAACTTTTCAGATCGAGTTAACGACCCTGTCCCAATGGGCAAAAAAGTTCTTATGTTAACACCTATGGATTTTGATTGAAAAATGGCCCGGAAGCGAAATTGAAAAAAATTCGTATTTTAACCATTTATATGTGTAAGACTCTTAAACTTGAGCGTTTCCTTACAGATTCGTCGAAAAACATCGAAAGAAACAAAGGTCTTTCACATAGTCATTCGGGTGCCTCCACGAGGGTCTTTTCGTAAGGGTTGAGGTTGGGAAGTCTTTTCGACACGAGTAAATGTATTTTTTCTTCCATATTTTAACCTTAGGACAATCTTTAGTGGATATGGTATGATACTAAAACGAGAAAACAACTTTTCAGATCGAGTTAACGATCCTGTCACAATGGGCAAAAAATTTCCTATGTTAACACCTATGGATTTTGAGTGAAAAATGGCCCGGAAGCGAAAGTGAAAAAAATTCGTATTTTAACCATTTATATGTGTAAGACTCTTAAACTTGAGCGTTTCCTTACAGATTCGTCGAAAAACATCGAAAGAAACAAAGGTCTTTCACATAGTCATTCGGGTGCCTCCACGAGGGTCTTTTCGTAAGGGTTGAGGTTGGGAAGTCTTTTCGACACGAGTAAATGTATTTTTTCTTCCATATTTTAACCTTAGGACAATCTTTAGTGGATATGGTATGATACTAAAACGAGAAAACAACTTTTCAGATCGAGTTAACGATCCTGTCACAATGGGCAAAAAAGTTCCTATGTTAACACCTATGGATTTTGAGTGAAAAATGGCCCGGAAGCGAAAGTGAAAAAAATTCGTATTTTAACCATTTATATGTGTAAGACTCTTAAACTTGAGCGTTTCCTTACAGATTCGTCGAAAAACATCGAAAGAAACAAAGGTTTTTCAAATAGTAATTCGGATGCCTCCACGAGGGTCTTTTCGTAAGGGTTGAGGTTGTGAAGTCTTTTCGACACGAGTAAATGTTTTTTTCTTCCATATTTTAAGCTTAGGACAATCTTAAGTGGATATGGTATGATACTAAAACGAGAAAACAACTTTTCAGATCGAGTTAACGACCCTGTCCCAATGGGCAAAAAAGTTCATATGTTAACACCTATGGATTTTGAGTGAAAAATGGCCCGGAAGCGAAAGTGAAAAAAATTCGTATTTTAACCATTTATATGTGTAAGACTCTTAAACTTGAGCGTTTCCTTACAGATTCGTCGAAAAACATCGAAAGAAACAAAGGTTTTTCAAATAGTAATTCGGATGCCTCCACGAGGGTCTTTTCGTAAGGGTTGAGGTTGTGAAGTCTTTTCGACACGAGTAAATGTTTTTTTCTTCCATATTTTAAGCTTAGGACAATCTTAAGTGGATATGGTATGATACTAAAACGAGAAAACAACTTTTCAGATCGAGTTAACGACCCTGTCCCAATGGGCAAAAAAGTTCCTATGTTAACACCTATGGATTTTGAGTGAAAAATGGCCCGGAAGCGAAAGTGAAAAAAATTCGTATTTTAACCATTTATATGTGTAAGACTCTTAAACTTGAGCGTTTCCTTACAGATTCGTCGAAAAACATCGAAAGAAACAAAGGTTTTTCAAATAGTGATTCGGATGCCTCCACGAAGGTCTTTTCGTAAGGGTTGAGGTTGTGAAGTCTTTTCGACACGAGTAAATGTTTTTTTTCTTCCATATTTTAAGCTTAGGACAATCTTAAGTGGATATGGTATGATACTAAAACAAGAAAACAACTTTTCAGATCGAGTTAACGACCCTGTCCCAATGGGCAAAAAAGTTCCTATGTTAACACCTATGGATTTTGAGTGAAAAATGGCCCGGAAGCGAAAGTGAAAAAAATTCGTATTTTAACCATTTATATGTGTAAGACTCTTAAACTTGAGCGTTTCCTTACAGATTCGTCGAAAAACATCGAAAGAAACAAAGGTCTTTCACATAGTCATTCGGGTGCCTCCACGAGGGTCTTTTCGTAAGGGTTGAGGTTGGGAAGTCTTTTCGACACGAGTAAATGTATTTTTTCTTCCATATTTTAACCTTAGGACAATCTTTAGTGGATATGGTATGATACTAAAACGAGAAAACAACTTTTCAGATCGAGTTAACGATCCTGTCACAATGGGCAAAAAAGTTCCTATGTTAACACCTATGGATTTTGAGTGAAAAATGGCCCGGAAGCGAAAGTGAAAAAAATTCGTATTTTAACCATTTATATGTGTAAGACTCTTAAACTTGAGCGTTTCCTTACAGATTCGTCGAAAAACATCGAAAGAAACAAAGGTTTTTCAAATAGTAATTCGGATGCCTCCACGAGGGTCTTTTCGTAAGGGTTGAGGTTGTGAAGTCTTTTCGACACGAGTAAATGTTTTTTTCTTCCATATTTTAAGCTTAGGACAATCTTAAGTGGATATGGTATGATACTAAAACGAGAAAACAACTTTTCAGATCGAGTTAACGACCCTGTCCCAATGGGCAAAAAAGTTCCTATGTTAACACCTATGGATTTTGAGTGAAAAATGGCCCGGAAGCGAAAGTGAAAAAAATTCGTATTTTAACCATTTATATGTGTAAGACTCTTAAACTTGAGCGTTTCCTTACAGATTCGTCGAAAAACATCGAAAGAAACAAAGGTTTTTCAAATAGTGATTCGGATGCCTCCACGAAGGTCTTTTCGTAAGGGTTGAGGTTGTGAAGTCTTTTCGACACGAGTAAATGTTTTTTTTCTTCCATATTTTAAGCTTAGGACAATCTTTTGTGGATATGGTATGATACTAAAACGAGAAAACAACTTTTCAGATCGAGTTAACGACCCTGTCCCAATGGGCAAAAAAGTTCCTATGTTAACACCTATGGATTTTGAGTGAAAAATGGCCCGGAAGCGAAAGTGAAAAAAATTCGTATTTTAACCATTTATATGTGTAAGACTCTTAAACTTGAGCGTTTCCTTACAGATTCGTCGAAAAACATCGAAAGAAACAAAGGTTTTTCAAATAGTAATTCGGATGCCTCCACGAGGGTCTTTTCGTAAGGGTTGAGGTTGTGAAGTCTTTTCGACACGAGTAAATGTTTTTTTTCTTCCATATTTTAAGCTTAGGACAATCTTAAGTGGATATGGTATGATACTAAAACAAGAAAACAACTTTTCAGATCGAGTTAACGACCCTGTCCCAATGGGCAAAAAAGTTCCTATGTTAACACCTATGGATTTTGAGTGAAAAATGGCCCGGAAGCGAAAGTGAAAAAAATTCGTATTTTAACCATTTATATGTGTAAGACTCTTAAACTTGAGCGTTTCCTTACAGATTCGTCGAAAAACATCGAAAGAAACAAAGGTTTTTCAAATAGTGATTCAGATGCCTCCACGAAGGTCTTTTCGTAAGGGTTGAGGTTGTGAAGTCTTTTCGACACGAGTAAATGTTTTTTTTCTTCCATATTTTAAGCTTAGGACAATCTTAAGTGGATATGGTATGATACTAAAACAAGAAAACAACTTTTCAGATCGAGTTAACGACCCTGTCCCAATGGGCAAAAAAGTTCCTATGTTAACACCTATGGATTTTGAGTGAAAAATGGCCCGGAAGCGAAAGTGAAAAAAATTCGTATTTTAACCATTTATATGTGTAAGACTCTTAAACTTGAGCGTTTCCTTACAGATTCGTCGAAAAACATCGAAAGAAACAAAGGTCTTTCACATAGTCATTCGGGTGCCTCCACGAGGGTCTTTTCGTAAGGGTTGAGGTTGGGAAGTCTTTTCGACACGAGTAAATGTATTTTTTCTTCCATATTTTAACCTTAGGACAATCTTTAGTGGATATGGTATGATACTAAAACGAGAAAACAACTTTTCAGATCGAGTTAACGATCCTGTCACAATGGGCAAAAAAGTTCCTATGTTAACACCTATGGATTTTGAGTGAAAAATGGCCCGGAAGCGAAAGTGAAAAAAATTCGTATTTTAACCATTTATATGTGTAAGACTCTTAAACTTGAGCGTTTCCTTACAGATTCGTCGAAAAACATCGAAAGAAACAAAGGTTTTTCAAATAGTGATTCGGATGCCTCCACGAAGGTCTTTTCGTAAGGGTTGAGGTTGTGAAGTCTTTTCGACACGAGTAAATGTTTTTTTTCTTCCATATTTTAAGCTTAGGACAATCTTTTGTGGATATGGTATGATACTAAAACGAGAAAACAACTTTTCAGATCGAGTTAACGACCCTGTCCCAATGGGCAAAAAAGTTCCTATGTTAACACCTATGGATTTTGAGTGAAAAATGGCCCGGAAGCGAAAGTGAAAAAAATTCGTATTTTAACCATTTATATGTGTAAGACTCTTAAACTTGAGCGTTTCCTTACAGATTCGTCGAAAAACATCGAAAGAAACAAAGGTTTTTCAAATAGTGATTCAGATGCCTCCACGAAGGTCTTTTCGTAAGGGTTGAGGTTGTGAAGTCTTTTCGACACGAGTAAATGTTTTTTTTCTTCCATATTTTAAGCTTAGGACAATCTTAAGTGGATATGGTATGATACTAAAACAAGAAAACAACTTTTCAGATCGAGTTAACGACCCTGTCCCAATGGGCAAAAAAGTTCCTATGTTAACACCTATGGATTTTGAGTGAAAAATGGCCCGGAAGCGAAAGTGAAAAAAATTCGTATTTTAACCATTTATATGTGTAAGACTCTTAAACTTGAGCGTTTCCTTACAGATTCGTCGAAAAACATCGAAAGAAACAAAGGTCTTTCACATAGTCATTCGGGTGCCTCCACGAGGGTCTTTTCGTAAGGGTTGAGGTTGGGAAGTCTTTTCGACACGAGTAAATGTATTTTTTCTTCCATATTTTAACCTTAGGACAATCTTTAGTGGATATGGTATGATACTAAAACGAGAAAACAACTTTTCAGATCGAGTTAACGATCCTGTCACAATGGGCAAAAAAGTTCCTATGTTAACACCTATGGATTTTGAGTGAAAAATGGCCCGGAAGCGAAAGTGAAAAAAATTCGTATTTTAACCATTTATATGTGTAAGACTCTTAAACTTGAGCGTTTCCTTACAGATTCGTCGAAAAACATCGAAAGAAACAAAGGTTTTTCAAATAGTGATTCGGATGCCTCCACGAAGGTCTTTTCGTAAGGGTTGAGGTTGTGAAGTCTTTTCGACACGAGTAAATGTTTTTTTTCTTCCATATTTTAAGCTTAGGACAATCTTTTGTGGATATGGTATGATACTAAAACGAGAAAACAACTTTTCAGATCGAGTTAACGACCCTGTCCCAATGGGCAAAAAAGTTCCTATGTTAACACCTATGGATTTTGAGTGAAAAATGGCCCGGAAGCGAAAGTGAAAAAAATTCGTATTTTAACCATTTATATGTGTAAGACTCTTAAACTTGAGCGTTTCCTTACAGATTCGTCGAAAAACATCGAAAGAAACAAAGGTCTTTCACATAGTCATTCGGGTGCCTCCACGAGGGTCTTTTCGTAAGGGTTGAGGTTGGGAAGTCTTTTCGACACGAGTAAATGTTTTTTTTCTTCCATATTTTAACCTTAGGACAATCTTTTGTGGATATGGTATGATACTAAAACGAGAAAACAACTTTTCAGATCGAGTTAACGACCCTGTCCCAATGAGCAAAAAAGTTCCTATGTTAACACCTATGGATTTTGAGTGAAAAATGGCCCGGAAGCGAAAGTGAAAAAAATTCGTATTTTAACCATTTATATGTGTAAGACTCTTAAACTTGAGCGTTTCCTTACAGATTCGTCGAAAAACATCGAAAGAAACAAAGGTTTTTCAAATAGTGATTCAGATGCCTCCACGAAGGTCTTTTCGTAAGGGTTGAGGTTGTGAAGTCTTTTCGACACGAGTAAATGTTTTTTTTCTTCCATATTTTAAGCTTAGGACAATCTTTTGTGGATATGGTATGATACTAAAACGAGAAAACAACTTTTCAGATCGAGTTAACGACCCTGTCCCAATGGGCAAAAAAGTTCTTATGTTAACACCTATGGATTTTGATTGAAAAATGGCCCGGAAGCGAAATTGAAAAAAATTCGTATTTTAACCATTTATATGTGTAAGACTCTTAAACTTGAGCGTTTCCTTACAGATTCGTCGAAAAACATCGAAAGAAACAAAGGTCTTTCACATAGTCATTCGGGTGCCTCCACGAGGGTCTTTTCGTAAGGGTTGAGGTTGGGAAGTCTTTTCGACACGAGTAAATGTATTTTTTCTTCCATATTTTAACCTTAGGACAATCTTTAGTGGATATGGTATGATACTAAAACGAGAAAACAACTTTTCAGATCGAGTTAACGATCCTGTCACAATGGGCAAAAAAGTTCCTATGTTAACACCTATGGATTTTGAGTGAAAAATGGCCCGGAAGCGAAAGTGAAAAAAATTCGTATTTTAACCATTTATATGTGTAAGACTCTTAAACTTGAGCGTTTCCTTACAGATTCGTCGAAAAACATCGAAAGAAACAAAGGTTTTTCAAATAGTAATTCGGATGCCTCCACGAGGGTCTTTTCGTAAGGGTTGAGGTTGTGAAGTCTTTTCGACACGAGTAAATGTTTTTTTCTTCCATATTTTAAGCTTAGGACAATCTTAAGTGGATATGGTATGATACTAAAACAAGAAAACAACTTTTCAGATCGAGTTAACGACCCTGTCCCAATGGGCAAAAAAGTTCCTATGTTAACACCTATGGATTTTGAGTGAAAAATGGCCCGGAAGCGAAAGTGAAAAAAATTCGTATTTTAACCATTTATATGTGTAAGACTCTTAAACTTGAGCGTTTCCTTACAGATTCGTCGAAAAACATCGAAAGAAACAAAGGTTTTTCAAATAGTGATTCGGATGCCTCCACGAAGGTCTTTTCGTAAGGGTTGAGGTTGTGAAGTCTTTTCGACACGAGTAAATGTTTTTTTTCTTCCATATTTTAAGCTTAGGACAATCTTTTGTGGATATGGTATGATACTAAAACGAGAAAACAACTTTTCAGATCGAGTTAACGACCCTGTCCCAATGGGCAAAAAAGTTCCTATGTTAACACCTATGGATTTTGAGTGAAAAATGGCCCGGAAGCGAAAGTGAAAAAAATTCGTATTTTAACCATTTATATGTGTAAGACTCTTAAACTTGAGCGTTTCCTTACAGATTCGTCGAAAAACATCGAAAGAAACAAAGGTCTTTCACATAGTCATTCGGGTGCCTCCACGAGGGTCTTTTCGTAAGGGTTGAGGTTGGGAAGTCTTTTCGACACGAGTAAATGTTTTTTTTCTTCCATATTTTAACCTTAGGACAATCTTTTGTGGATATGGTATGATACTAAAACGAGAAAACAACTTTTCAGATCGAGTTAACGACCCTGTCCCAATGAGCAAAAAAGTTCCTATGTTAACACCTATGGATTTTGAGTGAAAAATGGCCCGGAAGCGAAAGTGAAAAAAATTCGTATTTTAACCATTTATATGTGTAAGACTCTTAAACTTGAGCGTTTCCTTACAGATTCGTCGAAAAACATCGAAAGAAACAAAGGTCTTTCACATAGTCATTCGGGTGCCTCCACGAGGGTCTTTTCGTAAGGGTTGAGGTTGGGAAGTCTTTTCGACACGAGTAAATGTATTTTTTCTTCCATATTTTAACCTTAGGACAATCTTTAGTGGATATGGTATGATACTAAAACGAGAAAACAACTTTTCAGATCGAGTTAACGATCCTGTCACAATGGGCAAAAAAGTTCCTATGTTAACACCTATGGATTTTGAGTGAAAAATGGCCCGGAAGCGAAAGTGAAAAAAATTCGTATTTTAACCATTTATATGTGTAAGACTCTTAAACTTGAGCGTTTCCTTACAGATTCGTCGAAAAACATCGAAAGAAACAAAGGTTTTTCAAATAGTAATTCGGATGCCTCCACGAGGGTCTTTTCGTAAGGGTTGAGGTTGTGAAGTCTTTTCGACACGAGTAAATGTTTTTTTTCTTCCATATTTTAAGCTTAGGACAATCTTAAGTGGATATGGTATGATACTAAAACAAGAAAACAACTTTTCAGATCGAGTTAACGACCCTGTCCCAATGGGCAAAAAAGTTCCTATGTTAACACCTATGGATTTTGAGTGAAAAATGGCCCGGAAGCGAAAGTGAAAAAAATTCGTATTTTAACCATTTATATGTGTAAGACTCTTAAACTTGAGCGTTTCCTTACAGATTCGTCGAAAAACATCGAAAGAAACAAAGGTCTTTCACATAGTCATTCGGGTGCCTCCACGAGGGTCTTTTCGTAAGGGTTGAGGTTGGGAAGTCTTTTCGACACGAGTAAATGTATTTTTTCTTCCATATTTTAACCTTAGGACAATCTTTAGTGGATATGGTATGATACTAAAACGAGAAAACAACTTTTCAGATCGAGTTAACGATCCTGTCACAATGGGCAAAAAAGTTCCTATGTTAACACCTATGGATTTTGAGTGAAAAATGGCCCGGAAGCGAAAGTGAAAAAAATTCGTATTTTAACCATTTATATGTGTAAGACTCTTAAACTTGAGCGTTTCCTTACAGATTCGTCGAAAAACATCGAAAGAAACAAAGGTTTTTCAAATAGTAATTCGGATGCCTCCACGAGGGTCTTTTCGTAAGGGTTGAGGTTGTGAAGTCTTTTCGACACGAGTAAATGTTTTTTTCTTCCATATTTTAAGCTTAGGACAATCTTAAGTGGATATGGTATGATACTAAAACAAGAAAACAACTTTTCAGATCGAGTTAACGACCCTGTCCCAATGGGCAAAAAAGTTCCTATGTTAACACCTATGAATTTTGAGTGAAAAATGGCCCGGAAGCGAAAGTGAAAAAAATTCGTATTTTAACCATTTATATGTGTAAGACTCTTAAACTTGAGCGTTTCCTTACAGATTCGTCGAAAAACATCGAAAGAAACAAAGGTTTTTCAAATAGTGATTCGGATGCCTCCACGAAGGTCTTTTCGTAAGGGTTGAGGTTGTGAAGTCTTTTCGACACGAGTAAATGTTTTTTTTCTTCCATATTTTAAGCTTAGGACAATCTTTTGTGGATATGGTATGATACTAAAACGAGAAAACAACTTTTCAGATCGAGTTAACGACCCTGTCCCAATGGGCAAAAAAGTTCCTATGTTAACACCTATGGATTTTGATTGAAAAATGGCCCGGAAGCGAAATTGAAAAAAATTCATATTTTAACCATTTATATGTGTAAGACTCTTAAACTTGAGCGTTTCCTTACAGATTCGTCGAAAAAAATCGAAAGAAACAAAGGTTTTTCACATAGTCATTCGGGTGCCTCCACGAGGGTCTTTTCGTAAGGGTTGAGGTTGTGAAGTCTTTTCGACACGAGTAAATGTGTTTTTTCTTCCATATTTTAAGCTTAGGACAATCTTAAGTGGATATGGTATGATACTAAAACAAGAAAACAACTTTTCAGATCGAGTTAACGACCCTGTCCCAATGGGCAAAAAAGTTCCTATGTTAACACCTATGGATTTTGAGTGAAAAATGGCCCGGAAGCGAAAGTGAAAAAAATTCGTATTTTAACCATTTATATGTGTAAGACTCTTAAACTTGAGCGTTTCCTTACAGATTCGTCGAAAAACATCGAAAGAAACAAAGGTCTTTCACATAGAAATTCGGGTGCCTCCACGAGGGTCTTTTCGTAAGGGTTGAGGTTGGGAAGTCTTTTCGACACGAGTAAATGTATTTTTTCTTCCATATTTTAACCTTAGGACAATCTTTAGTGGATATGGTATGATACTAAAACGAGAAAACAACTTTTCAGATCGAGTTAACGACCCTGTCACAATGGGCAAAAAAGTTCCTATGTTAACACCTTTGGATTTTGAGTGAAAATGGCCCGGAAGCGTAATTGAAAAAAATTCGTATTTTAACCATTTATATGTGTAAGACTCTTAAACTTGAGCGTTTCCTTACAGATTCGTCGAAAAACATCGAAAGAAACAAAGGTCTTTCACATAGTCATTCGGGTGCCTCCACGAGGGTCTTTTCGTAAGGGTTGAGGTTGTGAAGTCTTTTCGACACGAGTAAATGTGTTTTTTCTTCCATATTTTAAGCTTAGGACAATCTTTAGTGGATATGGTATGATACTAAAACGAGAAAACAACTTTTCAGATCGAGTTAACGACCCTGTCCCAATGGGCAAAAAAGTTCCTATGTTAACACCTATGGATTTTGAGTGAAAAATGGCCCGGAAGCGAAAGTGAAAAAAATTCGTATTTTAACCATTTATATGTGTAAGACTCTTAAACTTGAGCGTTTCCTTACAGATTCGTCGAAAAACATCGAAAGAAACAAAGGTCTTTCACATAGAAATTCGGGTGCCTCCACGAGGGTCTTTTCGTAAGGGTTGAGGTTGGGAAGTCTTTTCGACACGAGTAAATGTATTTTTTCTTCCATATTTTAACCTTAGGACAATCTTTTGTGGATATGGTATGATACTAAAACGAGAAAACAACTTTTCAGATCGAGTTAACGACCCTGTCCCAATGGGCAAAAAAGTTCCTATGTTAACACCTATGGATTTTGAGTGAAAAATGGCCCGGAAGCGAAAGTAAAAAAAATTCGTATTTTAACCATTTATATGTGTAAGACTCTTAAACTTGAGCGTTTCCTTACAGATTCGTCGAAAAACATCGAAAGAAACAAATGTCTTTCACATAGTCATTCGGGTGCCTCCACGAGGGTCTTTTCGTAAGGGTTGAGGTTGGGAAGTCTTTTCGACACGAGTAAATGTATTTTTTCTTCCATATTTTAACCTTAGGACAATCTTTAGTGGATATGGTATGATACTAAAATGAGAAAACAACTTTTCAGATCGAGTTAACGATCCTGTCACAATGGGCAAAAAAGTTCCTATGTTAACACCTATGGATTTTGAGTGAAAAATGGCCCGGAAGCGAAAGTGAAAAAAATTCGTATTTTAACCATTTATATGTGTAAGACTCTTAAACTTGAGCGTTTCCTTACAGATTCGTCGAAAAACATCGAAAGAAACAAAGGTTTTTCAAATAGTAATTCGGATGCCTCCACGAGGGTCTTTTCGTAAGGGTTGAGGTTGTGAAGTCTTTTCGACACGAGTAAATGTTTTTTTTCTTCCATATTTTAAGCTTAGGACAATCTTAAGTGGATATGGTATGATACTAAAACAAGAAAACAACTTTTCAGATCGAGTTAACGACCCTGTCCCAATGGGCAAAAAAGTTCCTATGTTAACACCTATGGATTTTGAGTGAAAAATGGCCCGGAAGCGAAAGTGAAAAAAATTCGTATTTTAACCATTTATATGTGTAAGACTCTTAAACTTGAGCGTTTCCTTACAGATTCGTCGAAAAACATCGAAAGAAACAAAGGTCTTTCACATAGTCATTCGGGTGCCTCCACGAGGGTCTTTTCGTAAGGGTTGAGGTTGGGAAGTCTTTTCGACACGAGTAAATGTATTTTTCTTCCATATTTTAACCTTAGGACAATCTTTAGTGGATATGGTATGATACTAAAACGAGAAAACAACTTTTCAGATCGAGTTAACGATCCTGTCACAATGGGCAAAAAAGTTCCTATGTTAACACCTATGGATTTTGAGTGAAAAATGGCCCGGAAGCGAAAGTGAAAAAAATTCGTATTTTAACCATTTATATGTGTAAGACTCTTAAACTTGAGCGTTTCCTTACAGATTCGTCGAAAAACATCGAAAGAAACAAAGGTTTTTCAAATAGTAATTCGGATGCCTCCACGAGGGTCTTTTCGTAAGGGTTGAGGTTGTGAAGTCTTTTCGACACGAGTAAATGTTTTTTTCTTCCATATTTTAAGCTTAGGACAATCTTAAGTGGATATGGTATGATACTAAAACAAGCAAACAACTTTTCAGATCGAGTTAACGACCCTGTCCCAATGGGCAAAAAAGTTCCTATGTTAACACCTATGAATTTTGAGTGAAAAATGGCCCGGAAGCGAAAGTGAAAAAAATTCGTATTTTAACCATTTATATGTGTAAGACTCTTAAACTTGAGCGTTTCCTTACAGATTCGTCGAAAAACATCGAAAGAAACAAAGGTTTTTCAAATAGTGATTCGGATGCCTCCACGAAGGTCTTTTCGTAAGGGTTGAGGTTGTGAAGTCTTTTCGACACGAGTAAATGTTTTTTTTCTTCCATATTTTAAGCTTAGGACAATCTTTTGTGGATATGGTATGATACTAAAACGAGAAAACAACTTTTCAGATCGAGTTAACGACCCTGTCCCAATGGGCAAAAAAGTTCCTATGTTAACACCTATGGATTTTGATTGAAAAATGGCCCGGAAGCGAAATTGAAAAAAATTCATATTTTAACCATTTATATGTGTAAGACTCTTAAACTTGAGCGTTTCCTTACAGATTCGTCGAAAAAAATCGAAAGAAACAAAGGTTTTTCACATAGTCATTCGGGTGCCTCCACGAGGGTCTTTTCGTAAGGGTTGAGGTTGTGAAGTCTTTTCGACACGAGTAAATGTGTTTTTTCTTCCATATTTTAAGCTTAGGACAATCTTAAGTGGATATGGTATGATACTAAAACAAGAAAACAACTTTTCAGATCGAGTTAACGACCCTGTCCCAATGGGCAAAAAAGTTCCTATGTTAACACCTATGGATTTTGAGTGAAAAATGGCCCGGAAGCGAAAGTGAAAAAAATTCGTATTTTAACCATTTATATGTGTAAGACTCTTAAACTTGAGCGTTTCCTTACAGATTCGTCGAAAAACATCGAAAGAAACAAAGGTCTTTCACATAGAAATTCGGGTGCCTCCACGAGGGTCTTTTCGTAAGGGTTGAGGTTGGGAAGTCTTTTCGACACGAGTAAATGTATTTTTTCTTCCATATTTTAACCTTAGGACAATCTTTAGTGGATATGGTATGATACTAAAACGAGAAAACAACTTTTCAGATCGAGTTAACGACCCTGTCACAATGGGCAAAAAAGTTCCTATGTTAACACCTTTGGATTTTGAGTGAAAATGGCTCGGAAGCGTAATTGAAAAAAATTCGTATTTTAACCATTTATATGTGTAAGACTCTTAAACTTGAGCGTTTCCTTACAGATTCGTCGAAAAACATCGAAAGAAACAAAGGTCTTTCACATAGTCATTCGGGTGCCTCCACGAGGGTCTTTTCGTAAGGGTTGAGGTTGTGAAGTCTTTTCGACACGAGTAAATGTGTTTTTTCTTCCATATTTTAAGCTTAGGACAATCTTTAGTGGATATGGTATGATACTAAAACGAGAAAACAACTTTTCAGATCGAGTTAACGACCCTGTCCCAATGGGCAAAAAAGTTCCTATGTTAACACCTATGGATTTTGAGTGAAAAATGGCCCGGAAGCGAAAGTGAAAAAAATTCGTATTTTAACCATTTATATGTGTAAGACTCTTAAACTTGAGCGTTTCCTTACAGATTCGTCGAAAAACATCGAAAGAAACAAAGGTCTTTCACATAGAAATTCGGGTGCCTCCACGAGGGTCTTTTCGTAAGGGTTGAGGTTGGGAAGTCTTTTCGACACGAGTAAATGTATTTTTTCTTCCATATTTTAACCTTAGGACAATCTTTTGTGGATATGGTATGATACTAAAACGAGAAAACAACTTTTCAGATCGAGTTAACGACCCTGTCCCAATGGGCAAAAAAGTTCCTATGTTAACACCTATGGATTTTGAGTGAAAAATGGCCCGGAAGCGAAAGTAAAAAAAATTCGTATTTTAACCATTTATATGTGTAAGACTCTTAAACTTGAGCGTTTCCTTACAGATTCGTCGAAAAACATCGAAAGAAACAAATGTCTTTCACATAGTCATTCGGGTGCCTCCACGAGGGTCTTTTCGTAAGGGTTGAGGTTGGGAAGTCTTTTCGACACGAGTAAATGTATTTTTTCTTCCATATTTTAACCTTAGGACAATCTTTAGTGGATATGGTATGATACTAAAATGAGAAAACAACTTTTCAGATCGAGTTAACGATCCTGTCACAATGGGCAAAAAAGTTCCTATGTTAACACCTATGGATTTTGAGTGAAAAATGGCCCGGAAGCGAAAGTGAAAAAAATTCGTATTTTAACCATTTATATGTGTAAGACTCTTAAACTTGAGCGTTTCCTTACAGATTCGTCGAAAAACATCGAAAGAAACAAAGGTTTTTCAAATAGTAATTCGGATGCCTCCACGAGGGTCTTTTCGTAAGGGTTGAGGTTGTGAAGTCTTTTCGACACGAGTAAATGTTTTTTTTCTTCCATATTTTAAGCTTAGGACAATCTTAAGTGGATATGGTATGATACTAAAACAAGAAAACAACTTTTCAGATCGAGTTAACGACCCTGTCCCAATGGGCAAAAAAGTTCCTATGTTAACACCTATGGATTTTGAGTGAAAAATGGCCCGGAAGCGAAAGTGAAAAAAATTCGTATTTTAACCATTTATATGTGTAAGACTCTTAAACTTGAGCGTTTCCTTACAGATTCGTCGAAAAACATCGAAAGAAACAAAGGTCTTTCACATAGTCATTCGGGTGCCTCCACGAGGGTCTTTTCGTAAGGGTTGAGGTTGGGAAGTCTTTTCGACACGAGTAAATGTATTTTTTCTTCCATATTTTAACCTTAGGACAATCTTTAGTGGATATGGTATGATACTAAAACGAGAAAACAACTTTTCAGATCGAGTTAACGATCCTGTCACAATGGGCAAAAAAGTTCCTATGTTAACACCTATGGATTTTGAGTGAAAAATGGCCCGGAAGCGAAAGTGAAAAAAATTCGTATTTTAACCATTTATATGTGTAAGACTCTTAAACTTGAGCGTTTCCTTACAGATTCGTCGAAAAACATCGAAAGAAACAAAGGTTTTTCAAATAGTAATTCGGATGCCTCCACGAGGGTCTTTTCGTAAGGGTTGAGGTTGTGAAGTCTTTTCGACACGAGTAAATGTTTTTTTCTTCCATATTTT
The DNA here is from genome assembly GCF_057944985.1 of Cucurbita pepo subsp. pepo. NCBI lineage: Eukaryota > Viridiplantae > Streptophyta > Magnoliopsida > Cucurbitales > Cucurbitaceae > Cucurbita > Cucurbita pepo. The sequence goes on along the minus strand of NC_141811.1, from coordinate 532,632 downwards.
AAGCTTAGGACAATCTTAAGTGGATATGGTATGATACTAAAACAAGAAAACAACTTTTCAGATCGAGTTAACGACCCTGTCCCAATGGGCAAAAAAGTTCCTATGTTAACACCTATGGATTTTGAGTGAAAAATGGCCCGGAAGCGAAAGTGAAAAAAATTCGTATTTTAACCATTTATATGTGTAAGACTCTTAAACTTGAGCGTTTCCTTACAGATTCGTCGAAAAACATCGAAAGAAACAAAGGTCTTTCACATAGTCATTCGGGTGCCTCCACGAGGGTCTTTTCGTAAGGGTTGAGGTTGGGAAGTCTTTTCGACACGAGTAAATGTATTTTTTCTTCCATATTTTAACCTTAGGACAATCTTTAGTGGATATGGTATGATACTAAAACGAGAAAACAACTTTTCAGATCGAGTTAACGATCCTGTCACAATGGGCAAAAAAGTTCCTATGTTAACACCTATGGATTTTGAGTGAAAAATGGCCCGGAAGCGAAAGTGAAAAAAATTCGTATTTTAACCATTTATATGTGTAAGACTCTTAAACTTGAGCGTTTCCTTACAGATTCGTCGAAAAACATCGAAAGAAACAAAGGTTTTTCAAATAGTAATTCGGATGCCTCCACGAGGGTCTTTTCGTAAGGGTTGAGGTTGTGAAGTCTTTTCGACACGAGTAAATGTTTTTTTCTTCCATATTTTAAGCTTAGGACAATCTTAAGTGGATATGGTATGATACTAAAACAAGAAAACAACTTTTCAGATCGAGTTAACGACCCTGTCCCAATGGGCAAAAAAGTTCCTATGTTAACACCTATGAATTTTGAGTGAAAAATGGCCCGGAAGCGAAAGTGAAAAAAATTCGTATTTTAACCATTTATATGTGTAAGACTCTTAAACTTGAGCGTTTCCTTACAGATTCGTCGAAAAACATCGAAAGAAACAAAGGTTTTTCAAATAGTGATTCGGATGCCTCCACGAAGGTCTTTTCGTAAGGGTTGAGGTTGTGAAGTCTTTTCGACACGAGTAAATGTTTTTTTTCTTCCATATTTTAAGCTTAGGACAATCTTTTGTGGATATGGTATGATACTAAAACGAGAAAACAACTTTTCAGATCGAGTTAACGACCCTGTCCCAATGGGCAAAAAAGTTCCTATGTTAACACCTATGGATTTTGATTGAAAAATGGCCCGGAAGCGAAATTGAAAAAAATTCATATTTTAACCATTTATATGTGTAAGACTCTTAAACTTGAGCGTTTCCTTACAGATTCGTCGAAAAAAATCGAAAGAAACAAAGGTTTTTCACATAGTCATTCGGGTGCCTCCACGAGGGTCTTTTCGTAAGGGTTGAGGTTGTGAAGTCTTTTCGACACGAGTAAATGTGTTTTTTCTTCCATATTTTAAGCTTAGGACAATCTTAAGTGGATATGGTATGATACTAAAACAAGAAAACAACTTTTCAGATCGAGTTAACGACCCTGTCCCAATGGGCAAAAAAGTTCCTATGTTAACACCTATGGATTTTGAGTGAAAAATGGCCCGGAAGCGAAAGTGAAAAAAATTCGTATTTTAACCATTTATATGTGTAAGACTCTTAAACTTGAGCGTTTCCTTACAGATTCGTCGAAAAACATCGAAAGAAACAAAGGTCTTTCACATAGAAATTCGGGTGCCTCCACGAGGGTCTTTTCGTAAGGGTTGAGGTTGGGAAGTCTTTTCGACACGAGTAAATGTATTTTTTCTTCCATATTTTAACCTTAGGACAATCTTTAGTGGATATGGTATGATACTAAAACGAGAAAACAACTTTTCAGATCGAGTTAACGACCCTGTCACAATGGGCAAAAAAGTTCCTATGTTAACACCTTTGGATTTTGAGTGAAAATGGCCCGGAAGCGTAATTGAAAAAAATTCGTATTTTAACCATTTATATGTGTAAGACTCTTAAACTTGAGCGTTTCCTTACAGATTCGTCGAAAAACATCGAAAGAAACAAAGGTCTTTCACATAGTCATTCGGGTGCCTCCACGAGGGTCTTTTCGTAAGGGTTGAGGTTGTGAAGTCTTTTCGACACGAGTAAATGTGTTTTTTCTTCCATATTTTAAGCTTAGGACAATCTTTAGTGGATATGGTATGATACTAAAACGAGAAAACAACTTTTCAGATCGAGTTAACGACCCTGTCCCAATGGGCAAAAAAGTTCCTATGTTAACACCTATGGATTTTGAGTGAAAAATGGCCCGGAAGCGAAAGTGAAAAAAATTCGTATTTTAACCATTTATATGTGTAAGACTCTTAAACTTGAGCGTTTCCTTACAGATTCGTCGAAAAACATCGAAAGAAACAAAGGTCTTTCACATAGAAATTCGGGTGCCTCCACGAGGGTCTTTTCGTAAGGGTTGAGGTTGGGAAGTCTTTTCGACACGAGTAAATGTATTTTTTCTTCCATATTTTAACCTTAGGACAATCTTTTGTGGATATGGTATGATACTAAAACGAGAAAACAACTTTTCAGATCGAGTTAACGACCCTGTCCCAATGGGCAAAAAAGTTCCTATGTTAACACCTATGGATTTTGAGTGAAAAATGGCCCGGAAGCGAAAGTAAAAAAAATTCGTATTTTAACCATTTATATGTGTAAGACTCTTAAACTTGAGCGTTTCCTTACAGATTCGTCGAAAAACATCGAAAGAAACAAATGTCTTTCACATAGTCATTCGGGTGCCTCCACGAGGGTCTTTTCGTAAGGGTTGAGGTTGGGAAGTCTTTTCGACACGAGTAAATGTATTTTTTCTTCCATATTTTAACCTTAGGACAATCTTTAGTGGATATGGTATGATACTAAAATGAGAAAACAACTTTTCAGATCGAGTTAACGATCCTGTCACAATGGGCAAAAAAGTTCCTATGTTAACACCTATGGATTTTGAGTGAAAAATGGCCCGGAAGCGAAAGTGAAAAAAATTCGTATTTTAACCATTTATATGTGTAAGACTCTTAAACTTGAGCGTTTCCTTACAGATTCGTCGAAAAACATCGAAAGAAACAAAGGTTTTTCAAATAGTAATTCGGATGCCTCCACGAGGGTCTTTTCGTAAGGGTTGAGGTTGTGAAGTCTTTTCGACACGAGTAAATGTTTTTTTTCTTCCATATTTTAAGCTTAGGACAATCTTAAGTGGATATGGTATGATACTAAAACAAGAAAACAACTTTTCAGATCGAGTTAACGACCCTGTCCCAATGGGCAAAAAAGTTCCTATGTTAACACCTATGGATTTTGAGTGAAAAATGGCCCGGAAGCGAAAGTGAAAAAAATTCGTATTTTAACCATTTATATGTGTAAGACTCTTAAACTTGAGCGTTTCCTTACAGATTCGTCGAAAAACATCGAAAGAAACAAAGGTCTTTCACATAGTCATTCGGGTGCCTCCACGAGGGTCTTTTCGTAAGGGTTGAGGTTGGGAAGTCTTTTCGACACGAGTAAATGTATTTTTTCTTCCATATTTTAACCTTAGGACAATCTTTAGTGGATATGGTATGATACTAAAACGAGAAAACAACTTTTCAGATCGAGTTAACGATCCTGTCACAATGGGCAAAAAAGTTCCTATGTTAACACCTATGGATTTTGAGTGAAAAATGGCCCGGAAGCGAAAGTGAAAAAAATTCGTATTTTAACCATTTATATGTGTAAGACTCTTAAACTTGAGCGTTTCCTTACAGATTCGTCGAAAAACATCGAAAGAAACAAAGGTTTTTCAAATAGTAATTCGGATGCCTCCACGAGGGTCTTTTCGTAAGGGTTGAGGTTGTGAAGTCTTTTCGACACGAGTAAATGTTTTTTTCTTCCATATTTTAAGCTTAGGACAATCTTAAGTGGATATGGTATGATACTAAAACAAGAAAACAACTTTTCAGATCGAGTTAACGACCCTGTCCCAATGGGCAAAAAAGTTCCTATGTTAACACCTATGGATTTTGAGTGAAAAATGGCCCGGAAGCGAAAGTGAAAAAAATTCGTATTTTAACCATTTATATGTGTAAGACTCTTAAACTTGAGCGTTTCCTTACAGATTCGTCGAAAAACATCGAAAGAAACAAAGGTTTTTCAAATAGTGATTCGGATGCCTCCACGAAGGTCTTTTCGTAAGGGTTGAGGTTGTGAAGTCTTTTCGACACGAGTAAATGTTTTTTTTCTTCCATATTTTAAGCTAAGGACAATCTTTTGTGGATATGGTATGATACTAAAACGAGAAAACAACTTTTCAGATCGAGTTAACGACCCTGTCCCAATGGGCAAAAAAGTTCCTATGTTAACACCTATGGATTTTGAGTGAAAAATGGCCAGGAAGCGAAAGTGAAAAAAATTCGTATTTTAACCATTTATATGTGTAAGACTCTTAAACTTGAGCGTTTCCTTACAGATTCGTCGAAAAACATCGAAAGAAACAAAGGTCTTTCACATAGTCATTCGGGTGCCTCCACGAGGGTCTTTTCGTAAGGGTTGAGGTTGGGAAGTCTTTTCGACACGAGTAAATGTTTTTTTTCTTCCATATTTTAACCTTAGGACAATCTTTTGTGGATATGGTATGATACTAAAACGAGAAAACAACTTTTCAGATCGAGTTAACGACCCTGTCCCAATGGGCAAAAAAGTTCCTATGTTAACACCTATGGATTTTGAGTGAAAAATGGCCCGGAAGCGAAAGTGAAAAAAATTCGTATTTTAACCATTTATATGTGTAAGACTCTTAAACTTGAGCGTTTCCTTACAGATTCGTCGAAAAACATCGAAAGAAACAAAGGTCTTTCACATAGTCATTCGGGTGCCTCCACGAGGGTCTTTTCGTAAGGGTTGAGGTTGGGAAGTCTTTTCGACACGAGTAAATGTTTTTTTTCTTCCATATTTTAACCTTAGGACAATCTTTTGTGGATATGGTATGATACTAAAACGAGAAAACAACTTTTCAGATCGAGTTAACGACCCTGTCCCAATGGGCAAAAAAGTTCCTATGTTAACACCTATGGATTTTGAGTGAAAAATGGCCCGGAAGCGAAAGTGAAAAAAATTCGTATTTTAACCATTTATATGTGTAAGACTCTTAAACTTGAGCGTTTCCTTACAGATTCGTCGAAAAACATCGAAAGAAACAAAGGTCTTTCACATAGTCATTCGGGTGCCTCCACGAGGGTCTTTTCGTAAGGGTTGAGGTTGGGAAGTCTTTTCGACACGAGTAAATGTATTTTTTCTTCCATATTTTAACCTTAGGACAATCTTTAGTGGATATGGTATGATACTAAAACGAGAAAACAACTTTTCAGATCGAGTTAACGATCCTGTCACAATGGGCAAAAAAGTTCCTATGTTAACACCTATGGATTTTGAGTGAAAAATGGCCCGGAAGCGAAAGTGAAAAAAATTCGTATTTTAACCATTTATATGTGTAAGACTCTTAAACTTGAGCGTTTCCTTACAGATTCGTCGAAAAACATCGAAAGAAACAAAGGTTTTTCAAATAGTAATTCGGATGCCTCCACGAGGGTCTTTTCGTAAGGGTTGAGGTTGTGAAGTCTTTTCGACACGAGTAAATGTTTTTTTCTTCCATATTTTAAGCTTAGGACAATCTTAAGTGGATATGGTATGATACTAAAACAAGAAAACAACTTTTCAGATCGAGTTATCGACCCTGTCCCAATGGGCAAAAAAGTTCCTATGTTAACACCTATGAATTTTGAGTGAAAAATGGCCCGGAAGCGAAAGTGAAAAAAATTCGTATTTTAACCATTTATATGTGTAAGACTCTTAAACTTGAGCGTTTCCTTACAGATTCGTCGAAAAACATCGAAAGAAACAAAGGTTTTTCAAATAGTGATTCGGATGCCTCCACGAAGGTCTTTTCGTAAGGGTTGAGGTTGTGAAGTCTTTTCGACACGAGTAAATGTTTTTTTTCTTCCATATTTTAAGCTTAGGACAATCTTTTGTGGATATGGTATGATACTAAAACGAGAAAACAACTTTTCAGATCGAGTTAACGACCCTGTCCCAATGGGCAAAAAAGTTCCTATGTTAACACCTATGGATTTTGATTGAAAAATGGCCCGGAAGCGAAATTGAAAAAAATTCATATTTTAACCATTTATATGTGTAAGACTCTTAAAATTGAGCGTTTCCTTACAGATTCGTCGAAAAAAATCGAAAGAAACAAAGGTTTTTCACATAGTCATTCGGATGCCTCCACGAGGGTCTTTTCGTAAGGGTTGAGGTTGTGAAGTCTTTTCGACACGAGTAAATGTGTTTTTTCTTCCATATTTTAAGCTTAGGACAATCTTAAGTGGATATGGTATGATACTAAAACAAGAAAACAACTTTTCAGATCGAGTTAACGACCCTGTCCCAATGGGCAAAAAAGTTCCTATGTTAACACCTATGGATTTTGAGTGAAAAATGGCCCGGAAGCGAAAGTGAAAAAAATTCGTATTTTAACCATTTATATGTGTAAGACTCTTAAACTTGAGCGTTTCCTTACAGATTCGTCGAAAAACATCGAAAGAAACAAAGGTCTTTCACATAGAAATTCGGGTGCCTCCACGAGGGTCTTTTCGTAAGGGTTGAGGTTGGGAAGTCTTTTCGACACGAGTAAATGTATTTTTTCTTCCATATTTTAACCTTAGGACAATCTTTAGTGGATATGGTATGATACTAAAACGAGAAAACAACTTTTCAGATCGAGTTAACGACCCTGTCACAATGGGCAAAAAAGTTCCTATGTTAACACCTTTGGATTTTGAGTGAAAATGGCCCGGAAGCGTAATTGAAAAAAATTCGTATTTTAACCATTTATATGTGTAAGACTCTTAAACTTGAGCGTTTCCTTACAGATTCGTCGAAAAACATCGAAAGAAACAAAGGTCTTTCACATAGTCATTCGGGTGCCTCCACGAGGGTCTTTTCGTAAGGGTTGAGGTTGTGAAGTCTTTTCGACACGAGTAAATGTGTTTTTTCTTCCATATTTTAAGCTTAGGACAATCTTTAGTGGATATGGTATGATACTAAAACGAGAAAACAACTTTTCAGATCGAGTTAACGACCCTGTCCCAATGGGCAAAAAAGTTCCTATGTTAACACCTTTGGATTTTGAGTGAAAATGGCCCGGAAGCGTAATTGAAAAAAATTCGTATTTTAACCATTTATATGTGTAAGACTCTTAAACTTGAGCGTTTCCTTACAGATTCGTCGAAAAACATCGAAAGAAACAAAGGTCTTTCACATAGTCATTCGGGTGCCTCCACGAGGGTCTTTTCGTAAGGGTTGAGGTTGTGAAGTCTTTTCGACACGAGTAAATGTATTTTTTCTTCCATATTTTAACCTTAGGACAATCTTTAGTGGATATGGTATGATACTAAAACGAGAAAACAACTTTTCAGATCGAGTTAACGATCCTGTCACAATGGGCAAAAAAGTTCGTATGTTAACACCTATGGATTTTGAGTGAAAAATGGCCCGGAAGCGAAAGTGAAAAAAATTCGTATTTTAACCATTTATATGTGTAAGACTCTTAAACTTGAGCGTTTCCTTACAGATTCGTCGAAAAACATCGAAAGAAACAAAGGTTTTTCAAATAGTAATTCGGATGCCTCCACGAGGGTCTTTTCGTAAGGGTTGAGGTTGTGAAGTCTTTTCGACACGAGTAAATGTTTTTTTCTTCCATATTTTAAGCTTAGGACAATCTTAAGTGGATATGGTATGATACTAAAACAAGAAAACAACTTTTCAGATTGAGTTATCGACCCTGTCACAATGGGCAAAAAAGTTCCTATGTTAACACCTATGAATTTTGAGTGAAAAATGGCCCGGAAGCGAAAGTGAAAAAAATTCGTATTTTAACCATTTATATGTGTAAGACTCTTAAACTTGAGCGTTTCCTTACAGATTCGTCGAAAAACATCGAAAGAAACAAAGGTTTTTCAAATAGTGATTCGGATGCCTCCACGAAGGTCTTTTCGTAAGGGTTGAGGTTGTGAAGTCTTTTCGACACGAGTAAATGTTTTTTTTCTTCCATATTTTAAGCTTAGGACAATCTTTTGTGGATATGGTATGATACTAAAACGAGAAAACAACTTTTCAGATCGAGTTAACGACCCTGTCCCAATGGGCAAAAAAGTTCCTATGTTAACACCTATGGATTTTGATTGAAAAATGGCCCGGAAGCGAAATTGAAAAAAATTCATATTTTAACCATTTATATGTGTAAGACTCTTAAAATTGAGCGTTTCCTTACAGATTCGTCGAAAAAAATCGAAAGAAACAAAGGTTTTTCACATAGTCATTCGGATGCCTCCACGAGGGTCTTTTCGTAAGGGTTGAGGTTGTGAAGTCTTTTCGACACGAGTAAATGTGTTTTTTCTTCCATATTTTAAGCTTAGGACAATCTTAAGTGGATATGGTATGATACTAAAACAAGAAAACAACTTTTCAGATCGAGTTAACGACCCTGTCCCAATGGGCAAAAAAGTTCCTATGTTAACACCTATGGATTTTGAGTGAAAAATGGCCCGGAAGCGAAAGTGAAAAAAATTCGTATTTTAACCATTTATATGTGTAAGACTCTTAAACTTGAGCGTTTCCTTACAGATTCGTCGAAAAACATCGAAAGAAACAAAGGTCTTTCACATAGAAATTCGGGTGCCTCCACGAGGGTCTTTTCGTAAGGGTTGAGGTTGGGAAGTCTTTTCGACACGAGTAAATGTATTTTTTCTTCCATATTTTAACCTTAGGACAATCTTTAGTGGATATGGTATGATACTAAAACGAGAAAACAACTTTTCAGATCGAGTTAACGACCCTGTCACAATGGGCAAAAAAGTTCCTATGTTAACACCTTTGGATTTTGAGTGAAAATGGCCCGGAAGCGTAATTGAAAAAAATTCGTATTTTAACCATTTATATGTGTAAGACTCTTAAACTTGAGCGTTTCCTTACAGATTCGTCGAAAAACATCGAAAGAAACAAAGGTCTTTCACATAGTCATTCGGGTGCCTCCACGAGGGTCTTTTCGTAAGGGTTGAGGTTGTGAAGTCTTTTCGACACGAGTAAATGTGTTTTTTCTTCCATATTTTAAGCTTAGGACAATCTTTAGTGGATATGGTATGATACTAAAACGAGAAAACAACTTTTCAGATCGAGTTAACGACCCTGTCCCAATGGGCAAAAAAGTTCCTATGTTAACACCTTTGGATTTTGAGTGAAAATGGCCCGGAAGCGTAATTGAAAAAAATTCGTATTTTAACCATTTATATGTGTAAGACTCTTAAACTTGAGCGTTTCCTTACAGATTCGTCGAAAAACATCGAAAGAAACAAAGGTCTTTCACATAGTCATTCGGGTGCCTCCACGAGGGTCTTTTCGTAAGGGTTGAGGTTGTGAAGTCTTTTCGACACGAGTAAATGTATTTTTTCTTCCATATTTTAACCTTAGGACAATCTTTAGTGGATATGGTATGATACTAAAACGAGAAAACAACTTTTCAGATCGAGTTAACGATCCTGTCACAATGGGCAAAAAAGTTCGTATGTTAACACCTATGGATTTTGAGTGAAAAATGGCCCGGAAGCGAAAGTGAAAAAAATTCGTATTTTAACCATTTATATGTGTAAGACTCTTAAACTTGAGCGTTTCCTTACAGATTCGTCGAAAAACATCGAAAGAAACAAAGGTTTTTCAAATAGTAATTCGGATGCCTCCACGAGGGTCTTTTCGTAAGGGTTGAGGTTGTGAAGTCTTTTCGACACGAGTAAATGTTTTTTTCTTCCATATTTTAAGCTTAGGACAATCTTAAGTGGATATGGTATGATACTAAAACAAGAAAACAACTTTTCAGATCGAGTTAACGACCCTGTCCCAATGGGCAAAAAAGTTCCTATGTTAACACCTATGGATTTTGAGTGAAAAATGGCCCGGAAGCGAAAGTGAAAAAAATTCGTATTTTAACCATTTATATGTGTAAGACTCTTAAACTTGAGCGTTTCCTTACAGATTCGTCGAAAAACATCGAAAGAAACAAAGGTTTTTCAAATAGTGATTCGGATGCCTCCACGAAGGTCTTTTCGTAAGGGTTGAGGTTGTGAAGTCTTTTCGACACGAGTAAATGTTTTTTTTCTTCCATATTTTAAGCTTAGGACAATCTTTTGTGGATATGGTATGATACTAAAACGAGAAAACAACTTTTCAGATCGAGTTAACGACCCTGTCCCAATGGGCAAAAAAGTTCCTATGTTAACACCTATGGATTTTGATTGAAAAATGGCCCGGAAGCGAAATTGAAAAAAATTCGTATTTTAACCATTTATATGTGTAAGACTCTTAAACTTGAGCGTTTCCTTACAGATTCGTCGAAAAACATCGAAAGAAACAAAGGTCTTTCACATAGTCATTCGGGTGCCTCCACGAGGGTCTTTTCGTAAGGGTTGAGGTTGTGAAGTCTTTTCGACACGAGTAAATGTGTTTTTTCTTCCATATTTTCAGCTTAGGACAATCTTAAGTGGATATGGTATGATACTAAAACAAGAAAACAACTTTTCAGATCGAGTTAACGACCCTGTCCCAATGGGCAAAAAAGTTCCTATGTTAACACCTATGGATTTTGAGTGAAAAATGGCCCGGAAGCGAAAGTGAAAAAAATTCGTATTTTAACCATTTATATGTGTAAGACTCTTAAACTTGAGCGTTTCCTTACAGATTCGTCGAAAAACATCGAAAGAAACAAAGGTCTTTCACATAGAAATTCGGGTGCCTCCACGAGGGTCTTTTCGTAAGGGTTGAGGTTGGGAAGTCTTTTCGACACGAGTAAATGTATTTTTTCTTCCATATTTTAACCTTAGGACAATCTTTAGTGGATATGGTATGATACTAAAACGAGAAAACAACTTTTCAGATCGAGTTAACGACCCTGTCACAATGGGCAAAAAAGTTCCTATGTTAACACCTTTGGATTTTCAGTGAAAATGGCCCGGAAGCGTAATTGAAAGAAATTCGTATTTTAACCATTTATATGTGTAAGACTCTTAAACTTGAGCGTTTCCTTACAGATTCGTCGAAAAACATCGAAAGAAACAAAGGTCTTTCACATAGTCATTCGGGTGCCTCCACGAGGGTCTTTTCGTAAGGGTTGAGGTTGTGAAGTCTTTTCGACACGAGTAAATGTGTTTTTTCTTCCATATTTTAAGCTTAGGACAATCTTTAGTGGATATGGTATGATACTAAAACGAGAAAACAACTTTTCAGATCGAGTTAACGACCCTGTCCCAATGGGCAAAAAAGTTCCTATGTTAACACCTATGGATTTTGAGTGAAAAATGGCCCGGAAGCGAAAGTGAAAAAAATTCGTATTTTAACCATTTATATGTGTAAGACTCTTAAACTTGAGCGTTTCCTTACAGATTCGTCGAAAAACATCGAAAGAAACAAAGGTTTTTCAAATAGTAATTCGGATGCCTCCACGAGGGTCTTTTCGTAAGGGTTGAGGTAGTGAAGTCTTTTCGACACGAGTAAATGTTTTTTTCTTCCATATTTTAAGCTTAGGACAATCTTAAGTGGATATGGTATGATACTAAAACAAGAAAACAACTTTTCAGATCGAGTTAACGACCCTGTCCCAATGGGCAAAAAAGTTCCTATGTTAACACCTATGGATTTTGAGTGAAAAATGGCCCGGAAGCGAAAGTGAAAAAAATTCGTATTTTAACCATTTATATGTGTAAGACTCTTAAACTTGAGCGTTTCCTTACAGATTCGTCGAAAAACATCGAAAGAAACAAAGGTTTTTCAAATAGTGATTCGGATGCCTCCACGAAGGTCTTTTCGTAAGGGTTGAGGTTGTGAAGTCTTTTCGACACGAGTAAATGTTTTTTTTCTTCCATATTTTAAGCTTAAGACAATCTTTTGTGGATATGGTATGATACTAAAACGAGAAAACAACTTTTGAGATCGAGTTAACGACCCTGTCCCAATGGGCAAAAAAGTTCCGATGTTAACACCTATGGATTTTGATTGAAAAATGGCCCGGAAGCGAAATTGAAAAAAATTCGTATTTTAACCATTTATATGTGTAAGACTCTTAAACTTGAGCGTTTCCTTACAGATTCGTCGAAAAACATCGAAAGAAACAAAGGTTTTTCAAATAGTGATTCGGATGCCTCCATGAGGGTCTTTTCGTAAGGGTTGAGGTTGTGAAGTCTTTTCGACACGAGTAAATGTTTTTTTTCTTCCATATTTTAAGCTTAGGACAATCTTTTGTGGATATGGTATGATACTAAAACGAGAAAACAACTTTTCAGATCGAGTTAACGACCCTGTCCCAATGGGCAAAAAAGTTCCTATGTTAACACCTATGGATTTTGAGTGAAAAATGGCCAGGAAGCGAAAGTGAAAAAAATTCGTATTTTAACCATTTATATGTGTAAGACTCTTAAACTTGAGCGTTTCCTTACAGATTCGTCGAAAAACATCGAAAGAAACAAAGGTCTTTCACATAGTCATTCGGGTGCCTCCACGAGGGTCTTTTCGTAAGGGTTGAGGTTGGGAAGTCTTTTCGACACGAGTAAATGTTTTTTTTCTTCCATATTTTAACCTTAGGACAATCTTTTGTGGATATGGTATGATACTAAAACGAGAAAACAACTTTTCAGATCGAGTTAACGACCCTGTCCCAATGGGCAAAAAAGTTCCTATGTTAACACCTATGGATTTTGAGTGAAAAATGGCCCGGAAGCGAAAGTGAAAAAAATTCGTATTTTAACCATTTATATGTGTAAGACTCTTAAACTTGAGCGTTTCCTTACAGATTCGTCGAAAAACATCGAAAGAAACAAAGGTCTTTCACATAGTCATTCGGGTGCCTCCACGAGGGTCTTTTCGTAAGGGTTGAGGTTGGGAAGTCTTTTCGACACGAGTAAATGTTTTTTTTCTTCCATATTTTAACCTTAGGACAATCTTTTGTGGATATGGTATGATACTAAAACGAGAAAACAACTTTTCAGATCGAGTTAACGACCCTGTCCCAATGGGCAAAAAAGTTCCTATGTTAACACCTATGGATTTTGAGTGAAAAATGGCCCGGAAGCGAAAGTGAAAAAAATTCGTATTTTAACCATTTATATGTGTAAGACTCTTAAACTTGAGCGTTTCCTTACAGATTCGTCGAAAAACATCGAAAGAAACAAAGGTCTTTCACATAGTCATTCGGGTGCCTCCACGAGGGTCTTTTCGTAAGGGTTGAGGTTGGGAAGTCTTTTCGACACGAGTAAATGTATTTTTTCTTCCATATTTTAACCTTAGGACAATCTTTAGTGGATATGGTATGATACTAAAACGAGAAAACAACTTTTCAGATCGAGTTAACGACCCTGTCACAATGGGCAAAAAAGTTCCTATGTTAACACCTTTGGATTTTCAGTGAAAATGGCCCGGAAGCGTAATTGAAAGAAATTCGTATTTTAACCATTTATATGTGTAAGACTCTTAAACTTGAGCGTTTCCTTACAGATTCGTCGAAAAACATCGAAAGAAACAAAGGTCTTTCACATAGTCATTCGGGTGCCTCCACGAGGGTCTTTTCGTAAGGGTTGAGGTTGGGAAGTCTTTTCGACACGAGTAAATGTATTTTTTCTTCCATATTTTAACCTTAGGACAATCTTTAGTGGATATGGTATGATACTAAAACGAGAAAACAACTTTTCAGATCGAGTTAACGATCCTGTCACAATGGGCAAAAAAGTTCCTATGTTAACACCTATGGATTTTGAGTGAAAAATGGCCCGGAAGCGAAAGTGAAAAAAATTCGTATTTTAACCATTTATATGTGTAAGACTCTTAAACTTGAGCGTTTCCTTACAGATTCGTCGAAAAACATCGAAAGAAACAAAGGTTTTTCAAATAGTAATTCGGATGCCTCCACGAGGGTCTTTTCGTAAGGGTTGAGGTTGTGAAGTCTTTTCGACACGAGTAAATGTGTTTTTTCTTCCATATTTTAAGCTTAGGACAATCTTTAGTGGATATGGTATGATACTAAAACGAGAAAACAACTTTTCAGATCGAGTTAACGATCCTGTCACAATGGGCAAAAAAGTTCCTATGTTAACACCTATGGATTTTGAGTGAAAAATGGCCCGGAAGCGAAAGTGAAAAAAATTCGTATTTTAACCATTTATATGTGTAAGACTCTTAAACTTGAGCGTTTCCTTACAGATTCGTCGAAAAACATCGAAAGAAACAAAGGTTTTTCAAATAGTGATTCGGATGCCTCCACGTGGGTCTTTTCGTAAGGGTTGAGGTTGTGAAGTCTTTTCGACACGAGTAAATGTGTTTTTTCTTCCATATTTTCAGCTTAGGACAATCTTAAGTGGATATGGTATGATACTAAAACAAGAAAACAACTTTTCAGATCGAGTTAACGACCCTGTCCCAATGGGCAAAAAAGTTCCTATGTTAACACCTATGGATTTTGAGTGAAAAATGGCCCGGAAGCGAAAGTGAAAAAAATTCGTATTTTAACCATTTATATGTGTAAGACTCTTAAACTTGAGCGTTTCCTTACAGATTCGTCGAAAAACATCGAAAGAAACAAAGGTCTTTCACATAGAAATTCGGGTGCCTCCACGAGGGTCTTTTCGTAAGGGTTGAGGTTGGGAAGTCTTTTCGACACGAGTAAATGTATTTTTTCTTCCATATTTTAACCTTAGGACAATCTTTAGTGGATATGGTATGATACTAAAACGAGAAAACAACTTTTCAGATCGAGTTAACGACCCTGTCACAATGGGCAAAAAAGTTCCTATGTTAACACCTTTGGATTTTCAGTGAAAATGGCCCGGAAGCGTAATTGAAAGAAATTCGTATTTTAACCATTTATATGTGTAAGACTCTTAAACTTGAGCGTTTCCTTACAGATTCGTCGAAAAACATCGAAAGAAACAAAGGTCTTTCACATAGTCATTCGGGTGCCTCCACGAGGGTCTTTTCGTAAGGGTTGAGGTTGTGAAGTCTTTTCGACACGAGTAAATCTGTTTTTTCTTCCATATTTTAAGCTTAGGACAATCTTTAGTGGATATGGTATGATACTAAAACGAGAAAACAACTTTTCAGATCGAGTTAACGACCCTGTCCCAATGGGCAAAAAAGTTCCTATGTTAACACCTATGGATTTTGAGTGAAAAATGGCCCGGAAGCGAAAGTGAAAAAAATTCGTATTTTAACCATTTATATGTGTAAGACTCTTAAACTTGAGCGTTTCCTTACAGATTCGTCGAAAAACATCGAAAGAAACAAAGGTCTTTCACATAGAAATTCGGGTGCCTCCACGAGGGTCTTTTCGTAAGGGTTGAGGTTGGGAAGTCTTTTCGACACGAGTAAATGTATTTTTTCTTCCATATTTTAACCTTAGGACAATCTTTAGTGGATATGGTATGATACTAAAACGAGAAAACAACTTTTCAGATCGAGTTAACGACCCTGTCACAATGGGCAAAAAAGTTCCTATGTTAACACCTTTGGATTTTCAGTGAAAATGGCCCGGAAGCGTAATTGAAAGAAATTCGTATTTTAACCATTTATATGTGTAAGACTCTTAAACTTGAGCGTTTCCTTACAGATTCGTCGAAAAACATCGAAAGAAACAAAGGTCTTTCACATAGTCATTCGGGTGCCTCCACGAGGGTCTTTTCGTAAGGGTTGAGGTTGTGAAGTCTTTTCGACACGAGTAAATGTGTTTTTTCTTCCATATTTTAAGCTTAGGACAATCTTTAGTGGATATGGTATGATACTAAAACGAGAAAACAACTTTTCAGATCGAGTTAACGACCCTGTCCCAATGGGCAAAAAAGTTCGTATGTTAACACCTATGGATTTTGAGTGAAAAATGGCCCGGAAGCGAAAGTGAAAAAAATTCGTATTTTAACCATTTATATGTGTAAGACTCTTAAACTTGAGCGTTTCCTTACAGATTCGTCGAAAAACATCGAAAGAAACAAAGGTCTTTCACATAGAAATTCGGGTGCCTCCACGAGGGTCTTTTCGTAAGGGTTGAGGTTGGGAAGTCTTTTCGACACGAGTAAATGTATTTTTTCTTCCATATTTTAACCTTAGGACAATCTTTAGTGGATATGGTATGATACTAAAACGAGAAAACAACTTTTCAGATCGAGTTAACGATCCTGTCACAATGGGCAAAAAAGTTCCTATGTTAACACCTATGGATTTTGAGTGAAAAATGGCCCGGAAGCGAAAGTGAAAAAAATTCGTATTTTAACCATTTATATGTGTAAGACTCTTAAACTTGAGCGTTTCCTTACAGATTCGTCGAAAAACATCGAAAGAAACAAAGGTTTTTCAAATAGTAATTCGGATGCCTCCACGAGGGTCTTTTCGTAAGGGTTGAGGTAGTGAAGTCTTTTCGACACGAGTAAATGTTTTTTTCTTCCATATTTTAAGCTTAGGACAATCTTAAGTGGATATGGTATGATACTAAAACAAGAAAACAACTTTTCAGATCGAGTTAACGACCCTGTCCCAATGGGCAAAAAAGTTCCTATGTTAACACCTATGGATTTTGAGTGAAAAATGGCCCGGAAGCGAAAGTGAAAAAAATTCGTATTTTAACCATTTATATGTGTAAGACTCTTAAACTTGAGCGTTTCCTTACAGATTCGTCGAAAAACATCGAAAGAAACAAAGGTTTTTCAAATAGTGATTCGGATGCCTCCACGAAGGTCTTTTCGTAAGGGTTGAGGTTGTGAAGTCTTTTCGACACGAGTAAATGTTTTTTTTCTTCCATATTTTAAGCTTAGGACAATCTTTTGTGGATATGGTATGATACTAAAACGAGAAAACAACTTTTCAGATCGAGTTAACGACCCTGTCCCAATGGGCAAAAAAGTTCCGATGTTAACACCTATGGATTTTGATTGAAAAATGGCCCGGAAGCGAAATTGAAAAAAATTCGTATTTTAACCATTTATATGTGTAAGACTCTTAAACTTGAGCGTTTCCTTACAGATTCGTCGAAAAACATCGAAAGAAACAAAGGTTTTTCAAATAGTGATTCGGATGCCTCCATGAGGGTCTTTTCGTAAGGGTTGAGGTTGTGAAGTCTTTTCGACACGAGTAAATGTTTTTTTTCTTCCATATTTTAAGCTTAGGACAATCTTTTGTGGATATGGTATGATACTAAAACGAGAAAACAACTTTTCAGATCGAGTTAACGACCCTGTCCCAATGGGCAAAAAAGTTTCTATGTTAACACCTATGGATTTTGAGTGAAAAATGGCCCGGAAGCGAAAGTGAAAAAAATTCGTATTTTAACCATTTATATGTGTAAGACTCTTAAACTTGAGCGTTTCCTTACAGATTCGTCGAAAAACATCGAAAGAAACAAAGGTCTTTCACATAGAAATTCGGGTGCCTCCACGAGGGTCTTTTCGTAAGGGTTGAGGTTGGGAAGTCTTTTCGACACGAGTAAATGTATTTTTTCTTCCATATTTTAACCTTAGGACAATCTTTAGTGGATATGGTATGATACTAAAACGAGAAAACAACTTTTCAGATCGAGTTAACGACCCTGTCACAATGGGCAAAAAAGTTCCTATGTTAACACCTTTGGATTTTGAGTGAAAATGGCCCGGAAGCGAAATTGAAAAAAATTCGTATTTTAACAATTTATATGTGTAAGACTCTTAAACTTGAGCGTTTCCTTACAGATTCGTCGAAAAACATCGAAAGAAACAAAGGTTTTTCAAATAGTGATTCGGATGCCTCCATGAGGGTCTTTTCGTAAGGGTTGAGGTTGTGAAGTCTTTTCGACACGAGTAAATGTTTTTTTTCTTCCATATTTTAAGCTTAGGACAATCTTTTGTGGATATGGTATGATACTAAAACGAGAAAACAACTTTTCAGATCGAGTTAACGACCCTGTCCCAATGGGCAAAAAAGTTCCTATGTTAACACCTATGGATTTTGAGTGAAAAATGGCCCGGAAGCGAAAGTGAAAAAAATTCGTATTTTAACCATTTATATGTGTAAGACTCTTAAACTTGAGCGTTTCCTTACAGATTCGTCGAAAAACATCGAAAGAAACAAAGGTCTTTCACATAGTCATTCGGGTGCCTCCACGAGGGTCTTTTCGTAAGGGTTGAGGTTGGGAAGTCTTTTCGACACGAGTAAATGTATTTTTTCTTCCATATTTTAACCTTAGGACAATCTTTAGTTGATATGGTATGATACTAAAACGAGAAAACAACTTTTCAGATCGAGTTAACGACCCTGTCACAATGGGCAAAAAAGTTCCTATGTTAACACCTTTGGATTTTGAGTGAAAATGGCCCGGAAGCGAAATTGAAAAAAATTCGTATTTTAACAATTTATATGTGTAAGACTCTTAAACTTGAGCGTTTCCTTACAGATTCGTCGAAAAACATCGAAAGAAACAAAGGTTTTTCAAATAGTGATTCGGATGCCTCCATGAGGGTCTTTTCGTAAGGGTTGAGGTTGTGAAGTCTTTTCGACACGAGTAAATGTTTTTTTTCTTCCATATTTTAAGCTTAGGACAATCTTTTGTGGATATGGTATGATACTAAAACGAGAAAACAACTTTTCAGATCGAGTTAACGACCCTGTCCCAATGGGCAAAAAAGTTCCTATGTTAACACCTATGGATTTTGAGTGAAAAATGGCCCGGAAGCGAAAGTGAAAAAAATTCGTATTTTAACCATTTATATGTGTAAGACTCTTAAACTTGAGCGTTTCCTTACAGATTCGTCGAAAAACATCGAAAGAAACAAAGGTCTTTCACATAGTCATTCGGGTGCCTCCACGAGGGTCTTTTCGTAAGGGTTGAGGTTGGGAAGTCTTTTCGACACGAGTAAATGTATTTTTTCTTCCATATTTTAACCTTAGGACAATCTTTAGTGGATATGGTATGATACTAAAACGAGAAAACAACTTTTCAGATCGAGTTAACGATCCTGTCACAATGGGCAAAAAAGTTCCTATGTTAACACCTATGGATTTTGAGTGAAAAATGGCCCGGAAGCGAAAGTGAAAAAAATTCGTATTTTAACCATTTATATGTGTAAGACTCTTAAACTTGAGCGTTTCCTTAGAGATTCGTCGAAAAACATCGAAAGAAACAAAGGTTTTTCAAATAGTGATTCGGATGCCTCCACGAGGGTCTTTTCGTAAGGGTTGAGGTTGGGAAGTCTTTTCGACACGAGTAAATGTATTTTTTCTTCCATATTTTAACCTTAGGACAATCTTTAGTGGATATGGTATGATACTAAAACGAGAAAACAACTTTTCAGATCGAGTTAACGACCCTGTCACAATGGGCAAAAAAGTTCCTATGTTAACACCTTTGGATTTTGAGTGAAAATGGCCCGGAAGCGAAATTGAAAAAAATTCGTATTTTAACCATTTATATGTGTAAGACTCTTAAACTTGAGCGTTTCCTTATAGATTCGTCGAAAAACATCGAAAGAAACAAAGGTCTTTCACATAGTCATTCGGGTGCCTCCACGAGGGTCTTTTCGTAAGGGTTGAGGTTGTGAAGTCTTTTCGACACGAGTAAATGTGTTTTTTCTTCCATATTTTAAGCTTAGGACAATCTTTAGTGGATATGGTATGATACTAAAACGAGAAAACAACTTTTCAGATCGAGTTAACGACCATGTCCCAATGGGCAAAAAAGTTCCTATGTTAACACCTATGGATTTTGAGTGAAAAATGGCCCGGAAGCGAAAGTGAAATAAATTCGTATTTTAACCATTTATATGTGTAAGACTCTTAAACTTGAGCGTTTCCTTACAGATTCGTCGAAAAACATCGAAAGAAACAAAGGTCTTTCACATAGAAATTCGGGTGCCTCCACGAGGGTCTTTTCGTAAGGGTTGAGGTTGGGAAGTCTTTTCGACACGAGTAAATGTATTTTTTCTTCCATATTTTCACCTTAGGACAATCTTTAGTGGATATGGTATGATACTAAAACGAGAAAACAACTTTTCAGATCGAGTTAACGACCCTGTCACAATGGGCAAAAAAGTTCCTATGTTAACACCTATGGATTTTGAGTGAAAAATGGCCCGGAAGCGAAAGTGAAAAAAATTCGTATTTTAACCATTTATATGTGTAAGACTCTTAAACTTGAGCGTTTCCTTAGAGATTCGTCGAAAAACATCGAAAGAAACAAAGGTTTTTCAAATAGTGATTCGGATGCCTCCACGAGGGTCTTTTCGTAAGGGTTGAGGTTGGGAAGTCTTTTCGACACGAGTAAATGTATTTTTTCTTCCATATTTTAACCTTAGGACAATCTTTAGTGGATATGGTATGATACTAAAACGAGAAAACAACTTTTCAGATCGAGTTAACGACCCTGTCACAATGGGCAAAAAAGTTCCTATGTTAACACCTTTGGATTTTGAGTGAAAATGGCCCGGAAGCGAAATTGAAAAAAAATCGTATTTTAACCATTTATATGTGTAAGACTCTTAAACTTGAGCGTTTCCTTATAGATTCGTCGAAAAACATCGAAAGAAACAAAGGTCTTTCACATAGTCATTCGGGTGCCTCCACGAGGGTCTTTTCGTAAGGGTTGAGGTTGTGAAGTCTTTTCGACACGAGTAAATGTGTTTTTTCTTCCATATTTTAAGCTTAGGACAATCTTTAGTGGATATGGTATGATACTAAAACGAGAAAACAACTTTTCAGATCGAGTTAACGACCCTGTCCCAATGGGCAAAAAAGTTCCTATGTTAACACCTATGGATTTTGAGTGAAAAATGGCCCGGAAGCGAAAGTGAAAAAAATTCGTATTTTAACCATTTATATGTGTAAGACTCTTAAACTTGAGCGTTTCCTTACAGATTCGTCGAAAAACATCGAAAGAAACAAAGGTCTTTCACATAGAAATTCGGGTGCCTCCACGAGGGTCTTTTCGTAAGGGTTGAGGTTGGGAAGTCTTTTCGACACGAGTAAATGTATTTTTTCTTCCATATTTTCACCTTAGGACAATCTTTAGTGGATATGGTATGATACTAAAACGAGAAAACAACTTTTCAGATCGAGTTAACGACCCTGTCACAATGGGCAAAAAAGTTCCTATGTTAACACCTTTGGATTTTGAGTGAAAATGGCCCGGAAGCGAAATTGAAAAAAATTCGTATTTTAACCATTTATATGTGTAAGACTCTTAAACTTGAGCGTTTCCTTACAGATTCGTCGAAAAACATCGAAAGAAACAAAGGTTTTTCAAATAGTGATTCGGATGCCTCCACGAGGGTCTTTTCGTAAGGGTTGAGGTTGTGAAGTCTTTTCGACACGAGTAAATGTTTTTTTTCTTCCATATTTTAAGCTTAGGACAATCTTTTGTGGATATGGTATGATACTAAAACGAGAAAACAACTTTTCAGATCGAGTTAACGACCCTGTCCCAATGGGCAAAAAAGTTCCTATGTTAACACCTATGGATTTTGAGTGAAAAATGGCCCGGAAGCGAAAGTGAAAAAAATTCGTATTTTAACCATTTATATGTGTAAGACTCTTAAACTTGAGCGTTTCCTTACAGATTCGTCGAAAAACATCGAAAGAAACAAAGGTCTTTCACATAGTCATTCGGGTGCCTCCACGAGGGTCTTTTCGTAAGGGTTGAGGTTGGGAAGTCTTTTCGACACGAGTAAATGTATTTTTTCTTCCATATTTTAACCTTAGGACAATCTTTAGTGGATATGGTATGATACTAAAACGAGAAAACAACTTTTCAGATCGAGTTAACGATCCTGTCACAATGGGCAAAAAAGTTCCTATGTTAACACCTATGGATTTTGAGTGAAAAATGGCCCGAAAGCGAAAGTGAAAAAAATTCGTATTTTAACCATTTATATGTGTAAGACTCTTAAACTTGAGCGTTTCCTTAGAGATTCGTCGAAAAACATCGAAAGAAACAAAGGTTTTTCAAATAGTGATTCGGATGCCTCCACGAGGGTCTTTTCGTAAGGGTTGAGGTTGGGAAGTCTTTTCGACACGAGTAAATGTATTTTTTCTTCCATATTTTAACCTTAGGACAATCTTTAGTGGATATGGTATGATACTAAAACGAGAAAACAACTTTTCAGATCGAGTTAACGACCCTGTCACAATGGGCAAAAAAGTTCCTATGTTAACACCTTTGGATTTTGAGTGAAAATGGCCCGGAAGCGAAATTGAAAAAAATTCGTATTTTAACCATTTATATGTGTAAGACTCTTAAACTTGAGCGTTTCCTTATAGATTCGTCGAAAAACATCGAAAGAAACAAAGGTCTTTCACATAGTCATTCGGGTGCCTCCACGAGGGTCTTTTCGTAAGGGTTGAGGTTGTGAAGTCTTTTCGACACGAGTAAATGTGTTTTTTCTTCCATATTTTAAGCTTAGGACAATCTTTAGTGGATATGGTATGATACTAAAACGAGAAAACAACTTTTCAGATCGAGTTAACGACCCTGTCCCAATGGGCAAAAAAGTTCCTATGTTAACACCTATGGATTTTGAGTGAAAAATGGCCCGGAAGCGAAAGTGAAAAAAATTCGTATTTTAACCATTTATATGTGTAAGACTCTTAAACTTGAGCGTTTCCTTACAGATTCGTCGAAAAACATCGAAAGAAACAAAGGTCTTTCACATAGAAATTCGGGTGCCTCCACGAGGGTCTTTTCGTAAGGGTTGAGGTTGGGAAGTCTTTTCGACACGAGTAAATGTATTTTTTCTTCCATATTTTCACCTTAGGACAATCTTTAGTGGATATGGTATGATACTAAAACGAGAAAACAACTTTTCAGATCGAGTTAACGACCCTGTCACAATGGGCAAAAAAGTTCCTATGTTAACACCTATGGATTTTGAGTGAAAAATGGCCCGGAAGCGAAAGTGAAAAAAATTCGTATTTTAACCATTTATATGTGTAAGACTCTTAAACTTGAGCGTTTCCTTAGAGATTCGTCGAAAAACATCGAAAGAAACAAAGGTTTTTCAAATAGTGATTCGGATGCCTCCACGAGGGTCTTTTCGTAAGGGTTGAGGTTGGGAAGTCTTTTCGACACGAGTAAATGTATTTTTTCTTCCATATTTTAACCTTAGGACAATCTTTAGTGGATATGGTATGATACTAAAACGAGAAAACAACTTTTCAGATCGAGTTAACGACCCTGTCACAATGGGCAAAAAAGTTCCTATGTTAACACCTTTGGATTTTGAGTGAAAATGGCCCGGAAGCGAAATTGAAAAAAATTCGTATTTTAACCATTTATATGTGTAAGACTCTTAAACTTGAGCGTTTCCTTATAGATTCGTCGAAAAACATCGAAAGAAACAAAGGTCTTTCACATAGTCATTCGGGTGCCTCCACGAGGGTCTTTTCGTAAGGGTTGAGGTTGTGAAGTCTTTTCGACACGAGTAAATGTGTTTTTTCTTCCATATTTTAAGCTTAGGACAATCTTTAGTGGATATGGTATGATACTAAAACGAGAAAACAACTTTTCAGATCGAGTTAACGACCCTGTCACAATGGGCAAAAAAGTTCCTATGTTAACACCTTTGGATTTTGAGTGAAAATGGCCCGGAAGCGAAATTGAAAAAAATTCGTATTTTAACCATTTATATGTGTAAGACTCTTAAACTTGAGCGTTTCCTTATAGATTCGTCGAAAAACATCGAAAGAAACAAAGGTCTTTCACATAGTCATTCGGGTGCCTCCACGAGGGTCTTTTCGTAAGGGTTGAGGTTGTGAAGTCTTTTCGACACGAGTAAATGTGTTTTTTCTTCCATATTTTAAGCTTAGGACAATCTTTAGTGGATATGGTATGATACTAAAACGAGAAAACAACTTTTCAGATCGAGTTAACGACCCTGTCCCAATGGGCAAAAAAGTTCCTATGTTAACACCTATGGATTTTGAGTGAAAAATGGCCCGGAAGCGAAAGTGAAAAAAATTCGTATTTTAACCATTTATATGTGTAAGACTCTTAAACTTGAGCGTTTCCTTACAGATTCGTCGAAAAACATCGAAAGAAACAAAGGTCTTTCACATAGAAATTCGGGTGCCTCCACGAGGGTCTTTTCGTAAGGGTTGAGGTTGGGAAGTCTTTTCGACACGAGTAAATGTATTTTTTCTTCCATATTTTCACCTTAGGACAATCTTTAGTGGATATGGTATGATACTAAAACGAGAAAACAACTTTTCAGATCGAGTTAACGACCCTGTCACAATGGGCAAAAAAGTTCCTATGTTAACACCTATGGATTTTGAGTGAAAAATGGCCCGGAAGCGAAAGTGAAAAAAATTCGTATTTTAACCATTTATATGTGTAAGACTCTTAAACTTGAGCGTTTCCTTAGAGATTCGTCGAAAAACATCGAAAGAAACAAAGGTTTTTCAAATAGTGATTCGGATGCCTCCACGAGGGTCTTTTCGTAAGGGTTGAGGTTGGGAAGTCTTTTCGACACGAGTAAATGTATTTTTTCTTCCATATTTTAACCTTAGGACAATCTTTAGTGGATATGGTATGATACTAAAACGAGAAAACAACTTTTCAGATCGAGTTAACGACCCTGTCACAATGGGCAAAAAAGTTCCTATGTTAACACCTTTGGATTTTGAGTGAAAATGGCCCGGAAGCGAAATTGAAAAAAATTCGTATTTTAACCATTTATATGTGTAAGACTCTTAAACTTGAGCGTTTCCTTATAGATTCGTCGAAAAACATCGAAAGAAACAAAGGTCTTTCACATAGTCATTCGGGTGCCTCCACGAGGGTCTTTTCGTAAGGGTTGAGGTTGTGAAGTCTTTTCGACACGAGTAAATGTGTTTTTTCTTCCATATTTTAAGCTTAGGACAATCTTTAGTGGATATGGTATGATACTAAAACGAGAAAACAACTTTTCAGATCGAGTTAACGACCCTGTCCCAATGGGCAAAAAAGTTCCTATGTTAACACCTATGGATTTTGAGTGAAAAATGGCCCGGAAGCGAAAGTGAAAAAAATTCGTATTTTAACCATTTATATGTGTAAGACTCTTAAACTTGAGCGTTTCCTTACAGATTCGTCGAAAAACATCGAAAGAAACAAAGGTCTTTCACATAGAAATTCGGGTGCCTCCACGAGGGTCTTTTCGTAAGGGTTGAGGTTGGGAAGTCTTTTCGACACGAGTAAATGTATTTTTTCTTCCATATTTTCACCTTAGGACAATCTTTAGTGGATATGGTATGATACTAAAACGAGAAAACAACTTTTCAGATCGAGTTAACGACCCTGTCACAATGGGCAAAAAAGTTCCTATGTTAACACCTTTGGATTTTGAGTGAAAATGGCCCGGAAGCGAAATTGAAAAAAATTCGTATTTTAACCATTTATATGTGTAAGACTCTTAAACTTGAGCGTTTCCTTACAGATTCGTCGAAAAACATCGAAGGAAACAAAGGTTTTTCAAATAGTGATTCGGATGCCTCCACGAGGGTCTTTTCGTAAGGGTTGAGGTTGTGAAGTCTTTTCGACACGAGTAAATGTTTTTTTTCTTCCATATTTTAAGCTTAGGACAATCTTTTGTGGATATGGTATGATACTAAAACGAGAAAACAACTTTTCAGATCGAGTTAACGACCCTGTCCCAATGGGCAAAAAAGTTCCTATGTTAACACCTATGGATTTTGAGTGAAAAATGGCCCGGAAGCGAAAGTGAAAAAAATTCGTATTTTAACCATTTATATGTGTAAGACTCTTAAACTTGAGCGTTTCCTTACAGATTCGTCGAAAAACATCGGTAGAAACAAAGGTTTTTCAAATAGTGATTCGGATGCCTCCACGAGGGTCTTTTCGTAAGGGTTGAGGTTGTGAAGTCTTTTCGACACGAGTAAATGTTTTTTTTCTTCCATATTTTAAGCTTAGGACAATCTTTTGTGGATATGGTATGATACTAAAACGAGAAAACAACTTTTCAGATCGAGTTAACGACCCTGTCACAATGGGCAAAAAAGTTCCTATGTTAACACCTATGGATTTTGAGTGAAAAATGGCCCGGAAGCGAAAGTGAAAAAAATTCGTATTTTAACCATTTATATGTGTAAGACTCTTAAACTTGAGCGTTTCCTTAGAGATTCGTCGAAAAACATCGAAAGAAACAAAGGTTTTTCAAATAGTGATTCGGATGCCTCCACGAGGGTCTTTTCGTAAGGGTTGAGGTTGGGAAGTCTTTTCGACACGAGTAAATGTATTTTTTCTTCCATATTTTAAGCTTAGGACAATCTTAAGTGGATATGGTATGATACTAAAACAAGAAAACAACTTTTCAGATCGAGTTAACGACCCTGTCACAATGGGCAAAAAAGTTCCTATGTTAACACCTTTGGATTTTGAGTGAAAAATGGCCCGGAAGCGAAATTGAAAAAAATTCGTATTTTAACCATTTATATGTGTAAGACTCTTAAACTTGAGCGTTTCCTTACAGATTCGTCGAAAAACATCGAAAGAAACAAAGGTTTTTCAAATAGTGATTCGGATGCCTCCACGAGGGTCTTTTCGTAAGGGTTGAGGTTGTGAAGTCTTTTCGACACGAGTAAATGTTTTTTTTCTTCCATATTTTAAGCTTAGGACAATCTTTTGTGGATATGGTATGATACTAAAACGAGAAAACAACTTTTCAGATCGAGTTAACGACCCTGTCCCAATGGGCAAAAAAGTTCCTATGTTAACACCTATGGATTTTGAGTGAAAAATGGCCCGGAAGCGAAAGTGAAAAAAATTCGTATTTTAACCATTTATATGTGTAAGACTCTTAAACTTGAGCGTTTCCTTAGAGATTCGTCGAAAAACATCGAAAGAAACAAAGGTTTTTCAAATAGTGATTCGGATGCCTCCACGAGGGTCTTTTCGTAAGGGTTGAGGTTGGGAAGTCTTTTCGACACGAGTAAATGTATTTTTTCTTCCATATTTTAAGCTTAGGACAATCTTAAGTGGATATGGTATGATACTAAAACAAGAAAACAACTTTTCAGATCGAGTTAACGACCCTGTCCCAATGGGCAAAAAAGTTCCTATGTTAACACCTATGGATTTTGAGTGAAAAATGGCCCGGAAGCGAAAGTGAAAAAAATTCGTATTTTAACCATTTATATGTGTAAGACTCTTAAACTTGAGCGTTTCCTTACAGATTCGTCGAAAAACATCGAAAGAAACAAAGGTCTTTCACATAGAAATTCGGGTGCCTCCACGAGGGTCTTTTCGTAAGGGTTGAGGTTGGGAAGTCTTTTCGACACGAGTAAATGTATTTTTTCTTCCATATTTTCACCTTAGGACAATCTTTAGTGGATATGGTATGATACTAAAACGAGAAAACAACTTTTCAGATCGAGTTAACGACCCTGTCACAATGGGCAAAAAAGTTCCTATGTTAACACCTTTGGATTTTGAGTGAAAATGGCCCGGAAGCGAAATTGAAAAAAATTCGTATTTTAACCATTTATATGTGTAAGACTCTTAAACTTGAGCGTTTCCTTACAGATTCGTCGAAAAACATCGAAAGAAACAAAGGTTTTTCAAATAGTGATTCGGATGCCTCCACGAGGGTCTTTTCGTAAGGGTTGAGGTTGTGAAGTCTTTTCGACACGAGTAAATGTTTTTTTTCTTCCATATTTTAAGCTTAGGACAATCTTTTGTGGATATGGTATGATACTAAAACGAGAAAACAACTTTTCAGATCGAGTTAACGACCCTGTCCCAATGGGCAAAAAAGTTCCTATGTTAACACCTATGGATTTTGAGTGAAAAATGGCCCGGAAGCGAAAGTGAAAAAAATTCGTATTTTAACCATTTATATGTGTAAGACTCTTAAACTTGAGCGTTTCCTTACAGATTCGTCGAAAAACATCGGTAGAAACAAAGGTTTTTCAAATAGTGATTCGGATGCCTCCACGAGGGTCTTTTCGTAAGGGTTGAGGTTGTGAAGTCTTTTCGACACGAGTAAATGTTTTTTTTCTTCCATATTTTAAGCTTAGGACAATCTTTTGTGGATATGGTATGATACTAAAACGAGAAAACAACTTTTCAGATCGAGTTAACGACCCTGTCACAATGGGCAAAAAAGTTCCTATGTTAACACCTATGGATTTTGAGTGAAAAATGGCCCGGAAGCGAAAGTGAAAAAAATTCGTATTTTAACCATTTATATGTGTAAGACTCTTAAACTTGAGCGTTTCCTTAGAGATTCGTCGAAAAACATCGAAAGAAACAAAGGTTTTTCAAATAGTGATTCGGATGCCTCCACGAGGGTCTTTTCGTAAGGGTTGAGGTTGGGAAGTCTTTTCGACACGAGTAAATGTATTTTTTCTTCCATATTTTAAGCTTAGGACAATCTTAAGTGGATATGGTATGATACTAAAACAAGAAAACAACTTTTCAGATCGAGTTAACGACCCTGTCACAATGGGCAAAAAAGTTCCTATGTTAACACCTTTGGATTTTGAGTGAAAAATGGCCCGGAAGCGAAATTGAAAAAAATTCGTATTTTAACCATTTATATGTGTAAGACTCTTAAACTTGAGCGTTTCCTTACAGATTCGTCGAAAAACATCGAAAGAAACAAAGGTTTTTCAAATAGTGATTCGGATGCCTCCACGAGGGTCTTTTCGTAAGGGTTGAGGTTGTGAAGTCTTTTCGACACGAGTAAATGTTTTTTTTCTTCCATATTTTAAGCTTAGGACAATCTTTTGTGGATATGGTATGATACTAAAACGAGAAAACAACTTTTCAGATCGAGTTAACGACCCTGTCCCAATGGGCAAAAAAGTTCCTATGTTAACACCTATGGATTTTGAGTGAAAAATGGCCCGGAAGCGAAAGTGAAAAAAATTCGTATTTTAACCATTTATATGTGTAAGACTCTTAAACTTGAGCGTTTCCTTAGAGATTCGTCGAAAAACATCGAAAGAAACAAAGGTTTTTCAAATAGTGATTCGGATGCCTCCACGAGGGTCTTTTCGTAAGGGTTGAGGTTGGGAAGTCTTTTCGACACGAGTAAATGTATTTTTTCTTCCATATTTTAAGCTTAGGACAATCTTAAGTGGATATGGTATGATACTAAAACAAGAAAACAACTTTTCAGATCGAGTTAACGACCCTGTCCCAATGGGCAAAAAAGTTCCTATGTTAACACCTATGGATTTTGAGTGAAAAATGGCCCGGAAGCGAAATTGAAAAAAATTCGTATTTTAACCATTTATATGTGTAAGACTCTTAAACTTGAGCGTTTCCTTACAGATTCGTCGAAAAACATCGAAAGAAACAAAGGTTTTTCAAATAGTGATTCGGATGCCTCCACGAGGGTCTTTTCGTAAGGGTTGAGGTTGTGAAGTCTTTTCGACACGAGTAAATGTTTTTTTTCTTCCATATTTTAAGCTTAGGACAATCTTTTGTGGATATGGTATGATACTAAAACGAGAAAACAACTTTTCAGATCGAGTTAACGACCCTGTCCCAATGGGCAAAAAAGTTCCTATGTTAACACCTATGGATTTTGAGTGAAAAATGGCCCGGAAGCGAAAGTGAAAAAAATTCGTATTTTAACCATTTATATGTGTAAGACTCTTAAACTTGAGCGTTTCCTTACAGATTCGTCGAAAAACATCGATAGAAACAAAGGTTTTTCAAATAGTGATTCGGATGCCTCCACGAGGGTCTTTTCGTAAGGGTTGAGGTTGTGAAGTCTTTTCGACACGAGTAAATGTTTTTTTTCTTCCATATTTTAAGCTTAGGACAATCTTTTGTGGATATGGTATGATACTAAAACGAGAAAACAACTTTTCAGATCGAGTTAACGACCCTGTCCCAATGGGCAAAAAAGTTCCTATGTTAACACCTATGGATTTTGAGTGAAAAATGGCCCGGAAGCGAAAGTGAAAAAAATTCGTATTTTAACCATTTATATGTGTAAGACTCTTAAACTTGAGCGTTTCCTTACAGATTCGTCGAAAAACATCGAAAGAAACAAAGGTCTTTCACATAGAAATTCGGGTGCCTCCACGAGGGTCTTTTCGTAAGGGTTGAGGTTGGGAAGTCTTTTCGACACGAGTAAATGTATTTTTTCTTCCATATTTTCACCTTAGGACAATCTTTAGTGGATATGGTATGATACTAAAACGAGAAAACAACTTTTCAGATCGAGTTAACGACCCTGTCACAATGGGCAAAAAAGTTCCTATGTTAACACCTATGGATTTTGAGTGAAAAATGGCCCGGAAGCGAAAGTGAAAAAAATTCGTATTTTAACCATTTATATGTGTAAGACTCTTAAACTTGAGCGTTTCCTTACAGATTCGTCGAAAAACATCGAAAGAAACAAAGGTTTTTCAAATAGTGATTCGGATGCCTCCACGAGGGTCTTTTCGTAAGGGTTGAGGTTGGGAAGTCTTTTCGACACGAGTAAATGTATTTTTTCTTCCATATTTTAAGCTTAGGACAATCTTTAGTGGATATGGTATGATACTAAAACGAGAAAACAACTTTTCAGATCGAGTTAACGACCCTGTCACAATGGGCAAAAAAGTTCCTATGTTAACACCTATGGATTTTGAGTGAAAAATGGCCCGGAAGCGAAAGTGAAAAAAATTCGTATTTTAACCATTTATATGTGTAAGACTCTTAAACTTGAGCGTTTCCTTACAGATTCGTCGAAAAACATCGATAGAAACAAAGGTTTTTCAAATAGTGATTCGGATGCCTCCACGAGGGTCTTTTCGTAAGGGTTGAGGTTGTGAAGTCTTTTCGACACGAGTAAATGTTTTTTTTCTTCCATATTTTAAGCTTAGGACAATCTTTTGTGGATATGGTATGATACTAAAACGAGAAAACAACTTTTCAGATCGAGTTAACGACCCTGTCCCAATGGGCAAAAAAGTTCCTATGTTAACACCTATGGATTTTGATTGAAAAATGGCCCGGAAGCGAAATTGAAAAAAATTCGTATTTTAACCATTTATATGTGTAAGACTCTTAAACTTGAGCGTTTCCTTACAGATTCGTCGAAAAAAATCGAAAGAAACAAAGGTTTTTCACATAGTCATTCGGGTGCCTCCACGAGGGTCTTTTCGTAAGGGTTGAGGTTCTGAAGTCTTTTCGACACGAGTAAATGTGTTTTTTCTTCCATATTTTAAGCTTAGGACAATCTTAAGTGGATATGGTATGATACTAAAACAAGAAAACAACTTTTCAGATCGAGTTAACGACCCTGTCCCAATGGGCAAAAAAGTTCCTATGTTAACACCTATGGATTTTGAGTGAAAAATTGCCCGGAAGCGAAATTGAAAAAAATTCGTATTTTAACCATTTATATGTGTAAGACTCTTAAACTTGAGCGTTTCCTTACAGATTCGTCGAAAAACATCGAAAGAAACAAAGGTTTTTCAAATAGTGATTCGGATGCCTCCACGAGGGTCTTTTCGTAAGGGTTGAGGTTGTGAAGTCTTTTCGACACGAGTAAATGTTTTTTTTCTTCCATATTTTAAGCTTAGGACAATCTTAAGTGGATATGGTATGATACTAAAACGAGAAAACAACTTTTCAGATCGAGTTAACGACCCTGTCCCAATGGGCAAAAAAGTTCCTATGTTAACACCTATGGATTTTGAGTGAAAAATGGCCCGGAAGCGAAAGTGAAAAAAATTCGTATTTTAACCATTTATATGTGTAAGACTCTTAAACTTGAGCGTTTCCTTACAGATTCGTCGAAAAACATCGATAGAAACAAAGGTTTTTCAAATAGTGATTCGGATGCCTCCACGAGGGTCTTTTCGTAAGGGTTGAGGTTGTGAAGTCTTTTCGACACGAGTAAATGTTTTTTTTCTTCCATATTTTAAGCTTAGGACAATCTTTTGTGGATATGGTATGATACTAAAACGAGAAAACAACTTTTCAGATCGAGTTAACGACCCTGTCCCAATGGGCAAAAAAGTTCCTATGTTAACACCTATGGATTTTGATTGAAAAATGGCCCGGAAGCGAAAGTGAAAAAAATTCGTATTTTAACCATTTATATGTGTAAGACTCTTAAACTTGAGCGTTTCCTTACAGATTCGTCGAAAAAAATCGAAAGAAACAAAGGTTTTTCACATAGTCATTCGGGTGCCTCCACGAGGGTCTTTTCGTAAGGGTTGAGGTTCTGAAGTCTTTTCGACACGAGTAAATGTGTTTTTTCTTCCATATTTTAAGCTTAGGACAATCTTAAGTTGATATGGTATGATACTAAAACAAGAAAACAACTTTTCAGATCGAGTTAACGACCCTGTCCCAATGGGCAAAAAAGTTCCTATGTTAACACCTATGGATTTTGAGTGAAAAATGGCCCGGAAGCGAAATTGAAAAAAATTCGTATTTTAACCATTTATATGTGTAAGACTCTTAAACTTGAGCGTTTCCTTACAGATTCGTCGAAAAACATCGAAAGAAACAAAGGTTTTTCAAATAGTGATTCGGATGCCTCCACGAGGGTCTTTTCGTAAGGGTTGAGGTTGGGAAGTCTTTTCGACACGAGTAAATGTGTTTTTTCTTCCATATTTTAACCTTAGGACAATCTTTAGTGGATATGGTATGATACTAAAACGAGAAAACAACTTTTCAGATCGAGTTAACGACCCTGTCCCAATGGGCAAAAAAGTTCCTATGTTAACACCTATGGATTTTGAGTGAAAAATGGCCCGGAAGCGAAAGTGAAAAAAATTCGTATTTTAACCATTTATATGTGTAAGACTCTTAAACTTGAGCGTTTCCTTACAGATTCGTCGAAAAACATCGAAAGAAACAAAGGTCTTTCACATAGAAATTCGGGTGCCTCCACGAGGGTCTTTTCGTAAGGGTTGAGGTTGGGAAGTCTTTTCGACACGAGTAAATGTATTTTTTCTTCCATATTTTCACCTTAGGACAATCTTTAGTGGATATGGTATGATACTAAAACGAGAAAACAACTTTTCAGATCGAGTTAACGACCCTGTCACAATGGGCAAAAAAGTTCCTATGTTAACACCTTTGGATTTTGAGTGAAAATGGCCCGGAAGCGAAATTGAAAAAAATTCGTATTTTAACCATTTATATGTGTAAGACTCTTAAACTTGAGCGTTTCCTTACAGATTCGTCGAAAAACATCGAAAGAATCAAAGGTTTTTCAAATAGTGATTCGGATGCCTCCACGAGGGTCTTTTCGTAAGGGTTGAGGTTGTGAAGTCTTTTCGACACGAGTAAATGTTTTTTTTCTTCCATATTTTAAGCTTAGGACAATCTTTTGTGGATATGGTATGATACTAAAACGAGAAAACAACTTTTCAGATCGAGTTAACGACCCTGTCCCAATGGGCAAAAAAGTTCCTATGTTAACACCTATGGATTTTGAGTGAAAAATGGCCCGGAAGCGAAAGTGAAAAAAATTCGTATTTTAACCATTTATATGTGTAAGACTCTTAAACTTGAGCGTTTCCTTACAGATTCGTCGAAAAACATCGAAAGAAACAAAGGTCTTTCACATAGTCATTCGGGTGCCTCCACGAGGGTCTTTTCGTAAGGGTTGAGGTTGGGAAGTCTTTTCGACACGAGTAAATGTATTTTTTCTTCCATATTTTAACCTTAGGACAATCTTTAGTGGATATGGTATGATACTAAAACGAGAAAACAACTTTTCAGATCGAGTTAACGATCCTGTCACAATGGGCAAAAAAGTTCCTATGTTAACACCTATGGATTTTGAGTGAAAAATGGCCCGGAAGCGAAAGTGAAAAAAATTCGTATTTTAACCATTTATATGTGTAAGACTCTTAAACTTGAGCGTTTCCTTACAGATTCGTCGAAAAACATCGAAAGAAACAAAGGTTTTTCAAATAGTGATTCGGATGCCTCTACGAGGGTCTTTTCGTAAGGGTTGAGGTTGTGAAGTCTTTTCGACACGAGTAAATGTTTTTTTTCTTCCATATTTTAAGCTTAGGACAATCTTTTGTGGATATGGTATGATACTAAAACGAGAAAACAACTTTTCAGATCGAGTTAACGACCCTGTCCCAATGGGCAAAAAAGTTCCTATGTTAACACCTATGGATTTTGAGTGAAAAATGGCCCGGAAGCGAAAGTGAAAAAAATTCGTATTTTAACCATTTATATGTGTAAGACTCTTAAACTTGAGCGTTTCCTTACAGATTCG
Organism: Cucurbita pepo subsp. pepo; assembly: GCF_057944985.1. Taxonomy (NCBI): domain Eukaryota; kingdom Viridiplantae; phylum Streptophyta; class Magnoliopsida; order Cucurbitales; family Cucurbitaceae; genus Cucurbita; species Cucurbita pepo. Next base: position 498,392 of record NC_141811.1, on the reverse strand, counting down.
TCGAAAAACATCGATAGAAACAAAGGTTTTTCAAATAGTGATTCGGATGCCTCCACGAGGGTCTTTTCGTAAGGGTTGAGGTTGTGAAGTCTTTTCGACACGAGTAAATGTTTTTTTTCTTCCATATTTTAAGCTTAGGACAATCTTTTGTGGATATGGTATGATACTAAAACGAGAAAACAACTTTTCAGATCGAGTTAACGACCCTGTCCCAATGGGCAAAAAAGTTCCTATGTTAACACCTATGGATTTTGATTGAAAAATGGCCCGGAAGCGAAAGTGAAAAAAATTCGTATTTTAACCATTTATATGTGTAAGACTCTTAAACTTGAGCGTTTCCTTACAGATTCGTCGAAAAAAATCGAAAGAAACAAAGGTTTTTCACATAGTCATTCGGGTGCCTCCACGAGGGTCTTTTCGTAAGGGTTGAGGTTCTGAAGTCTTTTCGACACGAGTAAATGTGTTTTTTCTTCCATATTTTAAGCTTAGGACAATCTTAAGTGGATATGGTATGATACTAAAACAAGAAAACAACTTTTCAGATCGAGTTAACGACCCTGTCCCAATGGGCAAAAAAGTTCCTATGTTAACACCTATGGATTTTGAGTGAAAAATGGCCCGGAAGCGAAATTGAAAAAAATTCGTATTTTAACCATTTATATGTGTAAGACTCTTAAACTTGAGCGTTTCCTTACAGATTCGTCGAAAAACATCGAAAGAAACAAAGGTTTTTCAAATAGTGATTCGGATGCCTCCACGAGGGTCTTTTCGTAAGGGTTGAGGTTGGGAAGTCTTTTCGACACGAGTAAATGTGTTTTTTCTTCCATATTTTAACCTTAGGACAATCTTTTGTGGATATGGTATGATACTAAAACGAGAAAACAACTTTTCAGATCGAGTTAACGACCCTGTCCCAATGGGCAAAAAAGTTCCTATGTTAACACCTATGGATTTTGAGTGAAAAATGGCCCGGAAGCGAAAGTGAAAAAAATTCGTATTTTAACCATTTATATGTGTAAGACTCTTAAACTTGAGCGTTTCCTTACAGATTCGTCGAAAAACATCGAAAGAAACAAAGGTCTTTCACATAGTCATTCGGGTGCCTCCACGAGGGTCTTTTCGTAAGGGTTGAGGTTGGGAAGTCTTTTCGACACGAGTAAATGTATTTTTTCTTCCATATTTTAACCTTAGGACAATCTTTAGTGGATATGGTATGATACTAAAACGAGAAAACAACTTTTCAGATCGAGTTAACGATCCTGTCACAATGGGCAAAAAAGTTCCTATGTTAACACCTATGGATTTTGAGTGAAAAATGGCCCGGAAGCGAAAGTGAAAAAAATTCGTATTTTAACCATTTATATGTGTAAGACTCTTAAACTTGAGCGTTTCCTTACAGATTCGTCGAAAAACATCGAAAGAAACAAAGGTTTTTCAAATAGTGATTCGGATGCCTCTACGAGGGTCTTTTCGTAAGGGTTGAGGTTGTGAAGTCTTTTCGACACGAGTAAATGTTTTTTTTCTTCCATATTTTAAGCTTAGGACAATCTTTTGTGGATATGGTATGATACTAAAACGAGAAAACAACTTTTCAGATCGAGTTAACGACCCTGTCCCAATGGGCAAAAAAGTTCCTATGTTAACACCTATGGATTTTGAGTGAAAAATGGCCCGGAAGCGAAAGTGAAAAAAATTCGTATTTTAACCATTTATATGTGTAAGACTCTTAAACTTGAGCGTTTCCTTACAGATTCGTCGAAAAACATCGATAGAAACAAAGGTTTTTCAAATAGTGATTCGGATGCCTCCACGAGGGTCTTTTCGTAAGGGTTGAGGTTGTGAAGTCTTTTCGACACGAGTAAATGTTTTTTTTCTTCCATATTTTAAGCTTAGGACAATCTTTTGTGGATATGGTATGATACTAAAACGAGAAAACAACTTTTCAGATCGAGTTAACGACCCTGTCCCAATGGGCAAAAAAGTTCCTATGTTAACACCTATGGATTTTGATTGAAAAATGGCCCGGAAGCGAAAGTGAAAAAAATTCGTATTTTAACCATTTATATGTGTAAGACTCTTAAACTTGAGCGTTTCCTTACAGATTCGTCGAAAAAAATCGAAAGAAACAAAGGTTTTTCACATAGTCATTCGGGTGCCTCCACGAGGGTCTTTTCGTAAGGGTTGAGGTTCTGAAGTCTTTTCGACACGAGTAAATGTGTTTTTTCTTCCATATTTTAAGCTTAGGACAATCTTAAGTGGATATGGTATGATACTAAAACAAGAAAACAACTTTTCAGATCGAGTTAACGACCCTGTCCCAATGGGCAAAAAAGTTCCTATGTTAACACCTATGGATTTTGAGTGAAAAATGGCCCGGAAGCGAAATTGAAAAAAATTCGTATTTTAACCATTTATATGTGTAAGACTCTTAAACTTGAGCGTTTCCTTACAGATTCGTCGAAAAACATCGAAAGAAACAAAGGTTTTTCAAATAGTGATTCGGATGCCTCCACGAGGGTCTTTTCGTAAGGGTTGAGGTTGGGAAGTCTTTTCGACACGAGTAAATGTGTTTTTTCTTCCATATTTTAACCTTAGGACAATCTTTAGTGGATATGGTATGATACTAAAACGAGAAAACAACTTTTCAGATCGAGTTAACGACCCTGTCCCAATGGGCAAAAAAGTTCCTATGTTAACACCTATGGATTTTGAGTGAAAAATGGCCCGGAAGCGAAAGTGAAAAAAATTCGTATTTTAACCATTTATATGTGTAAGACTCTTAAACTTGAGCGTTTCCTTACAGATTCGTCGAAAAACATCGAAAGAAACAAAGGTCTTTCACATAGAAATTCGGGTGCCTCCACGAGGGTCTTTTCGTAAGGGTTGAGGTTGGGAAGTCTTTTCGACACGAGTAAATGTATTTTTTCTTCCATATTTTCACCTTAGGACAATCTTTAGTGGATATGGTATGATACTAAAACGAGAAAACAACTTTTCAGATCGAGTTAACGACCCTGTCACAATGGGCAAAAAAGTTCCTATGTTAACACCTTTGGATTTTGAGTGAAAATGGCCCGGAAGCGAAATTGAAAAAAATTCGTATTTTAACCATTTATATGTGTAAGACTCTTAAACTTGAGCGTTTCCTTACAGATTCGTCGAAAAACATCGAAAGAAACAAAGGTTTTTCAAATAGTGATTCGGATGCCTCCACGAGGGTCTTTTCGTAAGGGTTGAGGTTGTGAAGTCTTTTCGACACGAGTAAATGTTTTTTTTCTTCCATATTTTAAGCTTAGGACAATCTTTTGTGGATATGGTATGATACTAAAACGAGAAAACAACTTTTCAGATCGAGTTAACGACCCTGTCCCAATGGGCAAAAAAGTTCCTATGTTAACACCTATGGATTTTGAGTGAAAAATGGCCCGGAAGCGAAATTGAAAAAAATTCGTATTTTAACCATTTATATGTGTAAGACTCTTAAACTTGAGCGTTTCCTTACAGATTCGTCGAAAAACATCGAAAGAAACAAAGGTTTTTCAAATAGTGATTCGGATGCCTCCACGAGGGTCTTTTCGTAAGGGTTGAGGTTGGGAAGTCTTTTCGACACGAGTAAATGTGTTTTTTCTTCCATATTTTAACCTTAGGACAATCTTTAGTGGATATGGTATGATACTAAAACGAGAAAACAACTTTTCAGATCGAGTTAACGACCCTGTCCCAATGGGCAAAAAAGTTCCTATGTTAACACCTATGGATTTTGAGTGAAAAATGGCCCGGAAGCGAAAGTGAAAAAAATTCGTATTTTAACCATTTATATGTGTAAGACTCTTAAACTTGAGCGTTTCCTTACAGATTCGTCGAAAAACATCGAAAGAAACAAAGGTCTTTCACATAGTCATTCGGGTGCCTCCACGAGGGTCTTTTCGTAAGGGTTGAGGTTGGGAAGTCTTTTCGACACGAGTAAATGTATTTTTTCTTCCATATTTTCACCTTAGGACAATCTTTAGTGGATATGGTATGATACTAAAACGAGAAAACAACTTTTCAGATCGAGTTAACGACCCTGTCACAATGGGCAAAAAAGTTCCTATGTTAACACCTTTGGATTTTGAGTGAAAATGGCCCGGAAGCGAAATTGAAAAAAATTCGTATTTTAACCATTTATATGTGTAAGACTCTTAAACTTGAGCGTTTCCTTACAGATTCGTCGAAAAACATCGAAAGAAACAAAGGTTTTTCAAATAGTGATTCGGATGCCTCCACGAGGGTCTTTTCGTAAGGGTTGAGGTTGTGAAGTCTTTTCGACACGAGTAAATGTTTTTTTTCTTCCATATTTTAAGCTTAGGACAATCTTTTGTGGATATGGTATGATACTAAAACGAGAAAACAACTTTTCAGATCGAGTTAACGACCCTGTCCCAATGGGCAAAAAAGTTCCTATGTTAACACCTATGGATTTTGAGTGAAAAATGGCCCGGAAGCGAAAGTGAAAAAAATTCGTATTTTAACCATTTATATGTGTAAGACTCTTAAACTTGAGCGTTTCCTTACAGATTCGTCGAAAAACATCGAAAGAAACAAAGGTCTTTCACATAGTCATTCGGGTGCCTCCACGAGGGTCTTTTCGTAAGGGTTGAGGTTGGGAAGTCTTTTCGACACGAGTAAATGTATTTTTTCTTCCATATTTTAACCTTAGGACAATCTTTAGTGGATATGGTATGATACTAAAACGAGAAAACAACTTTTCAGATCGAGTTAACGATCCTGTCACAATGGGCAAAAAAGTTCCTATGTTAACACCTATGGATTTTGAGTGAAAAATGGCCCGGAAGCGAAAGTGAAAAAAATTCGTATTTTAACCATTTATATGTGTAAGACTCTTAAACTTGAGCGTTTCCTTACAGATTCGTCGAAAAACATCGAAAGAAACAAAGGTTTTTCAAATAGTGATTCGGATGCCTCTACGAGGGTCTTTTCGTAAGGGTTGAGGTTGTGAAGTCTTTTCGACACGAGTAAATGTTTTTTTTCTTCCATATTTTAAGCTTAGGACAATCTTTTGTGGATATGGTATGATACTAAAACGAGAAAACAACTTTTCAGATCGAGTTAACGACCCTGTCCCAATGGGCAAAAAAGTTCCTATGTTAACACCTATGGATTTTGAGTGAAAAATGGCCCGGAAGCGAAAGTGAAAAAAATTCGTATTTTAACCATTTATATGTGTAAGACTCTTAAACTTGAGCGTTTCCTTACAGATTCGTCGAAAAACATCGAAAGAAACAAAGGTTTTTCAAATAGTGATTCGGATGCCTCCACGAGGGTCTTTTCGTAAGGGTTGAGGTTGTGAAGTCTTTTCGACACGAGTAAATGTTTTTTTTCTTCCATATTTTAAGCTTAGGACAATCTTTTGTGGATATGGTATGATACTAAAACGAGAAAACAACTTTTCAGATCGAGTTAACGACCCTGTCCCAATGGGCAAAAAAGTTCCTATGTTAACACCTATGGATTTTGAGTGAAAAATGGCCCGGAAGCGAAAGTGAAAAAAATTCGTATTTTAACCATTTATATGTGTAAGACTCTTAAACTTGAGCGTTTCCTTACAGATTCGTCGAAAAACATCGAAAGAAACAAAGGTCTTTCACATAGTCATTCGGGTGCCTCCACGAGGGTCTTTTCGTAAGGGTTGAGGTTGGGAAGTCTTTTCGACACGAGTAAATGTATTTTTTCTTCCATATTTTAACCTTAGGACAATCTTTAGTGGATATGGTATGATACTAAAACGAGAAAACAACTTTTCAGATCGAGTTAACGATCCTGTCACAATGGGCAAAAAAGTTCCTATGTTAACACCTATGGATTTTGAGTGAAAAATGGCCCGGAAGCGAAAGTGAAAAAAATTCGTATTTTAACCAATTATATGTGTAAGACTCTTAAACTTGAGCGTTTCCTTACAGATTCGTCGAAAAACATCGAAAGAAACAAAGGTTTTTCAAATAGTGATTCGGATGCCTCTACGAGGGTCTTTTCGTAAGGGTTGAGGTTGTGAAGTCTTTTCGACACGAGTAAATGTTTTTTTTCTTCCATATTTTAAGCTTAGGACAATCTTTTGTGGATATGGTATGATACTAAAACGAGAAAACAACTTTTCAGATCGAGTTAACGACCCTGTCCCAATGGGCAAAAAAGTTCCTATGTTAACACCTATGGATTTTGAGTGAAAAATGGCCCGGAAGCGAAAGTGAAAAAAATTCGTATTTTAACCATTTATATGTGTAAGACTCTTAAACTTGAGCGTTTCCTTACAGATTCGTCGAAAAACATCGAAAGAAACAAATGTTTTTCAAATAGTGATTCGGATGCCTCCACGAGGGTCTTTTCGTAAGGGTTGAGGTTGTGAAGTCTTTTCGACACGAGTAAATGTTTTTTTTCTTCCATATTTTAAGCTTAGGACAATCTTTTGTGGATATGGTATGATACTAAAACGAGAAAACAACTTTTCAGATCGAGTTAACGACCCTGTCCCAATGGGCAAAAAAGTTCCTATGTTAACACCTATGGATTTTGAGTGAAAAATGGCCCGGAAGCGAAAGTGAAAAAAATTCGTATTTTAACCATTTATATGTGTAAGACTCTTAAACTTGAGCGTTTCCTTACAGATTCGTCGAAAAACATCGAAAGAAACAAAGGTTTTTCAAATAGTGATTCGGATGCCTCCACGAGGGTCTTTTCGTAAGGGTTGAGGTTGTGAAGTCTTTTCGACACGAGTAAATGTTTTTTTTCTTCCATATTTTAAGCTTAGGACAATCTTTTGTGGATATGGTATGATACTAAAACGAGAAAACAACTTTTCAGATCGAGTTAACGACCCTGTCCCAATGGGCAAAAAAGTTCCTATGTTAACACCTATGGATTTTGAGTGAAAAATGGCCCGGAAGCGAAAGTGAAAAAAATTCGTATTTTAACCATTTATATGTGTAAGACTCTTAAACTTGAGCGTTTCCTTACAGATTCGTCGAAAAACATCGAAAGAAACAAAGGTTATTCAAATAGTGATTCGGATGCCTCCACGAGGGTCTTTTCGTAAGGGTTGAGGTTGTGAAGTCTTTTCGACACGAGTAAATGTTTTTTTTCTTCCATATTTTAAGCTTAGGACAATCTTTTGTGGATATGGTATGATACTAAAACGAGAAAACAACTTTTCAGATCGAGTTAACGACCCTGTCCCAATGGGCAAAAAAGTTCCTATGTTAACACCTATGGATTTTGAGTGAAAAATGGCCCGGAAGCGAAAGTGAAAAAAATTCGTATTTTAACCATTTATATGTGTAAGACTCTTAAACTTGAGCGTTTCCTTACAGATTCGTCGAAAAACATCGAAAGAAACAAAGGTCTTTCACATAGTCATTCGGGTGCCTCCACGAGGGTCTTTTCGTAAGGGTTGAGGTTGGGAAGTCTTTTCGACACGAGTAAATGTATTTTTTCTTCCATATTTTAACCTTAGGACAATCTTTAGTGGATATGGTATGATACTAAAACGAGAAAACAACTTTTCAGATCGAGTTAACGATCCTGTCACAATGGGCAAAAAAGTTCCTATGTTAACACCTATGGATTTTGAGTGAAAAATGGCCCGGAAGCGAAAGTGAAAAAAATTCGTATTTTAACCAATTATATGTGTAAGACTCTTAAACTTGAGCGTTTCCTTACAGATTCGTCGAAAAACATCGAAAGAAACAAAGGTTTTTCAAATAGTGATTCGGATGCCTCTACGAGGGTCTTTTCGTAAGGGTTGAGGTTGTGAAGTCTTTTCGACACGAGTAAATGTTTTTTTTCTTCCATATTTTAAGCTTAGGACAATCTTTTGTGGATATGGTATGATACTAAAACGAGAAAACAACTTTTCAGATCGAGTTAACGACCCTGTCCCAATGGGCAAAAAAGTTCCTATGTTAACACCTATGGATTTTGAGTGAAAAATGGCCCGGAAGCGAAAGTGAAAAAAATTCGTATTTTAACCATTTATATGTGTAAGACTCTTAAACTTGAGCGTTTCCTTACAGATTCGTCGAAAAACATCGAAAGAAACAAATGTTTTTCAAATAGTGATTCGGATGCCTCCACGAGGGTCTTTTCGTAAGGGTTGAGGTTGTGAAGTCTTTTCGACACGAGTAAATGTTTTTTTTCTTCCATATTTTAAGCTTAGGACAATCTTTTGTGGATATGGTATGATACTAAAACGAGAAAACAACTTTTCAGATCGAGTTAACGACCCTGTCCCAATGGGCAAAAAAGTTCCTATGTTAACACCTATGGATTTTGAGTGAAAAATGGCCCGGAAGCGAAAGTGAAAAAAATTTGTATTTTAACCATTTATATGTGTAAGACTCTTAAACTTGAGCGTTTCCTTACAGATTCGTCGAAAAACATCGAAAGAAACAAAGGTCTTTCACATAGAAATTCGGGTGCCTCCACGAGGGTCTGTTCGTAAGGGTTGAGGTTCTGAAGTCTTTTCGACACGAGTAAATGTATTTTTTCTTCCATATTTTAAGCTTAGGACAATCTTAAGTGGATATGGTATGATACTAAAACAAGAAAACAACTTTTCAGATCGAGTTAACGACCCTGTCCCAATGGGCAAAAAAGTTCCTATGTTAACACCTATGGATTTTGAGTGAAAAATGGCCCGGAAGCGAAATTGAAAAAAATTCGTATTTTAACCATTTATATGTGTAAGACTCTTAAACTTGAGCGTTTCCTTACAGATTCGTCGAAAAACATCGAAAGAAACAAAGGTTTTTCAAATAGTGATTCGGATGCCTCCACGAGGGTCTTTTCGTAAGGGTTGAGGTTGTGAAGTCTTTTCGACACGAGTAAATGTTTTTTTTCTTCCATATTTTAAGCTTAGGACAATCTTAAGTGGATATGGTATGATACTAAAACGAGAAAACAACTTTTCAGATCGAGTTAACGACCCTGTCCCAATGGGCAAAAAAGTTCCTATGTTAACACCTATGGATTTTGAGTGAAAAATGGCCCGGAAGCGAAAGTGAAAAAAATTCGTATTTTAACCATTTATATGTGTAAGACTCTTAAACTTGAGCGTTTCCTTACAGATTCGTCGAAAAACATCGATAGAAACAAAGGTTTTTCAAATAGTGATTCGGATGCCTCCACGAGGGTCTTTTCGTAAGGGTTGAGGTTGTGAAGTCTTTTCGACACGAGTAAATGTTTTTTTTCTTCCATATTTTAAGCTTAGGACAATCTTTTGTGGATATGGTATGATACTTAAACGAGAAAACAACTTTTCAGATCGAGTTAACGACCCTGTCCCAATGGGCAAAAAAGTTCCTATGTTAACACCTATGGATTTTGAGTGAAAAATGGCCCGGAAGCGAAAGTGAAAAAAATTCGTATTTTAACCATTTATATGTGTAAGACTCTTAAACTTGAGCGTTTCCTTACAAATTCGTCGAAAAACATCGATAGAAACAAAGGTTTTTCAAATAGTGATTCGGATGCCTCCACGAGGGTCTTTTCGTAAGGGTTGAGGTTGTGAAGTCTTTTCGACACGAGTAAATGTTTTTTTTCTTCCATATTTTAAGCTTAGGACAATCTTTTGTGGATATGGTATGATACTAAAACGAGAAAACAACTTTTCAGATCGAGTTAACGACCCTGTCCCAATGGGCAAAAAAGTTCCTATGTTAACACCTATGGATTTTGAGTGAAAAATGGCCCGGAAGCGAAAGTGAAAAAAATTCGTATTTTAACCATTTATATGTGTAAGACTCTTAAACTTGAGCGTTTCCTTACAGATTCGTCGAAAAACATCGAAAGAAACAAAGGTCTTTCACATAGTCATTCGGGTGCCTCCACGAGGGTCTTTTCGTAAGGGTTGAGGTTGGGAAGTCTTTTCGACACGAGTAAATGTATTTTTTCTTCCATATTTTAACCTTAGGACAATCTTTAGTGGATATGGTATGATACTAAAACGAGAAAACAACTTTTCAGATCGAGTTAACGACCCTGTCACAATGGGCAAAAAAGTTCCTATGTTAACACCTATGGATTTTGAGTGAAAAATGGCCCGGAAGCGAAATTGAAAAAAATTCGTATTTTAACCATTTATATGTGTAAGACTCTTAAACTTGAGCGTTTCCTTACAGATTCGTCGAAAAACATCGAAAGAAACAAAGGTTTTTCAAATAGTGATTCGGATGCCTCTACGAGGGTCTTTTCGTAAGGGTTGAGGTTGTGAAGTCTTTTCGACACGAGTAAATGTTTTTTTTCTTCCATATTTTAAGCTTAGGACAATCTTTTGTGGATATGGTATGATACTAAAACGAGAAAACAACTTTTCAGATCGAGTTAACGACCCTGTCCCAATGGGCAAAAAAGTTCCTATGTTAACACCTATGGATTTTGAGTGAAAAATGGCCCGGAAGCGAAAGTGAAAAAAATTCGTATTTTAACCATTTATATGTGTAAGACTCTTAAACTTGAGCGTTTCCTTACAGATTCGTCGAAAAACATCGAAAGAAACAAAGGTTTTTCAAATAGTGATTCGGATGCCTCCACGAGGGTCTTTTCGTAAGGGTTGAGGTTGTGAAGTCTTTTCGACACGAGTAAATGTTTTTTTTCTTCCATATTTTAAGCTTAGGACAATCTTTTGTGGATATGGTATGATACTAAAACGAGAAAACAACTTTTCAGATCGAGTTAACGACCTTGTCCCAATGGGCAAAAAAGTTCCTATGTTAACACCTATGGATTTTGAGTGAAAAATGGCCCGGAAGCGAAAGTGAAAAAAATTTGTATTTTAACCATTTATATGTGTAAGACTCTTAAACTTGAGCGTTTCCTTACAGATTCGTCGAAAAACATCGAAAGAAACAAAGGTCTTTCACATAGAAATTCGGGTGCCTCCACGAGGGTCTGTTCGTAAGGGTTGAGGTTCTGAAGTCTTTTCGACACGAGTAAATGTATTTTTTCTTCCATATTTTAAGCTTAGGACAATCTTAAGTGGATATGGTATGATACTAAAACAAGAAAACAACTTTTCAGATCGAGTTAACGACCCTGTCCCAATGGGCAAAAAAGTTCCTATGTTAACACCTATGGATTTTGAGTGAAAAATGGCCCGGAAGCGAAATTGAAAAAAATTCGTATTTTAACCATTTATATGTGTAAGACTCTTAAACTTGAGCGTTTCCTTACAGATTCGTCGAAAAACATCGAAAGAAACAAAGGTTTTTCACATAGTCATTCGGGTGCCTCCACGAGGGTCATGTCGTAAGGGTTGAGGTTCTGAAGTCTTTTCGACATGAGTAAATGTTTTTTTTCTTCCATATTTTAAGCTTAGGACAATCTTAAGTGGATATGGTATGATACTAAAACGAGAAAACAACTTTTCAGATCGAGTTAACGACCCTGTCCCAATGGGCAAAAAAGTTCCTATGTTAACACCTATGGATTTTGAGTGAAAAATGGCCCGGAAGCGAAAGTGAAAAAAATTCGTATTTTAACCATTTATATGTGTAAGACTCTTAAACTTGAGCGTTTCCTTACAGATTCGTCGAAAAACATCGATAGAAACAAAGGTTTTTCAAATAGTGATTCGGATGCCTCCACGAGGGTCTTTTCGTAAGGGTTGAGGTTGTGAAGTCTTTTCGACACGAGTAAATGTTTTTTTTCTTCCATATTTTAAGCTTAGGACAATCTTTTGTGGATATGGTATGATACTAAAACGAGAAAACAACTTTTCAGATCGAGTTAACGACCCTGTCCCAATGGGCAAAAAAGTTCCTATGTTAACACCTATGGATTTTGAGTGAAAAATGGCCCGGAAGCGAAAGTGAAAAAAATTCGTATTTTAACCATTTATATGTGTAAGACTCTTAAACTTGAGCGTTTCCTTACAGATTCGTCGAAAAACATCGATAGAAACAAAGGTTTTTCAAATAGTGATTCGGATGCCTCCACGAGGGTCTTTTCGTAAGGGTTGAGGTTGTGAAGTCTTTTCGACACGAGTAAATGTTTTTTTTCTTCCATATTTTAAGCTTAGGACAATCTTTTGTGGATATGGTATGATACTAAAATGAGAAAACAACTTTTCAGATCGAGTTAACGACCCTGTCCCAATGGGCAAAAAAGTTCCTATGTTAACACCTATGGATTTTGATTGAAAAATGGCCCGGAAGCGAAATTGAAAAAAATTCGTATTTTAACCATTTATATGTGTAAGACTCTTAAACTTGAGCGTTTCCTTACAGATTCGTCGAAAAAAATCGAAAGAAACAAAGGTTTTTCACATAGTCATTCGGGTGCCTCCACGAGGGTCTTTTCGTAAGGGTTGAGGTTCTGAAGTCTTTTCGACACGAGTAAATGTGTTTTTTCTTCCATATTTTAAGCTTAGGACAATCTTAAGTGGATATGGTATGATACTAAAACAAGAAAACAACTTTTCAGATCGAGTTAACGACCCTGTCCCAATGGGCAAAAAAGTTCCTATGTTAACACCTATGGATTTTGAGTGAAAAATGGCCCGGAAGCGAAATTGAAAAAAATTCGTATTTTAACCATTTATATGTGTAAGACTCTTAAACTTGAGCGTTTCCTTACAGATTCGTCGAAAAACATCGAAAGAAACAAAGGTTTTTCAAATAGTGATTCGGATGCCTCCACGAGGGTCTTTTCGTAAGGGTTGAGGTTGTGAAGTCTTTTCGACACGAGTAAATGTTTTTTTTCTTCCATATTTTAAGCTTAGGACAATCTTAAGTGGATATGGTATGATACTAAAACGAGAAAACAACTTTTCAGATCGAGTTAACGACCCTGTCCCAATGGGCAAAAAAGTTCCTATGTTAACACCTATGGATTTTGAGTGAAAAATGGCCCGGAAGCGAAAGTGAAAAAAATTCGTATTTTAACCATTTATATGTGTAAGACTCTTAAACTTGAGCGTTTCCTTACAGATTCGTCGAAAAACATCGAAAGAAACAAAGGTTTTTCAAATAGTGATTCGGATGCCTCCACGAGGGTCTTTTCGTAAGGGTTGAGGTTGTGAAGTCTTTTCGGCACGAGTAAATGTGTTTTTTCTTCCATATTTTAAGCTTAGGACAATCTTAAGTGGATATGGTATGATACTAAAACAAGAAAACAACTTTTCAGATCGAGTTAACGACCCTGTCCCAATGGGCAAAAAAGTTCCTATGTTAACACCTATGGATTTTGAGTGAAAAATGGCCCGGAAGCGAAAGTGAAAAAAATTCGTATTTTAACCATTTATATGTGTAAGACTCTTAAACTTGAGCGTTTCCTTACAGATTCGTCGAAAAACATCGAAAGAAACAAAGGTTTTTCAAATAGTGATTCGGATGCCTCCACGAGGGTCTTTTCGTAAGGGTTGAGGTTGTGAAGTCTTTTCGACACGAGTAAATGTGTTTTTTCTTCCATATTTTAAGCTTAGGACAATCTTAAGTGGATATGGTATGATACTAAAACAAGAAAACAACTTTTCAGATCGAGTTAACGACCCTGTCCCAATGGGCAAAAAAGTTCCTATGTTAACACCTATGGATTTTGAGTGAAAAATGGCCCGGAAGCGAAATTGAAAAAAATTCGTATTTTAACCATTTATATGTGTAAGACTCTTAAACTTGAGCGTTTCCTTACAGATTCGTCGAAAAACATCGAAAGAAACAAAGGTTTTTCAAATAGTGATTCGGATGCCTCCACGAGGGTCTTTTCGTAAGGGTTGAGGTTGTGAAGTCTTTTCGACACGAGTAAATGTTTGTTTTCTTCCATATTTTAAGCTTAGGACAATCTTAAGTGGATATGGTATGATACTAAAACGAGAAAACAACTTTTCAGATCGAGTTAACGACCCTGTCCCAATGGGCAAAAAAGTTCCTATGTTAACACCTATGGATTTTGAGTGAAAAATGGCCCGGAAGCGAAAGTGAAAAAAATTCGTATTTTAACCATTTATATGTGTAAGACTCTTAAACTTGAGCGTTTCCTTACAGATTCGTCGAAAAACATCGATAGAAACAAAGGTTTTTCAAATAGTGATTCGGATGCCTCCACGAGGGTCTTTTCGTAAGGGTTGAGGTTGTGAAGTCTTTTCGACACGAGTAAATGTTTTTTTTCTTCCATATTTTAAGCTTAGGACAATCTTTTGTGGATATGGTATGATACTAAAACGAGAAAACAACTTTTCAGATCGAGTTAACGACCCTGTCCCAATGGGCAAAAAAGTTCCTATGTTAACACCTATGGATTTTGATTGAAAAATGGCCCGGAAGCGAAATTGAAAAAAATTCGTATTTTAACCATTTATATGTGTAAGACTCTTAAACTTGAGCGTTTCCTTACAGATTCGTCGAAAAAAATCGAAAGAAACAAAGGTTTTTCACATAGTCATTCGGGTGCCTCCACGAGGGTCTTTTCGTAAGGGTTGAGGTTCTGAAGTCTTTTCGACACGAGTAAATGTGTTTTTTCTTCCATATTTTAAGCTTAGGACAATCTTAAGTGGATATGGTATGATACTAAAACAAGAAAACAACTTTTCAGATCGAGTTAACGACCCTGTCCCAATGGGCAAAAAAGTTCCTATGTTAACACCTATGGATTTTGAGTGAAAAATGGCCCGGAAGCGAAATTGAAAAAAATTCGTATTTTAACCATTTATATGTGTAAGACTCTTAAACTTGAGCGTTTCCTTACAGATTCGTCGAAAAACATCGAAAGAAACAAAGGTTTTTCAAATAGTGATTCGGATGCCTCCACGAGGGTCTTTTCGTAAGGGTTGAGGTTGTGAAGTCTTTTCGACACGAGTAAATGTTTTTTTTCTTCCATATTTTAAGCTTAGGACAATCTTAAGTGGATATGGTATGATACTAAAACGAGAAAACAACTTTTCAGATCGAGTTAACGACCCTGTCCCAATGGGGAAAAAAGTTCCTATGTTAACACCTATGGATTTTGAGTGAAAAATGGCCCGGAAGCGAAAGTGAAAAAAATTCGTATTTTAACCATTTATATGTGTAAGACTCTTAAACTTGAGCGTTTCCTTACAGATTCGTCGAAAAACATCGAAAGAAACAAAGGTTTTTCAAATAGTGATTCGGATGCCTCCACGAGGGTCTTTTCGTAAGGGTTGAGGTTGTGAAGTCTTTTCGACACGAGTAAATGTTTTTTTTCTTCCATATTTTAAGCTTAGGACAATCTTAAGTGGATATGGTATGATACTAAAACGAGAAAACAACTTTTCAGATCGAGTTAACGACCCTGTCCCAATGGGCAAAAAAGTTCCTATGGTAACACCTATGGATTTTGATTGAAAAATGGCCCGGAAGCGAAATTGAAAAAAATTCGTATTTTAACAATTTATATGTGTAAGACTCTTAAACTTGAGCGTTTCCTTACAGATTCGTCGAAAAAAATCGAAAGAAACAAAGGTCTTTCACATAGAAATTCGGGTGCCTCCACGAGGGTCTTTTCGTAAGGGTTGAGGTTGTGAAGTCTTTTCGACACGAGTAAATGTGTTTTTTCTTCCATATTTTAAGCTTAGGACAATCTTAAGTGGATATGGTATGATACTAAAACAAGAAAACAACTTTTCAGATCGAGTTAACGACCCTGTCCCAATGGGCAAAAAAGTTCCTATGTTAACACCTATGGATTTTGAGTGAAAAATTCGTATTTTAACCATTTATATGTGTAAGACTCTTAAACTTGAGCGTTTCCTTACAGATTCGTCGAAAAACATCGAAAGAAACAAAGGTCTTTCACATAGTCATTCGGGTGCCTCCACGAGGGTCTTTTCGTAAGGGTTGAGGTTGGGAAGTCTTTTCGACACGAGTAAATGTATTTTTTCTTCCATATTTTAACCTTAGGACAATCTTTAGTGGATATGGTATGATACTAAAACGAGAAAACAACTTTTCAGATCGAGTTAACGATCCTGTCACAATGGGCAAAAAAGTTCCTATGTTAACACCTATGGATTTTGAGTGAAAAATGGCCCGGAAGCGAAAGTGAAAAAAATTCGTATTTTAACCATTTATATGTGTAAGACTCTTAAACTTGAGCGTTTCCTTACAGATTCGTCGAAAAACATCGAAAGAAACAAAGGTTTTTCAAATAGTGATTCGGATGCCTCCA
Organism: Cucurbita pepo subsp. pepo; assembly: GCF_057944985.1. Classification (NCBI taxonomy): domain Eukaryota; kingdom Viridiplantae; phylum Streptophyta; class Magnoliopsida; order Cucurbitales; family Cucurbitaceae; genus Cucurbita; species Cucurbita pepo. The sequence goes on along the minus strand of NC_141811.1, from coordinate 482,219 downwards.
CGAGGGTCTTTTCGTAAGGGTTGAGGTTGTGAAGTCTTTTCGACACGAGTAAATGTATTTTTTCTTCCATATTTTAAGCTTAGGACAATCTTAAGTGGATATGGTATGATACTAAAACGAGAAAACAACTTTTCAGATCGAGTTAACGACCCTGTCCCAATGGGCAAAAAAGTTCCTATGGTAACACCTATGGATTTTGATTGAAAAATGGCCCGGAAGCGAAATTGAAAAAAATTCGTATTTTAACCATTTATATGTGTAAGACTCTTAAACTTGAGCGTTTCCTTACAGATTCGTCGAAAAAAATCGAAAGAAACAAAGGTTTTTCACATAGTCATTCGGGTGCCTCCACGAGGGTCTTTTCGTAAGGGTTGAGGTTGTGAAGTCTTTTCGACACGAGTAAATGTTTTTTTTCTTCCATATTTTAAGCTTAGGACAATCTTAAGTGGATATGGTATGATACTAAAACAAGAAAACAACTTTTCAGATCGAGTTAACGACCCTGTCCCAATGGGCAAAAAAGTTCCTATGTTAACACCTATGGATTTTGATTGAAAAATGGCCCGGAAGCGAAATTGAAAAAAATTCGTATTTTAACCATTTATATGTGTAAGACTCTTAAACTTGAGCGTTTCCTTACAGATTCGTCGAAAAAAATCGAAAGAAACAAAGGTCTTTCACATAGAAATTCGGGTGCCTCCACGAGGGTCTTTTCGTAAGGGTTGAGGTTGTGAAGTCTTTTCGACACGAGTAAATGTGTTTTTTCTTCCATATTTTAAGCTTAGGACAATCTTAAGTGGATATGGTATGATACTAAAACAAGAAAACAACTTTTCAGATCGAGTTAACGACCCTGTCCCAATGGGCAAAAAAGTTCCTATGTTAACACCTATGGATTTTGAGTGAAAAATTCGTATTTTAACCATTTATATGTGTAAGACTCTTAAACTTGAGCGTTTCCTTACAGATTCGTCGAAAAACATCGAAAGAAACAAAGGTCTTTCACATAGTCATTCGGGTGCCTCCACGAGGGTCTTTTCGTAAGGGTTGAGGTTGGGAAGTCTTTTCGACACGAGTAAATGTATTTTTTCTTCCATATTTTAACCTTAGGACAATCTTTAGTGGATATGGTATGATACTAAAACGAGAAAACAACTTTTCAGATCGAGTTAACGATCCTGTCACAATGGGCAAAAAAGTTCCTATGTTAACACCTATGGATTTTGAGTGAAAAATGGCCCGGAAGCGAAAGTGAAAAAAATTCGTATTTTAACCATTTATATGTGTAAGACTCTTAAACTTGAGCGTTTCCTTACAGATTCGTCGAAAAACATCGAAAGAAACAAAGGTTTTTCAAATAGTGATTCGGATGCCTCCACGAGGGTCTTTTCGTAAGGGTTGAGGTTGTGAAGTCTTTTCGACACGAGTAAATGTATTTTTTCTTCCATATTTTAAGCTTAGGACAATCTTAAGTGGATATGGTATGATACTAAAACGAGAAAACAACTTTTCAGATCGAGTTAACGACCCTGTCCCAATGGGCAAAAAAGTTCCTATGGTAACACCTATGGATTTTGATTGAAAAATGGCCCGGAAGCGAAATTGAAAAAAATTCGTATTTTAACCATTTATATGTGTAAGACTCTTAAACTTGAGCGTTTCCTTACAGATTCGTCGAAAAAAATCGAAAGAAACAAAGGTTTTTCACATAGTCATTCGGGTGCCTCCACGAGGGTCTTTTCGTAAGGGTTGAGGTTCTGAAGTCTTTTCGACACGAGTAAATGTGTTTTTTCTTCCATATTTTAAGCTTAGGACAATCTTAAGTGGATATGGTATGATACTAAAACAAGAAAACAACTTTTCAGATCGAGTTAACGACCCTGTCCCAATGGGCAAAAAAGTTCCTATGTTAACACCTATGGATTTTGAGTGAAAAATGGCCCGGAAGCGAAATTGAAAAAAATTCGTATTTTAACCATTTATATGTGTAAGACTCTTAAACTTGAGCGTTTCCTTACAGATTCGTCGAAAAAAATCGAAAGAAACAAAGGTCTTTCACATAGAAATTCGGGTGCCTCCACGAGGGTCTTTTCGTAAGGGTTGAGGTTGTGAAGTCTTTTCGACACGAGTAAATGTGTTTTTTCTTCCATATTTTAAGCTTAGGACAATCTTAAGTGGATATGGTATGATACTAAAACAAGAAAACAACTTTTCAGATCGAGTTAACGACCCTGTCCCAATGGGCAAAAAAGTTCCTATGTTAACACCTATGGATTTTGAGTGAAAAATTCGTATTTTAACCATTTATATGTGTAAGACTCTTAAACTTGAGCGTTTCCTTACAGATTCGTCGAAAAACATCGAAAGAAACAAAGGTCTTTCACATAGTCATTCGGGTGCCTCCACGAGGGTCTTTTCGTAAGGGTTGAGGTTGGGAAGTCTTTTCGACACGAGTAAATGTATTTTTTCTTCCATATTTTAACCTTAGGACAATCTTTAGTGGATATGGTATGATACTAAAACGAGAAAACAACTTTTCAGATCGAGTTAACGATCCTGTCACAATGGGCAAAAAAGTTCCTATGTTAACACCTATGGATTTTGAGTGAAAAATGGCCCGGAAGCGAAAGTGAAAAAAATTCGTATTTTAACCATTTATATGTGTAAGACTCTTAAACTTGAGCGTTTCCTTACAGATTCGTCGAAAAACATCGAAAGAAACAAAGGTTTTTCAAATAGTGATTCGGATGCCTCCACGAGGGTCTTTTCGTAAGGGTTGAGGTTGTGAAGTCTTTTCGACACGAGTAAATGTATTTTTTCTTCCATATTTTAAGCTTAGGACAATCTTAAGTGGATATGGTATGATACTAAAACGAGAAAACAACTTTTCAGATCGAGTTAACGACCCTGTCCCAATGGGCAAAAAAGTTCCTATGGTAACACCTATGGATTTTGATTGAAAAATGGCCCGGAAGCGAAATTGAAAAAAATTCGTATTTTAACCATTTATATGTGTAAGACTCTTAAACTTGAGCGTTTCCTTACAGATTCGTCGAAAAAAATCGAAAGAAACAAAGGTTTTTCACATAGTCATTCGGGTGCCTCCACGAGGGTCTTTTCGTAAGGGTTGAGGTTCTGAAGTCTTTTCGACACGAGTAAATGTGTTTTTTCTTCCATATTTTAAGCTTAGGACAATCTTAAGTGGATATGGTATGATACTAAAACAAGAAAACAACTTTTCAGATCGAGTTAACGACCCTGTCCCAATGGGCAAAAAAGTTCCTATGTTAACACCTATGGATTTTGAGTGAAAAATGGCCCGGAAGCGAAATTGAAAAAAATTCGTATTTTAACCATTTATATGTGTAAGACTCTTAAACTTGAGCGTTTCCTTACAGATTCGTCGAAAAACATCGAAAGAAACAAAGGTTTTTCAAATAGTGATTCGGATGCCTCCACGAGGGTCTTTTCGTAAGGGTTGAGGTTGTGAAGTCTTTTCGACACGAGTAAATGTTTTTTTTCTTCCATATTTTAAGCTTAGGACAATCTTAAGTGGATATGGTATGATACTAAAACGAGAAAACAACTTTTCAGATCGAGTTAACGACCCTGTCCCAATGGGCAAAAAAGTTCCTATGTTAACACCTATGGATTTTGAGTGAAAAATGGCCCGGAAGCGAAAGTGAAAAAAATTCGTATTTTAACCATTTATATGTGTAAGACTCTTAAACTTGAGCGTTTCCTTACAGATTCGTCGAAAAACATCGATAGAAACAAAGGTTTTTCAAATAGTGATTCGGATGCCTCCACGAGGGTCTTTTCGTAAGGGTTGAGGTTGTGAAGTCTTTTCGACACGAGTAAATGTTTTTTTTCTTCCATATTTTAAGCTTAGGACAATCTTTTGTGGATATGGTATGATACTAAAACGAGAAAACAACTTTTCAGATCGAGTTAACGACCCTGTCCCAATGGGCAAAAAAGTTCCTATGTTAACACCTATGGATTTTGATTGAAAAATGGCCCGGAAGCGAAATTGAAAAAAATTCGTATTTTAACCATTTATATGTGTAAGACTCTTAAACTTGAGCGTTTCCTTACAGATTCGTCGAAAAAAATCGAAAGAAACAAAGGTTTTTCACATAGTCATTCGGGTGCCTCCACGAGGGTCTTTTCGTAAGGGTTGAGGTTCTGAAGTCTTTTCGACACGAGTAAATGTGTTTTTTCTTCCATATTTTAAGCTTAGGACAATCTTAAGTGGATATGGTATGATACTAAAACAAGAAAACAACTTTTCAGATCGAGTTAACGACCCTGTCCCAATGGGCAAAAAAGTTCCTATGTTAACACCTATGGATTTTGAGTGAAAAATGGCCCGGAAGCGAAATTGAAAAAAATTCGTATTTTAACCATTTATATGTGTAAGACTCTTAAACTTGAGCGTTTCCTTACAGATTCGTCGAAAAACATCGAAAGAAACAAAGGTTTTTCAAATAGTGATTCGGATGCCTCCACGAGGGTCTTTTCGTAAGGGTTGAGGTTGTGAAGTCTTTTCGACACGAGTAAATGTTTTTTTTCTTCCATATTTTAAGCTTAGGACAATCTTAAGTGGATATGGTATGATACTAAAACGAGAAAACAACTTTTCAGATCGAGTTAACGACCCTGTCCCAATGGGGAAAAAAGTTCCTATGTTAACACCTATGGATTTTGAGTGAAAAATGGCCCGGAAGCGAAAGTGAAAAAATTTGTATTTTAACCATTTATATGTGTAAGACTCTTAAACTTGAGCGTTTCCTTACAGATTCGTCGAAAAACATCGAAAGAAACAAAGGTTTTTCAAATAGTGATTCGGATGCCTCCACGAGGGTCTTTTCGTAAGGGTTGAGGTTGTGAAGTCTTTTCGACACGAGTAAATGTTTTTTTTCTTCCATATTTTAAGCTTAGGACAATCTTAAGTGGATATGGTATGATACTAAAACGAGAAAACAACTTTTCAGATCGAGTTAACGACCCTGTCCCAATGGGCAAAAAAGTTCCTATGGTAACACCTATGGATTTTGATTGAAAAATGGCCCGGAAGCGAAATTGAAAAAAATTCGTATTTTAACCATTTATATGTGTAAGACTCTTAAACTTGAGCGTTTCCTTACAGATTCGTCGAAAAAAATCGAAAGAAACAAAGGTCTTTCACATAGAAATTCGGGTGCCTCCACGAGGGTCTTTTCGTAAGGGTTGAGGTTGTGAAGTCTTTTCGACACGAGTAAATGTGTTTTTTCTTCCATATTTTAAGCTTAGGACAATCTTAAGTGGATATGGTATGATACTAAAACAAGAAAACAACTTTTCAGATCGAGTTAACGACCCTGTCCCAATGGGCAAAAAAGTTCCTATGTTAACACCTATGGATTTTGAGTGAAAAATTCGTATTTTAACCATTTATATGTGTAAGACTCTTAAACTTGAGCGTTTCCTTACAGATTCGTCGAAAAACATCGAAAGAAACAAAGGTCTTTCACATAGTCATTCGGGTGCCTCCACGAGGGTCTTTTCGTAAGGGTTGAGGTTGGGAAGTCTTTTCGACACGAGTAAATGTATTTTTTCTTCCATATTTTAACCTTAGGACAATCTTTAGTGGATATGGTATGATACTAAAACGAGAAAACAACTTTTCAGATCGAGTTAACGATCCTGTCACAATGGGCAAAAAAGTTCCTATGTTAACACCTATGGATTTTGAGTGAAAAATGGCCCGGAAGCGAAAGTGAAAAAAATTCGTATTTTAACCATTTATATGTGTAAGACTCTTAAACTTGAGCGTTTCCTTACAGATTCGTCGAAAAACATCGAAAGAAACAAAGGTTTTTCAAATAGTGATTCGGATGCCTCCACGAGGGTCTTTTCGTAAGGGTTGAGGTTGTGAAGTCTTTTCGACACGAGTAAATGTTTTTTTTCTTCCATATTTTAAGCTTAGGACAATCTTTTGTGGATATGGTATGATACTAAAACGAGAAAACAACTTTTCAGATCGAGTTAACGACCCTGTCCCAATGGGCAAAAAAGTTCCTATGTTAACACCTATGGATTTTGATTGAAAAATGGCCCGGAAGCGAAATTGAAAAAAATTCGTATTTTAACCATTTATATGTGTAAGACTCTTAAACTTGAGCGTTTCCTTACAGATTCGTCGAAAAAAATCGAAAGAAACAAAGGTTTTTCACATAGTCATTCGGGTGCCTCCACGAGGGTCTTTTCGTAAGGGTTGAGGTTCTGAAGTCTTTTCGACACGAGTAAATGTGTTTTTTCTTCCATATTTTAAGCTTAGGACAATCTTAAGTGGATATGGTATGATACTAAAACAAGAAAACAACTTTTCAGATCGAGTTAACGACCCTGTCCCAATGGGCAAAAAAGTTCCTATGTTAACACCTATGGATTTTGAGTGAAAAATGGCCCGGAAGCGAAATTGAAAAAAATTCGTATTTTAACCATTTATATGTGTAAGACTCTTAAACTTGAGCGTTTCCTTACAGATTCGTCGAAAAACATCGAAAGAAACAAAGGTTTTTCAAATAGTGATTCGGATGCCTCCACGAGGGTCTTTTCGTAAGGGTTGAGGTTGTGAAGTCTTTTCGACACGAGTAAATGTTTTTTTTCTTCCATATTTTAAGCTTAGGACAATCTTTTGTGGATATGGTATGATACTAAAACGAGAAAACAACTTTTCAGATCGAGTTAACGACCCTGTCCCAATGGGCAAAAAAGTTCCTATGTTAACACCTATGGATTTTGAGTGAAAAATGGCCCGGAAGCGAAAGTGAAAAAAATTCGTATTTTAACCATTTATATGTGTAAGACTCTTAAACTTGAGCGTTTCCTTACAGATTCGTCGAAAAACATCGAAAGAAACAAAGGTTTTTCAAATAGTGATTCGGATGCCTCCACGAGGGTCTTTTCGTAAGGGTTGAGGTTGTGAAGTCTTTTCGACACGAGTAAATGTTTTTTTTCTTCCATATTTTAAGCTTAGGACAATCTTTTGTGGATATGGTATGATACTAAAACGAGAAAACAACTTTTCAGATCGAGTTAACGACCCTGTCCCAATGGGCAAAAAAGTTCCTATGTTAACACCTATGGATTTTGAGTGAAAAATGGCCCGGAAGCGAAAGTGAAAAAAATTCGTATTTTAACCATTTATATGTGTAAGACTCTTAAACTTGAGCGTTTCCTTACAGATTCGTCGAAAAACATCGAAAGAAACAAAGGTCTTTCACATAGTCATTCGGATGCCTCCACGAGGGTCTTTTCGTAAGGGTTGAGGTTGTGAAGTCTTTTCGACACGAGTAAATGTTTTTTTTCTTCCATATTTTAAGCTTAGGACAATCTTTAGTGGATATGGTATGATACTAAAACGAGAAAACAACTTTTCAGATCGAGTTAACGATCCTGTCCCAATGGGCAAAAAAGTTCCTATGTTAACACCTATGGATTTTGAGTGAAAAATGGCCCGGAAGCGAAAGTGAAAAAAATTCGTATTTTAACCATTTATATGTGTAAGACTCTTAAACTTGAGCGTTTCCTTACAGATTCATCGAAAAACATCAAAAGAAACAAAGGTCTTTCACATAGAAATTCGGGTGCCTCCACGAGGGTCTTTTCGTAAGGGTTGAGGTTGGGAAGTCTTTTCGACACGAGTAAATGTATTTTTTCTTCCATATTTTAACCTTAGGACAATCTTTAGTGGATATGGTATGATACTAAAACGAGAAAACAACTTTTCAGATCGAGTTAACGACCCTGTCACAATGGGCAAAAAAGTTCCTATGTTAACACCTTTGGATTTTGAGTGAAAATGGCCCGGAAGCGAAATTGAAAGAAATTCGTATTTTAACTATTTATATGTGTAAGATTCTTAAACTTGAGCGTTTCCTTACAGATTCGTCGAAAAACATCGAAAGAAACAAAGGTTTTTCAAATAGTGATTCGGATGCCTCCACGAGGGTCTTTTCGTAAGGGTTGAGGTTGTGAAGTCTTTTCGACACGAGTAAATGTTTTTTTTCTTCCATATTTTAAGCTTAGGACAATCTTTTGTGGATATGGTATGATACTAAAACGAGAAAACAACTTTTCAGATCGAGTTAACGACCCTGTCCCAATGGGCAAAAAAGTTCCTATGTTAACACCTATGGATTTTGAGTGAAAAATGGCCCGGAAGCGAAAGTGAAAAAAATTCGTATTTTAACCATTTATATGTGTAAGACTCTTAAACTTGAGCGTTTCCTTACAGATTCGTCGAAAAACATCGAAAGAAACAAAGGTCTTTCACATAGTCATTCGGGTGCCTCCACGAGGGTCTTTTCGTAAGGGTTGAGGTTGGGAAGTCTTTTCGACACGAGTAAATGTATTTTTTCTTCCATATTTTAACCTTAGGACAATCTTTAGTGGATATGGTATGATACTAAAACGAGAAAACAACTTTTCAGATCGAGTTAACGATCCTGTCACAATGGGCAAAAAAGTTCCTATGTTAACACCTATGGATTTTGAGTGAAAAATGGCCCGGAAGCGAAAGTGAAAAAAATTCGTATTTTAACCATTTATATGTGTAAGACTCTTAAACTTGAGCGTTTCCTTACAGATTCGTCGAAAAACATCGAAAGAAATAAAGGTTTTTCAAATAGTAATTCGGATGCCTCCACGAGGGTCTTTTCGTAAGGGTTGAGGTTGTGAAGTCTTTTCGACACGAGTAAATGTTTTTTTTCTTCCATATTTTAAGCTTAGGACAATCTTAAGTGGATATGGTATGATACTAAAACAAGAAAACAACTTTTCAGATCGAGTTAACGACCCTGTCCCAATGGGCAAAAAAGTTCCTATGTTAACACCTATGGATTTTGAGTGAAAAATGGCCCGGAAGCGAAAGTGAAAAAAATTCGTATTTTAACCATTTATATGTGTAAGACTCTTAAACTTGAGCGTTTCCTTACAGATTCGTCGAAAAACATCGAAAGAAACAAAGGTCTTTCAAATAGTGATTCGGATGCCTCCACGAGGGTCTTTTCGTAAGGGTTGAGGTTGGGAAGTCTTTTCGACACGAGTAAATGTATTTTTTCTTCCATATTTTAACCTTAGGACAATCTTTAGTGGATATGGTATGATACTAAAACGAGAAAACAACTTTTCAGATCGAGTTAACGACCCTGTCACAATGGGCAAAAAAGTTCCTATGTTAACACCTTTGGATTTTGAGTGAAAATGGCCCGGAAGCGAAAGTGAAAAAAATTCGTATTTTAACTATTTATATGTGTAAGACTCTTAAACTTGAGCGTTTCCTTACAGATTCGTCGAAAAACATCGAAAGAAACAAAGGTTTTTCAAATAGTGATTCGGGTGCCTCCACGAGGGTCTTTTCGTAAGGGTTGAGGTTGGGAAGTCTTTTCGACACGAGTAAATGTTTTTTTTCTTCCATATTTTAAGCTTAGGACAATCTTTAGTGGATATGGTATGATACTAAAACGAGAAAACAACTTTTCAGATCGAGTTAACGATCCTGTCACAATGGGCAAAAAAGTTCCTATGTTAACACCTATGGATTTTGAGTGAAAAATGGCCCGGAAGCGAAAGTGAAAAAAATTCGTATTTTAACCATTTATATGTGTAAGACTCTTAAACTTGAGCGTTTCCTTACAGATTCGTCGAAAAACATCGAAAGAAATAAAGGTTTTTCAAATAGTAATTCGGATGCCTCCACGAGGGTCTTTTCGTAAGGGTTGAGGTTGTGAAGTCTTTTCGACACGAGTAAATGTTTTTTTTCTTCCATATTTTAAGCTTAGGACAATCTTAAGTGGATATGGTATGATACTAAAACAAGAAAACAACTTTTCAGATCGAGTTAACGACCCTGTCCCAATGGGCAAAAAAGTTCCTATGTTAACACCTATGGATTTTGAGTGAAAAATGGCCCGGAAGCGAAAGTGAAAAAAATTCGTATTTTAACCATTTATATGTGTAAGACTCTTAAACTTGAGCGTTTCCTTACAGATTCGTCGAAAAACATCGAAAGAAACAAAGGTCTTTCAAATAGTGATTCGGATGCCTCCACGAGGGTCTTTTCGTAAGGGTTGAGGTTGGGAAGTCTTTTCGACACGAGTAAATGTATTTTTTCTTCCATATTTTAACCTTAGGACAATCTTTAGTGGATATGGTATGATACTAAAACGAGAAAACAACTTTTCAGATCGAGTTAACGACCCTGTCACAATGGGCAAAAAAGTTCCTATGTTAACACCTTTGGATTTTGAGTGAAAATGGCCCGGAAGCGAAAGTGAAAAAAATTCGTATTTTAACTATTTATATGTGTAAGACTCTTAAACTTGAGCGTTTCCTTACAGATTCGTCGAAAAACATCGAAAGAAACAAAGGTTTTTCAAATAGTGATTCGGGTGCCTCCACGAGGGTCTTTTCGTAAGGGTTGAGGTTGGGAAGTCTTTTCGACACGAGTAAATGTTTTTTTTCTTCCATATTTTAAGCTTAGGACAATCTTTTGTGGATATGGTATGATACTAAAACGAGAAAACAACTTTTCAGATCGAGTTAACGACCCTGTCCCAATGGGCAAAAAAGTTCCTATGTTAACACCTATGGATTTTGAGTGAAAAATGGCCCGGAAGCGAAAGTGAAAAAAATTCGTATTTTAACCATTTATATGTGTAAGACTCTTAAACTTGAGCGTTTCCTTACAGATTCGTCGAAAAACATCGAAAGAAACAAAGGTCTTTCACATAGTCATTCGGGTGCCTCCACGAGGGTCTTTTCGTAAGGGTTGAGGTTGGGAAGTCTTTTCGACACGAGTAAATGTATTTTTTCTTCCATATTTTAACCTTAGGACAATCTTTTGTGGATATGGTATGATACTAAAACGAGAAAACAACTTTTCAGATCGAGTTAACGATCCTGTCACAATGGGCAAAAAAGTTCCTATGTTAACACCTATGGATTTTGAGTGAAAAATGGCCCGGAAGCGAAAGTGAAAAAAATTCGTATTTTAACCATTTATATGTGTAAGACTCTTAAACTTGAGCGTTTCCTTACAGATTCGTCGAAAAACATCGAAAGAAATAAAGGTTTTTCAAATAGTAATTCGGATGCCTCCACGAGGGTCTTTTCGTAAGGGTTGAGGTTGGGAAGTCTTTTCGACACGAGTAAATGTTTTTTTTCTTCCATATTTTAAGCTTAGGACAATCTTTAGTGGATATGGTATGATACTAAAACGAGAAAACAACTTTTCAGATCGAGTTAACGACCCTGTCCCAATGGGCAAAAAAGTTCCTATGTTAACACCTATGGATTTTGAGTGAAAAATGGCCCGGAAGCGAAAGTGAAAAAAATTCGTATTTTAACCATTTATATGTGTAAGACTCTTAAACTTGAGCGTTTCCTTACAGATTCGTCGAAAAACATCGAAAGAAACAAAGGTTTTTCAAATAGTGATTCGGATGCCTCCACGAGGGTCTTTTCGTAAGGGTTGAGGTTGTGAAGTCTTTTCGACACGAGTAAATGTTTTTTTTCTTCCATATTTTAAGCTTAGGACAATCTTTTGTGGATATGGTATGATACTAAAACGAGAAAACAACTTTTCAGATCGAGTTAACGACCCTGTCCCAATGGGCAAAAAAGTTCCTATGTTAACACCTATGGATTTTGAGTGAAAAATGGCCCAGAAGCGAAAGTGAAAAAAATTCGTATTTTAACCATTTATATGTGTAAGACTCTTAAACTTGAGCGTTTCCTTACAGATTCGTCGAAAAACATCGTAAGAAACAAAGGTCTTTCACATAGAAATTCGGGTGCCTCCACGAGGGTCTTTTCGTAAGGGTTGAGGTTGGGAAGTCTTTTCGACACGAGTAAATGTATTTTTTCTTCCATATTTTAACCTTAGGACAATCTTTAGTGGATATGGTATGATACTAAAACGAGAAAACAACTTTTCAGATCGAGTTAACGACCCTGTCACAATGGGCAAAAAAGTTCCTATGTTAACACCTTTGGATTTTGAGTGAAAATGGCCCGGAAGCGAAATTCAAAAAAATTCGTATTTTAACCATTTATATGTGTAAGACTCTTAAACTTGAGCGTTTCCTTACAGATTCGTCGAAAAACATCGAAAGAAACAAAGGTTTTTCAAATAGTGATTCGGATGCCTCCACGAGGGTCTTTTCGTAAGGGTTGAGGTTGTGAAGTCTTTTCGACACGAGTAAATGTTTTTTTTCTTCCATATTTTAAGCTTAGGACAATCTTTTGTGGATATGGTATGATACTAAAACGAGAAAACAACTTTTCTGATCGAGTTAACGACCCTGTCCCAATGGGCAAAAAAGTTCCTATGTTAACACCTATGGATTTTGAGTGAAAAATGGCCCGGAAGCGAAAGTGAAAAAAATTCGTATTTTAACCATTTATATGTGTAAGACTCTTAAACTTGAGCGTTTCCTTACAGATTCGTCGAAAAACATCGAAAGAAACAAAGGTCTTTCACATAGTCATTCGGGTGCCTCCACGAGGGTCTTTTCGTAAGGGTTGAGGTTGGGAAGTCTTTTCGACACGAGTAAATGTATTTTTTCATCCATATTTTAACCTTAGGACAATCTTTAGTGGATATGGTATGATACTAAAACGAGAAAACAACTTTTCAGATCGAGTTAACGATCCTGTCACAATGGGCAAAAAAGTTCCTATGTTAACACCTTTGGATTTTGAGTGAAAAATGGCCCGGAAGCGAAAGTGAAAAAAATTCGTATTTTAACCATTTATATCTGTAAGACTCTTAAACTTGAGCGTTTCCTTACAGATTCGTCGAAAAACATCGTAAGAAACAAAGGTCTTTCACATAGAAATTCGGGTGCCTCCACGAGGGTCTTTTCGTAAGGGTTGAGGTTGGGAAGTCTTTTCGACACGAGTAAATGTATTTTTTCTTCCATATTTTAACCTTAGGACAATCTTTAGTGGATATGGTATGATACTAAAACGAGAAAACAACTTTTCAGATCGAGTTAACGACCCTGTCACAATGGGCAAAAAAGTTCCTATGTTAACACCTTTGGATTTTGAGTGAAAATGGCCCGGAAGCGAAATTCAAAAAAATTCGTATTTTAACCATTTATATGTGTAAGACTCTTAAACTTGAGCGTTTCCTTACAGATTCGTCGAAAAACATCGAAAGAAACAAAGGTTTTTCAAATAGTGATTCGGATGCCTCCACGAGGGTCTTTTCGTAAGGGTTGAGGTTGTGAAGTCTTTTCGACACGAGTAAATGTTTTTTTTCTTCCATATTTTAAGCTTAGGACAATCTTTTGTGGATATGGTATGATACTAAAACGAGAAAACAACTTTTCTGATCGAGTTAACGACCCTGTCCCAATGGGCAAAAAAGTTCCTATGTTAACACCTATGGATTTTGAGTGAAAAATGGCCCGGAAGCGAAAGTGAAAAAAATTCGTATTTTAACCATTTATATGTGTAAGACTCTTAAACTTGAGCGTTTCCTTACAGATTCGTCGAAAAACATCGAAAGAAACAAAGGTCTTTCACATAGTCATTCGGGTGCCTCCACGAGGGTCTTTTCGTAAGGGTTGAGGTTGGGAAGTCTTTTCGACACGAGTAAATGTATTTTTTCATCCATATTTTAACCTTAGGACAATCTTTAGTGGATATGGTATGATACTAAAACGAGAAAACAACTTTTCAGATCGAGTTAACGATCCTGTCACAATGGGCAAAAAAGTTCCTATGTTAACACCTTTGGATTTTGAGTGAAAAATGGCCCGGAAGCGAAAGTGAAAAAAATTCGTATTTTAACCATTTATATCTGTAAGACTCTTAAACTTGAGCGTTTCCTTACAGATTCGTCGAAAAACATCGTAAGAAACAAAGGTCTTTCACATAGAAATTCGGGTGCCTCCACGAGGGTCTTTTCGTAAGGGTTGAGGTTGGGAAGTCTTTTCGACACGAGTAAATGTATTTTTTCTTCCATATTTTAACCTTAGGACAATCTTTAGTGGATATGGTATGATACTAAAACGAGAAAACAACTTTTCAGATCGAGTTAACGACCCTGTCACAATGGGCAAAAAAGTTCCTATGTTAACACCTTTGGATTTTGAGTGAAAATGGCCCGGAAGCGAAATTCAAAAAAATTCGTATTTTAACCATTTATATGTGTAAGACTCTTAAACTTGAGCGTTTCCTTACAGATTCGTCGAAAAACATCGAAAGAAACAAAGGTTTTTCAAATAGTGATTCGGATGCCTCCACGAGGGTCTTTTCGTAAGGGTTGAGGTTGTGAAGTCTTTTCGACACGAGTAAATGTTTTTTTTCTTCCATATTTTAAGCTTAGGACAATCTTTTGTGGATATGGTATGATACTAAAACGAGAAAACAACTTTTCTGATCGAGTTAACGACCCTGTCCCAATGGGCAAAAAAGTTCCTATGTTAACACCTATGGATTTTGAGTGAAAAATGGCCCGGAAGCGAAAGTGAAAAAAATTCGTATTTTAACCATTTATATGTGTAAGACTCTTAAACTTGAGCGTTTCCTTACAGATTCGTCGAAAAACATCGAAAGAAACAAAGGTCTTTCACATAGTCATTCGGGTGCCTCCACGAGGGTCTTTTCGTAAGGGTTGAGGTTGGGAAGTCTTTTCGACACGAGTAAATGTATTTTTTCATCCATATTTTAACCTTAGGACAATCTTTAGTGGATATGGTATGATACTAAAACGAGAAAACAACTTTTCAGATCGAGTTAACGATCCTGTCACAATGGGCAAAAAAGTTCCTATGTTAACACCTATGGATTTTGAGTGAAAAATGGCCCGGAAGCGAAAGTGAAAAAAATTCGTATTTTAACCATTTATATGTGTAAGACTCTTAAACTTGAGCGTTTCCTTACAGATTCGTCGAAAAACATCGAAAGAAATAAAGGTTTTTCAAATAGTAATTCGGATGCCTCCACGAGGGTCTTTTCGTAAGGGTTGAGGTTGTGAAGTCTTTTCGACACGAGTAAATGTTTTTTTTCTTCCATATTTTAAGCTTAGGACAATCTTAAGTGGATATGGTATGATACTAAAACAAGAAAACAACTTTTCAGATCGAGTTAACGACCCTGTCCCAATGGGCAAAAAAGTTCCTATGTTAACACCTATGGATTTTGAGTGAAAAATGGCCCGGAAGCGAAAGTGAAAAAAATTCGTATTTTAACCATTTATATGTGTAAGACTCTTAAACTTGAGCGTTTCCTTACAGATTCGTCGAAAAACATCGAAAGAAACAAAGGTCTTTCAAATAGTGATTCGGATGCCTCCACGAGGGTCTTTTCGTAAGGGTTGAGGTTGGGAAGTCTTTTCGACACGAGTAAATGTATTTTTTCTTCCATATTTTAACCTTAGGACAATCTTTAGTGGATATGGTATGATACTAAAACGAGAAAACAACTTTTAAGATCGAGTTAACGACCCTGTCACAATGGGCAAAAAAGTTCCTATGTTAACACCTTTGGATTTTGAGTGAAAATGGCCCGGAAGCGAAAGTGAAAAAAATTCGTATTTTAACTATTTATATGTGTAAGACTCTTAAACTTGAGCGTTTCCTTACAGATTCGTCGAAAAACATCGAAAGAAACAAAGGTTTTTCAAATAGTGATTCGGGTGCCTCCACGAGGGTCTTTTCGTAAGGGTTGAGGTTGGGAAGTCTTTTCGACACGAGTAAATGTTTTTTTTCTTCCATATTTTAAGCTTAGGACAATCTTTTGTGGATATGGTATGATACTAAAACGAGAAAACAACTTTTCAGATCGAGTTAACGACCCTGTCCCAATGGGCAAAAAAGTTCCTATGTTAACACCTATGGATTTTGAGTGAAAAATGGCCCGGAAGCGAAAGTGAAAAAAATTCGTATTTTAACCATTTATATGTGTAAGACTCTTAAACTTGAGCGTTTCCTTACAGATTCGTCGAAAAACATCGAAAGAAACAAAGGTCTTTCACATAGTCATTCGGGTGCCTCCACGAGGGTCTTTTCGTAAGGGTTGAGGTTGGGAAGTCTTTTCGACACGAGTAAATGTATTTTTTCTTCCATATTTTAACCTTAGGACAATCTTTTGTGGATATGGTATGATACTAAAATGAGAAAACAACTTTTCAGATCGAGTTAACGATCCTGTCACAATGGGCAAAAAAGTTCCTATGTTAACACCTATGGATTTTGAGTGAAAAATGGCCCGGAAGCGAAAGTGAAAAAAATTCGTATTTTATCCATTTATATGTGTAAGACTCTTAAACTTGAGCGTTTCCTTACAGATTCGTCGAAAAACATCGAAAGAAATAAAGGTTTTTCAAATAGTAATTCGGATGCCTCCACGAGGGTCTTTTCGTAAGGGTTGAGGTTGTGAAGTCTTTTCGACACGAGTAAATGTTTTTTTTCTTCCATATTTTAAGCTTAGGACAATCTTAAGTGGATATGGTATGATACTAAAACAAGAAAACAACTTTTCAGATCGAGTTAACGACCCTGTCCCAATGGGCAAAAAAGTTCCTATGTTAACACCTATGGATTTTGAGTGAAAAATGGCCCGGAAGCGAAAGTGAAAAAAATTCGTATTTTAACCATTTATATGTGTAAGACTCTTAAACTTGAGCGTTTCCTTACAGATTCGTCGAAAAACATCGAAAGAAACAAAGGTCTTTCAAATAGTGATTCGGATGCCTCCACGAGGGTCTTTTCGTAAGGGTTGAGGTTGGGAAGTCTTTTCGACACGAGTAAATGTATTTTTTCTTCCATATTTTAACCTTAGGACAATCTTTAGTGGATATGGTATGATACTAAAACGAGAAAACAACTTTTAAGATCGAGTTAACGACCCTGTCACAATGGGCAAAAAAGTTCCTATGTTAACACCTATGGATTTTGAGTGAAAAATGGCCCGGAAGCGAAAGTGAAAAAAATTCGTATTTTAACCATTTATATGTGTAAGACTCTTAAACTTGAGCGTTTCCTTACAGATTCGTCGAAAAACATCGAAAGAAACAAAGGTCTTTCACATAGTCATTCGGGTGCCTCCACGAGGGTCTTTTCGTAAGGGTTGAGGTTGGGAAGTCTTTTCGACACGAGTAAATGTATTTTTTCTTCCATATTTTAACCTTAGGACAATCTTTAGTGGATATGGTATGATACTAAAACGAGAAAACAACTTTTCAGATCGAGTTAACGACCCTGTCACAATGGGCAAAAAAGTTCCTATGTTAACACCTATGGATTTTGAGTGAAAAATGGCCCGGAAGCGAAATTGAAAAAAATTCGTATTTTAACCATTTATATGTGTAAGACTCTTAAACTTGAGCGTTTCCTTACAGATTCGTCGAAAAACATCGAAAGAAACAAAGGTTTTTCAAATAGTGATTCGGATGCCTCTACGAGGGTCTTTTCGTAAGGGTTGAGGTTGTGAAGTCTTTTCGACACGAGTAAATGTTTTTTTTCTTCCATATTTTAAGCTTAGGACAATCTTTTGTGGATATGGTATGATACTAAAACGAGAAAACAACTTTTCAGATCGAGTTAACGACCCTGTCCCAATGGGCAAAAAAGTTCCTATGTTAACACCTATGGATTTTGAGTGAAAAATGGCCCGGAAGCGAAAGTGAAAAAAATTCGTATTTTAACCATTTATATGTGTAAGACTCTTAAACTTGAGCGTTTCCTTACAGATTCGTCGAAAAACATCGAAAGAAACAAAGGTTTTTCAAATAGTGATTCGGATGCCTCCACGAGGGTCTTTTCGTAAGGGTTGAGGTTGTGAAGTCTTTTCGACACGAGTAAATGTTTTTTTTCTTCCATATTTTAAGCTTAGGACAATCTTTTGTGGATATGGTATGATACTAAAACGAGAAAACAACTTTTCAGATCGAGTTAACGACCTTGTCCCAATGGGCAAAAAAGTTCCTATGTTAACACCTATGGATTTTGAGTGAAAAATGGCCCGGAAGCGAAAGTGAAAAAAATTTGTATTTTAACCATTTATATGTGTAAGACTCTTAAACTTGAGCGTTTCCTTACAGATTCGTCGAAAAACATCGAAAGAAACAAAGGTCTTTCACATAGAAATTCGGGTGCCTCCACGAGGGTCTGTTCGTAAGGGTTGAGGTTCTGAAGTCTTTTCGACACGAGTAAATGTATTTTTTCTTCCATATTTTAAGCTTAGGACAATCTTAAGTGGATATGGTATGATACTAAAACAAGAAAACAACTTTTCAGATCGAGTTAACGACCCTGTCCCAATGGGCAAAAAAGTTCCTATGTTAACACCTATGGATTTTGAGTGAAAAATGGCCCGGAAGCGAAATTGAAAAAAATTCGTATTTTAACCATTTATATGTGTAAGACTCTTAAACTTGAGCGTTTCCTTACAGATTCGTCGAAAAACATCGAAAGAAACAAAGGTTTTTCAAATAGTGATTCGGATGCCTCCACGAGGGTCTTTTCGTAAGGGTTGAGGTTGTGAAGTCTTTTCGACACGAGTAAATGTTTTTTTTCTTCCATATTTTAAGCTTAGGACAATCTTAAGTGGATATGGTATGATACTAAAACGAGAAAACAACTTTTCAGATCGAGTTAACGACCCTGTCCCAATGGGCAAAAAAGTTCCTATGTTAACACCTATGGATTTTGAGTGAAAAATGGCCCGGAAGCGAAAGTGAAAAAAATTCGTATTTTAACCATTTATATGTGTAAGACTCTTAAACTTGAGCGTTTCCTTACAGATTCGTCGAAAAACATCGAAAGAAACAAAGGTTTTTCAAATAGTGATTCGGATGCCTCCACGAGGGTCTTTTCGTAAGGGTTGAGGTTGTGAAGTCTTTTCGGCACGAGTAAATGTGTTTTTTCTTCCATATTTTAAGCTTAGGACAATCTTAAGTGGATATGGTATGATACTAAAACAAGAAAACAACTTTTCAGATCGAGTTAACGACCCTGTCCCAATGGGCAAAAAAGTTCCTATGTTAACACCTATGGATTTTGAGTGAAAAATGGCCCGGAAGCGAAAGTGAAAAAAATTCGTATTTTAACCATTTATATGTGTAAGACTCTTAAACTTGAGCGTTTCCTTACAGATTCGTCGAAAAACATCGAAAGAAACAAAGGTTTTTCAAATAGTGATTCGGATGCCTCCACGAGGGTCTTTTCGTAAGGGTTGAGGTTGTGAAGTCTTTTCGACACGAGTAAATGTGTTTTTTCTTCCATATTTTAAGCTTAGGACAATCTTAAGTGGATATGGTATGATACTAAAACAAGAAAACAACTTTTCAGATCGAGTTAACGACCCTGTCCCAATGGGCAAAAAAGTTCCTATGTTAACACCTATGGATTTTGAGTGAAAAATGGCCCGGAAGCGAAATTGAAAAAAATTCGTATTTTAACCATTTATATGTGTAAGACTCTTAAACTTGAGCGTTTCCTTACAGATTCGTCGAAAAACATCGAAAGAAACAAAGGTTTTTCAAATAGTGATTCGGATGCCTCCACGAGGGTCTTTTCGTAAGGGTTGAGGTTGTGAAGTCTTTTCGACACGAGTAAATGTTTGTTTTCTTCCATATTTTAAGCTTAGGACAATCTTAAGTGGATATGGTATGATACTAAAACGAGAAAACAACTTTTCAGATCGAGTTAACGACCCTGTCCCAATGGGCAAAAAAGTTCCTATGTTAACACCTATGGATTTTGAGTGAAAAATGGCCCGGAAGCGAAAGTGAAAAAAATTCGTATTTTAACCATTTATATGTGTAAGACTCTTAAACTTGAGCGTTTCCTTACAGATTCGTCGAAAAACATCGATAGAAACAAAGGTTTTTCAAATAGTGATTCGGATGCCTCCACGAGGGTCTTTTCGTAAGGGTTGAGGTTGTGAAGTCTTTTCGACACGAGTAAATGTTTTTTTTCTTCCATATTTTAAGCTTAGGACAATCTTTTGTGGATATGGTATGATACTAAAACGAGAAAACAACTTTTCAGATCGAGTTAACGACCCTGTCCCAATGGGCAAAAAAGTTCCTATGTTAACACCTATGGATTTTGATTGAAAAATGGCCCGGAAGCGAAATTGAAAAAAATTCGTATTTTAACCATTTATATGTGTAAGACTCTTAAACTTGAGCGTTTCCTTACAGATTCGTCGAAAAAAATCGAAAGAAACAAAGGTTTTTCACATAGTCATTCGGGTGCCTCCACGAGGGTCTTTTCGTAAGGGTTGAGGTTCTGAAGTCTTTTCGACACGAGTAAATGTGTTTTTTCTTCCATATTTTAAGCTTAGGACAATCTTAAGTGGATATGGTATGATACTAAAACAAGAAAACAACTTTTCAGATCGAGTTAACGACCCTGTCCCAATGGGCAAAAAAGTTCCTATGTTAACACCTATGGATTTTGAGTGAAAAATGGCCCGGAAGCGAAATTGAAAAAAATTCGTATTTTAACCATTTATATGTGTAAGACTCTTAAACTTGAGCGTTTCCTTACAGATTCGTCGAAAAACATCGAAAGAAACAAAGGTTTTTCAAATAGTGATTCGGATGCCTCCACGAGGGTCTTTTCGTAAGGGTTGAGGTTGTGAAGTCTTTTCGACACGAGTAAATGTTTTTTTTCTTCCATATTTTAAGCTTAGGACAATCTTAAGTGGATATGGTATGATACTAAAACGAGAAAACAACTTTTCAGATCGAGTTAACGACCCTGTCCCAATGGGGAAAAAAGTTCCTATGTTAACACCTATGGATTTTGAGTGAAAAATGGCCCGGAAGCGAAAGTGAAAAAAATTCGTATTTTAACCATTTATATGTGTAAGACTCTTAAACTTGAGCGTTTCCTTACAGATTCGTCGAAAAACATCGAAAGAAACAAAGGTTTTTCAAATAGTGATTCGGATGCCTCCACGAGGGTCTTTTCGTAAGGGTTGAGGTTGTGAAGTCTTTTCGACACGAGTAAATGTTTTTTTTCTTCCATATTTTAAGCTTAGGACAATCTTAAGTGGATATGGTATGATACTAAAACGAGAAAACAACTTTTCAGATCGAGTTAACGACCCTGTCCCAATGGGCAAAAAAGTTCCTATGGTAACACCTATGGATTTTGATTGAAAAATGGCCCGGAAGCGAAATTGAAAAAAATTCGTATTTTAACAATTTATATGTGTAAGACTCTTAAACTTGAGCGTTTCCTTACAGATTCGTCGAAAAAAATCGAAAGAAACAAAGGTCTTTCACATAGAAATTCGGGTGCCTCCACGAGGGTCTTTTCGTAAGGGTTGAGGTTGTGAAGTCTTTTCGACACGAGTAAATGTGTTTTTTCTTCCATATTTTAAGCTTAGGACAATCTTAAGTGGATATGGTATGATACTAAAACAAGAAAACAACTTTTCAGATCGAGTTAACGACCCTGTCCCAATGGGCAAAAAAGTTCCTATGTTAACACCTATGGATTTTGAGTGAAAAATTCGTATTTTAACCATTTATATGTGTAAGACTCTTAAACTTGAGCGTTTCCTTACAGATTCGTCGAAAAACATCGAAAGAAACAAAGGTCTTTCACATAGTCATTCGGGTGCCTCCACGAGGGTCTTTTCGTAAGGGTTGAGGTTGGGAAGTCTTTTCGACACGAGTAAATGTATTTTTTCTTCCATATTTTAACCTTAGGACAATCTTTAGTGGATATGGTATGATACTAAAACGAGAAAACAACTTTTCAGATCGAGTTAACGATCCTGTCACAATGGGCAAAAAAGTTCCTATGTTAACACCTATGGATTTTGAGTGAAAAATGGCCCGGAAGCGAAAGTGAAAAAAATTCGTATTTTAACCATTTATATGTGTAAGACTCTTAAACTTGAGCGTTTCCTTACAGATTCGTCGAAAAACATCGAAAGAAACAAAGGTTTTTCAAATAGTGATTCGGATGCCTCCACGAGGGTCTTTTCGTAAGGGTTGAGGTTGTGAAGTCTTTTCGACACGAGTAAATGTATTTTTTCTTCCATATTTTAAGCTTAGGACAATCTTAAGTGGATATGGTATGATACTAAAACGAGAAAACAACTTTTCAGATCGAGTTAACGACCCTGTCCCAATGGGCAAAAAAGTTCCTATGGTAACACCTATGGATTTTGATTGAAAAATGGCCCGGAAGCGAAATTGAAAAAAATTCGTATTTTAACCATTTATATGTGTAAGACTCTTAAACTTGAGCGTTTCCTTACAGATTCGTCGAAAAAAATCGAAAGAAACAAAGGTTTTTCACATAGTCATTCGGGTGCCTCCACGAGGGTCTTTTCGTAAGGGTTGAGGTTCTGAAGTCTTTTCGACACGAGTAAATGTGTTTTTTCTTCCATATTTTAAGCTTAGGACAATCTTAAGTGGATATGGTATGATACTAAAACAAGAAAACAACTTTTCAGATCGAGTTAACGACCCTGTCCCAATGGGCAAAAAAGTTCCTATGTTAACACCTATGGATTTTGAGTGAAAAATGGCCCGGAAGCGAAATTGAAAAAAATTCGTATTTTAACCATTTATATGTGTAAGACTCTTAAACTTGAGCGTTTCCTTACAGATTCGTCGAAAAACATCGAAAGAAACAAAGGTTTTTCAAATAGTGATTCGGATGCCTCCACGAGGGTCTTTTCGTAAGGGTTGAGGTTGTGAAGTCTTTTCGACACGAGTAAATGTTTTTTTTCTTCCATATTTTAAGCTTAGGACAATCTTAAGTGGATATGGTATGATACTAAAACGAGAAAACAACTTTTCAGATCGAGTTAACGACCCTGTCCCAATGGGCAAAAAAGTTCCTATGTTAACACCTATGGATTTTGAGTGAAAAATGGCCCGGAAGCGAAAGTGAAAAAAATTCGTATTTTAACCATTTATATGTGTAAGACTCTTAAACTTGAGCGTTTCCTTACAGATTCGTCGAAAAACATCGATAGAAACAAAGGTTTTTCAAATAGTGATTCGGATGCCTCCACGAGGGTCTTTTCGTAAGGGTTGAGGTTGTGAAGTCTTTTCGACACGAGTAAATGTTTTTTTTCTTCCATATTTTAAGCTTAGGACAATCTTTTGTGGATATGGTATGATACTAAAACGAGAAAACAACTTTTCAGATCGAGTTAACGACCCTGTCCCAATGGGCAAAAAAGTTCCTATGTTAACACCTATGGATTTTGATTGAAAAATGGCCCGGAAGCGAAATTGAAAAAAATTCGTATTTTAACCATTTATATGTGTAAGACTCTTAAACTTGAGCGTTTCCTTACAGATTCGTCGAAAAAAATCGAAAGAAACAAAGGTTTTTCACATAGTCATTCGGGTGCCTCCACGAGGGTCTTTTCGTAAGGGTTGAGGTTCTGAAGTCTTTTCGACACGAGTAAATGTGTTTTTTCTTCCATATTTTAAGCTTAGGACAATCTTAAGTGGATATGGTATGATACTAAAACAAGAAAACAACTTTTCAGATCGAGTTAACGACCCTGTCCCAATGGGCAAAAAAGTTCCTATGTTAACACCTATGGATTTTGAGTGAAAAATGGCCCGGAAGCGAAATTGAAAAAAATTCGTATTTTAACCATTTATATGTGTAAGACTCTTAAACTTGAGCGTTTCCTTACAGATTCGTCGAAAAACATCGAAAGAAACAAAGGTTTTTCAAATAGTGATTCGGATGCCTCCACGAGGGTCTTTTCGTAAGGGTTGAGGTTGTGAAGTCTTTTCGACACGAGTAAATGTTTTTTTTCTTCCATATTTTAAGCTTAGGACAATCTTAAGTGGATATGGTATGATACTAAAACGAGAAAACAACTTTTCAGATCGAGTTAACGACCCTGTCCCAATGGGGAAAAAAGTTCCTATGTTAACACCTATGGATTTTGAGTGAAAAATGGCCCGGAAGCGAAAGTGAAAAAATTTGTATTTTAACCATTTATATGTGTAAGACTCTTAAACTTGAGCGTTTCCTTACAGATTCGTCGAAAAACATCGAAAGAAACAAAGGTTTTTCAAATAGTGATTCGGATGCCTCCACGAGGGTCTTTTCGTAAGGGTTGAGGTTGTGAAGTCTTTTCGACACGAGTAAATGTTTTTTTTCTTCCATATTTTAAGCTTAGGACAATCTTAAGTGGATATGGTATGATACTAAAACGAGAAAACAACTTTTCAGATCGAGTTAACGACCCTGTCCCAATGGGCAAAAAAGTTCCTATGGTAACACCTATGGATTTTGATTGAAAAATGGCCCGGAAGCGAAATTGAAAAAAATTCGTATTTTAACCATTTATATGTGTAAGACTCTTAAACTTGAGCGTTTCCTTACAGATTCGTCGAAAAAAATCGAAAGAAACAAAGGTCTTTCACATAGAAATTCGGGTGCCTCCACGAGGGTCTTTTCGTAAGGGTTGAGGTTGTGAAGTCTTTTCGACACGAGTAAATGTGTTTTTTCTTCCATATTTTAAGCTTAGGACAATCTTAAGTGGATATGGTATGATACTAAAACAAGAAAACAACTTTTCAGATCGAGTTAACGACCCTGTCCCAATGGGCAAAAAAGTTCCTATGTTAACACCTATGGATTTTGAGTGAAAAATTCGTATTTTAACCATTTATATGTGTAAGACTCTTAAACTTGAGCGTTTCCTTACAGATTCGTCGAAAAACATCGAAAGAAACAAAGGTCTTTCACATAGTCATTCGGGTGCCTCCACGAGGGTCTTTTCGTAAGGGTTGAGGTTGGGAAGTCTTTTCGACACGAGTAAATGTATTTTTTCTTCCATATTTTAACCTTAGGACAATCTTTAGTGGATATGGTATGATACTAAAACGAGAAAACAACTTTTCAGATCGAGTTAACGATCCTGTCACAATGGGCAAAAAAGTTCCTATGTTAACACCTATGGATTTTGAGTGAAAAATGGCCCGGAAGCGAAAGTGAAAAAAATTCGTATTTTAACCATTTATATGTGTAAGACTCTTAAACTTGAGCGTTTCCTTACAGATTCGTCGAAAAACATCGAAAGAAACAAAGGTTTTTCAAATAGTGATTCGGATGCCTCCACGAGGGTCTTTTCGTAAGGGTTGAGGTTGTGAAGTCTTTTCGACACGAGTAAATGTTTTTTTTCTTCCATATTTTAAGCTTAGGACAATCTTTTGTGGATATGGTATGATACTAAAACGAGAAAACAACTTTTCAGATCGAGTTAACGACCCTGTCCCAATGGGCAAAAAAGTTCCTATGTTAACACCTATGGATTTTGATTGAAAAATGGCCCGGAAGCGAAATTGAAAAAAATTCGTATTTTAACCATTTATATGTGTAAGACTCTTAAACTTGAGCGTTTCCTTACAGATTCGTCGAAAAAAATCGAAAGAAACAAAGGTTTTTCACATAGTCATTCGGGTGCCTCCACGAGGGTCTTTTCGTAAGGGTTGAGGTTCTGAAGTCTTTTCGACACGAGTAAATGTGTTTTTTCTTCCATATTTTAAGCTTAGGACAATCTTAAGTGGATATGGTATGATACTAAAACAAGAAAACAACTTTTCAGATCGAGTTAACGACCCTGTCCCAATGGGCAAAAAAGTTCCTATGTTAACACCTATGGATTTTGAGTGAAAAATGGCCCGGAAGCGAAATTGAAAAAAATTCGTATTTTAACCATTTATATGTGTAAGACTCTTAAACTTGAGCGTTTCCTTACAGATTCGTCGAAAAACATCGAAAGAAACAAAGGTTTTTCAAATAGTGATTCGGATGCCTCCACGAGGGTCTTTTCGTAAGGGTTGAGGTTGTGAAGTCTTTTCGACACGAGTAAATGTTTTTTTTCTTCCATATTTTAAGCTTAGGACAATCTTTTGTGGATATGGTATGATACTAAAACGAGAAAACAACTTTTCAGATCGAGTTAACGACCCTGTCCCAATGGGCAAAAAAGTTCCTATGTTAACACCTATGGATTTTGAGTGAAAAATGGCCCGGAAGCGAAAGTGAAAAAAATTCGTATTTTAACCATTTATATGTGTAAGACTCTTAAACTTGAGCGTTTCCTTACAGATTCGTCGAAAAACATCGAAAGAAACAAAGGTTTTTCAAATAGTGATTCGGATGCCTCCACGAGGGTCTTTTCGTAAGGGTTGAGGTTGTGAAGTCTTTTCGACACGAGTAAATGTTTTTTTTCTTCCATATTTTAAGCTTAGGACAATCTTTTGTGGATATGGTATGATACTAAAACGAGAAAACAACTTTTCAGATCGAGTTAACGACCCTGTCCCAATGGGCAAAAAAGTTCCTATGTTAACACCTATGGATTTTGAGTGAAAAATGGCCCGGAAGCGAAAGTGAAAAAAATTCGTATTTTAACCATTTATATGTGTAAGACTCTTAAACTTGAGCGTTTCCTTACAGATTCGTCGAAAAACATCGAAAGAAACAAAGGTCTTTCACATAGTCATTCGGATGCCTCCACGAGGGTCTTTTCGTAAGGGTTGAGGTTGTGAAGTCTTTTCGACACGAGTAAATGTTTTTTTTCTTCCATATTTTAAGCTTAGGACAATCTTTAGTGGATATGGTATGATACTAAAACGAGAAAACAACTTTTCAGATCGAGTTAACGATCCTGTCCCAATGGGCAAAAAAGTTCCTATGTTAACACCTATGGATTTTGAGTGAAAAATGGCCCGGAAGCGAAAGTGAAAAAAATTCGTATTTTAACCATTTATATGTGTAAGACTCTTAAACTTGAGCGTTTCCTTACAGATTCATCGAAAAACATCAAAAGAAACAAAGGTCTTTCACATAGAAATTCGGGTGCCTCCACGAGGGTCTTTTCGTAAGGGTTGAGGTTGGGAAGTCTTTTCGACACGAGTAAATGTATTTTTTCTTCCATATTTTAACCTTAGGACAATCTTTAGTGGATATGGTATGATACTAAAACGAGAAAACAACTTTTCAGATCGAGTTAACGACCCTGTCACAATGGGCAAAAAAGTTCCTATGTTAACACCTTTGGATTTTGAGTGAAAATGGCCCGGAAGCGAAATTGAAAGAAATTCGTATTTTAACTATTTATATGTGTAAGATTCTTAAACTTGAGCGTTTCCTTACAGATTCGTCGAAAAACATCGAAAGAAACAAAGGTTTTTCAAATAGTGATTCGGATGCCTCCACGAGGGTCTTTTCGTAAGGGTTGAGGTTGTGAAGTCTTTTCGACACGAGTAAATGTTTTTTTTCTTCCATATTTTAAGCTTAGGACAATCTTTTGTGGATATGGTATGATACTAAAACGAGAAAACAACTTTTCAGATCGAGTTAACGACCCTGTCCCAATGGGCAAAAAAGTTCCTATGTTAACACCTATGGATTTTGAGTGAAAAATGGCCCGGAAGCGAAAGTGAAAAAAATTCGTATTTTAACCATTTATATGTGTAAGACTCTTAAACTTGAGCGTTTCCTTACAGATTCGTCGAAAAACATCGAAAGAAACAAAGGTCTTTCACATAGTCATTCGGGTGCCTCCACGAGGGTCTTTTCGTAAGGGTTGAGGTTGGGAAGTCTTTTCGACACGAGTAAATGTATTTTTTCTTCCATATTTTAACCTTAGGACAATCTTTAGTGGATATGGTATGATACTAAAACGAGAAAACAACTTTTCAGATCGAGTTAACGATCCTGTCACAATGGGCAAAAAAGTTCCTATGTTAACACCTATGGATTTTGAGTGAAAAATGGCCCGGAAGCGAAAGTGAAAAAAATTCGTATTTTAACCATTTATATGTGTAAGACTCTTAAACTTGAGCGTTTCCTTACAGATTCGTCGAAAAACATCGAAAGAAATAAAGGTTTTTCAAATAGTAATTCGGATGCCTCCACGAGGGTCTTTTCGTAAGGGTTGAGGTTGTGAAGTCTTTTCGACACGAGTAAATGTTTTTTTTCTTCCATATTTTAAGCTTAGGACAATCTTAAGTGGATATGGTATGATACTAAAACAAGAAAACAACTTTTCAGATCGAGTTAACGACCCTGTCCCAATGGGCAAAAAAGTTCCTATGTTAACACCTATGGATTTTGAGTGAAAAATGGCCCGGAAGCGAAAGTGAAAAAAATTCGTATTTTAACCATTTATATGTGTAAGACTCTTAAACTTGAGCGTTTCCTTACAGATTCGTCGAAAAACATCGAAAGAAACAAAGGTCTTTCAAATAGTGATTCGGATGCCTCCACGAGGGTCTTTTCGTAAGGGTTGAGGTTGGGAAGTCTTTTCGACACGAGTAAATGTATTTTTTCTTCCATATTTTAACCTTAGGACAATCTTTAGTGGATATGGTATGATACTAAAACGAGAAAACAACTTTTCAGATCGAGTTAACGACCCTGTCACAATGGGCAAAAAAGTTCCTATGTTAACACCTTTGGATTTTGAGTGAAAATGGCCCGGAAGCGAAAGTGAAAAAAATTCGTATTTTAACTATTTATATGTGTAAGACTCTTAAACTTGAGCGTTTCCTTACAGATTCGTCGAAAAACATCGAAAGAAACAAAGGTTTTTCAAATAGTGATTCGGGTGCCTCCACGAGGGTCTTTTCGTAAGGGTTGAGGTTGGGAAGTCTTTTCGACACGAGTAAATGTTTTTTTTCTTCCATATTTTAAGCTTAGGACAATCTTTAGTGGATATGGTATGATACTAAAACGAGAAAACAACTTTTCAGATCGAGTTAACGATCCTGTCACAATGGGCAAAAAAGTTCCTATGTTAACACCTATGGATTTTGAGTGAAAAATGGCCCGGAAGCGAAAGTGAAAAAAATTCGTATTTTAACCATTTATATGTGTAAGACTCTTAAACTTGAGCGTTTCCTTACAGATTCGTCGAAAAACATCGAAAGAAATAAAGGTTTTTCAAATAGTAATTCGGATGCCTCCACGAGGGTCTTTTCGTAAGGGTTGAGGTTGTGAAGTCTTTTCGACACGAGTAAATGTTTTTTTTCTTCCATATTTTAAGCTTAGGACAATCTTAAGTGGATATGGTATGATACTAAAACAAGAAAACAACTTTTCAGATCGAGTTAACGACCCTGTCCCAATGGGCAAAAAAGTTCCTATGTTAACACCTATGGATTTTGAGTGAAAAATGGCCCGGAAGCGAAAGTGAAAAAAATTCGTATTTTAACCATTTATATGTGTAAGACTCTTAAACTTGAGCGTTTCCTTACAGATTCGTCGAAAAACATCGAAAGAAACAAAGGTCTTTCAAATAGTGATTCGGATGCCTCCACGAGGGTCTTTTCGTAAGGGTTGAGGTTGGGAAGTCTTTTCGACACGAGTAAATGTATTTTTTCTTCCATATTTTAACCTTAGGACAATCTTTAGTGGATATGGTATGATACTAAAACGAGAAAACAACTTTTCAGATCGAGTTAACGACCCTGTCACAATGGGCAAAAAAGTTCCTATGTTAACACCTATGGATTTTGAGTGAAAAATGGCCCGGAAGCGAAAGTGAAAAAAATTCGTATTTTAACCATTTATATGTGTAAGACTCTTAAACTTGAGCGTTTCCTTACAGATTCGTCGAAAAACATCGAAAGAAATAAAGGTTTTTCAAATAGTAATTCGGATGCCTCCACGAGGGTCTTTTCGTAAGGGTTGAGGTTGTGAAGTCTTTTCGACACGAGTAAATGTTTTTTTTCTTCCATATTTTAAGCTTAGGACAATCTTAAGTGGATATGGTATGATACTAAAACAAGAAAACAACTTTTCAGATCGAGTTAACGACCCTGTCCCAATGGGCAAAAAAGTTCCTATGTTAACACCTATGGATTTTGAGTGAAAAATGGCCCGGAAGCGAAAGTGAAAAAAATTCGTATTTTAACCATTTATATGTGTAAGACTCTTAAACTTGAGCGTTTCCTTACAGATTCGTCGAAAAACATCGAAAGAAACAAAGGTCTTTCAAATAGTGATTCGGATGCCTCCACGAGGGTCTTTTCGTAAGGGTTGAGGTTGGGAAGTCTTTTCGACACGAGTAAATGTATTTTTTCTTCCATATTTTAACCTTAGGACAATCTTTAGTGGATATGGTATGATACTAAAACGAGAAAACAACTTTTCAGATCGAGTTAACGACCCTGTCACAATGGGCAAAAAAGTTCCTATGTTAACACCTTTGGATTTTGAGTGAAAATGGCCCGGAAGCGAAAGTGAAAAAAATTCGTATTTTAACTATTTATATGTGTAAGACTCTTAAACTTGAGCGTTTCCTTACAGATTCGTCGAAAAACATCGAAAGAAACAAAGGTTTTTCAAATAGTGATTCGGGTGCCTCCACGAGGGTCTTTTCGTAAGGGTTGAGGTTGGGAAGTCTTTTCGACACGAGTAAATGTTTTTTTTCTTCCATATTTTAAGCTTAGGACAATCTTTTGTGGATATGGTATGATACTAAAACGAGAAAACAACTTTTCAGATCGAGTTAACGACCCTGTCCCAATGGGCAAAAAAGTTCCTATGTTAACACCTATGGATTTTGAGTGAAAAATGGCCCGGAAGCGAAAGTGAAAAAAATTCGTATTTTAACCATTTATATGTGTAAGACTCTTAAACTTGAGCGTTTCCTTACAGATTCGTCGAAAAACATCGAAAGAAACAAAGGTCTTTCACATAGTCATTCGGGTGCCTCCACGAGGGTCTTTTCGTAAGGGTTGAGGTTGGGAAGTCTTTTCGACACGAGTAAATGTATTTTTTCTTCCATATTTTAACCTTAGGACAATCTTTTGTGGATATGGTATGATACTAAAACGAGAAAACAACTTTTCAGATCGAGTTAACGATCCTGTCACAATGGGCAAAAAAGTTCCTATGTTAACACCTATGGATTTTGAGTGAAAAATGGCCCGGAAGCGAAAGTGAAAAAAATTCGTATTTTAACCATTTATATGTGTAAGACTCTTAAACTTGAGCGTTTCCTTACAGATTCGTCGAAAAACATCGAAAGAAATAAAGGTTTTTCAAATAGTAATTCGGATGCCTCCACGAGGGTCTTTTCGTAAGGGTTGAGGTTGGGAAGTCTTTTCGACACGAGTAAATGTTTTTTTTCTTCCATATTTTAAGCTTAGGACAATCTTTAGTGGATATGGTATGATACTAAAACGAGAAAACAACTTTTCAGATCGAGTTAACGACCCTGTCCCAATGGGCAAAAAAGTTCCTATGTTAACACCTATGGATTTTGAGTGAAAAATGGCCCGGAAGCGAAAGTGAAAAAAATTCGTATTTTAACCATTTATATGTGTAAGACTCTTAAACTTGAGCGTTTCCTTACAGATTCGTCGAAAAACATCGAAAGAAACAAAGGTTTTTCAAATAGTGATTCGGATGCCTCCACGAGGGTCTTTTCGTAAGGGTTGAGGTTGTGAAGTCTTTTCGACACGAGTAAATGTTTTTTTTCTTCCATATTTTAAGCTTAGGACAATCTTTTGTGGATATGGTATGATACTAAAACGAGAAAACAACTTTTCAGATCGAGTTAACGACCCTGTCCCAATGGGCAAAAAAGTTCCTATGTTAACACCTATGGATTTTGAGTGAAAAATGGCCCAGAAGCGAAAGTGAAAAAAATTCGTATTTTAACCATTTATATGTGTAAGACTCTTAAACTTGAGCGTTTCCTTACAGATTCGTCGAAAAACATCGTAAGAAACAAAGGTCTTTCACATAGAAATTCGGGTGCCTCCACGAGGGTCTTTTCGTAAGGGTTGAGGTTGGGAAGTCTTTTCGACACGAGTAAATGTATTTTTTCTTCCATATTTTAACCTTAGGACAATCTTTAGTGGATATGGTATGATACTAAAACGAGAAAACAACTTTTCAGATCGAGTTAACGACCCTGTCACAATGGGCAAAAAAGTTCCTATGTTAACACCTTTGGATTTTGAGTGAAAATGGCCCGGAAGCGAAATTCAAAAAAATTCGTATTTTAACCATTTATATGTGTAAGACTCTTAAACTTGAGCGTTTCCTTACAGATTCGTCGAAAAACATCGAAAGAAACAAAGGTTTTTCAAATAGTGATTCGGATGCCTCCACGAGGGTCTTTTCGTAAGGGTTGAGGTTGTGAAGTCTTTTCGACACGAGTAAATGTTTTTTTTCTTCCATATTTTAAGCTTAGGACAATCTTTTGTGGATATGGTATGATACTAAAACGAGAAAACAACTTTTCTGATCGAGTTAACGACCCTGTCCCAATGGGCAAAAAAGTTCCTATGTTAACACCTATGGATTTTGAGTGAAAAATGGCCCGGAAGCGAAAGTGAAAAAAATTCGTATTTTAACCATTTATATGTGTAAGACTCTTAAACTTGAGCGTTTCCTTACAGATTCGTCGAAAAACATCGAAAGAAACAAAGGTCTTTCACATAGTCATTCGGGTGCCTCCACGAGGGTCTTTTCGTAAGGGTTGAGGTTGGGAAGTCTTTTCGACACGAGTAAATGTATTTTTTCATCCATATTTTAACCTTAGGACAATCTTTAGTGGATATGGTATGATACTAAAACGAGAAAACAACTTTTCAGATCGAGTTAACGATCCTGTCACAATGGGCAAAAAAGTTCCTATGTTAACACCTTTGGATTTTGAGTGAAAAATGGCCCGGAAGCGAAAGTGAAAAAAATTCGTATTTTAACCATTTATATCTGTAAGACTCTTAAACTTGAGCGTTTCCTTACAGATTCGTCGAAAAACATCGTAAGAAACAAAGGTCTTTCACATAGAAATTCGGGTGCCTCCACGAGGGTCTTTTCGTAAGGGTTGAGGTTGGGAAGTCTTTTCGACACGAGTAAATGTATTTTTTCTTCCATATTTTAACCTTAGGACAATCTTTAGTGGATATGGTATGATACTAAAACGAGAAAACAACTTTTCAGATCGAGTTAACGACCCTGTCACAATGGGCAAAAAAGTTCCTATGTTAACACCTTTGGATTTTGAGTGAAAATGGCCCGGAAGCGAAATTCAAAAAAATTCGTATTTTAACCATTTATATGTGTAAGACTCTTAAACTTGAGCGTTTCCTTACAGATTCGTCGAAAAACATCGAAAGAAACAAAGGTTTTTCAAATAGTGATTCGGATGCCTCCACGAGGGTCTTTTCGTAAGGGTTGAGGTTGTGAAGTCTTTTCGACACGAGTAAATGTTTTTTTTCTTCCATATTTTAAGCTTAGGACAATCTTTTGTGGATATGGTATGATACTAAAACGAGAAAACAACTTTTCTGATCGAGTTAACGACCCTGTCCCAATGGGCAAAAAAGTTCCTATGTTAACACCTATGGATTTTGAGTGAAAAATGGCCCGGAAGCGAAAGTGAAAAAAATTCGTATTTTAACCATTTATATGTGTAAGACTCTTAAACTTGAGCGTTTCCTTACAGATTCGTCGAAAAACATCGAAAGAAACAAAGGTCTTTCACATAGTCATTCGGGTGCCTCCACGAGGGTCTTTTCGTAAGGGTTGAGGTTGGGAAGTCTTTTCGACACGAGTAAATGTATTTTTTCATCCATATTTTAACCTTAGGACAATCTTTAGTGGATATGGTATGATACTAAAACGAGAAAACAACTTTTCAGATCGAGTTAACGATCCTGTCACAATGGGCAAAAAAGTTCCTATGTTAACACCTATGGATTTTGAGTGAAAAATGGCCCGGAAGCGAAAGTGAAAAAAATTCGTATTTTAACCATTTATATGTGTAAGACTCTTAAACTTGAGCGTTTCCTTACAGATTCGTCGAAAAACATCGAAAGAAATAAAGGTTTTTCAAATAGTAATTCGGATGCCTCCACGAGGGTCTTTTCGTAAGGGTTGAGGTTGTGAAGTCTTTTCGACACGAGTAAATGTTTTTTTTCTTCCATATTTTAAGCTTAGGACAATCTTAAGTGGATATGGTATGATACTAAAACAAGAAAACAACTTTTCAGATCGAGTTAACGACCCTGTCCCAATGGGCAAAAAAGTTCCTATGTTAACACCTATGGATTTTGAGTGAAAAATGGCCCGGAAGCGAAAGTGAAAAAAATTCGTATTTTAACCATTTATATGTGTAAGACTCTTAAACTTGAGCGTTTCCTTACAGATTCGTCGAAAAACATCGAAAGAAACAAAGGTCTTTCAAATAGTGATTCGGATGCCTCCACGAGGGTCTTTTCGTAAGGGTTGAGGTTGGGAAGTCTTTTCGACACGAGTAAATGTATTTTTTCTTCCATATTTTAACCTTAGGACAATCTTTAGTGGATATGGTATGATACTAAAACGAGAAAACAACTTTTAAGATCGAGTTAACGACCCTGTCACAATGGGCAAAAAAGTTCCTATGTTAACACCTTTGGATTTTGAGTGAAAATGGCCCGGAAGCGAAAGTGAAAAAAATTCGTATTTTAACTATTTATATGTGTAAGACTCTTAAACTTGAGCGTTTCCTTACAGATTCGTCGAAAAACATCGAAAGAAACAAAGGTTTTTCAAATAGTGATTCGGGTGCCTCCACGAGGGTCTTTTCGTAAGGGTTGAGGTTGGGAAGTCTTTTCGACACGAGTAAATGTTTTTTTTCTTCCATATTTTAAGCTTAGGACAATCTTTTGTGGATATGGTATGATACTAAAACGAGAAAACAACTTTTCAGATCGAGTTAACGACCCTGTCCCAATGGGCAAAAAAGTTCCTATGTTAACACCTATGGATTTTGAGTGAAAAATGGCCCGGAAGCGAAAGTGAAAAAAATTCGTATTTTAACCATTTATATGTGTAAGACTCTTAAACTTGAGCGTTTCCTTACAGATTCGTCGAAAAACATCGAAAGAAACAAAGGTCTTTCACATAGTCATTCGGGTGCCTCCACGAGGGTCTTTTCGTAAGGGTTGAGGTTGGGAAGTCTTTTCGACACGAGTAAATGTATTTTTTCTTCCATATTTTAACCTTAGGACAATCTTTTGTGGATATGGTATGATACTAAAATGAGAAAACAACTTTTCAGATCGAGTTAACGATCCTGTCACAATGGGCAAAAAAGTTCCTATGTTAACACCTATGGATTTTGAGTGAAAAATGGCCCGGAAGCGAAAGTGAAAAAAATTCGTATTTTATCCATTTATATGTGTAAGACTCTTAAACTTGAGCGTTTCCTTACAGATTCGTCGAAAAACATCGAAAGAAATAAAGGTTTTTCAAATAGTAATTCGGATGCCTCCACGAGGGTCTTTTCGTAAGGGTTGAGGTTGTGAAGTCTTTTCGACACGAGTAAATGTTTTTTTTCTTCCATATTTTAAGCTTAGGACAATCTTAAGTGGATATGGTATGATACTAAAACAAGAAAACAACTTTTCAGATCGAGTTAACGACCCTGTCCCAATGGGCAAAAAAGTTCCTATGTTAACACCTATGGATTTTGAGTGAAAAATGGCCCGGAAGCGAAAGTGAAAAAAATTCGTATTTTAACCATTTATATGTGTAAGACTCTTAAACTTGAGCGTTTCCTTACAGATTCGTCGAAAAACATCGAAAGAAACAAAGGTCTTTCAAATAGTGATTCGGATGCCTCCACGAGGGTCTTTTCGTAAGGGTTGAGGTTGGGAAGTCTTTTCGACACGAGTAAATGTATTTTTTCTTCCATATTTTAACCTTAGGACAATCTTTAGTGGATATGGTATGATACTAAAACGAGAAAACAACTTTTAAGATCGAGTTAACGACCCTGTCACAATGGGCAAAAAAGTTCCTATGTTAACACCTTTGGATTTTGAGTGAAAATGGCCCGGAAGCGAAAGTGAAAAAAATTCGTATTTTAACTATTTATATGTGTAAGACTCTTAAACTTGAGCGTTTCCTTACAGATTCGTCGAAAAACATCGAAAGAAACAAAGGTTTTTCAAATAGTGATTCGGGTGCCTCCACGAGGGTCTTTTCGTAAGGGTTGAGGTTGGGAAGTCTTTTCGACACGAGTAAATGTTTTTTTTCTTCCATATTTTAAGCTTAGGACAATCTTTTGTGGATATGGTATGATACTAAAACGAGAAAACAACTTTTCAGATCGAGTTAACGACCCTGTCCCAATGGGCAAAAAAGTTCCTATGTTAACACCTATGGATTTTGAGTGAAAAATGGCCCGGAAGCGAAAGTGAAAAAAATTCGTATTTTAACCATTTATATGTGTAAGACTCTTAAACTTGAGCGTTTCCTTACAGATTCGTCGAAAAACATCGAAAGAAACAAAGGTCTTTCACATAGTCATTCGGGTGCCTCCACGAGGGTCTTTTCGTAAGGGTTGAGGTTGGGAAGTCTTTTCGACACGAGTAAATGTATTTTTTCTTCCATATTTTAACCTTAGGACAATCTTTTGTGGATATGGTATGATACTAAAATGAGAAAACAACTTTTCAGATCGAGTTAACGATCCTGTCACAATGGGCAAAAAAGTTCCTATGTTAACACCTATGGATTTTGAGTGAAAAATGGCCCGGAAGCGAAAGTGAAAAAAATTCGTATTTTATCCATTTATATGTGTAAGACTCTTAAACTTGAGCGTTTCCTTACAGATTCGTCGAAAAACATCGAAAGAAATAAAGGTTTTTCAAATAGTAATTCGGATGCCTCCACGAGGGTCTTTTCGTAAGGGTTGAGGTTGTGAAGTCTTTTCGACACGAGTAAATGTTTTTTTTCTTCCATATTTTAAGCTTAGGACAATCTTAAGTGGATATGGTATGATACTAAAACAAGAAAACAACTTTTCAGATCGAGTTAACGACCCTGTCCCAATGGGCAAAAAAGTTCCTATGTTAACACCTATGGATTTTGAGTGAAAAATGGCCCGGAAGCGAAAGTGAAAAAAATTCGTATTTTAACCATTTATATGTGTAAGACTCTTAAACTTGAGCGTTTCCTTACAGATTCGTCGAAAAACATCGAAAGAAACAAAGGTCTTTCAAATAGTGATTCGGATGCCTCCACGAGGGTCTTTTCGTAAGGGTTGAGGTTGGGAAGTCTTTTCGACACGAGTAAATGTATTTTTTCTTCCATATTTTAACCTTAGGACAATCTTTAGTGGATATGGTATGATACTAAAACGAGAAAACAACTTTTAAGATCGAGTTAACGACCCTGTCACAATGGGCAAAAAAGTTCCTATGTTAACACCTTTGGATTTTGAGTGAAAATGGCCCGGAAGCGAAAGTGAAAAAAATTCGTATTTTAACTATTTATATGTGTAAGACTCTTAAACTTGAGCGTTTCCTTACAGATTCGTCGAAAAACATCGAAAGAAACAAAGGTTTTTCAAATAGTGATTCGGGTGCCTCCACGAGGGTCTTTTCGTAAGGGTTGAGGTTGGGAAGTCTTTTCGACACGAGTAAATGTTTTTTTTCTTCCATATTTTAAGCTTAGGACAATCTTTTGTGGATATGGTATGATACTAAAACGAGAAAACAACTTTTCAGATCGAGTTAACGACCCTGTCCCAATGGGCAAAAAAGTTCCTATGTTAACACCTATGGATTTTGAGTGAAAAATGGCCCGGAAGCGAAAGTGAAAAAAATTCGTATTTTAACCATTTATATGTGTAAGACTCTTAAACTTGAGCGTTTCCTTACAGATTCGTCGAAAAACATCGAAAGAAACAAAGGTCTTTCACATAGTCATTCGGGTGCCTCCACGAGGGTCTTTTCGTAAGGGTTGAGGTTGGGAAGTCTTTTCGACACGAGTAAATGTATTTTTTCTTCCATATTTTAACCTTAGGACAATCTTTTGTGGATATGGTATGATACTAAAATGAGAAAACAACTTTTCAGATCGAGTTAACGATCCTGTCACAATGGGCAAAAAAGTTCCTATGTTAACACCTATGGATTTTGAGTGAAAAATGGCCCGGAAGCGAAAGTGAAAAAAATTCGTATTTTATCCATTTATATGTGTAAGACTCTTAAACTTGAGCGTTTCCTTACAGATTCGTCGAAAAACATCGAAAGAAATAAAGGTTTTTCAAATAGTAATTCGGATGCCTCCACGAGGGTCTTTTCGTAAGGGTTGAGGTTGTGAAGTCTTTTCGACACGAGTAAATGTTTTTTTTCTTCCATATTTTAAGCTTAGGACAATCTTAAGTGGATATGGTATGATACTAAAACAAGAAAACAACTTTTCAGATCGAGTTAACGACCCTGTCCCAATGGGCAAAAAAGTTCCTATGTTAACACCTATGGATTTTGAGTGAAAAATGGCCCGGAAGCGAAAGTGAAAAAAATTCGTATTTTAACCATTTATATGTGTAAGACTCTTAAACTTGAGCGTTTCCTTACAGATTCGTCGAAAAACATCGAAAGAAACAAAGGTCTTTCAAATAGTGATTCGGATGCCTCCACGAGGGTCTTTTCGTAAGGGTTGAGGTTGGGAAGTCTTTTCGACACGAGTAAATGTATTTTTTCTTCCATATTTTAACCTTAGGACAATCTTTAGTGGATATGGTATGATACTAAAACGAGAAAACAACTTTTAAGATCGAGTTAACGACCCTGTCACAATGGGCAAAAAAGTTCCTATGTTAACACCTATGGATTTTGAGTGAAAAATGGCCCGGAAGCGAAAGTGAAAAAAATTCGTATTTTAACCATTTATATGTGTAAGACTCTTAAACTTGAGCGTTTCCTTACAGATTCGTCGAAAAACATCGAAAGAAACAAAGGTCTTTCACATAGTCATTCGGGTGCCTCCACGAGGGTCTTTTCGTAAGGGTTGAGGTTGGGAAGTCTTTTCGACACGAGTAAATGTATTTTTTCTTCCATATTTTAACCTTAGGACAATCTTTTGTGGATATGGTATGATACTAAAATGAGAAAACAACTTTTCAGATCGAGTTAACGATCCTGTCACAATGGGCAAAAAAGTTCCTATGTTAACACCTATGGATTTTGAGTGAAAAATGGCCCGGAAGCGAAAGTGAAAAAAATTCGTATTTTATCCATTTATATGTGTAAGACTCTTAAACTTGAGCGTTTCCTTACAGATTCGTCGAAAAACATCGAAAGAAATAAAGGTTTTTCAAATAGTAATTCGGATGCCTCCACGAGGGTCTTTTCGTAAGGGTTGAGGTTGTGAAGTCTTTTCGACACGAGTAAATGTTTTTTTTCTTCCATATTTTAAGCTTAGGACAATCTTAAGTGGATATGGTATGATACTAAAACAAGAAAACAACTTTTCAGATCGAGTTAACGACCCTGTCCCAATGGGCAAAAAAGTTCCTATGTTAACACCTATGGATTTTGAGTGAAAAATGGCCCGGAAGCGAAAGTGAAAAAAATTCGTATTTTAACCATTTATATGTGTAAGACTCTTAAACTTGAGCGTTTCCTTACAGATTCGTCGAAAAACATCGAAAGAAACAAAGGTCTTTCAAATAGTGATTCGGATGCCTCCACGAGGGTCTTTTCGTAAGGGTTGAGGTTGGGAAGTCTTTTCGACACGAGTAAATGTATTTTTTCTTCCATATTTTAACCTTAGGACAATCTTTAGTGGATATGGTATGATACTAAAACGAGAAAACAACTTTTAAGATCGAGTTAACGACCCTGTCACAATGGGCAAAAAAGTTCCTATGTTAACACCTTTGGATTTTGAGTGAAAATGGCCCGGAAGCGAAAGTGAAAAAAATTCGTATTTTAACTATTTATATGTGTAAGACTCTTAAACTTGAGCGTTTCCTTACAGATTCGTCGAAAAACATCGAAAGAAACAAAGGTTTTTCAAATAGTGATTCGGGTGCCTCCACGAGGGTCTTTTCGTAAGGGTTGAGGTTGGGAAGTCTTTTCGACACGAGTAAATGTTTTTTTTCTTCCATATTTTAAGCTTAGGACAATCTTTTGTGGATATGGTATGATACTAAAACGAGAAAACAACTTTTCAGATCGAGTTAACGACCCTATCCCAATGGGCAAAAAAGTTCCTATGTTAACACCTATGGATTTTGAGTGAAAAATGGCCCGGAAGCGAAAGTGAAAAAAATTCGTATTTTAACCATTTATATGTGTAAGACTCTTAAACTTGAGCGTTTCCTTACAGATTCGTCGAAAAACATCGAAAGAAACAAAGGTCTTTCACATAGTCATTCGGGTGCCTCCACGAGGGTCTTTTCGTAAGGGTTGAGGTTGGGAAGTCTTTTCGACACGAGTAAATGTATTTTTTCTTCCATATTTTAACCTTAGGACAATCTTTTGTGGATATGGTATGATACTAAAATGAGAAAACAACTTTTCAGATCGAGTTAACGATCCTGTCACAATGGGCAAAAAAGTTCCTATGTTAACACCTATGGATTTTGAGTGAAAAATGGCCCGGAAGCGAAAGTGAAAAAAATTCGTATTTTATCCATTTATATGTGTAAGACTCTTAAACTTGAGCGTTTCCTTACAGATTCGTCGAAAAACATCGAAAGAAATAAAGGTTTTTCAAATAGTAATTCGGATGCCTCCACGAGGGTCTTTTCGTAAGGGTTGAGGTTGGGAAGTCTTTTCGACACGAGTAAATGTTTTTTTTCTTCCATATTTTAAGCTTAGGACAATCTTTAGTGGATATGGTATGATACTAAAACGAGAAAACAACTTTTCAGATCGAGTTAACGACCCTGTCCCAATGGGCAAAAAAGTTCCTATGTGTGACCTATGGATTTTGAGTGAAAAATGGCCCGGAAGCGAAAGTGAAAAAAATTCGTATTTTAACCATTTATATGTGTAAGACTCTTAAACTTGAGCGTTTCCTTACAGATTCGTCGAAAAACATCAAAAGAAACAAAGGTTTTTCACATAGTCATTCGGGTGCCTCCACGAGGGTCTTTTCGTATGGGTTGAGGTTGTGAAGTATTTTCGACACGAGTAAATGTATTTTTTCTTCCATATTTTAAGCTTAGGACAATCTTTAGTGAATATGGAATGATACTAAAACGAGAAAACAACTTTTCAGATCGAGTTAACGACCCTGTCCCAATGGGCAAAAAAGTTCCTATGTTAACACCTATGGATTTTGAGTGAAAAATGGCCCGGAAGCGAAAGTGAAAAAAATTCGTATTTTAACCATTTATATGTGTAAGACTCTTAAACTTGAGCGTTTCCTTACAGATTCGTCGAAAAACATCGAAAGAAACAAAGGTTTTTCACATAGTCATTCGGGTGCCTCCACGAGGGTCTTTTCGTAAGGGTTGAGGTTGTGAAGTCTTTTCGACACGAGTAATTGTTTTTTTTCTTCTATATTTTAAGCGTAGGACAATCTTTAGTGGATATGGTATGATACTAAAACGAGAAAACAACTTTTCAGATCGAGTTAACGACCCTGTCCCAATGGGCAAAAAAGTTCCTATGTGTGACCTATGGATTTTGAGTGAAAAATGGCCCAGAAGCGAAAGTGAAAAAAATTCGTATTTTAACCATTTATATGTGTAAGACTCTTAAACTTGAGCGTTTCCTTACAGATTCGTCGAAAAACATCGTAAGAAACAAAGGTCTTTCACATAGAAATTCGGGTGCCTCCACGAGGGTCTTTTCGTAAGGGTTGAGGTTGGGAAGTCTTTTCGACACGAGTAAATGTATTTTTTCTTCCATATTTTAACCTTAGGACAATCTTTAGTGGATATGGTATGATACTAAAACGAGAAAACAACTTTTCAGATCGAGTTAACGACCCTGTCACAATGGGCAAAAAAGTTCCTATGTTAACACCTTTGGATTTTGAGTGAAAATGGCCCGGAAGCGAAAGTGAAAAAAATTCGTATTTTAACTATTTATATGTGTAAGACTCTTAAACTTGAGCGTTTCCTTACAGATTCGTCGAAAAACATCGAAAGAAACAAAGGTTTTTCAAATAGTGATTCGGGTGCCTCCACGAGGGTCTTTTCGTAAGGGTTGAGGTTGGGAAGTCTTTTCGACACGAGTAAATGTTTTTTTTCTTCCATATTTTAAGCTTAGGACAATCTTTTGTGGATATGGTATGATACTAAAACGAGAAAACAACTTTTCAGATCGAGTTAACGACCCTGTCCCAATGGGCAAAAAAGTTCCTATGTTAACACCTATGGATTTTGAGTGAAAAATGGCCCGGAAGCGAAAGTGAAAAAAATTCGTATTTTAACCATTTATATGTGTAAGACTCTTAAACTTGAGCGTTTCCTTACAGATTCGTCGAAAAACATCGAAAGAAACAAAGGTCTTTCACATAGTCATTCGGGTGCCTCCACGAGGGTCTTTTCGTAAGGGTTGAGGTTGGGAAGTCTTTTCGACACGAGTAAATGTATTTTTTCTTCCATATTTTAACCTTAGGACAATCTTTTGTGGATATGGTATGATACTAAAACGAGAAAACAACTTTTCAGATCGAGTTAACGATCCTGTCACAATGGGCAAAAAAGTTCCTATGTTAACACCTATGGATTTTGAGTGAAAAATGGCCCGGAAGCGAAAGTGAAAAAAATTCGTATTTTAACCATTTATATGTGTAAGACTCTTAAACTTGAGCGTTTCCTTACAGATTCGTCGAAAAACATCGAAAGAAATAAAGGTTTTTCAAATAGTAATTCGGATGCCTCCACGAGGGTCTTTTCGTAAGGGTTGAGGTTGGGAAGTCTTTTCGACACGAGTAAATGTTTTTTTTCTTCCATATTTTAAGCTTAGGACAATCTTTAGTGGATATGGTATGATACTAAAACGAGAAAACAACTTTTCAGATCGAGTTAACGACCCTGTCCCAATGGGCAAAAAAGTTCCTATGTTAACACCTATGGATTTTGAGTGAAAAATGGCCCGGAAGCGAAAGTGAAAAAAATTCGTATTTTAACCATTTATATGTGTAAGACTCTTAAACTTGAGCGTTTCCTTACAGATTCGTCGAAAAACATCGAAAGAAACAAAGGTTTTTCAAATAGTGATTCGGATGCCTCCACGAGGGTCTTTTCGTAAGGGTTGAGGTTGTGAAGTCTTTTCGACACGAGTAAATGTTTTTTTTCTTCCATATTTTAAGCTTAGGACAATCTTTTGTGGATATGGTATGATACTAAAACGAGAAAACAACTTTTCAGATCGAGTTAACGACCCTGTCCCAATGGGCAAAAAAGTTCCTATGTTAACACCTATGGATTTTGAGTGAAAAATGGCCCAGAAGCGAAAGTGAAAAAAATTCGTATTTTAACCATTTATATGTGTAAGACTCTTAAACTTGAGCGTTTCCTTACAGATTCGTCGAAAAACATCGTAAGAAACAAAGGTCTTTCACATAGAAATTCGGGTGCCTCCACGAGGGTCTTTTCGTAAGGGTTGAGGTTGGGAAGTCTTTTCGACACGAGTAAATGTATTTTTTCTTCCATATTTTAACCTTAGGACAATCTTTAGTGGATATGGTATGATACTAAAACGAGA
Source organism: Cucurbita pepo subsp. pepo (assembly GCF_057944985.1). Classification (NCBI taxonomy): domain Eukaryota; kingdom Viridiplantae; phylum Streptophyta; class Magnoliopsida; order Cucurbitales; family Cucurbitaceae; genus Cucurbita; species Cucurbita pepo. The sequence goes on along the minus strand of NC_141811.1, from coordinate 438,724 downwards.
AAACAACTTTTCAGATCGAGTTAACGACCCTGTCACAATGGGCAAAAAAGTTCCTATGTTAACACCTTTGGATTTTGAGTGAAAATGGCCCGGAAGCGAAATTCAAAAAAATTCGTATTTTAACCATTTATATGTGTAAGACTCTTAAACTTGAGCGTTTCCTTACAGATTCGTCGAAAAACATCGAAAGAAACAAAGGTTTTTCAAATAGTGATTCGGATGCCTCCACGAGGGTCTTTTCGTAAGGGTTGAGGTTGTGAAGTCTTTTCGACACGAGTAAATGTTTTTTTTCTTCCATATTTTAAGCTTAGGACAATCTTTTGTGGATATGGTATGATACTAAAACGAGAAAACAACTTTTCTGATCGAGTTAACGACCCTGTCCCAATGGGCAAAAAAGTTCCTATGTTAACACCTATGGATTTTGAGTGAAAAATGGCCCGGAAGCGAAAGTGAAAAAAATTCGTATTTTAACCATTTATATGTGTAAGACTCTTAAACTTGAGCGTTTCCTTACAGATTCGTCGAAAAACATCGAAAGAAACAAAGGTCTTTCACATAGTCATTCGGGTGCCTCCACGAGGGTCTTTTCGTAAGGGTTGAGGTTGGGAAGTCTTTTCGACACGAGTAAATGTATTTTTTCATCCATATTTTAACCTTAGGACAATCTTTAGTGGATATGGTATGATACTAAAACGAGAAAACAACTTTTCAGATCGAGTTAACGATCCTGTCACAATGGGCAAAAAAGTTCCTATGTTAACACCTTTGGATTTTGAGTGAAAAATGGCCCGGAAGCGAAAGTGAAAAAAATTCGTATTTTAACCATTTATATGTGTAAGACTCTTAAACTTGAGCGTTTCCTTACAGATTCGTCGAAAAACATCGTAAGAAACAAAGGTCTTTCACATAGAAATTCGGGTGCCTCCACGAGGGTCTTTTCGTAAGGGTTGAGGTTGGGAAGTCTTTTCGACACGAGTAAATGTATTTTTTCTTCCATATTTTAACCTTAGGACAATCTTTAGTGGATATGGTATGATACTAAAACGAGAAAACAACTTTTCAGATCGAGTTAACGACCCTGTCACAATGGGCAAAAAAGTTCCTATGTTAACACCTTTGGATTTTGAGTGAAAATGGCCCGGAAGCGAAATTCAAAAAAATTCGTATTTTAACCATTTATATGTGTAAGACTCTTAAACTTGAGCGTTTCCTTACAGATTCGTCGAAAAACATCGAAAGAAACAAAGGTTTTTCAAATAGTGATTCGGATGCCTCCACGAGGGTCTTTTCGTAAGGGTTGAGGTTGTGAAGTCTTTTCGACACGAGTAAATGTTTTTTTTCTTCCATATTTTAAGCTTAGGACAATCTTTTGTGGATATGGTATGATACTAAAACGAGAAAACAACTTTTCTGATCGAGTTAACGACCCTGTCCCAATGGGCAAAAAAGTTCCTATGTTAACACCTATGGATTTTGAGTGAAAAATGGCCCGGAAGCGAAAGTGAAAAAAATTCGTATTTTAACCATTTATATGTGTAAGACTCTTAAACTTGAGCGTTTCCTTACAGATTCGTCGAAAAACATCGAAAGAAACAAAGGTCTTTCACATAGTCATTCGGGTGCCTCCACGAGGGTCTTTTCGTAAGGGTTGAGGTTGGGAAGTCTTTTCGACACGAGTAAATGTATTTTTTCATCCATATTTTAACCTTAGGACAATCTTTAGTGGATATGGTATGATACTAAAACGAGAAAACAACTTTTCAGATCGAGTTAACGATCCTGTCACAATGGGCAAAAAAGTTCCTATGTTAACACCTTTGGATTTTGAGTGAAAAATGGCCCGGAAGCGAAAGTGAAAAAAATTCGTATTTTAACCATTTATATGTGTAAGACTCTTAAACTTGAGCGTTTCCTTACAGATTCGTCGAAAAACATCGTAAGAAACAAAGGTCTTTCACATAGAAATTCGGGTGCCTCCACGAGGGTCTTTTCGTAAGGGTTGAGGTTGGGAAGTCTTTTCGACACGAGTAAATGTATTTTTTCTTCCATATTTTAACCTTAGGACAATCTTTAGTGGATATGGTATGATACTAAAACGAGAAAACAACTTTTCAGATCGAGTTAACGACCCTGTCACAATGGGCAAAAAAGTTCCTATGTTAACACCTTTGGATTTTGAGTGAAAATGGCCCGGAAGCGAAATTCAAAAAAATTCGTATTTTAACCATTTATATGTGTAAGACTCTTAAACTTGAGCGTTTCCTTACAGATTCGTCGAAAAACATCGAAAGAAACAAAGGTTTTTCAAATAGTGATTCGGATGCCTCCACGAGGGTCTTTTCGTAAGGGTTGAGGTTGTGAAGTCTTTTCGACACGAGTAAATGTTTTTTTTCATCCATATTTTAACCTTAGGACAATCTTTAGTGGATATGGTATGATACTAAAACGAGAAAACAACTTTTCAGATCGAGTTAACGATCCTGTCACAATGGGCAAAAAAGTTCCTATGTTAACACCTATGGATTTTGAGTGAAAAATGGCCCGGAAGCGAAAGTGAAAAAAATTCGTATTTTAACCATTTATATGTGTAAGACTCTTAAACTTGAGCGTTTCCTTACAGATTCGTCGAAAAACATCGAAAGAAATAAAGGTTTTTCAAATAGTAATTCGGATGCCTCCACGAGGGTCTTTTCGTAAGGGTTGAGGTTGTGAAGTCTTTTCGACACGAGTAAATGTTTTTTTTCTTCCATATTTTAAGCTTAGGACAATCTTAAGTGGATATGGTATGATACTAAAACAAGAAAACAACTTTTCAGATCGAGTTAACGACCCTGTCCCAATGGGCAAAAAAGTTCCTATGTTAACACCTATGGATTTTGAGTGAAAAATGGCCCGGAAGCGAAAGTGAAAAAAATTCGTATTTTAACCATTTATATGTGTAAGACTCTTAAACTTGAGCGTTTCCTTACAGATTCGTCGAAAAACATCGAAAGAAACAAAGGTCTTTCAAATAGTGATTCGGATGCCTCCACGAGGGTCTTTTCGTAAGGGTTGAGGTTGGGAAGTCTTTTCGACACGAGTAAATGTATTTTTTCTTCCATATTTTAACCTTAGGACAATCTTTAGTGGATATGGTATGATACTAAAACGAGAAAACAACTTTTAAGATCGAGTTAACGACCCTGTCACAATGGGCAAAAAAGTTCCTATGTTAACACCTTTGGATTTTGAGTGAAAATGGCCCGGAAGCGAAAGTGAAAAAAATTCGTATTTTAACTATTTATATGTGTAAGACTCTTAAACTTGAGCGTTTCCTTACAGATTCGTCGAAAAACATCGAAAGAAACAAAGGTTTTTCAAATAGTGATTCGGGTGCCTCCACGAGGGTCTTTTCGTAAGGGTTGAGGTTGGGAAGTCTTTTCGACACGAGTAAATGTTTTTTTTCTTCCATATTTTAAGCTTAGGACAATCTTTTGTGGATATGGTATGATACTAAAACGAGAAAACAACTTTTCAGATCGAGTTAACGACCCTGTCCCAATGGGCAAAAAAGTTCCTATGTTAACACCTATGGATTTTGAGTGAAAAATGGCCCGGAAGCGAAAGTGAAAAAAATTCGTATTTTAACCATTTATATGTGTAAGACTCTTAAACTTGAGCGTTTCCTTACAGATTCGTCGAAAAACATCGAAAGAAACAAAGGTCTTTCACATAGTCATTCGGGTGCCTCCACGAGGGTCTTTTCGTAAGGGTTGAGGTTGGGAAGTCTTTTCGACACGAGTAAATGTATTTTTTCTTCCATATTTTAACCTTAGGACAATCTTTTGTGGATATGGTATGATACTAAAATGAGAAAACAACTTTTCAGATCGAGTTAACGATCCTGTCACAATGGGCAAAAAAGTTCCTATGTTAACACCTATGGATTTTGAGTGAAAAATGGCCCGGAAGCGAAAGTGAAAAAAATTCGTATTTTATCCATTTATATGTGTAAGACTCTTAAACTTGAGCGTTTCCTTACAGATTCGTCGAAAAACATCGAAAGAAATAAAGGTTTTTCAAATAGTAATTCGGATGCCTCCACGAGGGTCTTTTCGTAAGGGTTGAGGTTGGGAAGTCTTTTCGACACGAGTAAATGTTTTTTTTCTTCCATATTTTAAGCTTAGGACAATCTTTAGTGGATATGGTATGATACTAAAACGAGAAAACAACTTTTCAGATCGAGTTAACGACCCTGTCCCAATGGGCAAAAAAGTTCCTATGTTAACACCTATGGATTTTGAGTGAAAAATGGCCCGGAAGCGAAAGTGAAAAAAATTCGTATTTTATCCATTTATATGTGTAAGACTCTTAAACTTGAGCGTTTCCTTACAGATTCGTCGAAAAACATCGAAAGAAATAAAGGTTTTTCAAATAGTCATTCGGATGCCTCCACGAGGGTCTTTTCGTAAGGGTTGAGGTTGTGAAGTCTTTTCGACACGAGTAAATGTTTTTTTTCTTCCATATTTTAAGCTTAGGACAATCTTTTGTGGATATGGTATGATACTAAAACGAGAAAACAACTTTTCAGATCGAGTTAACGATCCTGTCACAATGGGCAAAAAAGTTCCTATGTTAACACCTATGGATTTTGAGTGAAAAATGGCCCGGAAGCGAAAGTGAAAAAAATTCGTATTTTAACCATTTATATGTGTAAGACTCTTAAACTTGAGCGTTTCCTTATAGATTCGTCGAAAAACATCGAAAGAAACAAAGGTCTTTCACATAGAAATTCGGGTGCCTCCACGAGGGTCTTTTCGTAAGGGTTGAGGTTGGGAAGTCTTTTCGACACGAGTAAATGTTTTTTTTCTTCCATATTTTAAGCTTAGGACAATCTTTAGTGGATATGGTATGATACTAAAACGAGAAAACAACTTTTCAGATCGAGTTAACGACCCTGTCCCAATGGGCAAAAAAGTTCCTATGTTAACACCTATGGATTTTGAGTGAAAAATGGCCCGGAAGCGAAAGTGAAAAAAATTCGTATTTTAACCATTTATATGTGTAAGACTCTTAAACTTGAGCGTTTCCTTACAGATTCGTCGAAAAACATCGAAAGAAACAAAGGTTTTTCAAATAGTGATTCGGATGCCTCCACGAGGGTCTTTTCGTAAGGGTTGAGGTTGTGAAGTCTTTTCGACACGAGTAAATGTTTTTTTTCTTCCATATTTTAAGCTTAGGACAATCTTTTGTGGATATGGTATGATACTAAAACGAGAAAACAACTTTTCAGATCGAGTTAACGACCCTGTCCCAATGGGCAAAAAAGTTCCTATGTTAACACCTATGGATTTTGAGTGAAAAATGGCCCGGAAGCGAAAATGAAAAAAATTCGTATTTTAACCATTTATATGTGTAAGACTCTTAAACTTGAGCGTTTCCTTACAGATTCGTCGAAAAACATCGAAAGAAACAAAGGTCTTTCACATAGAAATTCGGGTGCCTCCACGAGGGTCTTTTCGTAAGGGTTGAGGTTGGGAAGTCTTTTCGACACGAGTAAATGTATTTTTTCTTCCATATTTTAACCTTAGGACAATCTTTAGTGGATATGGTATGATACTAAAACGAGAAAACAACTTTTCAGATCGAGTTAACGACCCTGTCACAATGGGCAAAAAAGTTCCTATGTTAACACCTTTGGATTTTGAGTGAAAATGGCCCGGAAGCGAAATTCAAAAAAATTCGTATTTTAACCATTTATATGTGTAAGACTCTTAAACTTGAGCGTTTCCTTACAGATTCGTCGAAAAACATCGAAAGAAACAAAGGTTTTTCAAATAGTGATTCGGATGCCTCCACGAGGGTCTTTTCGTAAGGGTTGAGGTTGTGAAGTCTTTTCGACACGAGTAAATGTTTTTTTTCTTCCATATTTTAAGCTTAGGACAATCTTTTGTGGATATGGTATGATACTAAAACGAGAAAACAACTTTTCTGATCGAGTTAACGACCCTGTCCCAATGGGCAAAAAAGTTCCTATGTTAACACCTATGGATTTTGAGTGAAAAATGGCCCGGAAGCGAAAGTGAAAAAAATTCGTATTTTAACCATTTATATGTGTAAGACTCTTAAACTTGAGCGTTTCCTTACAGATTCGTCGAAAAACATCGAAAGAAACAAAGGTCTTTCACATAGTCATTCGGGTGCCTCCACGAGGGTCTTTTCGTAAGGGTTGAGGTTGGGAAGTCTTTTCGACACGAGTAAATGTATTTTTTCATCCATATTTTAACCTTAGGACAATCTTTAGTGGATATGGTATGATACTAAAACGAGAAAACAACTTTTCAGATCGAGTTAACGATCCTGTCACAATGGGCAAAAAAGTTCCTATGTTAACACCTTTGGATTTTGAGTGAAAAATGGCCCGGAAGCGAAAGTGAAAAAAATTCGTATTTTAACCATTTATATGTGTAAGACTCTTAAACTTGAGCGTTTCCTTACAGATTCGTCGAAAAACATCGTAAGAAACAAAGGTCTTTCACATAGAAATTCGGGTGCCTCCACGAGGGTCTTTTCGTAAGGGTTGAGGTTGGGAAGTCTTTTCGACACGAGTAAATGTATTTTTTCTTCCATATTTTAACCTTAGGACAATCTTTAGTGGATATGGTATGATACTAAAACGAGAAAACAACTTTTCAGATCGAGTTAACGACCCTGTCACAATGGGCAAAAAAGTTCCTATGTTAACACCTTTGGATTTTGAGTGAAAATGGCCCGGAAGCGAAATTCAAAAAAATTCGTATTTTAACCATTTATATGTGTAAGACTCTTAAACTTGAGCGTTTCCTTACAGATTCGTCGAAAAACATCGAAAGAAACAAAGGTTTTTCAAATAGTGATTCGGATGCCTCCACGAGGGTCTTTTCGTAAGGGTTGAGGTTGTGAAGTCTTTTCGACACGAGTAAATGTTTTTTTTCTTCCATATTTGAAGCTTAGGACAATCTTTTGTGGATATGGTATGATACTAAAACGAGAAAACAACTTTTCTGATCGAGTTAACGACCCTGTCCCAATGGGCAAAAAAGTTCCTATGTTAACACCTATGGATTTTGAGTGAAAAATGGCCCGGAAGCGAAAGTGAAAAAAATTCGTATTTTAACCATTTATATGTGTAAGACTCTTAAACTTGAGCGTTTCCTTACAGATTCGTCGAAAAACATCGAAAGAAACAAAGGTCTTTCACATAGTCATTCGGGTGCCTCCACGAGGGTCTTTTCGTAAGGGTTGAGGTTGGGAAGTCTTTTCGACACGAGTAAATGTATTTTTTCATCCATATTTTAACCTTAGGACAATCTTTAGTGGATATGGTATGATACTAAAACGAGAAAACAACTTTTCAGATCGAGTTAACGATCCTGTCACAATGGGCAAAAAAGTTCCTATGTTAACACCTTTGGATTTTGAGTGAAAAATGGCCCGGAAGCGAAAGTGAAAAAAATTCGTATTTTAACCATTTATATGTGTAAGACTCTTAAACTTGAGCGTTTCCTTACAGATTCGTCGAAAAACATCGTAAGAAACAAAGGTCTTTCACATAGAAATTCGGGTGCCTCCACGAGGGTCTTTTCGTAAGGGTTGAGGTTGGGAAGTCTTTTCGACACGAGTAAATGTATTTTTTCTTCCATATTTTAACCTTAGGACAATCTTTAGTGGATATGGTATGATACTAAAACGAGAAAACAACTTTTCAGATCGAGTTAACGACCCTGTCACAATGGGCAAAAAAGTTCCTATGTTAACACCTTTGGATTTTGAGTGAAAATGGCCCGGAAGCGAAATTCAAAAAAATTCGTATTTTAACCATTTATATGTGTAAGACTCTTAAACTTGAGCGTTTCCTTACAGATTCGTCGAAAAACATCGAAAGAAACAAAGGTTTTTCAAATAGTGATTCGGATGCCTCCACGAGGGTCTTTTCGTAAGGGTTGAGGTTGTGAAGTCTTTTCGACACGAGTAAATGTTTTTTTTCTTCCATATTTTAAGCTTAGGACAATCTTTTGTGGATATGGTATGATACTAAAACGAGAAAACAACTTTTCTGATCGAGTTAACGACCCTGTCCCAATGGGCAAAAAAGTTCCTATGTTAACACCTATGGATTTTGAGTGAAAAATGGCCCGGAAGCGAAAGTGAAAAAAATTCGTATTTTAACCATTTATATGTGTAAGACTCTTAAACTTGAGCGTTTCCTTACAGATTCGTCGAAAAACATCGAAAGAAACAAAGGTCTTTCACATAGTCATTCGGGTGCCTCCACGAGGGTCTTTTCGTAAGGGTTGAGGTTGGGAAGTCTTTTCGACACGAGTAAATGTATTTTTTCATCCATATTTTAACCTTAGGACAATCTTTAGTGGATATGGTATGATACTAAAACGAGAAAACAACTTTTCAGATCGAGTTAACGATCCTGTCACAATGGGCAAAAAAGTTCCTATGTTAACACCTTTGGATTTTGAGTGAAAAATGGCCCGGAAGCGAAAGTGAAAAAAATTCGTATTTTAACCATTTATATGTGTAAGACTCTTAAACTTGAGCGTTTCCTTACAGATTCGTCGAAAAACATCGTAAGAAACAAAGGTCTTTCACATAGAAATTCGGGTGCCTCCACGAGGGTCTTTTCGTAAGGGTTGAGGTTGGGAAGTCTTTTCGACACGAGTAAATGTATTTTTTCTTCCATATTTTAACCTTAGGACAATCTTTAGTGGATATGGTATGATACTAAAACGAGAAAACAACTTTTCAGATCGAGTTAACGACCCTGTCACAATGGGCAAAAAAGTTCCTATGTTAACACCTTTGGATTTTGAGTGAAAATGGCCCGGAAGCGAAATTCAAAAAAATTCGTATTTTAACCATTTATATGTGTAAGACTCTTAAACTTGAGCGTTTCCTTACAGATTCGTCGAAAAACATCGAAAGAAACAAAGGTTTTTCAAATAGTGATTCGGATGCCTCCACGAGGGTCTTTTCGTAAGGGTTGAGGTTGTGAAGTCTTTTCGACACGAGTAAATGTTTTTTTTCTTCCATATTTTAAGCTTAGGACAATCTTTTGTGGATATGGTATGATACTAAAACGAGAAAACAACTTTTCTGATCGAGTTAACGACCCTGTCCCAATGGGCAAAAAAGTTCCTATGTTAACACCTATGGATTTTGAGTGAAAAATGGCCCGGAAGCGAAAGTGAAAAAAATTCGTATTTTAACCATTTATATGTGTAAGACTCTTAAACTTGAGCGTTTCCTTACAGATTCGTCGAAAAACATCGAAAGAAACAAAGGTCTTTCACATAGTCATTCGGGTGCCTCCACGAGGGTCTTTTCGTAAGGGTTGAGGTTGGGAAGTCTTTTCGACACGAGTAAATGTATTTTTTCATCCATATTTTAACCTTAGGACAATCTTTAGTGGATATGGTATGATACTAAAACGAGAAAACAACTTTTCAGATCGAGTTAACGATCCTGTCACAATGGGCAAAAAAGTTCCTATGTTAACACCTATGGATTTTGAGTGAAAAATGGCCCGGAAGCGAAAGTGAAAAAAATTCGTATTTTAACCATTTATATGTGTAAGACTCTTAAACTTGAGCGTTTCCTTACAGATTCGTCGAAAAACATCGAAAGAAATAAAGGTTTTTCAAATAGTAATTCGGATGCCTCCACGAGGGTCTTTTCGTAAGGGTTGAGGTTGTGAAGTCTTTTCGACACGAGTAAATGTTTTTTTTCTTCCATATTTTAAGCTTAGGACAATCTTAAGTGGATATGGTATGATACTAAAACAAGAAAACAACTTTTCAGATCGAGTTAACGACCCTGTCCCAATGGGCAAAAAAGTTCCTATGTTAACACCTATGGATTTTGAGTGAAAAATGGCCCGGAAGCGAAAGTGAAAAAAATTCGTATTTTAACCATTTATATGTGTAAGACTCTTAAACTTGAGCGTTTCCTTACAGATTCGTCGAAAAACATCGAAAGAAACAAAGGTCTTTCAAATAGTGATTCGGATGCCTCCACGAGGGTCTTTTCGTAAGGGTTGAGGTTGGGAAGTCTTTTCGACACGAGTAAATGTATTTTTTCTTCCATATTTTAACCTTAGGACAATCTTTAGTGGATATGGTATGATACTAAAACGAGAAAACAACTTTTAAGATCGAGTTAACGACCCTGTCACAATGGGCAAAAAAGTTCCTATGTTAACACCTTTGGATTTTGAGTGAAAATGGCCCGGAAGCGAAAGTGAAAAAAATTCGTATTTTAACTATTTATATGTGTAAGACTCTTAAACTTGAGCGTTTCCTTACAGATTCGTCGAAAAACATCGAAAGAAACAAAGGTTTTTCAAATAGTGATTCGGGTGCCTCCACGAGGGTCTTTTCGTAAGGGTTGAGGTTGGGAAGTCTTTTCGACACGAGTAAATGTTTTTTTTCTTCCATATTTTAAGCTTAGGACAATCTTTTGTGGATATGGTATGATACTAAAACGAGAAAACAACTTTTCAGATCGAGTTAACGACCCTGTCCCAATGGGCAAAAAAGTTCCTATGTTAACACCTATGGATTTTGAGTGAAAAATGGCCCGGAAGCGAAAGTGAAAAAAATTCGTATTTTAACCATTTATATGTGTAAGACTCTTAAACTTGAGCGTTTCCTTACAGATTCGTCGAAAAACATCGAAAGAAACAAAGGTCTTTCACATAGTCATTCGGGTGCCTCCACGAGGGTCTTTTCGTAAGGGTTGAGGTTGGGAAGTCTTTTCGACACGAGTAAATGTATTTTTTCTTCCATATTTTAACCTTAGGACAATCTTTTGTGGATATGGTATGATACTAAAATGAGAAAACAACTTTTCAGATCGAGTTAACGATCCTGTCACAATGGGCAAAAAAGTTCCTATGTTAACACCTATGGATTTTGAGTGAAAAATGGCCCGGAAGCGAAAGTGAAAAAAATTCGTATTTTATCCATTTATATGTGTAAGACTCTTAAACTTGAGCGTTTCCTTACAGATTCGTCGAAAAACATCGAAAGAAATAAAGGTTTTTCAAATAGTAATTCGGATGCCTCCACGAGGGTCTTTTCGTAAGGGTTGAGGTTGTGAAGTCTTTTCGACACGAGTAAATGTTTTTTTTCTTCCATATTTTAAGCTTAGGACAATCTTAAGTGGATATGGTATGATACTAAAACAAGAAAACAACTTTTCAGATCGAGTTAACGACCCTGTCCCAATGGGCAAAAAAGTTCCTATGTTAACACCTATGGATTTTGAGTGAAAAATGGCCCGGAAGCGAAAGTGAAAAAAATTCGTATTTTAACCATTTATATGTGTAAGACTCTTAAACTTGAGCGTTTCCTTACAGATTCGTCGAAAAACATCGAAAGAAACAAAGGTCTTTCAAATAGTGATTCGGATGCCTCCACGAGGGTCTTTTCGTAAGGGTTGAGGTTGGGAAGTCTTTTCGACACGAGTAAATGTATTTTTTCTTCCATATTTTAACCTTAGGACAATCTTTAGTGGATATGGTATGATACTAAAACGAGAAAACAACTTTTAAGATCGAGTTAACGACCCTGTCACAATGGGCAAAAAAGTTCCTATGTTAACACCTATGGATTTTGAGTGAAAAATGGCCCGGAAGCGAAAGTGAAAAAAATTCGTATTTTAACCATTTATATGTGTAAGACTCTTAAACTTGAGCGTTTCCTTACAGATTCGTCGAAAAACATCGAAAGAAACAAAGGTCTTTCACATAGTCATTCGGGTGCCTCCACGAGGGTCTTTTCGTAAGGGTTGAGGTTGGGAAGTCTTTTCGACACGAGTAAATGTATTTTTTCTTCCATATTTTAACCTTAGGACAATCTTTTGTGGATATGGTATGATACTAAAATGAGAAAACAACTTTTCAGATCGAGTTAACGATCCTGTCACAATGGGCAAAAAAGTTCCTATGTTAACACCTATGGATTTTGAGTGAAAAATGGCCCGGAAGCGAAAGTGAAAAAAATTCGTATTTTATCCATTTATATGTGTAAGACTCTTAAACTTGAGCGTTTCCTTACAGATTCGTCGAAAAACATCGAAAGAAATAAAGGTTTTTCAAATAGTAATTCGGATGCCTCCACGAGGGTCTTTTCGTAAGGGTTGAGGTTGTGAAGTCTTTTCGACACGAGTAAATGTTTTTTTTCTTCCATATTTTAAGCTTAGGACAATCTTAAGTGGATATGGTATGATACTAAAACAAGAAAACAACTTTTCAGATCGAGTTAACGACCCTGTCCCAATGGGCAAAAAAGTTCCTATGTTAACACCTATGGATTTTGAGTGAAAAATGGCCCGGAAGCGAAAGTGAAAAAAATTCGTATTTTAACCATTTATATGTGTAAGACTCTTAAACTTGAGCGTTTCCTTACAGATTCGTCGAAAAACATCGAAAGAAACAAAGGTCTTTCAAATAGTGATTCGGATGCCTCCACGAGGGTCTTTTCGTAAGGGTTGAGGTTGGGAAGTCTTTTCGACACGAGTAAATGTATTTTTTCTTCCATATTTTAACCTTAGGACAATCTTTAGTGGATATGGTATGATACTAAAACGAGAAAACAACTTTTAAGATCGAGTTAACGACCCTGTCACAATGGGCAAAAAAGTTCCTATGTTAACACCTTTGGATTTTGAGTGAAAATGGCCCGGAAGCGAAAGTGAAAAAAATTCGTATTTTAACTATTTATATGTGTAAGACTCTTAAACTTGAGCGTTTCCTTACAGATTCGTCGAAAAACATCGAAAGAAACAAAGGTTTTTCAAATAGTGATTCGGGTGCCTCCACGAGGGTCTTTTCGTAAGGGTTGAGGTTGGGAAGTCTTTTCGACACGAGTAAATGTTTTTTTTCTTCCATATTTTAAGCTTAGGACAATCTTTTGTGGATATGGTATGATACTAAAACGAGAAAACAACTTTTCAGATCGAGTTAACGACCCTATCCCAATGGGCAAAAAAGTTCCTATGTTAACACCTATGGATTTTGAGTGAAAAATGGCCCGGAAGCGAAAGTGAAAAAAATTCGTATTTTAACCATTTATATGTGTAAGACTCTTAAACTTGAGCGTTTCCTTACAGATTCGTCGAAAAACATCGAAAGAAACAAAGGTCTTTCACATAGTCATTCGGGTGCCTCCACGAGGGTCTTTTCGTAAGGGTTGAGGTTGGGAAGTCTTTTCGACACGAGTAAATGTATTTTTTCTTCCATATTTTAACCTTAGGACAATCTTTAGTGGATATGGTATGATACTAAAACGAGAAAACAACTTTTAAGATCGAGTTAACGACCCTGTCACAATGGGCAAAAAAGTTCCTATGTTAACACCTATGGATTTTGAGTGAAAAATGGCCCGGAAGCGAAAGTGAAAAAAATTCGTATTTTAACCATTTATATGTGTAAGACTCTTAAACTTGAGCGTTTCCTTACAGATTCGTCGAAAAACATCGAAAGAAACAAAGGTCTTTCACATAGTCATTCGGGTGCCTCCACGAGGGTCTTTTCGTAAGGGTTGAGGTTGGGAAGTCTTTTCGACACGAGTAAATGTATTTTTTCTTCCATATTTTAACCTTAGGACAATCTTTTGTGGATATGGTATGATACTAAAATGAGAAAACAACTTTTCAGATCGAGTTAACGATCCTGTCACAATGGGCAAAAAAGTTCCTATGTTAACACCTATGGATTTTGAGTGAAAAATGGCCCGGAAGCGAAAGTGAAAAAAATTCGTATTTTATCCATTTATATGTGTAAGACTCTTAAACTTGAGCGTTTCCTTACAGATTCGTCGAAAAACATCGAAAGAAATAAAGGTTTTTCAAATAGTAATTCGGATGCCTCCACGAGGGTCTTTTCGTAAGGGTTGAGGTTGTGAAGTCTTTTCGACACGAGTAAATGTTTTTTTTCTTCCATATTTTAAGCTTAGGACAATCTTAAGTGGATATGGTATGATACTAAAACAAGAAAACAACTTTTCAGATCGAGTTAACGACCCTGTCCCAATGGGCAAAAAAGTTCCTATGTTAACACCTATGGATTTTGAGTGAAAAATGGCCCGGAAGCGAAAGTGAAAAAAATTCGTATTTTAACCATTTATATGTGTAAGACTCTTAAACTTGAGCGTTTCCTTACAGATTCGTCGAAAAACATCGAAAGAAACAAAGGTCTTTCAAATAGTGATTCGGATGCCTCCACGAGGGTCTTTTCGTAAGGGTTGAGGTTGGGAAGTCTTTTCGACACGAGTAAATGTATTTTTTCTTCCATATTTTAACCTTAGGACAATCTTTAGTGGATATGGTATGATACTAAAACGAGAAAACAACTTTTAAGATCGAGTTAACGACCCTGTCACAATGGGCAAAAAAGTTCCTATGTTAACACCTTTGGATTTTGAGTGAAAATGGCCCGGAAGCGAAAGTGAAAAAAATTCGTATTTTAACTATTTATATGTGTAAGACTCTTAAACTTGAGCGTTTCCTTACAGATTCGTCGAAAAACATCGAAAGAAACAAAGGTTTTTCAAATAGTGATTCGGGTGCCTCCACGAGGGTCTTTTCGTAAGGGTTGAGGTTGGGAAGTCTTTTCGACACGAGTAAATGTTTTTTTTCTTCCATATTTTAAGCTTAGGACAATCTTTTGTGGATATGGTATGATACTAAAACGAGAAAACAACTTTTCAGATCGAGTTAACGACCCTATCCCAATGGGCAAAAAAGTTCCTATGTTAACACCTATGGATTTTGAGTGAAAAATGGCCCGGAAGCGAAAGTGAAAAAAATTCGTATTTTAACCATTTATATGTGTAAGACTCTTAAACTTGAGCGTTTCCTTACAGATTCGTCGAAAAACATCGAAAGAAACAAAGGTCTTTCACATAGTCATTCGGGTGCCTCCACGAGGGTCTTTTCGTAAGGGTTGAGGTTGGGAAGTCTTTTCGACACGAGTAAATGTATTTTTTCTTCCATATTTTAACCTTAGGACAATCTTTTGTGGATATGGTATGATACTAAAATGAGAAAACAACTTTTCAGATCGAGTTAACGATCCTGTCACAATGGGCAAAAAAGTTCCTATGTTAACACCTATGGATTTTGAGTGAAAAATGGCCCGGAAGCGAAAGTGAAAAAAATTCGTATTTTATCCATTTATATGTGTAAGACTCTTAAACTTGAGCGTTTCCTTACAGATTCGTCGAAAAACATCGAAAGAAATAAAGGTTTTTCAAATAGTAATTCGGATGCCTCCACGAGGGTCTTTTCGTAAGGGTTGAGGTTGGGAAGTCTTTTCGACACGAGTAAATGTTTTTTTTCTTCCATATTTTAAGCTTAGGACAATCTTTAGTGGATATGGTATGATACTAAAACGAGAAAACAACTTTTCAGATCGAGTTAACGACCCTGTCCCAATGGGCAAAAAAGTTCCTATGTTAACACCTATGGATTTTGAGTGAAAAATGGCCCGGAAGCGAAAGTGAAAAAAATTCGTATTTTATCCATTTATATGTGTAAGACTCTTAAACTTGAGCGTTTCCTTACAGATTCGTCGAAAAACATCGAAAGAAATAAAGGTTTTTCAAATAGTAATTCGGATGCCTCCACGAGGGTCTTTTCGTAAGGGTTGAGGTTGTGAAGTCTTTTCGACACGAGTAAATGTTTTTTTTCTTCCATATTTTAAGCTTAGGACAATCTTTTGTGGATATGGTATGATACTAAAACGAGAAAACAACTTTTCAGATCGAGTTAACGATCCTGTCACAATGGGCAAAAAAGTTCCTATGTTAACACCTATGGATTTTGAGTGAAAAATGGCCCGGAAGCGAAAGTGAAAAAAATTCGTATTTTAACCATTTATATGTGTAAGACTCTTAAACTTGAGCGTTTCCTTATAGATTCGTCGAAAAACATCGAAAGAAACAAAGGTCTTTCACATAGAAATTCGGGTGCCTCCACGAGGGTCTTTTCGTAAGGGTTGAGGTTGGGAAGTCTTTTCGACACGAGTAAATGTTTTTTTTCTTCCATATTTTAAGCTTAGGACAATCTTTAGTGGATATGGTATGATACTAAAACGAGAAAACAACTTTTCAGATCGAGTTAACGACCCTGTCCCAATGGGCAAAAAAGTTCCTATGTTAACACCTATGGATTTTGAGTGAAAAATGGCCCGGAAGCGAAAGTGAAAAAAATTCGTATTTTAACCATTTATATGTGTAAGACTCTTAAACTTGAGCGTTTCCTTACAGATTCGTCGAAAAACATCGAAAGAAACAAAGGTTTTTCAAATAGTGATTCGGATGCCTCCACGAGGGTCTTTTCGTAAGGGTTGAGGTTGTGAAGTCTTTTCGACACGAGTAAATGTTTTTTTTCTTCCATATTTTAAGCTTAGGACAATCTTTTGTGGATATGGTATGATACTAAAACGAGAAAACAACTTTTCAGATCGAGTTAACGACCCTGTCCCAATGGGCAAAAAAGTTCCTATGTTAACACCTATGGATTTTGAGTGAAAAATGGCCCGGAAGCGAAAATGAAAAAAATTCGTATTTTAACCATTTATATGTGTAAGACTCTTAAACTTGAGCGTTTCCTTACAGATTCGTCGAAAAACATCGAAAGAAACAAAGGTCTTTCACATAGAAATTCGGGTGCCTCCACGAGGGTCTTTTCGTAAGGGTTGAGGTTGGGAAGTCTTTTCGACACGAGTAAATGTATTTTTTCTTCCATATTTTAACCTTAGGACAATCTTTAGTGGATATGGTATGATACTAAAACGAGAAAACAACTTTTAAGATCGAGTTAACGACCCTGTCACAATGGGCAAAAAAGTTCCTATGTTAACACCTTTGGATTTTGAGTGAAAATGGCCCGGAAGCGAAAGTGAAAAAAATTCGTATTTTAACTATTTATATGTGTAAGACTCTTAAACTTGAGCGTTTCCTTACAGATTCGTCGAAAAACATCGAAAGAAACAAAGGTTTTTCAAATAGTGATTCGGGTGCCTCCACGAGGGTCTTTTCGTAAGGGTTGAGGTTGGGAAGTCTTTTCGACACGAGTAAATGTTTTTTTTCTTCCATATTTTAAGCTTAGGACAATCTTTTGTGGATATGGTATGATACTAAAACGAGAAAACAACTTTTCAGATCGAGTTAACGACCCTATCCCAATGGGCAAAAAAGTTCCTATGTTAACACCTATGGATTTTGAGTGAAAAATGGCCCGGAAGCGAAAGTGAAAAAAATTCGTATTTTAACCATTTATATGTGTAAGACTCTTAAACTTGAGCGTTTCCTTACAGATTCGTCGAAAAACATCGAAAGAAACAAAGGTCTTTCACATAGTCATTCGGGTGCCTCCACGAGGGTCTTTTCGTAAGGGTTGAGGTTGGGAAGTCTTTTCGACACGAGTAAATGTATTTTTTCTTCCATATTTTAACCTTAGGACAATCTTTTGTGGATATGGTATGATACTAAAATGAGAAAAC
The DNA here is from genome assembly GCF_057944985.1 of Cucurbita pepo subsp. pepo. Lineage (NCBI taxonomy): Eukaryota > Viridiplantae > Streptophyta > Magnoliopsida > Cucurbitales > Cucurbitaceae > Cucurbita > Cucurbita pepo. The sequence continues at coordinate 421,182 of NC_141811.1, read as the reverse complement.
AACTTTTCAGATCGAGTTAACGATCCTGTCACAATGGGCAAAAAAGTTCCTATGTTAACACCTATGGATTTTGAGTGAAAAATGGCCCGGAAGCGAAAGTGAAAAAAATTCGTATTTTATCCATTTATATGTGTAAGACTCTTAAACTTGAGCGTTTCCTTACAGATTCGTCGAAAAACATCGAAAGAAATAAAGGTTTTTCAAATAGTAATTCGGATGCCTCCACGAGGGTCTTTTCGTAAGGGTTGAGGTTGGGAAGTCTTTTCGACACGAGTAAATGTTTTTTTTCTTCCATATTTTAAGCTTAGGACAATCTTTAGTGGATATGGTATGATACTAAAACGAGAAAACAACTTTTCAGATCGAGTTAACGACCCTGTCCCAATGGGCAAAAAAGTTCCTATGTTAACACCTATGGATTTTGAGTGAAAAATGGCCCGGAAGCGAAAGTGAAAAAAATTCGTATTTTATCCATTTATATGTGTAAGACTCTTAAACTTGAGCGTTTCCTTACAGATTCGTCGAAAAACATCGAAAGAAATAAAGGTTTTTCAAATAGTAATTCGGATGCCTCCACGAGGGTCTTTTCGTAAGGGTTGAGGTTGTGAAGTCTTTTCGACACGAGTAAATGTTTTTTTTCTTCCATATTTTAAGCTTAGGACAATCTTTTGTGGATATGGTATGATACTAAAACGAGAAAACAACTTTTCAGATCGAGTTAACGATCCTGTCACAATGGGCAAAAAAGTTCCTATGTTAACACCTATGGATTTTGAGTGAAAAATGGCCCGGAAGCGAAAGTGAAAAAAATTCGTATTTTAACCATTTATATGTGTAAGACTCTTAAACTTGAGCGTTTCCTTATAGATTCGTCGAAAAACATCGAAAGAAACAAAGGTCTTTCACATAGAAATTCGGGTGCCTCCACGAGGGTCTTTTCGTAAGGGTTGAGGTTGGGAAGTCTTTTCGACACGAGTAAATGTTTTTTTTCTTCCATATTTTAAGCTTAGGACAATCTTTAGTGGATATGGTATGATACTAAAACGAGAAAACAACTTTTCAGATCGAGTTAACGACCCTGTCCCAATGGGCAAAAAAGTTCCTATGTTAACACCTATGGATTTTGAGTGAAAAATGGCCCGGAAGCGAAAGTGAAAAAAATTCGTATTTTAACCATTTATATGTGTAAGACTCTTAAACTTGAGCGTTTCCTTACAGATTCGTCGAAAAACATCGAAAGAAACAAAGGTTTTTCAAATAGTGATTCGGATGCCTCCACGAGGGTCTTTTCGTAAGGGTTGAGGTTGTGAAGTCTTTTCGACACGAGTAAATGTTTTTTTTCTTCCATATTTTAAGCTTAGGACAATCTTTTGTGGATATGGTATGATACTAAAACGAGAAAACAACTTTTCAGATCGAGTTAACGACCCTGTCCCAATGGGCAAAAAAGTTCCTATGTTAACACCTATGGATTTTGAGTGAAAAATGGCCCGGAAGCGAAAATGAAAAAAATTCGTATTTTAACCATTTATATGTGTAAGACTCTTAAACTTGAGCGTTTCCTTACAGATTCGTCGAAAAACATCGAAAGAAACAAAGGTCTTTCACATAGAAATTCGGGTGCCTCCACGAGGGTCTTTTCGTAAGGGTTGAGGTTGGGAAGTCTTTTCGACACGAGTAAATGTATTTTTTCTTCCATATTTTAACCTTAGGACAATCTTTAGTGGATATGGTATGATACTAAAACGAGAAAACAACTTTTCAGATCGAGTTAACGACCCTGTCACAATGGGCAAAAAAGTTCCTATGTTAACACCTTTGGATTTTGAGTGAAAATGGCCCGGAAGCGAAATTCAAAAAAATTCGTATTTTAACCATTTATATGTGTAAGACTCTTAAACTTGAGCGTTTCCTTACAGATTCGTCGAAAAACATCGAAAGTAACAAAGGTTTTTCAAATAGTGATTTGGATGCCTCCACGAGGGTCTTTTCGTAAGGGTTGAGGTTGTGAAGTCTTTTTGACACGAGTAAATGTTTTTTTTCTTCCATATTTTAAGCTTAGGACAATCTTTTGTGGATATGGTATGATACTAAAACGAGAAAACAACTTTTCAGATCGAGTTAACGATCCTGTCACAATGGGCAAAAAAGTTCCTATGTTAACACCTATGGATTTTGAGTGAAAAATGGCCCGGAAGCGAAAGTGAAAAAAATTCGTATTTTAACCATTTATATGTGTAAGACTCTTAAACTTGAGCGTTTCCTTATAGATTCGTCGAAAAACATCGAAAGAAACAAAGGTCTTTCACATAGAAATTCGGGTGCCTCCACGAGGGTCTTTTCGTAAGGGTTGAGGTTGGGAAGTCTTTTCGACACGAGTAAATGTTTTTTTTCTTCCATATTTTAAGCTTAGGACAATCTTTAGTGGATATGGTATGATACTAAAACGAGAAAACAACTTTTCAGATCGAGTTAACGACCCTGTCCCAATGGGCAAAAAAGTTCCTATGTTAACACCTATGGATTTTGAGTGAAAAATGGCCCGGAAGCGAAAGTGAAAAAAATTCGTATTTTAACCATTTATATGTGTAAGACTCTTAAACTTGAGCGTTTCCTTACAGATTCGTCGAAAAACATCGAAAGAAACAAAGGTCTTTCACATAGTCATTCGGGTGCCTCCACGAGGGTCTTTTCGTAAGGGTTGAGGTTGGGAAGTCTTTTCGACACGAGTAAATGTATTTTTTCTTCCATATTTTAACCTTAGGACAATCTTTTGTGGATATGGTATGATACTAAAATGAGAAAACAACTTTTCAGATCGAGTTAACGATCCTGTCACAATGGGCAAAAAAGTTCCTATGTTAACACCTATGGATTTTGAGTGAAAAATGGCCCGGAAGCGAAAGTGAAAAAAATTCGTATTTTAACCATTTATATGTGTAAGACTCTTAAACTTGAGCGTTTCCTTACAGATTCGTCGAAAAACATCGAAAGAAACAAAGGTTTTTCAAATAGTGATTCGGATGCCTCCACGAGGGTCTTTTCGTAAGGGTTGAGGTTGTGAAGTCTTTTCGACACGAGTAAATGTTTTTTTTCTTCCATATTTTAAGCTTAGGACAATCTTTTGTGGATATGGTATGATACTAAAACGAGAAAACAACTTTTCAGATTGAGTTAACGACCCTGTCCCAATGGGCAAAAAAGTTCCTATGTTAACACCTATGGATTTTGAGTGAAAAATGGCCCGGAAGCGAAAGTGAAAAAAATTCGTATTTTAACCATTTATATGTGTAAGACTCTTAAACTTGAGCGTTTCCTTATAGATTCGTCGAAAAACATCGAAAGAAACAAAGGTCTTTCACATAGAAATTCGGGTGCCTCCACGAGGGTCTTTTCGTAAGGGTTGAGGTTGGGAAGTCTTTTCGACACGAGTAAATGTTTTTTTTCTTCCATATTTTAAGCTTAGGACAATCTTTTGTGGATATGGTATGATACTAAAACGAGAAAACAACTTTTCAGATCGAGTTAACGACCCTGTCCCAATGGGCAAAAAAGTTCCTATGTTAACACCTATGGATTTTGAGTGAAAAATGGCCCGGAAGCGAAAGTGAAAAAAATTCGTATTTTAACCATTTATATGTGTAAGACTCTTAAACTTGAGCGTTTCCTTACAGATTCGTCGAAAAACATCGAAAGAAACAAAGGTCTTTCACATAGTCATTCGGGTGCCTCCACGAGGGTCTTTTCGTAAGGGTTGAGGTTGGGAAGTCTTTTCGACACGAGTAAATGTATTTTTTCTTCCATATTTTAACCTTAGGACAATCTTTTGTGGATATGGTATGATACTAAAATGAGAAAACAACTTTTCAGATCGAGTTAACGATCCTGTCACAATGGGCAAAAAAGTTCCTATGTTAACACCTATGGATTTTGAGTGAAAAATGGCCCGGAAGCGAAAGTGAAAAAAATTCGAATTTTAACCATTTATATGTGTAAGACTCTTAAACTTGAGCGTTTCCTTACAGATTCGTCGAAAAACATCGAAAGAAATAAAGGTTTTTCAAATAGTAATTCGGATGCCTCCACGAGGGTCTTTTCGTAAGGGTTGAGGTTGGGAAGTCTTTTCGACACGAGTAAATGTTTTTTTTCTTCCATATTTTAAGCTTAGGACAATCTTTAGTGGATATGGTATGATACTAAAACGAGAAAACAACTTTTCAGATCGAGTTAACGACCCTGTCCCAATGGGTAAAAAAGTTCCTATGTTAACACCTATGGATTTTGAGTGAAAAATGGCCCGGAAGCGAAAGTGAAAAAAATTCGTATTTTAACCATTTATATGTGTAAGACTCTTAAACTTGAGCGTTTCCTTACAGATTCGTCGAAAAACATCGAAAGAAACAAAGGTTTTTCAAATAGTGATTCGGATGCCTCCACGAGGGTCTTTTCGTAAGGGTTGAGGTTGTGAAGTCTTTTCGACACGAGTAAATGTTTTTTTTCTTCCATATTTTAAGCTTAGGACAATCTTTTGTGGATATGGTATGATACTAAAACGAGAAAACAACTTTTCAGATCGAGTTAACGACCCTGTCCCAATGGGCAAAAAAGTTCCTATGTTAACACCTATGGATTTTGAGTGAAAAATGGCCCGGAAGCGAAAGTGAAAAAAATTCGTATTTTAACCATTTATATGTGTAAGACTCTTAAACTTGAGCGTTTCCTTATAGATTCGTCGAAAAACATCGAAAGAAACAAAGGTCTTTCACATAGAAATTCGGGTGCCTCCACGAGGGTCTTTTCGTAAGGGTTGAGGTTGGGAAGTCTTTTCGACACGAGTAAATGTTTTTTTTCTTCCATATTTTAAGCTTAGGACAATCTTTTGTGGATATGGTATGATACTAAAACGAGAAAACAACTTTTCAGATCGAGTTAACGACCCTGTCCCAATGGGCAAAAAAGTTCCTATGTTAACACCTATGGATTTTGAGTGAAAAATGGCCCGGAAGCGAAAGTGAAAAAAATTCGTATTTTAACCATTTATATGTGTAAGACTCTTAAACTTGAGCGTTTCCTTACAGATTCGTCGAAAAACATCGAAAGAAACAAAGGTCTTTCACATAGTCATTCGGGTGCCTCCACGAGGGTCTTTTCGTAAGGGTTGAGGTTGGGAAGTCTTTTCGACACGAGTAAATGTATTTTTTCTTCCATATTTTAACCTTAGGACAATCTTTTGTGGATATGGTATGATACTAAAATGAGAAAACAACTTTTCAGATCGAGTTAACGATCCTGTCACAATGGGCAAAAAAGTTCCTATGTTAACACCTATGGATTTTGAGTGAAAAATGGCCCGGAAGCGAAAGTGAAAAAAATTCGAATTTTAACCATTTATATGTGTAAGACTCTTAAACTTGAGCGTTTCCTTACAGATTCGTCGAAAAACATCGAAAGAAATAAAGGTTTTTCAAATAGTAATTCGGATGCCTCCACGAGGGTCTTTTCGTAAGGGTTGAGGTTGGGAAGTCTTTTCGACACGAGTAAATGTTTTTTTTCTTCCATATTTTAAGCTTAGGACAATCTTTAGTGGATATGGTATGATACTAAAACGAGAAAACAACTTTTCAGATCGAGTTAACGACCCTGTCCCAATGGGTAAAAAAGTTCCTATGTTAACACCTATGGATTTTGAGTGAAAAATGGCCCGGAAGCGAAAGTGAAAAAAATTCGTATTTTAACCATTTATATGTGTAAGACTCTTAAACTTGAGCGTTTCCTTACAGATTCGTCGAAAAACATCGAAAGAAACAAAGGTTTTTCAAATAGTGATTCGGATGCCTCCACGAGGGTCTTTTCGTAAGGGTTGAGGTTGTGAAGTCTTTTCGACACGAGTAAATGTTTTTTTTCTTCCATATTTTAAGCTTAGGACAATCTTTTGTGGATATGGTATGATACTAAAACGAGAAAACAACTTTTCAGATCGAGTTAACGACCCTGTCACAATGGGCAAAAAAGTTCCTATGTTAACACCTTTGGATTTTGAGTGAAAATGGCCCGGAAGCGAAATTCAAAAAAATTCGTATTTTAACCATTTATATGTGTAAGACTCTTAAACTTGAGCATTTCCTTACAGATTCGTCGAAAAACATCGAAAGAAACAAAGGTTTTTCAAATAGTGATTCGGATGCCTCCACGAGGGTCTTTTCGTAAGGGTTGAGGTTGTGAAGTCTTTTCGACACGAGTAAATGTTTTTTTTCTTCCATATTTTAAGCTTAGGACAATCTTTTGTGGATATGGTATGATACTAAAACGAGAAAACAACTTTTCAGATCGAGTTAACGACCCTGTCCCAATGGGCAAAAAAGTTCCTATGTTAACACCTATGGATTTTGAGTGAAAAATGGCCCGGAAGCGAAAGTGAAAAAAATTCGTATTTTAACCATTTATATGTGTAAGACTCTTAAACTTGAGCGTTTCCTTACAGATTCGTCGAAAAACATCGAAAGAAACAAAGGTCTTTCACATAGAAATTCGGGTGCCTCCACGAGGGTCTTTTCGTAAGGGTTGAGGTTGGGAAGTCTTTTCGACACGAGTAAATGTATTTTTTCTTCCATATTTTAACCTTAGGACAATCTTTAGTGGATATGGTATGATACTAAAACGAGAAAACAACTTTTCAGATCGAGTTAACGACCCTGTCACAATGGGCAAAAAAGTTCCTATGTTAACACCTTTGGATTTTGAGTGAAAATGGCCCGGAAGCGAAATTGAAAAAAATTCGTATTTTAACTATTTATCTGTGTAAGACTCTTAAACTTGAGCGTTTCCTTACAGATTCGTCGAAAAACATCGAAAGAAATAAAGGTTTTTCAAATAGTAATTCGGATGCCTCCACGAGGGTCTTTTCGTAAGGGTTGAGGTTGTGAAGTCTTTTCGACACGAGTAAATGTTTTTTTTCTTCCATATTTTAAGCTTAGGACAATCTTAAGTGGATATGGTATGATACTAAAACAAGAAAACAACTTTTCAGATCGAGTTAACGACCCTGTCCCAATGGGCAAAAAAGTTCCTATGTTAACACCTATGGATTTTGAGTGAAAAATGGCCCGGAAGCGAAAGTGAAAAAAATTCGTATTTTAACCATTTATATGTGTAAGACTCTTAAACTTGAGCGTTTCCTTACAGATTCGTCGAAAAACATCGAAAGAAACAAAGGTCTTTCACATAGAAATTCGGGTGCCTCCACGAGGGTCTTTTCGTAAGGGTTGAGGTTGGGAAGTCTTTTCGACACGAGTAAATGTATTTTTTCTTCCATATTTTAACCTTAGGACAATCTTTAGTGGATATGGTATGATACTAAAACGAGAAAACAACTTTTCAGATCGAGTTAACGACCCTGTCACAATGGGCAAAAAAGTTCCTATGTTAACACCTTTGGATTTTGAGTGAAAATGGCCCGGAAGCGAAATTGAAAAAAATTCGTATTTTAACTATTTATATGTGTAAGACTCTTAAACTTGAGCGTTTCCTTACAGATTCGTCGAAAAACATCGAAAGAAACAAAGGTTTTTCAAATAGTGATTCGGATGCCTCCACGAGGGTCTTTTCGTAAGGGTTGAGGTTGTGAAGTCTTTTCGACACGAGTAAATGTTTTTTTTCTTCCATATTTTAAGCTTAGGACAATCTTTTGTGGATATGGTATGATACTAAAACGAGAAAACAACTTTTCAGATCGAGTTAACGACCCTGTCCCAATGGGCAAAAAAGTTCCTATGTTAACACCTATGGATTTTGAGTGAAAAATGGCCCGGAAGCGAAAGTGAAAAAAATTTGTATTTTAACCATTTATATGTGTAAGACTCTTAAACTTGAGCGTTTCCTTACAGATTCGTCGAAAAACATCGAAAGAAACAAAGGTCTTTCACATAGTCATTCGGGTGCCTCCACGAGGGTCTTTTCGTAAGGGTTGAGGTTGGGAAGTCTTTTCGACACGAGTAAATGTATTTTTTCTTCCATATTTTAACCTTAGGACAATCTTTAGTGGATATGGTATGATACTAAAACGAGAAAACAACTTTTCAGATCGAGTTAACGATCCTGTCACAATGGGCAAAAAAGTTCCTATGTTAACACCTATGGATTTTGAGTGAAAAATGGCCCGGAAGCGAAAGTGAAAAAAATTCGTATTTTAACCATTTATATGTGTAAGACTCTTAAACTTGAGCGTTTCCTTACAGATTCGTCGAAAAACATCGAAAGAAACAAAGGTCTTTCACATAGTCATTCGGGTGCCTCCACGAGGGTCTTTTCGTGAGGGTTGAGGTTGTGAAGTCTTTTCGACACGAGTAAATGTGTTTTTTCTTCCATATTTTAAGCTTAGGACAATCTTTAGTGGATATGGTATGATACTAAAACGAGAAAACAACTTTTCAGATCGAGTTAACGACCCTGTCCCAATGGGCAAAAAAGTTCCTATGTTAACACCTATGGATTTTGAGTGAAAAATGGCCCGGAAGCGAAAGTGAAAAAAATTCATATTTTAACCATTTATATGTGTAAGACTCTTAAACTTGAGCGTTTCCTTACAGATTCGTCGAAAAACATCGAAAGAAACAAAGGTCTTTCACATAGAAATTCGGGTGCCTCCACGAGGGTCTTTTCGTAAGGGTTGAGGTTGGGAAGTCTTTTCGACACGAGTAAATGTTTTTTTTCTTCCATATTTTAAGCTTAGGACAATCTTTTGTGGATATGGTATGATACTAAAACGAGAAAACAACTTTTCAGATCGAGTTAACGACCCTGTCACAATGGGCAAAAAAGTTCCTATGTTAACACCTTTGGATTTTGAGTGAAAATGGCCCGGAAGCGAAATTGAAAAAAATTCGTATTTTAACCATTTATATGTGTAAGACTCTTAAACTTGAGCGTTTCCTTACAGATTCGTCGAAAAACATCGAAAGAAACAAAGGTTTTTCAAATAGTGATTCGGATGCCTCCACGAGGGACTTTTCGTAAGGGTTGAGGTTGTGAAGTCTTTTCGACACGAGTAAATGTTTTTTTTCTTCCATATTTTAAGCTTAGGACAATCTTTTGTGGATATGGTATGATACTAAAACGAGAAAACAACTTTTCAGATCGAGTTAACGACCCTGTCCCAATGGGCAAAAAAGTTCCTATGTTAACACCTATGGATTTTGAGTGAAAAATGGCCCGGAAGCGAAAGTGAAAAAAATTCGTATTTTAACCATTTATATGTGTAAGACTCTTAAAGTTGAGCGTTTCCTTACAGATTCGTCGAAAAACATCGAAAGAAACAAAGGTCTTTCACATAGTCATTCGGGTGCCTCCACGAGGGTCTTTTCGTAAGGGTTGAGGTTGGGAAGTCTTTTCGACACGACTAAATGTATTTTTTCTTCCATATTTTAACCTTAGGACAATCTTTAGTGGATATGGTATGATACTAAAACGAGAAAACAACTTTTCAGATCGAGTTAACGATCCTGTCACAATGGGCAAAAAAGTTCCTATGTTAACACCTATGGATTTTGAGTGAAAAATGGCCCGGAAGCGAAAGTGAAAAAAATTCGTATTTTAACCATTTATATGTGTAAGACTCTTAAACTTGAGCGTTTCCTTACAGATTCGTCGAAAAACATCGAAAGAAACAAAGGTCTTTCACATAGTCATTCGGGTGCCTCCACGAGGGTCTTTTCGTGAGGGTTGAGGTTGTGAAGTCTTTTCGACACGAGTAAATGTGTTTTTTCTTCCATATTTTAAGCTTAGGACAATCTTTAGTGGATATGGTATGATACTAAAACGAGAAAACAACTTTTCAGATCGAGTTAACGACCCTGTCCCAATGGGCAAAAAAGTTCCTATGTTAACACCTATGGATTTTGAGTGAAAAATGGCCCGGAAGCGAAAGTGAAAAAAATTCATATTTTAACCATTTATATGTGTAAGACTCTTAAACTTGAGCGTTTCCTTACAGATTCGTCGAAAAACATCGAAAGAAACAAAGGTCTTTCACATAGAAATTCGGGTGCCTCCACGAGGGTCTTTTCGTAAGGGTTGAGGTTGGGAAGTCTTTTCGACACGAGTAAATGTTTTTTTTCTTCCATATTTTAAGCTTAGGACAATCTTTTGTGGATATGGTATGATACTAAAACGAGAAAACAACTTTTCAGATCGAGTTAACGACCCTGTCACAATGGGCAAAAAAGTTCCTATGTTAACACCTTTGGATTTTGAGTGAAAATGGCCCGGAAGCGAAATTGAAAAAAATTCGTATTTTAACCATTTATATGTGTAAGACTCTTAAACTTGAGCGTTTTCTTACAGATTCGTCGAAAAACATCGAAAGAAACAAAGGTTTTTCAAATAGTGATTCGGATGCCTCCACGAGGGACTTTTCGTAAGGGTTGAGGTTGTGAAGTCTTTTCGACACGAGTAAATGTTTTTTTTCTTCTATATTTTAAGCTTAGGACAATCTTTTGTGGATATGGTATGATACTAAAACGAGAAAATAACTTTTCAGATCGAGTTAACGACCCTGTCCCAATGGGCAAAAAAGTTCCTATGTTAACACCTATGGATTTTGAGTGAAAAATGGCCCCGAAGCGAAAGTGAAAAAAATTCGTATTTTAACCATTTATATGTGTAAGACTCTTAAAGTTGAGCGTTTCCTTACAGATTCGTCGAAAAACATCGAAAGAAACAAAGGTCTTTCACATAGTCATTCGGGTGCCTCCACGAGGGTCTTTTCGTAAGGGTTGAGGTTGGGAAGTCTTTTCGACACGACTAAATGTATTTTTTCTTCCATATTTTAACCTTAGGACAATCTTTAGTGGATATGGTATGATACTAAAACGAGAAAACAACTTTTCAGATCGAGTTAACGATCCTGTCACAATGGGCAAAAAAGTTCCTATGTTAACACCTTTGGATTTTGAGTGAAAAATGGCCCGGAAGCGAAAGTGAAAAAAATTCGTATTTTAACCATTTATATGTGTAAGACTCTTAAACTTGAGCGTTTCCTTACAGATTCGTTGAAAAACATCGAAAGAAATAAAGGTTTTTCAAATAGTAATTCGGATGCCTCCACGAGGGTCTTTTCGTAAGGGTTGAGGTTGTGAAGTCTTTTCGACACGAGTAAATGTTTTTTTTCTTCCATATTTTAAGCTTAGGACAATCTTAAGTGGATATGGTATGATACTAAAACAAGAAAACAACTTTTCAGATCGAGTTAACGACCCTGTCCCAATGGGCAAAAAAGTTCCTATGTTAACACCTATGGATTTTGAGTGAAAAATGGCCCGGAAGCGAAAGTGAAAAAAATTCGTATTTTAACCATTTATATGTGTAAGACTCTTAAACTTGAGCGTTTCCTTACAGATTCGTCGAAAAACATCGAAAGAAACAAAGGTTTTTCAAATAGTGATTCGGATGCCTCCACGAGGGTCTTTTCGTAAGGGTTGAGGTTGTGAAGTCTTTTCGACACGAGTAAATGTTTTTTTTCTTCCATATTTTAAGCTTAGGACAATCTTTTGTGGATATGGTATGATACTAAAACGAGAAAACAACTTTTCAGATCGAGTTAACGACCCTGTCCCAATGGGCAAAAAAGTTCCTATGTTAACACCTATGGATTTTGAGTGAAAAATGGCCCGGAAGCGAAAGTGAAAAAAATTCGTATTTTAACCATTTATATGTGTAAGACTCTTAAACTTGAGCGTTTCCTTACAGATTCGTCGAAAAACATCGAAAGAAACAAAGGTCTTTCACATAGAAATTCGGGTGCCTCCACGAGGGTCTTTTCGTAAGGGTTGAGGTTGGGAAGTCTTTTCGACACGAGTAAATGTATTTTTTCTTCCATATTTTAACCTTAGGACAATCTTTAGTGGATATGGTATGATACTAAAACGAGAAAACAACTTTTCAGATCGAGTTAACGACCCTGTCCCAATGGGCAAAAAAGTTCCTATGTTAACACCTATGGATTTTGATTGAAAAATGGCCCGGAAGCGAAATTGAAAAAAATTCGTATTTTAACCATTTATATGTGTAAGACTCTTAAACTTGAGCGTTTCCTTACAGATTCGTCGAAAAAAATCGAAAGAAACAAAGGTTTTTCACATAGTCATTCGGGTGCCTCCACGAGGGTCTTTTCGTAAGGGTTGAGGTTGTGAAGTCTTTTCGACACGAGTAAATGTGTTTTTTCTTCCATATTTTAAGCTTAGGACAATCTTTTGTGGATATGGTATGATACTAAAACGAGAAAACAACTTTTCAGATCGAGTTAACGACCCTGTCCCAATGGGCAAAAAAGTTCCTATGTTAACACCTATGGATTTTGAGTGAAAAATGGCCCCGAAGCGAAAGTGAAAAAAATTCGTATTTTAACCATTTATATGTGTAAGACTCTTAAACTTGAGCGTTTCCTTACAGATTCGTCGAAAAACATCGAAAGAAACAAAGGTCTTTCACATAGTCATTCGGGTGCCTCCACGAGGGTCTTTTCGTAAGGGTTGAGGTTGGGAAGTCTTTTCGACACGAGTAAATGTATTTTTTCTTCCATATTTTAAGCTTAGGACAATCTTTAGTGGATATGGTATGATACTAAAACGAGAAAACAACTTTTCAGATCGAGTTAACGACCCTGTCACAATGGGCAAAAAAGTTCCTATGTTAACACCTATGGATTTTGAGTGAAAAATGGCCCGGAAGCGAAAGTGAAAAAAATTCGTATTTTAACCATTTATATGTGTAAGACTCTTAAACTTGAGCGTTTCCTTACAGATTCGTCGAAAAACATCGAAAGAAACAAAGGTTTTTCAAATAGTGATTCGGATGCCTCCACGAGGGTCTTTTCGTAAGGGTTGAGGTTGTGAAGTCTTTTCGACACGAGTAAATGTGTTTTTTCTTCCATATTTTAAGCTTAGGACAATCTTTAGTGGATATGGTATGATACTAAAACGAGAAAACAACTTTTCAGATCGAGTTAACGACCCTGTCCCAATGGGCAAAAAAGTTCCTATGTTAACACCTATGGATTTTGAGTGAAAAATGGCCCGGAAGCGAAAGTGAAAAAAATTCGTATTTTAACCATTTATATGTGTAAGACTCTTAAACTTGAGCGTTTCCTTACAGATTCGTCGAAAAACATCGAAAGAAACAAAGGTCTTTCACATAGTCATTCGGGTGCCTCCACGAGGGTCTTTTCGTAAGGGTTGAGGTTGGGAAGTCTTTTCGACACGAGTAAATGTATTTTTTCTTCCATATTTTAACCTTAGGACAATCTTTTGTGGATATGGTATGATACTAAAACAAGAAAACAACTTTTCAGATCGAGTTAACGACCCTGTCCCAATGGGCAAAAAAGTTCCTATGTTAACACCTATGGATTTTGAGTGAAAAATGGCCCGGAAGCGAAAGTGAAAAAAATTCGTATTTTAACCATTTATATGTGTAAGACTCTTAAACTTGAGCGTTTCCTTACAGATTCGTCGAAAAACATCGAAAGAAATAAAGGTTTTTCAAATAGTGATTCGGATGCCTCCACGAGGGTCTTTTCGTAAGGGTTGAGGTTGTGAAGTCTTTTCGACACGAGTAAATGTTTTTTTTCTTCCATATTTTAAGCTTAGGACAATCTTTTGTGGATATGGTATGATACTAAAACGAGAAAACAACTTTTCAGATCGAGTTAACGACCCTGTCCCAATGGGCAAAAAAGTTCCTATGTTAACACCTATGGATTTTGAGTGAAAAATGGCCCGGAAGCGAAAGTGAAAAAAATTCGTATTTTAACCATTTATATGTGTAAGACTCTTAAACTTGAGCGTTTCCTTACAGATTCGTCGAAAAACATCGAAAGAAACAAAGGTCTTTCACATAGAAATTCGGGTGCCTCCACGAGGGTCTTTTCGTAAGGGTTGAGGTTGGGAAGTCTTTTCGACACGAGTAAATGTATTTTTTCTTCCATATTTTAACCTTAGGACAATCTTTAGTGGATATGGTATGATACTAAAACGAGAAAACAACTTTTCAGATCGAGTTAACGACCCTGTCCCAATGGGCAAAAAAGTTCCTATGTTAACACCTATGGATTTTGATTGAAAAATGGCCCGGAAGCGAAATTGAAAAAAATTCGTATTTTAACCATTTATATGTGTAAGACTCTTAAACTTGAGCGTTTCCTTACAGATTCGTCGAAAAAAATCGAAAGAAACAAAGGTTTTTCACATAGTCATTCGGGTGCCTCCACGAGGGTCTTTTCGTAAGGGTTGAGGTTGTGAAGTCTTTTCGACACGAGTAAATGTGTTTTTTCTTCCATATTTTAAGCTTAGGACAATCTTTTGTGGATATGGTATGATACTAAAACGAGAAAACAACTTTTCAGATCGAGTTAACGACCCTGTCCCAATGGGCAAAAAAGTTCCTATGTTAACACCTATGGATTTTGAGTGAAAAATGGCCCCGAAGCGAAAGTGAAAAAAATTCGTATTTTAACCATTTATATGTGTAAGACTCTTAAACTTGAGCGTTTCCTTACAGATTCGTCGAAAAACATCGAAAGAAACAAAGGTTTTTCAAATAGTGATTCGGATGCCTCCACGAGGGTCTTTTCGTAAGGGTTGAGGTTGTGAAGTCTTTTCGACACGAGTAAATGTTTTTTTTCTTCCATATTTTAAGCTTAGGACAATCTTTTGTGGATATGGTATGATACTAAAACGAGAAAACAACTTTTCAGATCGAGTTAACGACCCTGTCCCAATGGGCAAAAAAGTTCCTATGTTAACACCTATGGATTTTGAGTGAAAAATGGCCCCGAAGCGAAAGTGAAAAAAATTCGTATTTTAACCATTTATATGTGTAAGACTCTTAAACTTGAGCGTTTCCTTACAGATTCGTCGAAAAACATCGAAAGAAACAAAGGTCTTTCACATAGTCATTCGGGTGCCTCCACGAGGGTCTTTTCGTAAGGGTTGAGGTTGGGAAGTCTTTTCGACACGAGTAAATGTATTTTTTCTTCCATATTTTAAGCTTAGGACAATCTTTAGTGGATATGGTATGATACTAAAACGAGAAAACAACTTTTCAGATCGAGTTAACGACCCTGTCACAATGGGCAAAAAAGTTCCTATGTTAACACCTATGGATTTTGAGTGAAAAATGGCCCGGAAGCGAAAGTGAAAAAAATTCGTATTTTAACCATTTATATGTGTAAGACTCTTAAACTTGAGCGTTTCCTTACAGATTCGTCGAAAAACATCGAAAGAAACAAAGGTTTTTCAAATAGTGATTCGGATGCCTCCACGAGGGTCTTTTCGTAAGGGTTGAGGTTGTGAAGTCTTTTCGACACGAGTAAATGTGTTTTTTCTTCCATATTTTAAGCTTAGGACAATCTTTAGTGGATATGGTATGATACTAAAACGAGAAAACAACTTTTCAGATCGAGTTAACGACCCTGTCCCAATGGGCAAAAAAGTTCCTATGTTAACACCTATGGATTTTGAGTGAAAAATGGCCCGGAAGCGAAAGTGAAAAAAATTCGTATTTTAACCATTTATATGTGTAAGACTCTTAAACTTGAGCGTTTCCTTACAGATTCGTCGAAAAACATCGAAAGAAACAAAGGTCTTTCACATAGTCATTCGGGTGCCTCCACGAGGGTCTTTTCGTAAGGGTTGAGGTTGGGAAGTCTTTTCGACACGAGTAAATGTATTTTTTCTTCCATATTTTAACCTTAGGACAATCTTTTGTGGATATGGTATGATACTAAAACAAGAAAACAACTTTTCAGATCGAGTTAACGACCCTGTCCCAATGGGCAAAAAAGTTCCTATGTTAACACCTATGGATTTTGAGTGAAAAATGGCCCGGAAGCGAAAGTGAAAAAAATTCGTATTTTAACCATTTATATGTGTAAGACTCTTAAACTTGAGCGTTTCCTTACAGATTCGTCGAAAAACATCGAAAGAAATAAAGGTTTTTCAAATAGTGATTCGGATGCCTCCACGAGGGTCTTTTCGTAAGGGTTGAGGTTGTGAAGTCTTTTCGACACGAGTAAATGTTTTTTTTCTTCCATATTTTAAGCTTAGGACAATCTTTTGTGGATATGGTATGATACTAAAACGAGAAAACAACTTTTCAGATCGAGTTAACGACCCTGTCCCAATGGGCAAAAAAGTTCCTATGTTAACACCTATGGATTTTGAGTGAAAAATGGCCCGGAAGCGAAAGTGAAAAAAATTCGTATTTTAACCATTTATATGTGTAAGACTCTTAAACTTGAGCGTTTCCTTACAGATTCGTCGAAAAACATCGAAAGAAACAAAGGTCTTTCACATAGAAATTCGGGTGCCTCCACGAGGGTCTTTTCGTAAGGGTTGAGGTTGGGAAGTCTTTTCGACACGAGTAAATGTATTTTTTCTTCCATATTTTAACCTTAGGACAATCTTTAGTGGATATGGTATGATACTAAAACGAGAAAACAACTTTTCAGATCGAGTTAACGACCCTGTCCCAATGGGCAAAAAAGTTCCTATGTTAACACCTATGGATTTTGATTGAAAAATGGCCCGGAAGCGAAATTGAAAAAAATTCGTATTTTAACCATTTATATGTGTAAGACTCTTAAACTTGAGCGTTTCCTTACAGATTCGTCGAAAAAAATCGAAAGAAACAAAGGTTTTTCACATAGTCATTCGGGTGCCTCCACGAGGGTCTTTTCGTAAGGGTTGAGGTTGTGAAGTCTTTTCGACACGAGTAAATGTGTTTTTTCTTCCATATTTTAAGCTTAGGACAATCTTTTGTGGATATGGTATGATACTAAAACGAGAAAACAACTTTTCAGATCGAGTTAACGACCCTGTCCCAATGGGCAAAAAAGTTCCTATGTTAACACCTATGGATTTTGAGTGAAAAATGGCCCCGAAGCGAAAGTGAAAAAAATTCGTATTTTAACCATTTATATGTGTAAGACTCTTAAACTTGAGCGTTTCCTTACAGATTCGTCGAAAAACATCGAAAGAAACAAAGGTTTTTCAAATAGTGATTCGGATGCCTCCACGAGGGTCTTTTCGTAAGGGTTGAGGTTGTGAAGTCTTTTCGACACGAGTAAATGTTTTTTTTCTTCCATATTTTAAGCTTAGGACAATCTTTTGTGGATATGGTATGATACTAAAACGAGAAAACAACTTTTCAGATCGAGTTAACGACCCTGTCCCAATGGGCAAAAAAGTTCCTATGTTAACAGCTATGGATTTTGAGTGAAAAATGGCCCGGAAGCGAAAGTGAAAAAAATTCGTATTTTAACCATTTATATGTGTAAGACTCTTAAACTTGAGCGTTTCCTTACAGATTCGTCGAAAAACATCGATAGAAACAAAGGTTTTTCACATAGAAATTCGGGTGCCTCCACGAGGGTCTTTTCGTAAGGGTTGAGGTTGGGAAGTCTTTTCGACACGAGTAAATGTTTTTTTTCTTCCATATTTTAACCTTAGGACAATCTTTAGTGGATATGGTATGATACTAAAACGAGAAAACAACTTTTCAGATCGAGTTAACGACCCTGTCCCAATGGGCAAAAAAGTTCCTATGTTAACACCTATGGATTTTGAGTGAAAAATGGCCCGGAAGCGAAAGTGAAAAAAATTCGTATTTTAACCATTTATATGTGTAAGACTCTTAAACTTGAGCGTTTCCTTACAGATTCGTCGAAAAACATCGAAAGAAACAAAGGTCTTTCACATAGAAATTCGGGTGCCTCCACGAGGGTCTTTTCGTAAGGGTTGAGGTTGGGAAGTCTTTTCGACACGAGTAAATGTATTTTTTCTTCCATATTTTAACCTTAGGACAATCTTTAGTGGATATGGTATGATACTAAAACGAGAAAACAACTTTTCAGATCGAGTTAACGACCCTGTCACAATGGGCAAAAAAGTTCCTATGTTAACACCTTTGGATTTTGAGTGAAAATGGCCCCGAAGCGAAATTGAAAAAAATTCGTATTTTAACCATTTATATGTGTAAGACTCTTAAACTTGAGCGTTTCCTTACAGATTCGTCGAAAAACATCGAAAGAAACAAAGGTTTTTCAAATAGTGATTCGGATGCCTCCACGAGGGTCTTTTCGTAAGGGTTGAGGTTGTGAAGTCTTTTCGACACGAGTAAATGTTTTTTTTCTTCCATATTTTAAGCTTAGGACAATCTTTTGTGGATATGGTATGATACTAAAACGAGAAAACAACTTTTCAGATCGAGTTAACGACCCTGTCCCAATGGGCAAAAAAGTTCCTATGTTAACAGCTATGGATTTTGAGTGAAAAATGGCCCGGAAGCGAAAGTGAAAAAAATTCGTATTTTAACCATTTATATGTGTAAGACTCTTAAACTTGAGCGTTTCCTTACAGATTCGTCGAAAAACATCGATAGAAACAAAGGTTTTTCACATAGAAATTCGGGTGCCTCCACGAGGGTCTTTTCGTAAGGGTTGAGGTTGGGAAGTCTTTTCGACACGAGTAAATGTTTTTTTTCTTCCATATTTTAACCTTAGGACAATCTTTAGTGGATATGGTATGATACTAAAACGAGAAAACAACTTTTCAGATCGAGTTAACGACCCTGTCCCAATGGGCAAAAAAGTTCCTATGTTAACACCTATGGATTTTGAGTGAAAAATGGCCCGGAAGCGAAAGTGAAAAAAATTCGTATTTTAACCATTTATATGTGTAAGACTCTTAAACTTGAGCGTTTCCTTACAGATTCGTCGAAAAACATCGAAAGAAACAAAGGTCTTTCACATAGAAATTCGGGTGCCTCCACGAGGGTCTTTTCGTAAGGGTTGAGGTTGGGAAGTCTTTTCGACACGAGTAAATGTATTTTTTCTTCCATATTTTAACCTTAGGACAATCTTTAGTGGATATGGTATGATACTAAAACGAGAAAACAACTTTTCAGATCG
This sequence comes from Cucurbita pepo subsp. pepo, assembly GCF_057944985.1. NCBI lineage: Eukaryota > Viridiplantae > Streptophyta > Magnoliopsida > Cucurbitales > Cucurbitaceae > Cucurbita > Cucurbita pepo. Next base: position 402,221 of record NC_141811.1, on the reverse strand, counting down.
AGTTAACGACCCTGTCACAATGGGCAAAAAAGTTCCTATGTTAACACCTTTGGATTTTGAGTGAAAATGGCCCCGAAGCGAAATTGAAAAAAATTCGTATTTTAACCATTTATATGTGTAAGACTCTTAAACTTGAGCGTTTCCTTACAGATTCGTCGAAAAACATCGAAAGAAACAAAGGTTTTTCAAATAGTGATTCGGATGCCTCCACGAGGGTCTTTTCGTAAGGGTTGAGGTTGTGAAGTCTTTTCGACACGAGTAAATGTTTTTTTTCTTCCATATTTTAAGCTTAGGACAATCTTTTGTGGATATGGTATGATACTAAAACGAGAAAACAACTTTTCAGATCGAGTTAACGACCCTGTCCCAATGGGCAAAAAAGTTCCTATGTTAACACCTATGGATTTTGAGTGCAAAATGGCCCGGAAGCGAAAGTGAAAAAAATTCGTATTTTAACCATTTATATGTGTAAGACTCTTAAACTTGAGCGTTTCCTTACAGATTCGTCGAAAAACATCGAAAGAAACAAAGGTCTTTCACATAGTCATTCGGGTGCCTCCACGAGGGTCTTTTCGTAAGGGTTGAGGTTGGGAAGTCTTTTCGACACGAGTAAATGTATTTTTTCTTCCATATTTTAACCTTAGGACAATCTTTAGTGGATATGGTATGATACTAAAACGAGAAAACAACTTTTCAGATCGAGTTAACGATCCTGTCACAATGGGCAAAAAAGTTCCTATGTTAACACCTTTGGATTTTGAGTGAAAAATGGCCCGGAAGCGAAAGTGAAAAAAATTCGTATTTTAACCATTTATATGTGTAAGACTCTTAAACTTGAGCGTTTCCTTACAGATTCGTTGAAAAACATCGAAAGAAATAAAGGTTTTTCAAATAGTAATTCGGATGCCTCCACGAGGGTCTTTTCGTAAGGGTTGAGGTTGTGAAGTCTTTTCGACACGAGTAAATGTTTTTTTTCTTCCATATTTTAAGCTTAGGACAATCTTAAGTGGATATGGTATGATACTAAAACAAGAAAACAACTTTTCAGATCGAGTTAACGACCCTGTCCCAATGGGCAAAAAAGTTCCTATGTTAACACCTATGGATTTTGAGTGAAAAATGGCCCGGAAGCGAAAGTGAAAAAAAATCGTATTTTAACCATTTATATGTGTAAGACTCTTAAACTTGAGCGTTTCCTTACAGATTCGTCGAAAAACATCGAAAGAAACAAAGGTTTTTCAAATAGTGATTCGGATGCCTCCACGAGGGTCTTTTCGTAAGGGTTGAGGTTGTGAAGTCTTTTCGACACGAGTAAATGTTTTTTTTCTTCCATATTTTAAGCTTAGGACAATCTTTTGTGGATATGGTATGATACTAAAACGAGAAAACAACTTTTCAGATCGAGTTAACGACCCTGTCCCAATGGGCAAAAAAGTTCCTATGTTAACACCTATGGATTTTGAGTGAAAAATGGCCCGGAAGCGAAAGTGAAAAAAATTCGTATTTTAACCATTTATATGTGTAAGACTCTTAAACTTGAGCGTTTCCTTACAGATTCGTCGAAAAACATCGAAAGAAACAAAGGTCTTTCACATAGAAATTCGGGTGCCTCCACGAGGGTCTTTTCGTAAGGGTTGAGGTTGGGAAGTCTTTTCGACACGAGTAAATGTATTTTTTCTTCCATATTTTAACCTTAGGACAATCTTTAGTGGATATGGTATGATACTAAAACGAGAAAACAACTTTTCAGATCGAGTTAACGACCCTGTCCCAATGGGCAAAAAAGTTCCTATGTTAACACCTATGGATTTTGATTGAAAAATGGCCCGGAAGCGAAATTGAAAAAAATTCGTATTTTAACCATTTATATGTGTAAGACTCTTAAACTTGAGCGTTTCCTTACAGATTCGTCGAAAAAAATCGAAAGAAACAAAGGTTTTTCACATAGTCATTCGGGTGCCTCCACGAGGGTCTTTTCGTAAGGGTTGAGGTTGTGAAGTCTTTTCGACACGAGTAAATGTGTTTTTTCTTCCATATTTTAAGCTTAGGACAATCTTTTGTGGATATGGTATGATACTAAAACGAGAAAACAACTTTTCAGATCGAGTTAACGACCCTGTCCCAATGGGCAAAAAAGTTCCTATGTTAACACCTATGGATTTTGAGTGAAAAATGGCCCCGAAGCGAAAGTGAAAAAAATTCGTATTTTAACCATTTATATGTGTAAGACTCTTAAACTTGAGCGTTTCCTTACAGATTCGTCGAAAAACATCGAAAGAAACAAAGGTTTTTCAAATAGTGATTCGGATGCCTCCACGAGGGTCTTTTCGTAAGGGTTGAGGTTGTGAAGTCTTTTCGACACGAGTAAATGTTTTTTTTCTTCCATATTTTAAGCTTAGGACAATCTTTTGTGGATATGGTATGATACTAAAACGAGAAAACAACTTTTCAGATCGAGTTAACGACCCTGTCCCAATGGGCAAAAAAGTTCCTATGTTAACAGCTATGGATTTTGAGTGAAAAATGGCCCGGAAGCGAAAGTGAAAAAAATTCGTATTTTAACCATTTATATGTGTAAGACTCTTAAACTTGAGCGTTTCCTTACAGATTCGTCGAAAAACATCGATAGAAACAAAGGTTTTTCACATAGAAATTCGGGTGCCTCCACGAGGGTCTTTTCGTAAGGGTTGAGGTTGGGAAGTCTTTTCGACACGAGTAAATGTTTTTTTTCTTCCATATTTTAACCTTAGGACAATCTTTAGTGGATATGGTATGATACTAAAACGAGAAAACAACTTTTCAGATCGAGTTAACGACCCTGTCCCAATGGGCAAAAAAGTTCCTATGTTAACACCTATGGATTTTGATTGAAAAATGGCCCGGAAGCGAAATTGAAAAAAATTCGTATTTTAACCATTTATATGTGTAAGACTCTTAAACTTGAGCGTTTCCTTACAGATTCGTCGAAAAACATCGAAAGAAACAAAGGTTTTTCACATAGTCATTCGGGTGCCTCCACGAGGGTCTTTTCGTAAGGGTTGAGGTTGTGAAGTCTTTTCGACACGAGTAAATGTGTTTTTTCTTCCATATTTTAAGCTTAGGACAATCTTTTGTGGATATGGTATGATACTAAAACGAGAAAACAACTTTTCAGATCGAGTTAACGACCCTGTCCCAATGGGCAAAAAAGTTCCTATGTTAACACCTATGGATTTTGAGTGAAAAATGGCCCGGAAGCGAAAGTGAAAAAAATTCGTATTTTAACCATTTATATGTGTAAGACTCTTAAACTTGAGCATTTCCTTACAGATTCGTCGAAAAACATCGAAAGAAACAAAGGTCTTTCACATAGTCATTCGGGTGCCTCCACGAGGGTCTTTTCGTAAGGGTTGAGGTTGGGAAGTCTTTTCGACACGAGTAAATGTATTTTTTCTTCCATATTTTAACCTTAGGACAATCTTTAGTGGATATGGTATGATACTAAAACGAGAAAACAACTTTTCAGATCGAGTTAACGACCCTGTCACAATGGGCAAAAAAGTTCCTATGTTAACACCTATGGATTTTGAGTGAAAAATGGCCCGGAAGCGAAAGTGAAAAAAATTCGTATTTTAACCATTTATATGTGTAAGACTCTTAAACTTGAGCGTTTCCTTACAGATTCGTCGAAAAACATCGAAAGAAACAAAGGTTTTTCAAATAGTGATTCGGATGCCTCCACGAGGGTCTTTTCGTAAGGGTTGAGGTTGTGAAGTCTTTTCGACACGAGTAAATGTGTTTTTTCTTCCATATTTTAAGCTTAGGACAATCTTTAGTGGATATGGTATGATACTAAAACGAGAAAACAACTTTTCAGATCGAGTTAACGACCCTGTCCCAATGGGCAAAAAAGTTCCTATGTTAACACCTATGGATTTTGATTGAAAAATGGCCCGGAAGCGAAATTGAAAAAAATTCGTATTTTAACCATTTATATGTGTAAGACTCTTAAACTTGAGCGTTTCCTTACAGATTCGTCGAAAAAAATCGAAAGAAACAAAGGTTTTTCACATAGTCATTCGGGTGCCTCCACGAGGGTCTTTTCGTAAGGGTTGAGGTTGTGAAGTCTTTTCGACACGAGTAAATGTGTTTTTTCTTCCATATTTTAAGCTTAGGACATTCTTTTGTGGATATGGTATGATACTAAAACGAGAAAACAACTTTTCAGATCGAGTTAACGACCCTGTCCCAATGGGCAAAAAAGTTCCTATGTTAACACCTATGGATTTTGAGTGAAAAATGGCCCCGAAGCGAAAGTGAAAAAAATTCGTATTTTAACCATTTATATGTGTAAGACTCTTAAACTTGAGCGTTTCCTTACAGATTCGTCGAAAAACATCGAAAGAAACAAAGGTTTTTCAAATAGTGATTCGGATGCCTCCACGAGGGTCTTTTCGTAAGGGTTGAGGTTGTGAAGTCTTTTCGACACGAGTAAATGTTTTTTTTCTTCCATATTTTAAGCTTAGGACAATCTTTTGTGGATATGGTATGATACTAAAACGAGAAAACAACTTTTCAGATCGAGTTAACGACCCTGTCCCAATGGGCAAAAAAGTTCCTATGTTAACACCTATGGATTTTGAGTGAAAAATGGCCCGGAAGCGAAAGTGAAAAAAATTCGTATTTTAACCATTTATATGTGTAAGACTCTTAAACTTGAGCGTTTCCTTACAGATTCGTCGAAAAACATCGATAGAAACAAAGGTTTTTCACATAGAAATTCGGGTGCCTCCACGAGGGTCTTTTCGTAAGGGTTGAGGTTGGGAAGTCTTTTCGACACGAGTAAATGTTTTTTTTCTTCCATATTTTAACCTTAGGACAATCTTTAGTGGATATGGTATGATACTAAAACGAGAAAACAACTTTTCAGATCGAGTTAACGACCCTGTCCCAATGGGCAAAAAAGTTCCTATGTTAACACCTATGGATTTTGATTGAAAAATGGCCCGGAAGCGAAATTGAAAAAAATTCGTATTTTAACCATTTATATGTGTAAGACTCTTAAACTTGAGCGTTTCCTTACAGATTCGTCGAAAAACATCGAAAGAAACAAAGGTTTTTCACATAGTCATTCGGGTGCCTCCACGAGGGTCTTTTCGTAAGGGTTGAGGTTGTGAAGTCTTTTCGACACGAGTAAATGTGTTTTTTCTTCCATATTTTAAGCTTAGGACAATCTTTTGTGGATATGGTATGATACTAAAACGAGAAAACAACTTTTCAGATCGAGTTAACGACCCTGTCCCAATGGGCAAAAAAGTTCCTATGTTAACACCTATGGATTTTGAGTGAAAAATGGCCCGGAAGCGAAAGTGAAAAAAATTCGTATTTTAACCATTTATATGTGTAAGACTCTTAAACTTGAGCGTTTCCTTACAGATTCGTCGAAAAACATCGAAAGAAACAAAGGTCTTTCACATAGTCATTCGGGTGCCTCCACGAGGGTCTTTTCGTAAGGGTTGAGGTTGGGAAGTCTTTTCGACACGAGTAAATGTATTTTTTCTTCCATATTTTAACCTTAGGACAATCTTTAGTGGATATGGTATGATACTAAAACGAGAAAACAACTTTTCAGATCGAGTTAACGACCCTGTCACAATGGGCAAAAAAGTTCCTATGTTAACACCTATGGATTTTGAGTGAAAAATGGCCCGGAAGCGAAAGTGAAAAAAATTCGTATTTTAACCATTTATATGTGTAAGACTCTTAAACTTGAGCGTTTCCTTACAGATTCGTCGAAAAACATCGAAAGAAACAAAGGTTTTTCAAATAGTGATTCGGATGCCTCCACGAGGGTCTTTTCGTAAGGGTTGAGGTTGTGAAGTCTTTTCGACACGAGTAAATGTGTTTTTTCTTCCATATTTTAAGCTTAGGACAATCTTTAGTGGATATGGTATGATACTAAAACGAGAAAACAACTTTTCAGATCGAGTTAACGACCCTGTCCCAATGGGCAAAAAAGTTCCTATGTTAACACCTATGGATTTTGAGTGAAAAATGGCCCGGAAGCGAAAGTGAAAAAAATTCGTATTTTAACCATTTATATGTGTAAGACTCTTAAACTTGAGCGTTTCCTTACAGATTCGTCGAAAAACATCGAAAGAAACAAAGGTCTTTCACATAGTCATTCGGGTGCCTCCACGAGGGTCTTTTCGTAAGGGTTGAGGTTGGGAAGTCTTTTCGACACGAGTAAATGTATTTTTTCTTCCATATTTTAACCTTAGGACAATCTTTTGTGGATATGGTATGATACTAAAACGAGAAAACAACTTTTCAGATTGAGTTAACGACCCTGTCCCAATGGGCAAAAAAGTTCCTATGTTAACACCTATGGATTTTGATTGAAAAATGGCCCGGAAGCGAAATTGAAAAAAATTCGTATTTTAACCATTTATATGTGTAAGACTCTTAAACTTGAGCGTTTCCTTACAGATTCGTCGAAAAAAATCGAAAGAAACAAAGGTTTTTCACATAGTCATTCGGGTGCCTCCACGAGGGTCTTTTCGTAAGGGTTGAGGTTGTGAAGTCTTTTCGACACGAGTAAATGTGTTTTTTCTTCCATATTTTAAGCTTAGGACAATCTTAAGTGGATATGGTATGATACTAAAACAAGAAAACAACTTTTCAGATCGAGTTAACGACCCTGTCCCAATGGGCAAAAAAGTTCCTATGTTAACACCTATGGATTTTGAGTGAAAAATGGCCCCGAAGCGAAAGTGAAAAAAATTCGTATTTTAACCATTTATATGTGTAAGACTCTTAAACTTGAGCGTTTCCTTACAGATTCGTCGAAAAACATCGAAAGAAACAAAGGTCTTTCACATAGAAATTCGGGTGCCTCCACGAGGGTCTTTTCGTAAGGGTTGAGGTTGGGAAGTCTTTTCGACACGAGTAAATGTTTTTTTTCTTCCATATTTTAAGCTTAGGACAATCTTTTGTGGATATGGTATGATACTAAAACGAGAAAACAACTTTTCAGATCGAGTTAACGACCCTGTCACAATGGGCAAAAAAGTTCCTATGTTAACACCTTTGGATTTTGAGTGAAAATGGCCCGGAAGCGAAATTGAAAAAAATTCGTATTTTAACCATTTATATGTGTAAGACTCTTAAACTTGAGCGTTTCCTTACAGATTCGTCGAAAAACATCGAAAGAAACAAAGGTTTTTCAAATAGTGATTCGGATGCCTCCACGAGGGACTTTTCGTAAGGGTTGAGGTTGTGAAGTCTTTTCGACACGAGTAAATGTTTTTTTTCTTCCATATTTTAAGCTTAGGACAATCTTTTGTGGATATGGTATGATACTAAAACGAGAAAATAACTTTTCAGATCGAGTTAACGACCCTGTCCCAATGGGCAAAAAAGTTCCTATGTTAACACCTATGGATTTTGAGTGAAAAATGGCCCGGAAGCGAAAGTGAAAAAAATTCGTATTTTAACCATTTATATGTGTAAGACTCTTAAAGTTGAGCGTTTCCTTACAGATTCGTCGAAAAACATCGAAAGAAACAAAGGTCTTTCACATAGTCATTCGGGTGCCTCCACGAGGGTCTTTTCGTAAGGGTTGAGGTTGGGAAGTCTTTTCGACACGACTAAATGTATTTTTTCTTCCATATTTTAACCTTAGGACAATCTTTAGTGGATATGGTATGATACTAAAACGAGAAAACAACTTTTCAGATCGAGTTAACGATCCTGTCACAATGGGCAAAAAAGTTCCTATGTTAACACCTTTGGATTTTGAGTGAAAAATGGCCCGGAAGCGAAAGTGAAAAAAATTCGTATTTTAACCATTTATATGTGTAAGACTCTTAAACTTGAGCGTTTCCTTACAGATTCGTTGAAAAACATCGAAAGAAATAAAGGTTTTTCAAATAGTAATTCGGATGCCTCCACGAGGGTCTTTTCGTAAGGGTTGAGGTTGTGAAGTCTTTTCGACACGAGTAAATGTTTTTTTTCTTCCATATTTTAAGCTTAGGACAATCTTAAGTGGATATGGTATGATACTAAAACAAGAAAACAACTTTTCAGATCGAGTTAACGACCCTGTCCCAATGGGCAAAAAAGTTCCTATGTTAACACCTATGGATTTTGAGTGAAAAATGGCCCGGAAGCGAAAGTGAAAAAAATTCGTATTTTAACCATTTATATGTGTAAGACTCTTAAACTTGAGCGTTTCCTTACAGATTCGTCGAAAAACATCGAAAGAAACAAAGGTCTTTCACATAGTCATTCGGGTGCCTCCACGAGGGTCTTTTCGTAAGGGTTGAGGTTGGGAAGTCTTTTCGACACGAGTAAATGTATTTTTTCTTCCATATTTTAACCTTAGGACAATCTTTTGTGGATATGGTATGATACTAAAACGAGAAAACAACTTTTCAGATTGAGTTAACGACCCTGTCCCAATGGGCAAAAAAGTTCCTATGTTAACACCTATGGATTTTGATTGAAAAATGGCCCGGAAGCGAAATTGAAAAAAATTCGTATTTTAACCATTTATATGTGTAAGACTCTTAAACTTGAGCGTTTCCTTACAGATTCGTCGAAAAAAATCGAAAGAAACAAAGGTTTTTCACATAGTCATTCGGGTGCCTCCACGAGGGTCTTTTCGTAAGGGTTGAGGTTGTGAAGTCTTTTCGACACGAGTAAATGTGTTTTTTCTTCCATATTTTAAGCTTAGGACAATCTTAAGTGGATATGGTATGATACTAAAACAAGAAAACAACTTTTCAGATCGAGTTAACGACCCTGTCCCAATGGGCAAAAAAGTTCCTATGTTAACACCTATGGATTTTGAGTGAAAAATGGCCCCGAAGCGAAAGTGAAAAAAATTCGTATTTTAACCATTTATATGTGTAAGACTCTTAAACTTGAGCGTTTCCTTACAGATTCGTCGAAAAACATCGAAAGAAACAAAGGTCTTTCACATAGAAATTCGGGTGCCTCCACGAGGGTCTTTTCGTAAGGGTTGAGGTTGGGAAGTCTTTTCGACACGAGTAAATGTTTTTTTTCTTCCATATTTTAAGCTTAGGACAATCTTTTGTGGATATGGTATGATACTAAAACGAGAAAACAACTTTTCAGATCGAGTTAACGACCCTGTCACAATGGGCAAAAAAGTTCCTATGTTAACACCTTTGGATTTTGAGTGAAAATGGCCCGGAAGCGAAATTGAAAAAAATTCGTATTTTAACCATTTATATGTGTAAGACTCTTAAACTTGAGCGTTTCCTTACAGATTCGTCGAAAAACATCGAAAGAAACAAAGGTTTTTCAAATAGTGATTCGGATGCCTCCACGAGGGACTTTTCGTAAGGGTTGAGGTTGTGAAGTCTTTTCGACACGAGTAAATGTTTTTTTTCTTCCATATTTTAAGCTTAGGACAATCTTTTGTGGATATGGTATGATACTAAAACGAGAAAATAACTTTTCAGATCGAGTTAACGACCCTGTCCCAATGGGCAAAAAAGTTCCTATGTTAACACCTATGGATTTTGAGTGAAAAATGGCCCCGAAGCGAAAGTGAAAAAAATTCGTATTTTAACCATTTATATGTGTAAGACTCTTAAAGTTGAGCGTTTCCTTACAGATTCGTCGAAAAACATCGAAAGAAACAAAGGTCTTTCACATAGTCATTCGGGTGCCTCCACGAGGGTCTTTTCGTAAGGGTTGAGGTTGGGAAGTCTTTTCGACACGACTAAATGTATTTTTTCTTCCATATTTTAACCTTAGGACAATCTTTAGTGGATATGGTATGATACTAAAACGAGAAAACAACTTTTCAGATCGAGTTAACGATCCTGTCACAATGGGCAAAAAAGTTCCTATGTTAACACCTTTGGATTTTGAGTGAAAAATGGCCCGGAAGCGAAAGTGAAAAAAATTCGTATTTTAACCATTTATATGTGTAAGACTCTTAAACTTGAGCGTTTCCTTACAGATTCGTTGAAAAACATCGAAAGAAATAAAGGTTTTTCAAATAGTAATTCGGATGCCTCCACGAGGGTCTTTTCGTAAGGGTTGAGGTTGTGAAGTCTTTTCGACACGAGTAAATGTGTTTTTTCTTCCATATTTTAAGCTTAGGACAATCTTAAGTGGATATGGTATGATACTAAAACAAGAAAACAACTTTTCAGATCGAGTTAACGACCCTGTCCCAATGGGCAAAAAAGTTCCTATGTTAACACCTATGGATTTTGAGTGAAAAATGGCCCGGAAGCGAAAGTGAAAAAAATTCGTATTTTAACCATTTATATGTGTAAGACTCTTAAACTTGAGCGTTTCCTTACAGATTCGTCGAAAAACATCGAAAGAAACAAAGGTTTTTCAAATAGTGATTCGGATGCCTCCACGAGGGTCTTTTCGTAAGGGTTGAGGTTGTGAAGTCTTTTCGACACGAGTAAATGTTTTTTTTCTTCCATATTTTAAGCTTAGGACAATCTTTTGTGGATATGGTATGATACTAAAACGAGAAAACAACTTTTCAGATCGAGTTAACGACCCTGTCCCAATGGGCAAAAAAGTTCCTATGTTAACACCTATGGATTTTGAGTGAAAAATGGCCCGGAAGCGAATGGGAAAAAATTCGTATTTTAACCATTTATATGTGTAAGACTCTTAAACTTGAGCGTTTCCTTACAGATTCGTCGAAAAACATCGAAAGAAACAAAGGTCTTTCACATAGAAATTCGGGTGCCTCCACGAGGGTCTTTTCGTAAGGGTTGAGGTTGGGAAGTCTTTTCGACACGAGTAAATGTTTTTTTTCTTCCATATTTTAAGCTTAGGACAATCTTTTGTGGATATGGTATGATACTAAAACGAGAAAACAACTTTTCAGATCGAGTTAACGACCCTGTCCCAATGGGCAAAAAAGTTCCTATGTTAACACCTATGGATTTTGATTGAAAAATGGCCCGGAAGCGAAATTGAAAAAAATTCGTATTTTAACCATTTATATGTGTAAGACTCTTAAACTTGAGCGTTTCCTTACAGATTCGTCGAAAAACATCGAAAGAAACAAAGGTCTTTCACATAGAAATTCGGGTGCCTCCACGAGGGTCTTTTCGTAAGGGTTGAGGTTGGGAAGTCTTTTCGACACGAGTAAATGTTTTTTTTCTTCCATATTTTAAGCTTAGGACAATCTTTTGTGGATATGGTATGATACTAAAACGAGAAAACAACTTTTCAGATCGAGTTAACGACCCTGTCACAATGGGCAAAAAAGTTCCTATGTTAACACCTATGGATTTTGAGTGAAAAATGGCCCCGAAGCGAAAGTGAAAAAAATTCGTATTTTAACCATTTATATGTGTAAGACTCTTAAACTTGAGCGTTTCCTTACAGATTCGTCGAAAAACATCGAAAGAAACAAAGGTTTTTCAAATAGTGATTCGGATGCCTCCACGAGGGTCTTTTCGTAAGGGTTGAGGTTGTGAAGTCTTTTCGACACGAGTAAATGTTTTTTTTCTTCCATATTTTAAGCTTAGGACAATCTTTTGTGGATATGGTATGATACTAAAACGAGAAAACAACTTTTCAGATCGAGTTAACGACCCTGTCCCAATGGGCAAAAAAGTTCCTATGTTAACAGCTATGGATTTTGAGTGAAAAATGGCCCGGAAGCGAAAGTGAAAAAAATTCGTATTTTAACCATTTATATGTGTAAGACTCTTAAACTTGAGCGTTTCCTTACAGATTCGTCGAAAAACATCGATAGAAACAAAGGTTTTTCACATAGTCATTCGGGTGCCTCCACGAGGGTCTTTTCGTAAGGGTTGAGGTTGTGAAGTCTTTTCGACACGAGTAAATGTGTTTTTTCTTCCATATTTTAAGCTTAGGACAATCTTTTGTGGATATGGTATGATACTAAAACGAGAAAACAACTTTTCAGATCGAGTTAACGACCCTGTCCCAATGGGCAAAAAAGTTCCTATGTTAACACCTATGGATTTTGAGTGAAAAATGGCCCGGAAGCGAAAGTGAAAAAAATTCGTATTTTAACCATTTATATGTGTAAGACTCTTAAACTTGAGCGTTTCCTTACAGATTCGTCGAAAAACATCGAAAGAAACAAAGGTCTTTCACATAGAAATTCGGGTGCCTCCACGAGGGTCTTTTCGTAAGGGTTGAGGTTGGGAAGTCTTTTCGACACGAGTAAATGTTTTTTTTCTTCCATATTTTAAGCTTAGGACAATCTTTTGTGGATATGGTATGATACTAAAACGAGAAAACAACTTTTCAGATCGAGTTAACGACCCTGTCACAATGGGCAAAAAAGTTCCTATGTTAACACCTATGGATTTTGAGTGAAAAATGGCCCCGATGCGAAAGTGAAAAAAATTCGTATTTTAACCATTTATATGTGTAAGACTCTTAAACTTGAGCGTTTCCTTACAGATTCGTCGAAAAACATCGAAAGAAACAAAGGTCTTTCACATAGAAATTCGGGTGCCTCCACGAGGGTCTTTTCGTAAGGGTTGAGGTTGGGAAGTCTTTTCGACACGAGTAAATGTTTTTTTTCTTCCATATTTTAAGCTTAGGACAATCTTTTGTGGATATGGTATGATACTAAAACGAGAAAACAACTTTTCAGATCGAGTTAACGACCCTGTCACAATGGGCAAAAAAGTTCCTATGTTAACACCTTTGGATTTTGAGTGAAAATGGCCCGGAAGCGAAAGTGAAAAAAATTCGTATTTTAACCATTTATATGTGTAAGACTCTTAAACTTGAGCGTTTCCTTACAGATTCGTCGAAAAACATCGAAAGAAACAAAGGTCTTTCACATAGAAATTCGGGTGCCTCCACGAGGGTCTTTTCGTAAGGGTTGAGGTTGGGAAGTCTTTTCGACACGAGTAAATGTTTTTTTTCTTCCATATTTTAAGCTTAGGACAATCTTTTGTGGATATGGTATGATACTAAAACGAGAAAACAACTTTTCAGATCGAGTTAACGACCCTGTCACAATGGGCAAAAAAGTTCCTATGTTAACACCTATGGATTTTGAGTGAAAAATGGCCCCGAAGCGAAAGTGAAAAAAATTCGTATTTTAACCATTTATATGTGTAAGACTCTTAAACTTGAGCGTTTCCTTACAGATTCGTCGAAAAACATCGAAAGAAACAAAGGTTTTTCAAATAGTGATTCGGATGCCTCCACGAGGGTCTTTTCGTAAGGGTTGAGGTTGTGAAGTCTTTTCGACACGAGTAAATGTTTTTTTTCTTCCATATTTTAAGCTTAGGACAATCTTTTGTGGATATGGTATGATACTAAAACGAGAAAACAACTTTTCAGATCGAGTTAACGACCCTGTCCCAATGGGCAAAAAAGTTCCTATGTTAACACCTATGGATTTTGAGTGAAAAATGGCCCGGAAGCGAAAGTGAAAAAAATTCGTATTTTAACCATTTATATGTGTAAGACTCTTAAACTTGAGCGTTTCCTTACAGATTCGTCGAAAAACATCGAAAGAAACAAAGGTCTTTCACATAGAAATTCGGGTGCCTCCACGAGGGTCTTTTCGTAAGGGTTGAGGTTGGGAAGTCTTTTCGACACGAGTAAATGTATTTTTTCTTCCATATTTTAACCTTAGGACAATCTTTAGTGGATATGGTATGATACTAAAACGAGAAAACAACTTTTCAGATCGAGTTAACGACCCTGTCCCAATGGGCAAAAAAGTTCCTATGTTAACACCTATGGATTTTGATTGAAAAATGGCCCGGAAGCGAAATTGAAAAAAATTCGTATTTTAACCATTTATATGTGTAAGACTCTTAAACTTGAGCGTTTCCTTACAGATTCGTCGAAAAAAATCGAAAGAAACAAAGGTTTTTCACATAGTCATTCGGGTGCCTCCACGAGGGTCTTTTCGTAAGGGTTGAGGTTGTGAAGTCTTTTCGACACGAGTAAATGTGTTTTTTCTTCCATATTTTAAGCTTAGGACAATCTTTTGTGGATATGGTATGATACTAAAACGAGAAAACAACTTTTCAGATCGAGTTAACGACCCTGTCCCAATGGGCAAAAAAGTTCCTATGTTAACACCTATGGATTTTGAGTGAAAAATGGCCCCGAAGCGAAAGTGAAAAAAATTCGTATTTTAACCATTTATATGTGTAAGACTCTTAAACTTGAGCGTTTCCTTACAGATTCGTCGAAAAACATCGAAAGAAACAAAGGTTTTTCAAATAGTGATTCGGATGCCTCCACGAGGGTCTTTTCGTAAGGGTTGAGGTTGTGAAGTCTTTTCGACACGAGTAAATGTTTTTTTTCTTCCATATTTTAAGCTTAGGACAATCTTTTGTGGATATGGTATGATACTAAAACGAGAAAACAACTTTTCAGATCGAGTTAACGACCCTGTCCCAATGGGCAAAAAAGTTCCTATGTTAACAGCTATGGATTTTGAGTGAAAAATGGCCCGGAAGCGAAAGTGAAAAAAATTCGTATTTTAACCATTTATATGTGTAAGACTCTTAAACTTGAGCGTTTCCTTACAGATTCGTCGAAAAACATCGATAGAAACAAAGGTTTTTCACATAGTCATTCGGGTGCCTCCACGAGGGTCTTTTCGTAAGGGTTGAGGTTGTGAAGTCTTTTCGACACGAGTAAATGTGTTTTTTCTTCCATATTTTAAGCTTAGGACAATCTTTTGTGGATATGGTATGATACTAAAACGAGAAAACAACTTTTCAGATCGAGTTAACGACCCTGTCCCAATGGGCAAAAAAGTTCCTATGTTAACACCTATGGATTTTGAGTGAAAAATGGCCCGGAAGCGAAAGTGAAAAAAATTCGTATTTTAACCATTTATATGTGTAAGACTCTTAAACTTGAGCGTTTCCTTACAGATTCGTCGAAAAACATCGAAAGAAACAAAGGTCTTTCACATAGTCATTCGGGTGCCTCCACGAGGGTCTTTTCGTAAGGGTTGAGGTTGGGAAGTCTTTTCGACACGAGTAAATGTATTTTTTCTTCCATATTTTAACCTTAGGACAATCTTTAGTGGATATGGTATGATACTAAAACGAGAAAACAACTTTTCAGATCGAGTTAACGACCCTGTCACAATGGGCAAAAAAGTTCCTATGTTAACACCTATGGATTTTGAGTGAAAAATGGCCCGGAAGCGAAAGTGAAAAAAATTCGTATTTTAACCATTTATATGTGTAAGACTCTTAAACTTGAGCGTTTCCTTACAGATTCGTCGAAAAACATCGAAAGAAACAAAGGTTTTTCAAATAGTGATTCGGATGCCTCCACGAGGGTCTTTTCGTAAGGGTTGAGGTTGTGAAGTCTTTTCGACACGAGTAAATGTGTTTTTTCTTCCATATTTTAAGCTTAGGACAATCTTTAGTGGATATGGTATGATACTAAAACGAGAAAACAACTTTTCAGATCGAGTTAACGACCCTGTCCCAATGGGCAAAAAAGTTCCTATGTTAACACCTATGGATTTTGAGTGAAAAATGGCCCGGAAGCGAAAGTGAAAAAAATTCGTATTTTAACCATTTATATGTGTAAGACTCTTAAACTTGAGCGTTTCCTTACAGATTCGTCGAAAAACATCGAAAGAAACAAAGGTCTTTCACATAGTCATTCGGGTGCCTCCACGAGGGTCTTTTCGTAAGGGTTGAGGTTGGGAAGTCTTTTCGACACGAGTAAATGTATTTTTTCTTCCATATTTTAACCTTAGGACAATCTTTTGTGGATATGGTATGATACTAAAACGAGAAAACAACTTTTCAGATTGAGTTAACGACCCTGTCCCAATGGGCAAAAAAGTTCCTATGTTAACACCTATGGATTTTGATTGAAAAATGGCCCGGAAGCGAAATTGAAAAAAATTCGTATTTTAACCATTTATATGTGTAAGACTCTTAAACTTGAGCGTTTCCTTACAGATTCGTCGAAAAAAATCGAAAGAAACAAAGGTTTTTCACATAGTCATTCGGGTGCCTCCACGAGGGTCTTTTCGTAAGGGTTGAGGTTGTGAAGTCTTTTCGACACGAGTAAATGTGTTTTTTCTTCCATATTTTAAGCTTAGGACAATCTTAAGTGGATATGGTATGATACTAAAACAAGAAAACAACTTTTCAGATCGAGTTAACGACCCTGTCCCAATGGGCAAAAAAGTTCCTATGTTAACACCTATGGATTTTGAGTGAAAAATGGCCCCGAAGCGAAAGTGAAAAAAATTCGTATTTTAACCATTTATATGTGTAAGACTCTTAAACTTGAGCGTTTCCTTACAGATTCGTCGAAAAACATCGAAAGAAACAAAGGTCTTTCACATAGAAATTCGGGTGCCTCCACGAGGGTCTTTTCGTAAGGGTTGAGGTTGGGAAGTCTTTTCGACACGAGTAAATGTTTTTTTTCTTCCATATTTTAAGCTTAGGACAATCTTTTGTGGATATGGTATGATACTAAAACGAGAAAACAACTTTTCAGATCGAGTTAACGACCCTGTCACAATGGGCAAAAAAGTTCCTATGTTAACACCTTTGGATTTTGAGTGAAAATGGCCCGGAAGCGAAATTGAAAAAAATTCGTATTTTAACCATTTATATGTGTAAGACTCTTAAACTTGAGCGTTTCCTTACAGATTCGTCGAAAAACATCGAAAGAAACAAAGGTTTTTCAAATAGTGATTCGGATGCCTCCACGAGGGACTTTTCGTAAGGGTTGAGGTTGTGAAGTCTTTTCGACACGAGTAAATGTTTTTTTTCTTCCATATTTTAAGCTTAGGACAATCTTTTGTGGATATGGTATGATACTAAAACGAGAAAATAACTTTTCAGATCGAGTTAACGACCCTGTCCCAATGGGCAAAAAAGTTCCTATGTTAACACCTATGGATTTTGAGTGAAAAATGGCCCGGAAGCGAAAGTGAAAAAAATTCGTATTTTAACCATTTATATGTGTAAGACTCTTAAAGTTGAGCGTTTCCTTACAGATTCGTCGAAAAACATCGAAAGAAACAAAGGTCTTTCACATAGTCATTCGGGTGCCTCCACGAGGGTCTTTTCGTAAGGGTTGAGGTTGGGAAGTCTTTTCGACACGACTAAATGTATTTTTTCTTCCATATTTTAACCTTAGGACAATCTTTAGTGGATATGGTATGATACTAAAACGAGAAAACAACTTTTCAGATCGAGTTAACGATCCTGTCACAATGGGCAAAAAAGTTCCTATGTTAACACCTATGGATTTTGAGTGAAAAATGGCCCGGAAGCGAAAGTGAAAAAAATTCGTATTTTAACCATTTATATGTGTAAGACTCTTAAACTTGAGCGTTTCCTTACAGATTCGTCGAAAAACATCGAAAGAAACAAAGGTCTTTCACATAGTCATTCGGGTGCCTCCACGAGGGTCTTTTCGTAAGGGTTGAGGTTGGGAAGTCTTTTCGACACGAGTAAATGTATTTTTTCTTCCATATTTTAACCTTAGGACAATCTTTAGTGGATATGGTATGATACTAAAACGAGAAAACAACTTTTCAGATCGAGTTAACGACCCTGTCACAATGGGCAAAAAAGTTCCTATGTTAACACCTATGGATTTTGAGTGAAAAATGGCCCGGAAGCGAAAGTGAAAAAAATTCGTATTTTAACCATTTATATGTGTAAGACTCTTAAACTTGAGCGTTTCCTTACAGATTCGTCGAAAAACATCGAAAGAAACAAAGGTTTTTCAAATAGTGATTCGGATGCCTCCACGAGGGTCTTTTCGTAAGGGTTGAGGTTGTGAAGTCTTTTCGACACGAGTAAATGTGTTTTTTCTTCCATATTTTAAGCTTAGGACAATCTTTAGTGGATATGGTATGATACTAAAACGAGAAAACAACTTTTCAGATCGAGTTAACGACCCTGTCCCAATGGGCAAAAAAGTTCCTATGTTAACACCTATGGATTTTGAGTGAAAAATGGCCCGGAAGCGAAAGTGAAAAAAATTCGTATTTTAACCATTTATATGTGTAAGACTCTTAAACTTGAGCGTTTCCTTACAGATTCGTCGAAAAACATCGAAAGAAACAAAGGTCTTTCACATAGTCATTCGGGTGCCTCCACGAGGGTCTTTTCGTAAGGGTTGAGGTTGGGAAGTCTTTTCGACACGAGTAAATGTATTTTTTCTTCCATATTTTAACCTTAGGACAATCTTTTGTGGATATGGTATGATACTAAAACGAGAAAACAACTTTTCAGATTGAGTTAACGACCCTGTCCCAATGGGCAAAAAAGTTCCTATGTTAACACCTATGGATTTTGATTGAAAAATGGCCCGGAAGCGAAATTGAAAAAAATTCGTATTTTAACCATTTATATGTGTAAGACTCTTAAACTTGAGCGTTTCCTTACAGATTCGTCGAAAAAAATCGAAAGAAACAAAGGTTTTTCACATAGTCATTCGGGTGCCTCCACGAGGGTCTTTTCGTAAGGGTTGAGGTTGTGAAGTCTTTTCGACACGAGTAAATGTGTTTTTTCTTCCATATTTTAAGCTTAGGACAATCTTAAGTGGATATGGTATGATACTAAAACAAGAAAACAACTTTTCAGATCGAGTTAACGACCCTGTCCCAATGGGCAAAAAAGTTCCTATGTTAACACCTATGGATTTTGAGTGAAAAATGGCCCCGAAGCGAAAGTGAAAAAAATTCGTATTTTAACCATTTATATGTGTAAGACTCTTAAACTTGAGCGTTTCCTTACAGATTCGTCGAAAAACATCGAAAGAAACAAAGGTCTTTCACATAGAAATTCGGGTGCCTCCACGAGGGTCTTTTCGTAAGGGTTGAGGTTGGGAAGTCTTTTCGACACGAGTAAATGTTTTTTTTCTTCCATATTTTAAGCTTAGGACAATCTTTTGTGGATATGGTATGATACTAAAACGAGAAAACAACTTTTCAGATCGAGTTAACGACCCTGTCACAATGGGCAAAAAAGTTCCTATGTTAACACCTTTGGATTTTGAGTGAAAATGGCCCGGAAGCGAAATTGAAAAAAATTCGTATTTTAACCATTTATATGTGTAAGACTCTTAAACTTGAGCGTTTCCTTACAGATTCGTCGAAAAACATCGAAAGAAACAAAGGTTTTTCAAATAGTGATTCGGATGCCTCCACGAGGGACTTTTCGTAAGGGTTGAGGTTGTGAAGTCTTTTCGACACGAGTAAATGTTTTTTTTCTTCCATATTTTAAGCTTAGGACAATCTTTTGTGGATATGGTATGATACTAAAACGAGAAAATAACTTTTCAGATCGAGTTAACGACCCTGTCCCAATGGGCAAAAAAGTTCCTATGTTAACACCTATGGATTTTGAGTGAAAAATGGCCCGGAAGCGAAAGTGAAAAAAATTCGTATTTTAACCATTTATATGTGTAAGACTCTTAAAGTTGAGCGTTTCCTTACAGATTCGTCGAAAAACATCGAAAGAAACAAAGGTCTTTCACATAGTCATTCGGGTGCCTCCACGAGGGTCTTTTCGTAAGGGTTGAGGTTGGGAAGTCTTTTCGACACGACTAAATGTATTTTTTCTTCCATATTTTAACCTTAGGACAATCTTTAGTGGATATGGTATGATACTAAAACGAGAAAACAACTTTTCAGATCGAGTTAACGATCCTGTCACAATGGGCAAAAAAGTTCCTATGTTAACACCTATGGATTTTGAGTGAAAAATGGCCCGGAAGCGAAAGTGAAAAAAATTCGTATTTAAACCATTTATATGTGTAAGACTCTTAAACTTGAGCGTTTCCTTACAGATTCGTCGAAAAACATCGAAAGAAATAAAGGTTTTTCAAATAGTAATTCGGATGCCTCCACGAGGGTCTTTTCGTAAGGGTTGAGGTTGTGAAGTCTTTTCGACACGAGTAAATGTTTTTTTTCTTCCATATTTTAAGCTTAGGACAATCTTAAGTGGATATGGTATGATACTAAAACAAGAAAACAACTTTTCAGATCGAGTTAACGACCCTGTCCCAATGGGCAAAAAAGTTCCTATGTTAACACCTATGGATTTTGAGTGAAAAATGGCCCGGAAGCGAAAGTGAAAAAAATTCGTATTTTAACCATTTATATGTGTAAGACTCTTAAACTTGAGCGTTTCCTTACAGATTCGTCGAAAAACATCGAAAGAAACAAAGGTTTTTCAAATAGTGATTCGGATGCCTCCACGTGGGTCTTTTCGAAAGGGTTGAGGTTGTGAAGTCTTTTCGACACGAGTAAATGTTTTTTTTCTTCTATATTTTAAGCTTAGGACAATCTTTTGTGGATATGGTATGATACTAAAATGAGAAAACAACTTTTCAGATCGAGTTAACGACCCTGTCCCAATGGGCAAAAAAGTTCCTATGTTAACACCTATGGATTTTGAGTGAAAAATGGCCCGGAAGCGAAAGTGAAAAAAATTCGTATTTTAACCATTTATATGTGTAAGACTCTTAAACTTGAGCGTTTCCTTACAGATTCGTCGAAAAACATCGAAAGAAACAAAGGTTTTTCAAATAGTGATTCGGATGCCTCCACGAGGGTCTTTTCGTAAGGGTTGAGGTTGTGAAGTCTTTTCGACACGAGTAAATGTTTTTTTTCTTCCATATTTTAACCTTAGGACAATCTTTTGTGGATATGGTATGATACTAAAACGAGAAAACAACTTTTCAGATCGAGTTAACGACCCTGTCCCAATGGGCAAAAAAGTTCCTATGTTAACACCTATGGATTTTGAGTGAAAAATGGCCCGGAAGCGAAAGTGAAAAAAATTCGTATTTTAACCATTTATATGTGTAAGACTCTTTTCGACACGAGTAAATGTTTTTTTTCTTCCATATTTTAAGCTTAGGACAATCTTTTGTGGATATGGTATGATACTAAAACGAGAAAACAACTTTTCAGATCGAGTTAACGATCCTGTCACAATGGGCAAAAAAGTTCCTATGTTAACACCTATGGATTTTGAGTGAAAAATGGCCCGGAAGCGAAAGTGAAAAAAATTCGTATTTTAACCATTTATATGTGTAAGACTCTTAAACTTGAGCGTTTCCTTACAGATTTGTCGAAAAAAATCGAAAGAAACAAAGGTTTTTCACATAGTCATTCGGGTGCCTCCACGAGGGTCTTTTCGTAAGGGTTGAGGTTGTGAAGTCTTTTCGACACGAGTAAATGTGTTTTTTCTTCCATATTTTAAGCTTAGGACAATCTTAAGTGGATATGGTATGATACTAAAACAAGAAAACAACTTTTCAGATCGAGTTAACGACCCTGTCCCAATGGGCAAAAAAGTTCCTACGTTAACACCTATGGATTTTGAGTGAAAAATGGCCCGGAAGCGAAAGTGAAAAAAATTCGTATTTTAACCATTTATATGTGTAAGACTCTTAAACTTGAGCGTTTCCTTACAGATTCGTCGAAAAACATCGAAAGAAACAAAGGTCTTTCACATAGAAATTCGGGTGCCTCCACGAGGGTCTTTTCGTAAGGGTTGAGGTTGGGAAGTCTTTTCGACACGAGTAAATGTATTTTTTCTTCCATATTTTAACCTTAGGACAATCTTTAGTGGATATGGTATGATACTAAAACGAGAAAACAACTTTTCAGATCGAGTTAACGACCCTGTCACAATGGGCAAAAAAGTTCCTATGTTAACACCTTTGGATTTTGAGTGAAAATGGCCCGGAAGCGAAATTGAAAAAAATTCGTATTTTAACCATTTATATGTGTAAGACTCTTAAACTTGAGCGTTTCCTTACAGATTCGTCGAAAAACATCGAAAGAAACAAAGGTTTTTCAAATAGTGATTCGGATGCCTCCACGAGGGTCTTTTCGTAAGGGTTGAGGTTGTGAAGTCTTTTCGACACGAGTAAATGTTTTTTTTCTTCCATATTTTAAGCTTAGGACAATCTTTTGTGGATATGGTATGATACTAAAACGAGAAAACAACTTTTCAGATCGAGTTAACGACCCTGTCCCAATGGGCAAAAAAGTTCCTATGTTAACACCTATGGATTTTGAGTGAAAAATGGCCCGGAAGCGAAAGTGAAAAAAATTCGTATTTTAACCATTTATATGTGTAAGACTCTTAAACTTGAGCGTTTCCTTACAGATTCGTCGAAAAACATCGAAAGAAACAAAGTTCTTTCACATAGTCATTCGGGTGCCTCCACGAGGGTCTTTTCGTAAGGGTTGAGGTTGGGAAGTCTTTTCGACACGAGTAAATGTATTTTTTCTTCCATATTTTAACCTTAGGACAATCTTTAGTGGATATGGTATGATACTAAAACGAGAAAACAACTTTTCAGATCGAGTTAACGATCCTGTCACAATGGGCAAAAAAGTTCCTATGTTAACACCTATGGATTTTGAGTGAAAAATGGCCCGGAAGAGAAAGTGAAAAAAATTCGTATTTTAACCATTTATATGTGTAAGACTCTTAAACTTGAGCGTTTCCTTACAGATTCGTCGAAAAACATCGAAAGAAACAAAGGTCTTTCACATAGTCATTCGGGTGCCTCCACGAGGGTCTTTTCGTAAGGGTTGAGGTTGGGAAGTCTTTTCGACACGAGTAAATGTATTTTTTCTTCCATATTTTAACCTTAGGACAATCTTTAGTGGATATGGTATGATACTAAAACGAGAAAACAACTTTTCAGATCGAGTTAACGATCCTGTCACAATGGGCAAAAAAGTTCCTATGTTAACACCTATGGATTTTGAGTGAAAAATTGCCCGGAAGCGAAAGTGAAAAAAATTCGTATTTTAACCATTTATATGTGTAAGACTCTTAAACTTGAGCGTTTCCTTACAGATTCGTCGAAAAACATCGAAAGAAATAAAGGTTTTTCAAATAGTAATTCGGATGCCTCCACGAGGGTCTTTTCGTAAGGGTTGAGGTTGTGAAGTCTTTTCGACACGAGTAAATGTTTTTTTTCTTCCATATTTTAAGCTTAGGACAATCTTAAGTGGATATGGTATGATACTAAAACAAGAAAACAACTTTTCAGATCGAGTTAACGACCCTGTCCCAATGGGCAAAAAAGTTCCTATGTTAACACCTATGGATTTTGAGTGAAAAATGGCCCGGAAGCGAAAGTGAAAAAAATTCGTATTTTAACCATTTATATGTGTAAGACTCTTAAACTTGAGCGTTTCCTTACAGATTCGTCGAAAAACATCGAAAGAAACAAAGGTTTTTCAAATAGTGATTCGGATGCCTCCACGTGGGTCTTTTCGTAAGGGTTGAGGTTGTGAAGTCTTTTCGACACGAGTAAATGTTTTTTTTCTTCCATATTTTAAGCTTAGGACAATCTTTTGTGGATATGGTATGATACTAAAACGAGAAAACAACTTTTCAGATCGAGTTAACGACCCTGTCCCAATGGGCAAAAAAGTTCCTATGTTAACACCTATGGATTTTGAGTGAAAAATGGCCCGGAAGCGAAAGTGAAAAAAATTCGTATTTTAACCATTTATATGTGTAAGACTCTTTTCGACACGAGTAAATGTTTTTTTTCTTCCATATTTTAAGCTTAGGACAATCTTTTGTGGATATGGTATGATACTAAAACGAGAAAACAACTTTTCAGATCGAGTTAACGATCCTGTCACAATGGGCAAAAAAGTTCCTATGTTAACACCTATGGATTTTGAGTGAAAAATGGCCCGGAAGCGAAAGTGAAAAAAATTCGTATTTTAACCATTTATATGTGTAAGACTCTTAAACTTGAGCGTTTCCTTACAGATTCGTCGAAAAAAATCGAAAGAAACAAAGGTTTTTCACATAGTCATTCGGGTGCCTCCACGAGGGTCTTTTCGTAAGGGTTGAGGTTGTGAAGTCTTTTCGACACGAGTAAATGTGTTTTTTCTTCCATATTTTAAGCTTAGGACAATCTTAAGTGGATATGGTATGATACTAAAACAAGAAAACAACTTTTCAGATCGAGTTAACGACCCTGTCCCAATGGGCAAAAAAGTTCCTATGTTAACACCTATGGATTTTTAGTGAAAAATGGCCCGGAAGCGAAAGTGAAAAAAATTCGTATTTTAACCATTTATATGTGTAAGACTCTTAAACTTGAGCGTTTCCTTACAGATTCGTCGAAAAACATCGAAAGAAACAAAGGTCTTTCACATAGAAATTCGGGTGCCTCCACGAGGGTCTTTTCGTAAGGGTTGAGGTTGGGAAGTCTTTTCGACACGAGTAAATGTATCTTTTCTTCCATATTTTAACCTTAGGACAATCTTTAGTGGATATGGTATGATACTAAAACGAGAAAACAACTTTTCAGATCGAGTTAACGACCCTGTCACAATGGGCAAAAAAGTTCCTATGTTAACACCTTTGGATTTTGAGTGAAAATGGCCCGGAAGCGAAATTGAAAAAAATTCGTATTTTAACCATTTATATGTGTAAGACTCTTAAACTTGAGCGTTTCCTTACAGATTCGTCGAAAAACATCGAAAGAAATAAAGGTTTTTAACATAGTCATTCGGGTGCCTCCACAAGGGTCTTTTCGTAAGGGTTGAGGTTGTGAAGTCTTTTCGACACGAGTAAATGTTTTTTTTCTTCCATATTTTAACCTTAGGACAATCTTTTGTGGATATGGTATGATACTAAAACGAGAAAACAACTTTTCAGATCGAGTTAACGACCCTGTCACAATGGGCAAAAAAGTTCCTATGTTAACACCTTTGGATTTTGAGTGAAAATGGCCCGGAAGCGAAATTGAAAAAAATTCGTATTTTAACCATTTATATGTGTAAGACTCTTAAACTTGAGCGTTTCCTTACAGATTCGTCGAAAAACATCGAAAGAAACAAAGGTTTTTCAAATAGTGATTCGGATGCCTCCACGAGGTTCTTTTCGTAAGGGTTGAGGTTGTGAAGTCTTTTCGACACGAGTAAATGTTTTTCTTCTTCCATATTTTAAGCTTAGGACAATCTTTTGTGGATATGGTATGATACTAAAACGAGAAAACAACTTTTCAGATCGAGTTAACGATCCTGTCACAATGGGCAAAAAAGTTCCTATGTTAACACCTATGGATTTTGAGTGAAAAATGGCCCGGAAGCGAAAGTGAAAAAAATTCGTATTTTAACCATTTATATGTGTAAGACTCTTAAACTTGAGCGTTTCCTTACAGATTCGTCGAAAAACATCGAAAGAAACAAAGGTCTTTCACATAGAAATTCGGGTGCCTCCACGAGGGTCTTTTCGTAAGGGTTGAGGTTGGGAAGTCTTTTCGACACGAGTAAATGTATTTTTTCTTCCATATTTTAACCTTAGGACAATCTTTAGTGGATATGGTATGATACTAAAACGAGAAAACAACTTTTCAGATCGAGTTAACGACCTTGTCCCAATGGGCAAAAAAGTTCCTATGTTAACACCTATGGATTTTGAGTGAAAAATGGCCCGGAAGCGAAAGGGAAAAAATTCGTATTTTAACCATTTATATGTGTAAGACTCTTAAACTTGAGCGTTTCCTTACAGATTCGTCGAAAAACATCGAAAGAAATAAAGGTTTTTAACATAGTCATTCGGGTGCCTCCACAAGGGTCTTTTCGTAAGGGTTGAGGTTGTGAAGTCTTTTCGACACGAGTAAATGTATTTTTTCTTCCATATTTTAAGCTTATGACAATCTTTAGTGGATATGGTATGATACTAAAACGAGAAAACAACTTTTCAGATCGAGTTAACGACCCTGTCCCAATGGGCAAAAAAGTTCCTATGTTAACACCTATGGATTTTGAGTGAAAAATGGCCCGGAAGCGAAAGGGAAAAAATTTGTATTTTAACCATTTATATGTGTAAGACTCTTAAACTTGAGCGTTTCCTTACAGATTCGTCGAAAAACATCGAAAGAAATAAAGGTTTTTAACATAGTCATTCGGGTGCCTCCACAAGGGTCTTTTCGTAAGGGTTGAGGTTGTGAAGTCTTTTCGACACGAGTAAATGTTTTTTTTCTTCCATATTTTAACCTTAGGACAATCTTTTGTGGATATGGTATGATACTAAAACGAGAAAACAACTTTTCAGATCGAGTTAACGACCCTGTCACAATGGGCAAAAAAGTTCCTATGTTAACACCTTTGGATTTTGAGTGAAAATGGCCCGGAAGCGAAATTGAAAAAAATTCGTATTTTAACCATTTATATGTGTAAGACTCTTAAACTTGAGCGTTTCCTTACAGATTCGTCGAAAAACATCGAAAGAAACAAAGGTTTTTCAAATAGTGATTCGGATGCCTCCACGAGGTTCTTTTCGTAAGGGTTGAGGTTGTGAAGTCTTTTCGACACGAGTAAATGTTTTTCTTCTTCCATATTTTAAGCTTAGGACAATCTTTTGTGGATATGGTATGATACTAAAACGAGAAAACAACTTTTCAGATCGAGTTAACGACCCTGTCCCAATGGGCAAAAAAGTTCCTATGTTAACACCTATGGATTTTGAGTGAAAAATGGCCCGCAAGCGAAAGTGAAAAAAATTCGTATTTTAACCATTTATATGTGTAAGACTCTTAAACTTGAGCGTTTCCTTACAGATTCGTCGAAAAACATCGAAAGAAACAAAGGTTTTTCAAATAGTGATTCGGATGCCTCCACGAGGGTCTTTTCGTAAGGGTTGAGGTTGTGAAGTCTTTTCGACACGAGTAAATGTTTTTTTTCTTCCATATTTTAAGCTTAGGACAATCTTTTGTGGATATGGTATGATACTAAAACGAGAAAACAACTTTTCAGATCGAGTTAACGACCCTGTCCCAATGGGCAAAAAAGTTCCTATGTTAACACCTATGGATTTTGAGTGAAAAATGGCCCGCAAGCGAAAGTGAAAAAAATTCGTATTTTAACCATTTATATGTGTAAGACTCTTAAACTTGAGCGTTTCCTTACAGATTCGTCGAAAAACATCGAAAGAAACAAAGGTTTTTCACATAGTCATTCGGGTGCCTCCACGAGGGTCTTTTCGTAAGGGTTGAGGTTGGGAAGTCTTTTCGACACGAGTAAATGTATTTTTTCTTCCATATTTTAACCTTAGGACAATCTTTAGTGGATATGGTATGATACTAAAACGAGAAAACAACTTTTCAGATCGAGTTAACGACCCTGTCCCAATGGGCAAAAAAGTTCCTATGTTAACACCTATGGATTTTGAGTGAAAAATGGCCCGCAAGCGAAAGTGAAAAAAATTCGTATTTTAACCATTTATATGTGTAAGACTCTTAAACTTGAGCGTTTCCTTACAGATTCGTCGAAAAACATCGAAAGAAACAAAGGTTTTTCACATAGTCATTCGGGTGCCTCCACGAGGGTCTTTTCGTAAGGGTTGAGGTTGGGAAGTCTTTTCGACACGAGTAAATGTATTTTTTCTTCCATATTTTAACCTTAGGACAATCTTTAGTGGATATGGTATGATACTAAAACGAGAAAACAACTTTTCAGATCGAGTTAACGACCCTGTCCCAATGGGCAAAAAAGTTCCTATGTTAACACCTATGGATTTTGAGTGAAAAATGGCCCGCAAGCGAAAGTGAAAAAAATTCGTATTTTAACCATTTATATGTGTAAGACTCTTAAACTTGAGCGTTTCCTTACAGATTCGTCGAAAAACATCGAAAGAAACAAAAGTTTTTCAAATAGTGATTCGGATGCCTCCACGAGGGTCTTTTCGTAAGGGTTGAGGTTGTGAAGTCTTTTCGACACGAGTAAATGTTTTTTTTCTTCCATATTTTAAGCTTAGGACAATCTTTTGTGGATATGGTATGATACTAAAACGAGAAAACAACTTTTCAGATCGAGTTAACGACCCTGTCCCAATGGGCAAAAAAGTTCCTATGTTAACACCTATGGATTTTGAGTGAAAAATGGCCCGGAAGCGAAAGTGAAAAAAATTCGTATTTTAACCATTTATATGTGTAAGACTCTTAAACTTGAGCGTTTCCTTACAGATTCGTCGAAAAACATCGAAAGAAACAAAGGTCTTTCACATAGAAATTCGGGTGCCTCCACGAGGGTCTTTTCGTAAGGGTTGAGGTTGGGAAGTCTTTTCGACACGAGTAAATGTATTTTTTCTTCCATATTTTAACCTTAGGACAATCTTTAGTGGATATGGTATGATACTAAAACGAGAAAACAACTTTTCAGATCGAGTTAACGATCCTATCACAATGGGCAAAAAAGTTCCTATGTTAACACCTTTGGATTTTGAGTGAAAATGGCCCGGAAGCGAAATTGAAAAAAATTCGTATTTTAACCATTTATATGTGTAAGACTCTTAAACTTGAGCGTTTCCTTACAGATTCGTCGAAAAACATCGAAAGAAACAAAGGTTTTTCAAATAGTGATTCGGATGCCTCCACGAGGGTCTTTTCGTAAGGGTTGAGGTTGTGAAGTCTTTTCGACACGAGTAAATGTTTTTCTTCTTCCATATTTTAAGCTTAGGACAATCTTTTGTGGATATGGTATGATACTAAAACGAGAAAACAACTTTTCAGATCGAGTTAACGACCCTGTCCCAATGGGCAAAAAAGTTCCTATGTTAACACCTATGGATTTTGAGTGAAAAATGGCCCGCAAGCGAAAGTGAAAAAAATTCGTATTTTAACCATTTATATGTGTAAGACTCTTAAACTTGAGCGTTTCCTTACAGATTCGTCGAAAAACATCGAAAGAAACAAAGGTTTTTCACATAGTCATTCGGGTGCCTCCACGAGGGTCTTTTCGTAAGGGTTGAGGTTGGGAAGTCTTTTCGACACGAGTAAATGTATTTTTTCTTCCATATTTTAACCTTAGGACAATCTTTAGTGGATATGGTATGATACTAAAACGAGAAAACAACTTTTCAGATCGAGTTAACGACCCTGTCCCAATGGGCAAAAAAGTTCCTATGTTAACACCTATGGATTTTGAGTGAAAAATGGCCCGCAAGCGAAAGTGAAAAAAATTCGTATTTTAACCATTTATATGTGTAAGACTCTTAAACTTGAGCGTTTCCTTACAGATTCGTCGAAAAACATCGAAAGAAACAAAGGTTTTTCACATAGTCATTCGGGTGCCTCCACGAGGGTCTTTTCGTAAGGGTTGAGGTTGGGAAGTCTTTTCGACACGAGTAAATGTATTTTTTCTTCCATATTTTAACCTTAGGACAATCTTTAGTGGATATGGTATGATACTAAAACGAGAAAACAACTTTTCAGATCGAGTTAACGACCCTGTCCCAATGGGCAAAAAAGTTCCTATGTTAACACCTATGGATTTTGAGTGAAAAATGGCCCGCAAGCGAAAGTGAAAAAAATTCGTATTTTAACCATTTATATGTGTAAGACTCTTAAACTTGAGCGTTTCCTTACAGATTCGTCGAAAAACATCGAAAGAAACAAAGGTTTTTCAAATAGTGATTCGGATGCCTCCACGAGGGTCTTTTCGTAAGGGTTGAGGTTGTGAAGTCTTTTCGACACGAGTAAATGTTTTTTTTCTTCCATATTTTAAGCTTAGGACAATCTTTTGTGGATATGGTATGATACTAAAACGAGAAAACAACTTTTCAGATCGAGTTAACGACCCTGTCCCAATGGGCAAAAAAGTTCCTATGTTAACACCTATGGATTTTGAGTGAAAAATGGCCCGCAAGCGAAAGTGAAAAAAATTCGTATTTTAACCATTTATATGTGTAAGACTCTTAAACTTGAGCGTTTCCTTACAGATTCGTCGAAAAACATCGAAAGAAACAAAGGTTTTTCACATAGTCATTCGGGTGCCTCCACGAGGGTCTTTTCGTAAGGGTTGAGGTTGGGAAGTCTTTTCGACACGAGTAAATGTATTTTTTCTTCCATATTTTAACCTTAGGACAATCTTTAGTGGATATGGTATGATACTAAAACGAGAAAACAACTTTTCAGATCGAGTTAACGACCCTGTCCCAATGGGCAAAAAAGTTCCTATGTTAACACCTATGGATTTTGAGTGAAAAATGGCCCGCAAGCGAAAGTGAAAAAAATTCGTATTTTAACCATTTATATGTGTAAGACTCTTAAACTTGAGCGTTTCCTTACAGATTCGTCGAAAAACATCGAAAGAAACAAAAGTTTTTCAAATAGTGATTCGGATGCCTCCACGAGGGTCTTTTCGTAAGGGTTGAGGTTGTGAAGTCTTTTCGACACGAGTAAATGTTTTTTTTCTTCCATATTTTAAGCTTAGGACAATCTTTTGTGGATATGGTATGATACTAAAACGAGAAAACAACTTTTCAGATCGAGTTAACGACCCTGTCCCAATGGGCAAAAAAGTTCCTATGTTAACACCTATGGATTTTGAGTGAAAAATGGCCCGGAAGCGAAAGTGAAAAAAATTCGTATTTTAACCATTTATATGTGTAAGACTCTTAAACTTGAGCGTTTCCTTACAGATTCGTCGAAAAACATCGAAAGAAACAAAGGTCTTTCACATAGAAATTCGGGTGCCTCCACGAGGGTCTTTTCGTAAGGGTTGAGGTTGGGAAGTCTTTTCGACACGAGTAAATGTATTTTTTCTTCCATATTTTAACCTTAGGACAATCTTTAGTGGATATGGTATGATACTAAAACGAGAAAACAACTTTTCAGATCGAGTTAACGATCCTATCACAATGGGCAAAAAAGTTCCTATGTTAACACCTTTGGATTTTGAGTGAAAATGGCCCGGAAGCGAAATTGAAAAAAATTCGTATTTTAACCATTTATATGTGTAAGACTCTTAAACTTGAGCGTTTCCTTACAGATTCGTCGAAAAACATCGAAAGAAACAAAGGTTTTTCAAATAGTGATTCGGATGCCTCCACGAGGGTCTTTTCGTAAGGGTTGAGGTTGTGAAGTCTTTTCGACACGAGTAAATGTTTTTCTTCTTCCATATTTTAAGCTTAGGACAATCTTTTGTGGATATGGTATGATACTAAAACGAGAAAACAACTTTTCAGATCGAGTTAACGACCCTGTCCCAATGGGCAAAAAAGTTCCTATGTTAACACCTATGGATTTTGAGTGAAAAATGGCCCGCAAGCGAAAGTGAAAAAAATTCGTATTTTAACCATTTATATGTGTAAGACTCTTAAACTTGAGCGTTTCCTTACAGATTCGTCGAAAAACATCGAAAGAAACAAAGGTTTTTCACATAGTCATTCGGGTGCCTCCACGAGGGTCTTTTCGTAAGGGTTGAGGTTGGGAAGTCTTTTCGACACGAGTAAATGTATTTTTTCTTCCATATTTTAACCTTAGGACAATCTTTAGTGGATATGGTATGATACTAAAACGAGAAAACAACTTTTCAGATCGAGTTAACGACCCTGTCCCAATGGGCAAAAAAGTTCCTATGTTAACACCTATGGATTTTGAGTGAAAAATGGCCCGCAAGCGAAAGTGAAAAAAATTCGTATTTTAACCATTTATATGTGTAAGACTCTTAAACTTGAGCGTTTCCTTACAGATTCGTCGAAAAACATCGAAAGAAACAAAGGTTTTTCACATAGTCATTCGGGTGCCTCCACGAGGGTCTTTTCGTAAGGGTTGAGGTTGGGAAGTCTTTTCGACACGAGTAAATGTATTTTTTCTTCCATATTTTAACCTTAGGACAATCTTTAGTGGATATGGTATGATACTAAAACGAGAAAACAACTTTTCAGATCGAGTTAACGACCCTGTCCCAATGGGCAAAAAAGTTCCTATGTTAACATCTTTGGATTTTGAGT
Organism: Cucurbita pepo subsp. pepo; assembly: GCF_057944985.1. Taxonomy (NCBI): domain Eukaryota; kingdom Viridiplantae; phylum Streptophyta; class Magnoliopsida; order Cucurbitales; family Cucurbitaceae; genus Cucurbita; species Cucurbita pepo. The sequence goes on along the minus strand of NC_141811.1, from coordinate 370,473 downwards.
GAAAATGGCCCGGAAGCGAAATTGAAAAAAATTCGTATTTTAACCATTTATATGTGTAAGACTCTTAAACTTGAGCGTTTCCTTACAGATTCGTCGAAAAACATCGAAAGAAACAAAGGTTTTTCACATAGTCATTCGGGTGCCTCCACGAGGGTCTTTTCGTAAGGGTTGAGGTTGGGAAGTCTTTTCGACACGAGTAAATGTATTTTTTCTTCCATATTTTAACCTTAGGACAATCTTTAGTGGATATGGTATGATACTAAAATGAGAAAACAACTTTTCAGATCGAGTTAACGACCCTGTCCCAATGGGCAAAAAAGTTCCTATGTTAACACCTATGGATTTTGAGTGAAAAATGGCCCGCAAGCGAAAGTGAAAAAAATTCGTATTTTAACCATTTATATGTGTAAGACTCTTAAACTTGAGCGTTTCCTTACAGATTCGTCGAAAAACATCGAAAGAAACAAAGGTTTTTCACATAGTCATTCGGGTGCCTCCACGAGGGTCTTTTCGTAAGGGTTGAGGTTGGGAAGTCTTTTCGACACGAGTAAATGTATTTTTTCTTCCATATTTTAACCTTAGGACAATCTTTAGTGGATATGGTATGATACTAAAATGAGAAAACAACTTTTCAGATCGAGTTAACGACCCTGTCCCAATGGGCAAAAAAGTTCCTATGTTAACACCTATGGATTTTGAGTGAAAAATGGCCCGCAAGCGAAAGTGAAAAAAATTCGTATTTTAACCATTTATATGTGTAAGACTCTTAAACTTGAGCGTTTCCTTACAGATTCGTCGAAAAACATCGAAAGAAACAAAAGTTTTTCAAATAGTGATTCGGATGCCTCCACGAGGGTCTTTTCGTAAGGGTTGAGGTTGTGAAGTCTTTTCGACACGAGTAAATGTTTTTTTTCTTCCATATTTTAAGCTTAGGACAATCTTTTGTGGATATGGTATGATACTAAAACGAGAAAACAACTTTTCAGATCGAGTTAACGACCCTGTCCCAATGGGCAAAAAAGTTCCTATGTTAACACCTATGGATTTTGAGTGAAAAATGGCCCGGAAGCGAAAGTGAAAAAAATTCGTATTTTAACCATTTATATGTGTAAGACTCTTAAACTTGAGCGTTTCCTTACAGATTCGTCGAAAAACATCGAAAGAAACAAAGGTCTTTCACATAGAAATTCGGGTGCCTCCACGAGGGTCTTTTCGTAAGGGTTGAGGTTGGGAAGTCTTTTCGACACAAGTAAATGTATTTTTTCTTCCATATTTTAACCTTAGGACAATCTTTAGTGGATATGGTATGATACTAAAACGAGAAAACAACTTTTCAGATCGAGTTAACGACCCTGTCCCAATGGGCAAAAAAGTTCCTATGTTAACACCTTTGGATTTTGAGTGAAAATGGCCCGGAAGCGAAATTGAAAAAAATTCGTATTTTAACCATTTATATGTGTAAGACTCTTAAACTTGAGCGTTTCCTTACAGATTCGTCGAAAAACATCGGAAGAAACAAAGGTTTTTCAAATAGTGATTCGGATGCCTCCACGAGGGTCTTTTCGTAAGGGTTGAGGTTGTGAAGTCTTTTCGACACGAGTAAATGTTTTTCTTCTTCCATATTTTAAGCTTAGGACAATCTTTTGTGGATATGGTATGATACTAAAACGAGAAAACAACTTTTCAGATCGAGTTAACGACCCTGTCCCAATGGGCAAAAAAGTTCCTATGTTAACACCTATGGATTTTTTGTGAAAAATGGCCCGGAAGCGAAAGTGAAAAAAATTCGTATTTTAACCATTTATATGTGTAAGACTCTTAAACTTGAGCGTTTCCTTACAGATTCGTCGAAAAACATCGAAAGAAACAAAGGTCTTTCACATACTCATTCGGGTGCCTCCACGAGGGTCTTTTCGTAAGGGTTGAGGTTGGGAAGTCTTTTCGACAAGAGTAAATGTATTTTTTCTTCCATATTTTAACCTTAGGACAATCTTTAGTGGATATGGTATGATACTAAAACGAGAAAACAACTTTTCAGATCGAGTTAACGATCCTGTCACAATGGGCAAAAAAGTTCCTATGTTAACACCTTTGGATTTTGAGTGAAAATGGCCCGGAAGCGAAATTGAAAAAAATTCGTATTTTAACCATTTATATGTGTAAGACTCTTAAACTTGAGCGTTTCCTTACAGATTCGTCGAAAAACATCGAAAGAAACAAAGGTTTTTCAAATAGTGATTCGGATGCCTCCACGAGGGTCTTTTCGTAAGGGTTGAGGTTGTGAAGTCTTTTCGACACGAGTAAATGTTTTTTTTCTTCCATATTTTAAGCTTAGGACAATCTTTTGTGGATATGGTATGATACTAAAACGAGAAAACAACTTTTCAGATCGAGTTAACGACCCTGTCCCAATGGGCAAAAAAGTTCCTATGTTAACACCTATGGATTTTGAGTGAAAAATGGCCCGGAAGCGAAAGTGAAAAAAATTCGTATTTTAACCATTTATATGTGTAAGACTCTTAAACTTGAGCGTTTCCTTACAGATTCGTCGAAAAACATCGAAAGAAACAAAGGTTTTTCAAATAGTGATTCGGATGCCTCCACGAGGGTCTTTTCGTAAGGGTTGAGGTTGTGAAGTCTTTTCGACACGAGTACATGTTTTTTTTCTTCCATATTTTAAGCTTAGGACAATCTTTTGTGGATATGGTATGATACTAAAACGAGAAAACAACTTTTCAGATCGAGTTAACGACCCTGTCCCAATGGGCAAAAAAGTTCCTATGTTAACACCTATGGATTTTGAGTGAAAAATGGCCCGGAAGCGAAAGTGAAAAAAATTCGTATTTTAACCATTTATATGTGTAAGACTCTTAAACTTGAGCGTTTCCTTACAGATTCGTCGAAAAAAATCGAAAGAAACAAAGGTTTTTCACATAGTCATTCGGGTGCCTCCACGAGGGTCTTTTCGTAAGGGTTGAGGTTGTGAAGTCTTTTCGACACGAGTAAATGTTTTTTTTCTTCCATATTTTAACCTTAGGACAATCTTTAGTGGATATGGTATGATACTAAAACGAGAAAACAACTTTTCAGATCGAGTTAACGACCCTGTCCCAATGGGCAAAAAAGTTCCTATGTTAACACCTATGGATTTTGAGTGAAAAATGGACCGGAAGCGAAATTGAAAAAAATTCGTATTTTAACCATTTATATGTGTAAGACTCTTAAACTTGAGCGTTTCCTTACAGATTCGTCGAAAAACATCGAAAGAAACAAAGGTTTTTCAAATAGTGATTCGGATGCCTCCACGAGGGTCTTTTCGTAAGGGTTGAGGTTGTGAAGTCTTTTCGACACGAGTAAATGTTTTTCTTCTTCCATATTTTAAGCTTAGGACAATCTTTTGTGGATATGGTATGATACTAAAACGAGAAAACAACTTTTCAGATCGAGTTAACGACCCTGTCCCAATGGGCAAAAAAGTTCCTATGTTAACACCTATGGATTTTTTGTGAAAAATGGCCCGGAAGCGAAAGTGAAAAAAATTCGTATTTTAACCATTTATATGTGTAAGACTCTTAAACTTGAGCGTTTCCTTACAGATTCGTCGAAAAACATCGAAAGAAACAAAGGTCTTTCACATACTCATTCGGGTGCCTCCACGAGGGTCTTTTCGTAAGGGTTGAGGTTGGGAAGTCTTTTCGACAAGAGTAAATGTATTTTTTCTTCCATATTTTAACCTTAGGACAATCTTTAGTGGATATGGTATGATACTAAAACGAGAAAACAACTTTTCAGATCGAGTTAACGATCCTGTCACAATGGGCAAAAAAGTTCCTATGTTAACACCTTTGGATTTTGAGTGAAAATGGCCCGGAAGCGAAATTGAAAAAAATTCGTATTTTAACCATTTATATGTGTAAGACTCTTAAACTTGAGCGTTTCCTTACAGATTCGTCGAAAAACATCGAAAGAAACAAAGGTTTTTCAAATAGTGATTCGGATGCCTCCACGAGGGTCTTTTCGTAAGGGTTGAGGTTGTGAAGTCTTTTCGACACGAGTAAATGTTTTTTTTCTTCCATATTTTAAGCTTAGGACAATCTTTTGTGGATATGGTATGATACGAAAACGAGAAAACAACTTTTCAGATCGAGTTAACGACCCTGTCCCAATGGGCAAAAAAGTTCCTATGTTAACACCTATGGATTTTGAGTGAAAAATGGCCCGGAAGCGAAAGTGAAAAAAATTCGTATTTTAACCATTTATATGTGTAAGACTCTTAAACTTGAGCGTTTCCTTACAGATTCGTCGAAAAACATCGAAAGAAACAAAGGTTTTTCAAATAGTGATTCGGATGCCTCCACGAGGGTCTTTTCGTAAGGGTTGAGGTTGTGAAGTCTTTTCGACACGAGTACATGTTTTTTTTCTTCCATATTTTAAGCTTAGGACAATCTTTTGTGGATATGGTATGATACTAAAACGAGAAAACAACTTTTCAGATCGAGTTAACGACCCTGTCCCAATGGGCAAAAAAGTTCCTATGTTAACACCTATGGATTTTGAGTGAAAAATGGCCCGGAAGCGAAATTGAAAAAAATTCGTATTTTAACCATTTATATGTGTAAGACTCTTAAACTTGAGCGTTTCCTTACAGATTCGTCGAAAAACATCGAAAGAAACAAAGGTTTTTCAAATAGTGATTCGGATGCCTCCACGAGGGTCTTTTCGTAAGGGTTGAGGTTGTGAAGTCTTTTCGACACGAGTACATGTTTTTTTTCTTCCATATTTTAAGCTTAGGACAATCTTTTGTGGATATGGTATGATACTAAAACGAGAAAACAACTTTTCAGATCGAGTTAACGACCCTGTCCCAATGGGCAAAAAAGTTCCTATGTTAACACCTATGGATTTTGAGTGAAAAATGGCCCGGAAGCGAAAGTGAAAAAAATTCGTATTTTAACCATTTATATGTGTAAGACTCTTAAACTTGAGCGTTTCCTTACAGATTCGTCGAAAAAAATCGAAAGAAACAAAGGTTTTTCATATAGTCATTCGGGTGCCTCCACGAGGGTCTTTTCGTAAGGGTTGAGGTTGTGAAGTCTTTTCGACACGAGTAAATGTTTTTTTTCTTCCATATTTTAACCTTAGGACAATCTTTAGTGGATATGGTATGATACTAAAACGAGAAAACAACTTTTCAGATCGAGTTAACGACCCTGTCCCAATGGGCAAAAAAGTTCCTATGTTAACACCTATGGATTTTGAGTGAAAAATGGCCCGGAAGCGAAATTGAAAAAAATTCGTATTTTAACCATTTATATGTGTAAGACTCTTAAACTTGAGCGTTTCCTTACAGATTCGTCGAAAAACATCGAAAGAAACAAAGGTTTTTCAAATAGTGATTCGGATGCCTCCACGAGGGTCTTTTCGTAAGGGTTGAGGTTGTGAAGTCTTTTCGACACGAGTAAATGTTTTTCTTCTTCCATATTTTAAGCTTAGGACAATCTTTTGTGGATATGGTATGATACTAAAACGAGAAAACAACTTTTCAGATCGAGTTAACGACCCTGTCCCAATGGGCAAAAAAGTTCCTATGTTAACACCTATGGATTTTGAGTGAAAAATGGCCCGGAAGCGAAAGTGAAAAAAATTCGTATTCTAACCATTTATATGTGTAAGACTCTTAAACTTGAGCGTTTCCTTATAGATTCGTCGAAAAACATCGAAAGAAACAAAGGTTTTTCAAATAGTGATTCGGATGCCTCCACGAGGGTCTTTTCGTAAGGGTTGAGGTTGTGAAGTCTTTTCGACACGAGTAAATGTTTTTTTTCTTCCATATTTTAAGCTTAGGACAATCTTTTGTGGATATGGTATGAAACTAAAACGAGAAAACAACTTTTCAGATCGAGTTAACGACCCTGTCCCAATGGGCAAAAAAGTTCCTATGTTAACACCTATGGATTTTGAGTGAAAAATGGCCCGGAAGCGAAAGTGAAAAAAATTCGTATTTTAACCATTTATATGTGTAAGACTCTTAAACTTGAGCGTTTCCTTACAGATTCGTCGAAAAACATCGAAAGAAACAAAGGTCTTTCACATACTCATTCGGGTGCCTCCACGAGGGTCTTTTCGTAAGGGTTGAGGTTGGGAAGTCTTTTCGACAAGAGTAAATGTATTTTTTCTTCCATATTTTAACCTTAGGACAATCTTTAGTGGATATGGTATGATACTAAAACGAGAAAACAACTTTTCAGATCGAGTTAACGATCCTGTCACAATGGGCAAAAAAGTTCCTATGTTAACACCTTTGGATTTTGAGTGAAAATGGCCCGGAAGCGAAATTGAAAAAAATTCGTATTTTAACCATTTATATGTGTAAGACTCTTAAACTTGAGCGTTTCCTTACAGATTCGTCGAAAAACATCGAAAGAAACAAAGGTTTTTCAAATAGTGATTCGGATGCCTCCACGAGGGTCTTTTCGTAAGGGTTGAGGTTGTGAAGTCTTTTCGACACGAGTAAATGTTTTTCTTCTTCCATATTTTAAGCTTAGGACAATCTTTTGTGGATATGGTATGATACTAAAACGAGAAAACAACTTTTCAGATCGAGTTAACGACCCTGTCCCAATGGGCAAAAAAGTTCCTATGTTAACACCTATGGATTTTGAGTGAAAAATGGCCCGGAAGCGAAAGTGAAAAAAATTCGTATTCTAACCATTTATATGTGTAAGACTCTTAAACTTGAGCGTTTCCTTATAGATTCGTCGAAAAACATCGAAAGAAACAAAGGTTTTTCAAATAGTGATTCGGATGCCTCCACGAGGGTCTTTTCGTAAGGGTTGAGGTTGTGAAGTCTTTTCGACACGAGTAAATGTTTTTTTTCTTCCATATTTTAAGCTTAGGACAATCTTTTGTGGATATGGTATGATACTAAAACGAGAAAACAACTTTTCAGATCGAGTTAACGACCTTGTCCCAATGGGCAAAAAAGTTCCTATGTTAACACCTATGGATTTTGAGTGAAAAATGGCCCGGAAGCGAAAGTGAAAAAAATTCGTATTTTAACCATTTATATGTGTAAGACTCTTAAACTTGAGCGTTTCCTTACAGATTCGTCGAAAAAAATCGAAAGAAACAAAGGTTTTTCACATAGTCATTCGGGTGCCTCCACGAGGGTCTTTTCGTATGGGTTGAGGTTGTGAAGTCTTTTTGACACGAGTAAATGTTTTTTTTCTTCCATATTTTAACCTTAGGACAATCTTTAGTGGATATGGTATGATACTAAAACGAGAAAACAACTTTTCAGATCGAGTTAACGACCCTGTCCCAATGGGCAAAAAAGTTCCTATGTTAACACCTATGGATTTTGAGTGAAAAATGGCCCGGAAGCGAAATTGAAAAAAATTCGTATTTTAACCATTTATATGTGTAAGACTCTTAAACTTGAGCGTTTCCTTACAGATTCGTCGAAAAACATCGAAAGAAACAAAGGTTTTTCAAATAGTGATTCGGATGCCTCCACGAGGGTCTTTTCGTAAGGGTTGAGGTTGTGAAGTCTTTTCGACACGAGTAAATGTTTTTCTTCTTCCATATTTTAAGCTTAGGACAATCTTTTGTGGATATGGTATGATACTAAAACGAGAAAACAACTTTTCAGATCGAGTTAACGACCCTGTCCCAATGGGCAAAAAAGTTCCTATGTTAACACCTATGGATTTTGAGTGAAAAATGGCCCGGAAGCGAAAGTGAAAAAAATTCGTATTCTAACCATTTATATGTGTAAGACTCTTAAACTTGAGCGTTTCCTTACAGATTCGTCGAAAAACATCGAAAGAAACAAAGGTTTTTCAAATAGTGATTCGGATGCCTCCACGAGGGTCTTTTCGTAAGGGTTGAGGTTGTGAAGTCTTTTCGACACGAGTAAATGTTTTTTTTCTTCCATATTTTAACCTTAGGACAATCTTTAGTGGATATGGTATGATACTAAAACGAGAAAACAACTTTTCAGATCGAGTTAACGACCCTGTCCCAATGGGCAAAAAAGTTCCTATGTTAACACCTATGGATTTTGAGTGAAAAATGGCCCGGAAGCGAAATTGAAAAAAATTCGTATTTTAACCATTTATATGTGTAAGACTCTTAAACTTGAGCGTTTCCTTACAGATTCGTCGAAAAACATCGAAAGAAACAAAGGTTTTTCAAATAGTGATTCGGATGCCTCCACGAGGGTCTTTTCGTAAGGGTTGAGGTTGTGAAGTCTTTTCGACACGAGTAAATGTTTTTCTTCTTCCATATTTTAAGCTTAGGACAATCTTTTGTGGATATGGTATGATACTAAAACGAGAAAACAACTTTTCAGATCGAGTTAACGACCCTGTCCCAATGGGCAAAAAAGTTCCTATGTTAACACCTATGGATTTTGAGTGAAAAATGGCCCGGAAGCGAAAGTGAAAAAAATTCGTATTCTAACCATTTATATGTGTAAGACTCTTAAACTTGAGCGTTTCCTTACAGATTCGTCGAAAAACATCGAAAGAAACAAAGGTTTTTCAAATAGTGATTCGGATGCCTCCACGAGGGTCTTTTCGTAAGGGTTGAGGTTGTGAAGTCTTTTCGACACGAGTAAATGTTTTTTTTCTTCCATATTTTAAGCTTAGGACAATCTTTTGTGGATATGGTATGATACTAAAACGAGAAAACAACTTTTCAGATCGAGTTAACGACCCTGTCCCAATGGGCAAAAAAGTTCCTATGTTAACACCTATGGATTTTGAGTGAAAAATGGCCCGGAAGCGAAAGTGAAAAAAATTCGTATTTTAACCATTTATATGTGTAAGACTCTTAAACTTGAGCGTTTCCTTATAGATTCGTCGAAAAAAATCGAAAGAAACAAAGGTTTTTCACATAGTCATTCGGGTGCCTCCACGAGGGTCTTTTCGTATGGGTTGAGGTTGTGAAGTCTTTTCGACACGAGTAAATGTTTTTTTTCTTCCATATTTTAACCTTAGGACAATCTTTAGTGGATATGGTATGATACTAAAACGAGAAAACAACTTTTCAGATCGAGTTAACGACCCTGTCCCAATGGGCAAAAAAGTTCCTATGTTAACACCTATGGATTTTGAGTGAAAAATGGCCCGGAAGCGAAAGTGAAAAAAATTCGTATTCTAACCATTTATATGTGTAAGACTCTTAAACTTGAGCGTTTCCTTACAGATTCGTCGAAAAACATCGAAAGAAACAAAGGTTTTTCAAATAGTGATTCGGATGCCTCCACGAGGGTCTTTTCGTAAGGGTTGAGGTTGTGAAGTCTTTTCGACACGAGTAAATGTTTTTTTTCTTCCATATTTTAACCTTAGGACAATCTTTAGTGGATATGGTATGATACTAAAACGAGAAAACAACTTTTCAGATCGAGTTAACGACCCTGTCCCAATGGGCAAAAAAGTTCCTATGTTAACACCTATGGATTTTGAGTGAAAAATGGCCCGGAAGCGAAATTGAAAAAAATTCGTATTTTAACCATTTATATGTGTAAGACTCTTAAACTTGAGCGTTTCCTTACAGATTCGTCGAAAAACATCGAAAGAAACAAAGGTTTTTCAAATAGTGATTCGGATGCCTCCACGAGGGTCTTTTCGTAAGGGTTGAGGTTGTGAAGTCTTTTCGACACGAGTAAATGTTTTTCTTCTTCCATATTTTAAGCTTAGGACAATCTTTTGTGGATATGGTATGATACTAAAACGAGAAAACAACTTTTCAGATCGAGTTAACGACCCTGTCCCAATGGGCAAAAAAGTTCCTATGTTAACACCTATGGATTTTGAGTGAAAAATGGCCCGGAAGCGAAAGTGAAAAAAATTCGTATTCTAACCATTTATATGTGTAAGACTCTTAAACTTGAGCGTTTCCTTATAGATTCGTCGAAAAACATCGAAAGAAACAAAGGTTTTTCAAATAGTGATTCGGATGCCTCCACGAGGGTCTTTTCGTAAGGGTTGAGGTTGTGAAGTCTTTTCGACACGAGTAAATGTTTTTTTTCTTCCATATTTTAAGCTTAGGACAATCTTTTGTGGATATGGTATGATACTAAAACGAGAAAACAACTTTTCAGATCGAGTTAACGACCCTGTCCCAATGGGCAAAAAAGTTCCTATGTTAACACCTATGGATTTTGAGTGAAAAATGGCCCGGAAGCGAAAGTGAAAAAAATTCGTATTTTAACCATTTATATGTGTAAGACTCTTAAACTTGAGCGTTTCCTTATAGATTCGTCGAAAAAAATCGAAAGAAACAAAGGTTTTTCACATAGTCATTCGGGTGCCTCCACGAGGGTCTTTTCGTATGGGTTGAGGTTGTGAAGTCTTTTCGACACGAGTAAATGTTTTTTTTCTTCCATATTTTAACCTTAGGACAATCTTTAGTGGATATGGTATGATACTAAAACGAGAAAACAACTTTTCAGATCGAGTTAACGACCCTGTCCCAATGGGCAAAAAAGTTCCTATGTTAACACCTATGGATTTTGAGTGAAAAATGGCCCGGAAGCGAAATTGAAAAAAATTCGTATTTTAACCATTTATATGTGTAAGACTCTTAAACTTGAGCGTTTCCTTACAGATTCGTCGAAAAACATCGAAAGAAACAAAGGTTTTTCAAATAGTGATTCGGATGCCTCCACGAGGGTCTTTTCGTAAGGGTTGAGGTTGTGAAGTCTTTTCGACACGAGTAAATGTTTTTCTTCTTCCATATTTTAAGCTTAGGACAATCTTTTGTGGATATGGTATGATACTAAAACGAGAAAACAACTTTTCAGATCGAGTTAACGACCCTGTCCCAATGGGCAAAAAAGTTCCTATGTTAACACCTATGGATTTTGAGTGAAAAATGGCCCGGAAGCGAAAGTGAAAAAAATTCGTATTTTAACCATTTATATGTGTAAGACTCTTAAACTTGAGCGTTTCCTTACAGATTCGTCGAAAAACATCGAAAGAAACAAAGGTTTTTCAAATAGTGATTCGGATGCCTCCACGAGGGTCTTTTCGTAAGGGTTGAGGTTGTGAAGTCTTTTCGACACGAGTAAATGTTTTTTTTCTTCCATATTTTAAGCTTAGGACAATCTTTTGTGGATATGGTATGATACTAAAACGAGAAAACAACTTTTCAGATCGAGTTAACGACCCTGTCCCAATGGGCAAAAAAGTTCCTATGTTAACACCTATGGATTTTGAGTGAAAAATGGCCCGGAAGCGAAAGTGAAAAAAATTCGTATTTTAACCATTTATATGTGTAAGACTCTTAAACTTGAGCGTTTCCTTACAGATTCGTCGAAAAAAATCGAAAGAAACAAAGGTTTTTCACATAGTCATTAGGGTGCCTCCACGAGGGTCTTTTCGTATGGGTTGAGGTTGTGAAGTCTTTTCGACACGAGTAAATGTTTTTTTTCTTCCATATTTTAACCTTAGGACAATCTTTAGTGGATATGGTATGATACTAAAACGAGAAAACAACTTTTCAGATCGAGTTAACGACCCTGTCCCAATGGGCAAAAAAGTTCCTATGTTAACACCTATGGATTTTGAGTGAAAAATGGCCCGGAAGCGAAATTGAAAAAAATTCGTATTTTAACCATTTATATGTGTAAGACTCTTAAACTTGAGCGTTTCCTTACAGATTCGTCGAAAAACATCGAAAGAAACAAAGGTTTTTCAAATAGTGATTCGGATGCCTCCACGAGGGTCTTTTCGTAAGGGTTGAGGTTGTGAAGTCTTTTCGACACGAGTAAATGTTTTTCTTCTTCCATATTTTAAGCTTAGGACAATCTTTTGTGGATATGGTATGATACTAAAACGAGAAAAAAACTTTTCAGATCGAGTTAACGACCCTGTCCCAATGGGCAAAAAAGTTCCTATGTTAACACCTATGGATTTTGAGTGAAAAATGGCCCGGAAGCGAAAGTGAAAAAAATTCGTATTTTAACCATTTATATGTGTAAGACTCTTAAACTTGAGCGTTTCCTTACAGATTCGTCGAAAAACATCGAAAGAAACAAAGGTTTTTCAAATAGTGATTCGGATGCCTCCACGAGGGTCTTTTCGTAAGGGTTGAGGTTGTGAAGTCTTTTCGACACGAGTAAATGTTTTTTTTCTTCCATATTTTAAGCTTAGGACAATCTTTTGTGGATATGGTATGATACTAAAACGAGAAAACAACTTTTCAGATCGAGTTAACGACCCTGTCCCAATGGGCAAAAAAGTTCCTATGTTAACACCTATGGATTTTGAGTGAAAAATGGCCCGGAAGCGAAAGTGAAAAAAATTCGTATTTTAACCATTTATATGTGTAAGACTCTTAAACTTGAGCGTTTCCTTACAGATTCGTCGAAAAAAATCGAAAGAAACAAAGGTTTTTCACATAGTCATTCGGGTGCCTCCACGAGGGTCTTTTCGTATGGGTTGAGGTTGTGAAGTCTTTTCGACACGAGTAAATGTTTTTTTTCTTCCATATTTTAACCTTAGGACAATCTTTAGTGGATATGGTATGATACTAAAACGAGAAAACAACTTTTCAGATCGAGTTAACGACCCTGTCCCAATGGGCAAAAAAGTTCCTATGTTAACACCTATGGATTTTGAGTGAAAAATGGCCCGGAAGCGAAATTGAAAAAAATTCGTATTTTAACCATTTATATGTGTAAGACTCTTAAACTTGAGCGTTTCCTTACAGATTCGTCGAAAAACATCGAAAGAAACAAAGGTTTTTCAAATAGTGATTCGGATGCCTCCACGAGGGTCTTTTCGTAAGGGTTGAGGTTGTGAAGTCTTTTCGACACGAGTAAATGTTTTTCTTCTTCCATATTTTAAGCTTAGGACAATCTTTTGTGGATATGGTATGATACTAAAACGAGAAAACAACTTTTCAGATCGAGTTAACGACCCTGTCCCAATGGGCAAAAAAGTTCCTATGTTAACACCTATGGATTTTGAGTGAAAAATGGCCCGGAAGCGAAAGTGAAAAAAATTCGTATTCTAACCATTTATATGTGTAAGACTCTTAAACTTGAGCGTTTCCTTACAGATTCGTCGAAAAACATCGAAAGAAACAAAGGTTTTTCAAATAGTGATTCGGATGCCTCCACGAGGGTCTTTTCGTAAGGGTTGAGGTTGTGAAGTCTTTTCGACACGAGTAAATGTTTTTTTTCTTCCATATTTTAAGCTTAGGACAATCTTTTGTGGATATGGTATGATACTAAAACGAGAAAACAACTTTTCAGATCGAGTTAACGACCCTGTCCCAATGGGCAAAAAAGTTCCTATGTTAACACCTATGGATTTTGAGTGAAAAATGGCCCGGAAGCGAAAGTGAAAAAAATTCGTATTTTAACCATTTATATGTGTAAGACTCTTAAACTTGAGCGTTTCCTTACAGATTCGTCGAAAAAAATCGAAAGAAACAAAGGTTTTTCACATAGTCATTCGGGTGCCTCCACGAGGGTCTTTTCGTATGGGTTGAGGTTGTGAAGTCTTTTCGACACGAGTAAATGTTTTTTTTCTTCCATATTTTAACCTTAGGACAATCTTTAGTGGATATGGTATGATACTAAAACGAGAAAACAACTTTTCAGATCGAGTTAACGACCCTGTCCCAATGGGCAAAAAAGTTCCTATGTTAACACCTATGGATTTTGAGTGAAAAATGGCCCGGAAGCGAAATTGAAAAAAATTCGTATTTTAACCATTTATATGTGTAAGACTCTTAAACTTGAGCGTTTCCTTACAGATTCGTCGAAAAACATCGAAAGAAACAAAGGTTTTTCAAATAGTGATTCGGATGCCTCCACGAGGGTCTTTTCGTAAGGGTTGAGGTTGTGAAGTCTTTTCGACACGAGTAAATGTTTTTCTTCTTCCATATTTTAAGCTTAGGACAATCTTTTGTGGATATGGTATGATACTAAAACGAGAAAACAACTTTTCAGATCGAGTTAACGACCCTGTCCCAATGGGCAAAAAAGTTCCTATGTTAACACCTATGGATTTTGAGTGAAAAATGGCCCGGAAGCGAAAGTGAAAAAAATTCGTATTCTAACCATTTATATGTGTAAGACTCTTAAACTTGAGCGTTTCCTTACAGATTCGTCGAAAAACATCGAAAGAAACAAAGGTTTTTCAAATAGTGATTCGGATGCCTCCACGAGGGTCTTTTCGTAAGGGTTGAGGTTGTGAAGTCTTTTCGACACGAGTAAATGTTTTTTTTCTTCCATATTTTAAGCTTAGGACAATCTTTTGTGGATATGGTATGATACTAAAACGAGAAAACAACTTTTCAGATCGAGTTAACGACCCTGTCCCAATGGGCAAAAAAGTTCCTATGTTAACACCTATGGATTTTGAGTGAAAAATGGCCCGGAAGCGAAAGTGAAAAAAATTCGTATTTTAACCATTTATATGTGTAAGACTCTTAAACTTGAGCGTTTCCTTATAGATTCGTCGAAAAAAATCGAAAGAAACAAAGGTTTTTCACATAGTCATTCGGGTGCCTCCACGAGGGTCTTTTCGTATGGGTTGAGGTTGTGAAGTCTTTTCGACACGAGTAAATGTTTTTTTTCTTCCATATTTTAACCTTAGGACAATCTTTAGTGGATATGGTATGATACTAAAACGAGAAAACAACTTTTCAGATCGAGTTAACGACCCTGTCCCAATGGGCAAAAAAGTTCCTATGTTAACACCTATGGATTTTGAGTGAAAAATGGCCCGGAAGCGAAATTGAAAAAAATTCGTATTTTAACCATTTATATGTGTAAGACTCTTAAACTTGAGCGTTTTCTTACAGATTCGTCGAAAAACATCGAAAGAAACAAAGGTTTTTCAAATAGTGATTCGGATGCCTCCACGAGGGTCTTTTCGTAAGGGTTGAGGTTGTGAAGTCTTTTCGACACGAGTAAATGTTTTTCTTCTTCCATATTTTAAGCTTAGGACAATCTTTTATGGATATGGTATGATACTAAAACGAGAAAACAACTTTTCAGATCGAGTTAACGACCCTGTCCCAATGGGCAAAAAAGTTCCTATGTTAACACCTATGGATTTTGAGTGAAAAATGGCCCGGAAGCGAAAGTGAAAAAAATTCGTATTTTAACCATTTATATGTGTAAGACTCTTAAACTTGAGCGTTTCCTTACAGATTCGTCAAAAAACATCGAAAGAAACAAAGGTTTTTCAAATAGTGATTCGGATGCCTCCACGAGGGTCTTTTCGTAAGGGTTGAGGTTGTGAAGTCTTTTCGACACGAGTAAATGTTTTTTTTCTTCCATATTTTAAGCTTAGGACAATCTTTTGTGGATATGGTATGATACTAAAACGAGAAAACAACTTTTCAGATCGAGTTAACGACCCTGTCCCAATGGGCAAAAAAGTTCCTATGTTAACACCTATGGATTTTGAGTGAAAAATGGCCCGGAAGCGAAAGTGAAAAAAATTCGTATTTTAACCATTTATATGTGTAAGACTCTTAAACTTGAGCGTTTCCTTACAGATTCGTCGAAAAAAATCGAAAGAAACAAAGGTTTTTCACATAGTCATTCGGGTGCCTCCACGAGGGTCTTTTCGTATGGGTTGAGGTTGTGAAGTCTTTTCGACACGAGTAAATGTTTTTTTTCTTCCATATTTTAACCTTAGGACAATCTTTAGTGGATATGGTATGATACTAAAACGAGAAAACAACTTTTCAGATCGAGTTAACGACCCTGTCCCAATGGGCAAAAAAGTTCCTATGTTAACACCTATGGATTTTGAGTGAAAAATGGCCCGGAAGCGAAATTGAAAAAAATTCGTATTTTAACCATTTATATGTGTAAGACTCTTAAACTTGAGCGTTTCCTTACAGATTCGTCGAAAAACATCGAAAGAAACAAAGGTTTTTCAAATAGTGATTCGGATGCCTCCACGAGGGTCTTTTCGTAAGGGTTGAGGTTGTGAAGTCTTTTCGACACGAGTAAATGTTTTTCTTCTTCCATATTTTAAGCTTAGGACAATCTTTTGTGGATATGGTATGATACTAAAACGAGAAAACAACTTTTCAGATCGAGTTAACGACCCTGTCCCAATGGGCAAAAAAGTTCCTATGTTAAGACCTATGGATTTTGAGTGAAAAATGGCCCGGAAGCGAAAGTGAAAAAAATTCGTATTCTAACCATTTATATGTGTAAGACTCTTAAACTTGAGCGTTTCCTTACAGATTCGTCGAAAAAAATCGAAAGAAACAAAGGTTTTTCACATAGTCATTCGGGTGCCTCCACGAGGGTCTTTTCGTATGGGTTGAGGTTGTGAAGTCTTTTCGACACGAGTAAATGTTTTTTTTCTTCCATATTTTAACCTTAGGACAATCTTTAGTTGATATGGTATGATACTAAAACGAGAAAACAACTTTTCAGATCGAGTTAACGACCCTGTCCCAATGGGCAAAAAAGTTCCTATGTTAACACCTATGGATTTTGAGTGAAAAATGGCCCGGAAGCGAAATTGAAAAAAATTCGTATTTTAACCATTTATATGTGTAAGACTCTTAAACTTGAGCGTTTCCTTACAGATTCGTCGAAAAACATCGAAAGAAACAAAGGTTTTTCAAATAGTGATTCGGATGCCTCCACGAGGGTCTTTTCGTAAGGGTTGAGGTTGTGAAGTCTTTTCGACACGAGTAAATGTTTTTCTCCTTCCATATTTTAAGCTTAGGACAATCTTTTGTGGATATGGTATGATACTAAAACGAGAAAACAACTTTTCAGATCGAGTTAACGACCCTGTCCCAATGGGCAAAAAAGTTCCTATGTTAACACCTATGGATTTTGAGTGAAAAATGGCCCGGAAGCGAAAGTGAAAAAAATTCGTATTTTAACCATTTATATGTGTAAGACTCTTAAACTTGAGCGTTTCCTTACAGATTCGTCGAAAAACATCGAAAGAAACAAAGGTTTTTCAAATAGTGATTCGGATGCCTCCACGAGGGTCTTTTCGTAAGGGTTGAGGTTGTGAAGTCTTTTCGACACGAGTAAATGTTTTTCTTCTTCCATATTTTAAGCTTAGGACAATCTTTTGTGGATATGGTATGATACTAAAACGAGAAAACAACTTTTCAGATCGAGTTAACGACCCTGTCCCAATGGGCAAAAAAGTTCCTATGTTAAGACCTATGGATTTTGAGTGAAAAATGGCCCGGAAGCGAAAGTGAAAAAAATTCGTATTCTAACCATTTATATGTGTAAGACTCTTAAACTTGAGCGTTTCCTTACAGATTCGTCGAAAAAAATCGAAAGAAACAACGGTTTTTCACATAGTCATTCGGGTGCCTCCACGAGGGTCTTTTCGTATGGGTTGAGGTTGTGAAGTCTTTTCGACACGAGTAAATGTTTTTTTTCTTCCATATTTTAACCTTAGGACAATCTTTAGTGGATATGGTATGATACTAAAACGAGAAAACAACTTTTCAGATCGAGTTAACGACCCTGTCCCAATGGGCAAAAAAGTTCCTATGTTAACACCTATGGATTTTGAGTGAAAAATGGCCCGGAAGCGAAATTGAAAAAAATTCGTATTTTAACCATTTATATGTGTAAGACTCTTAAACTTGAGCGTTTCCTTACAGATTCGTCGAAAAACATCGAAAGAAACAAAGGTTTTTCAAATAGTGATTCGGATGCCTCCACGAGGGTCTTTTCGTAAGGGTTGAGGTTGTGAAGTCTTTTCGACACGAGTAAATGTTTTTCTCCTTCCATATTTTAAGCTTAGGACAATCTTTTGTGGATATGGTATGATACTAAAACGAGAAAACAACTTTTCAGATCGAGTTAACGACCCTGTCCCAATGGGCAAAAAAGTTCCTATGTTAACACCTATGGATTTTGAGTGAAAAATGGCCCGGAAGCGAAAGTGAAAAAAATTCGTATTTTAACCATTTATATGTGTAAGACTCTTAAACTTGAGCGTTTCCTTACAGATTCGTCGAAAAACATCGAAAGAAACAAAGGTTTTTCAAATAGTGATTCGGATGCCTCCACGAGGGTCTTTTCGTAAGGGTTGAGGTTGTGAAGTCTTTTCGACACGAGTAAATGTTTTTCTTCTTCCATATTTTAAGCTTAGGACAATCTTTTGTGGATATGGTATGATACTAAAACGAGAAAACAACTTTTCAGATCGAGTTAACGACCCTGTCCCAATGGGCAAAAAAGTTCCTATGTTAAGACCTATGGATTTTGAGTGAAAAATGGCCCGGAAGCGAAAGTGAAAAAAATTCGTATTCTAACCATTTATATGTGTAAGACTCTTAAACTTGAGCGTTTCCTTACAGATTCGTCGAAAAAAATCGAAAGAAACAACGGTTTTTCACATAGTCATTCGGGTGCCTCCACGAGGGTCTTTTCGTATGGGTTGAGGTTGTGAAGTCTTTTCGACACGAGTAAATGTTTTTTTTCTTCCATATTTTAACCTTAGGACAATCTTTAGTGGATATGGTATGATACTAAAACGAGAAAACAACTTTTCAGATCGAGTTAACGACCCTGTCCCAATGGGCAAAAAAGTTCCTA
Organism: Cucurbita pepo subsp. pepo; assembly: GCF_057944985.1. Lineage (NCBI taxonomy): Eukaryota > Viridiplantae > Streptophyta > Magnoliopsida > Cucurbitales > Cucurbitaceae > Cucurbita > Cucurbita pepo. The sequence goes on along the minus strand of NC_141811.1, from coordinate 351,899 downwards.
TGTTAACACCTATGGATTTTGAGTGAAAAATGGCCCGGAAGCGAAATTGAAAAAAATTCGTATTTTAACCATTTATATGTGTAAGACTCTTAAACTTGAGCGTTTCCTTACAGATTCGTCGAAAAACATCGAAAGAAACAAAGGTTTTTCAAATAGTGATTCGGATGCCTCCACGAGGGTCTTTTCGTAAGGGTTGAGGTTGTGAAGTCTTTTCGACACGAGTAAATGTTTTTCTCCTTCCATATTTTAAGCTTAGGACAATCTTTTGTGGATATGGTATGATACTAAAACGAGAAAACAACTTTTCAGATCGAGTTAACGACCCTGTCCCAATGGGCAAAAAAGTTCCTATGTTAACACCTATGGATTTTGAGTGAAAAATGGCCCGGAAGCGAAAGTGAAAAAAATTCGTATTTTAACCATTTATATGTGTAAGACTCTTAAACTTGAGCGTTTCCTTACAGATTCGTCGAAAAACATCGAAAGAAACAAAGGTTTTTCAAATAGTGATTCGGATGCCTCCACGAGGGTCTTTTCGTAAGGGTTGAGGTTGTGAAGTCTTTTCGACACGAGTACATGTTTTTTTTCTTCCATATTTTAAGCTTAGGACAATCTTTTGTGGATATGGTATGATACTAAAACGAGAAAACAACTTTTCAAATCGAGTTAACGACCCTGTCCCAATGGGCAAAAAAGTTCCTATGTTAACACCTATGGATTTTGAGTGAAAAATGGCCCGGAAGCGAAAGTGAAAAAAATTCGTATTTTAACCATTTATATGTGTAAGACTCTTAAACTTGAGCGTTTCCTTACAGATTCGTCGAAAAAAATCGAAAGAACCAAAGGTTTTTCACATAGTCATTCGGGTGCCTCCACGAGGGTCTTTTCGTATGGGTTGAGGTTGTGAAGTCTTTTCGACACGAGTAAATGTTTTTTTTCTTCCATATTTTAACCTTAGGACAATCTTTAGTGGATATGGTATGATACTAAAACGAGAAAACAACTTTTCAGATCGAGTTAACGACCCTGTCCCAATGGGCAAAAAAGTTCCTATGTTAACACCTATGGATTTTGAGTGAAAAATGGCCCGGAAGCGAAAGTGAAAAAAATTCGTATTTTAACCATTTATATGTGTAAGACTCTTAAACTTGAGCGTTTCCTTACAGATTCGTCGAAAAACATCGAAAGAAACAAAGGTTTTTCAAATAGTGATTCGGATGCCTCCACGAGGGTCTTTTCGTAAGGGTTGAGGTTGTGAAGTCTTTTCGACACGAGTAAATGTTTTTTTTCTTCCATATTTTAAGCTTAGGACAATCTTTTGTGGATATGGTATGATACTAAAACGAGAAAACAACTTTTCAGATCGAGTTAACGACCCTGTCCCAATGGGCAAAAAAGTTCCTATGTTAACACCTATGGATTTTGAGTGAAAAATGGCCCGGAAGCGAAAGTGAAAAAAATTCGTATTTTAACCATTTATATGTGTAAGACTCTTAAACTTGAGCGTTTCCTTACAGATTCGTCGAAAAAAATCGAAAGAAACAACGGTTTTTCACATAGTCATTCGGGTGCCTCCACGAGGGTCTTTTCGTATGGGTTGAGGTTGTGAAGTCTTTTCGACACGAGTAAATGTTTTTTTTCTTCCATATTTTAACCTTAGGACAATCTTTAGTGGATATGGTATGATACTAAAACGAGAAAACAACTTTTCAGATCGAGTTAACGACCCTGTCCCAATGGGCAAAAAAGTTCCTATGTTAACACCTATGGATTTTGAGTGAAAAATGGCCCGGAAGCGAAATTGAAAAAAATTCGTATTTTAACCATTTATATGTGTAAGACTCTTAAACTTGAGCGTTTCCTTACAGATTCGTCGAAAAACATCGAAAGAAACAAAGGTTTTTCAAATAGTGATTCGGATGCCTCCACGAGGGTCTTTTCGTAAGGGTTGAGGTTGTGAAGTCTTTTCGACACGAGTAAATGTTTTTCTCCTTCCATATTTTAAGCTTAGGACAATCTTTTGTGGATATGGTATGATACTAAAACGAGAAAACAACTTTTCAGATCGAGTTAACGACCCTGTCCCAATGGGCAAAAAAGTTCCTATGTTAACACCTATGGATTTTGAGTGAAAAATGGCCCGGAAGCGAAAGTGAAAAAAATTCGTATTTTAACCATTTATATGTGTAAGACTCTTAAACTTGAGCGTTTCCTTACAGATTCGTCGAAAAACATCGAAAGAAACAAAGGTTTTTCAAATAGTGATTCGGATGCCTCCACGAGGGTCTTTTCGTAAGGGTTGAGGTTGTGAAGTCTTTTCGACACGAGTACATGTTTTTTTTCTTCCATATTTTAAGCTTAGGACAATCTTTTGTGGATATGGTATGATACTAAAACGAGAAAACAACTTTTCAAATCGAGTTAACGACCCTGTCCCAATGGGCAAAAAAGTTCCTATGTTAACACCTATGGATTTTGAGTGAAAAATGGCCCGGAAGCGAAAGTGAAAAAAATTCGTATTTTAACCATTTATATGTGTAAGACTCTTAAACTTGAGCGTTTCCTTACAGATTCGTCGAAAAAAATCGAAAGAACCAAAGGTTTTTCACATAGTCATTCGGGTGCCTCCACGAGGGTCTTTTCGTATGGGTTGAGGTTGTGAAGTCTTTTCGACACGAGTAAATGTTTTTTTTCTTCCATATTTTAACCTTAGGACAATCTTTAGTGGATATGGTATGATACTAAAACGAGAAAACAACTTTTCAGATCGAGTTAACGACCCTGTCCCAATGGGCAAAAAAGTTCCTATGTTAACACCTATGGATTTTGAGTGAAAAATGGCCCGGAAGCGAAAGTGAAAAAAATTCGTATTTTAACCATTTATATGTGTAAGACTCTTAAACTTGAGCGTTTCCTTACAGATTCGTCGAAAAACATCGAAAGAAACAAAGGTTTTTCAAATAGTGATTCGGATGCCTCCACGAGGGTCTTTTCGTAAGGGTTGAGGTTGTGAAGTCTTTTCGACACGAGTAAATGTTTTTTTTCTTCCATATTTTAAGCTTAGGACAATCTTTTGTGGATATGGTATGATACTAAAACGAGAAAACAACTTTTCAGATCGAGTTAACGACCCTGTCCCAATGGGCAAAAAAGTTCCTATGTTAACACCTATGGATTTTGAGTGAAAAATGGCCCGGAAGCGAAAGTGAAAAAAATTCGTATTTTAACCATTTATATGTGTAAGACTCTTAAACTTGAGCGTTTCCTTACAGATTCGTCGAAAAAAATCGAAAGAAACAACGGTTTTTCACATAGTCATTCGGGTGCCTCCACGAGGGTCTTTTCGTATGGGTTGAGGTTGTGAAGTCTTTTCGACACGAGTAAATGTTTTTTTTCTTCCATATTTTAACCTTAGGACAATCTTTAGTGGATATGGTATGATACTAAAACGAGAAAACAACTTTTCAGATCGAGTTAACGACCCTGTCCCAATGGGCAAAAAAGTTCCTATGTTAACACCTATGGATTTTGAGTGAAAAATGGCCCGGAAGCGAAATTGAAAAAAATTCGTATTTTAACCATTTATATGTGTAAGACTCTTAAACTTGAGCGTTTCCTTACAGATTCGTCGAAAAACATCGAAAGAAACAAAGGTTTTTCAAATAGTGATTCGGATGCCTCCACGAGGGTCTTTTCGTAAGGGTTGAGGTTGTGAAGTCTTTTCGACACGAGTAAATGTTTTTCTCCTTCCATATTTTAAGCTTAGGACAATCTTTTGTGGATATGGTATGATACTAAAACGAGAAAACAACTTTTCAGATCGAGTTAACGACCCTGTCCCAATGGGCAAAAAAGTTCCTATGTTAACACCTATGGATTTTGAGTGAAAAATGGCCCGGAAGCGAAAGTGAAAAAAATTCGTATTTTAACCATTTATATGTGTAAGACTCTTAAACTTGAGCGTTTCCTTACAGATTCGTCGAAAAACATCGAAAGAAACAAAGGTTTTTCAAATAGTGATTCGGATGCCTCCACGAGGGTCTTTTCGTAAGGGTTGAGGTTGTGAAGTCTTTTCGACACGAGTACATGTTTTTTTTCTTCCATATTTTAAGCTTAGGACAATCTTTTGTGGATATGGTATGATACTAAAACGAGAAAACAACTTTTCAAATCGAGTTAACGACCCTGTCCCAATGGGCAAAAAAGTTCCTATGTTAACACCTATGGATTTTGAGTGAAAAATGGCCCGGAAGCGAAAGTGAAAAAAATTCGTATTTTAACCATTTATATGTGTAAGACTCTTAAACTTGAGCGTTTCCTTACAGATTCGTCGAAAAAAATCGAAAGAACCAAAGGTTTTTCACATAGTCATTCGGGTGCCTCCACGAGGGTCTTTTCGTATGGGTTGAGGTTGTGAAGTCTTTTCGACACGAGTAAATGTTTTTTTTCTTCCATATTTTAACCTTAGGACAATCTTTAGTGGATATGGTATGATACTAAAACGAGAAAACAACTTTTCAGATCGAGTTAACGACCCTGTCCCAATGGGCAAAAAAGTTCCTATGTTAACACCTATGGATTTTGAGTGAAAAATGGCCCGGAAGCGAAAGTGAAAAAAATTCGTATTTTAACCATTTATATGTGTAAGACTCTTAAACTTGAGCGTTTCCTTACAGATTCGTCGAAAAACATCGAAAGAAACAAAGGTTTTTCAAATAGTGATTCGGATGCCTCCACGAGGGTCTTTTCGTAAGGGTTGAGGTTGTGAAGTCTTTTCGACACGAGTAAATGTTTTTTTTCTTCCATATTTTAAGCTTAGGACAATCTTTTGTGGATATGGTATGATACTAAAACGAGAAAACAACTTTTCAGATCGAGTTAACGACCCTGTCCCAATGGGCAAAAAAGTTCCTATGTTAACACCTATGGATTTTGAGTGAAAAATGGCCCGGAAGCGAAAGTGAAAAAAATTCGTATTTTAACCATTTATATGTGTAAGACTCTTAAACTTGAGCGTTTCCTTACAGATTCGTCGAAAAAAATCGAAAGAAACAAAGGTTTTTCACATAGTCATTCGGGTGCCTCCACGAGGGTCTTTTCGTATGGGTTGAAGTTGTGAAGTCTTTTCGACACGAGTAAATGTTTTTTTTCTTCCATATTTTAACCTTAGGACAATCTTTAGTGGATATGGTATGATACTAAAACGAGAAAACAACTTTTCAGATCGAGTTAACGACCCTGTCCCAATGGGCAAAAAAGTTCCTATGTTAACACCTATGGATTTTGAGTGAAAAATGGCCCGGAAGCGAAAGTGAAAAAAATTCGTATTTTAACCATTTATATGTGTAAGACTCTTAAACTTGAGCGTTTCCTTACAGATTCGTCGAAAAACATCGAAAGAAACAAAGGTTTTTCAAATAGTGATTCGGATGCCTCCACGAGGGTCTTTTCGTAAGGGTTGAGGTTGTGAAGTCTTTTCGACACGAGTAAATGTTTTTTTTCTTCCATATTTTAAGCTTAGGACAATCTTTTGTGGATATGGTATGATACTAAAACGAGAAAACAACTTTTCAGATCGAGTTAACGACCCTGTCCCAATGGGCAAAAAAGTTCCTATGTTAACACCTATGGATTTTGAGTGAAAAATGGCCCGGAAGCGAAAGTGAAAAAAATTCGTATTTTAACCATTTATATGTGTAAGACTCTTAAACTTGAGCGTTTCCTTACAGATTCGTCGAAAAAAATCGAAAGAAACAAAGGTTTTTCACATAGTCATTCGGGTGCCTCCACGAGGGTCTTTTCGTATGGGTTGAAGTTGTGAAGTCTTTTCGACACGAGTAAATGTTTTTTTTCTTCCATATTTTAACCTTAGGACAATCTTTAGTGGATATGGTATGATACTAAAACGAGAAAACAACTTTTCAGATCGAGTTAACGACCCTGTCCCAATGGGCAAAAAAGTTCCTATGTTAACACCTATGGATTTTGAGTGAAAAATGGCCCGGAAGCGAAAGTGAAAAAAATTCGTATTTTAACCATTTATATGTGTAAGACTCTTAAACTTGAGCGTTTCCTTACAGATTCGTCGAAAAACATCGAAAGAAACAAAGGTTTTTCAAATAGTGATTCGGATGCCTCCACGAGGGTCTTTTCGTAAGGGTTGAGGTTGTGAAGTCTTTTCGACACGAGTAAATGTTTTTTTTCTTCCATATTTTAAGCTTAGGACAATCTTTTGTGGATATGGTATGATACTAAAACGAGAAAACAACTTTTCAGATCGAGTTAACGACCCTGTCCCAATGGGCAAAAAAGTTCCTATGTTAACACCTATGGATTTTGAGTGAAAAATGGCCCGGAAGCGAAAGTGAAAAAAATTCGTATTTTAACCATTTATATGTGTAAGACTCTTAAACTTGAGCGTTTCCTTACAGATTCGTCGAAAAAAATCGAAAGAACCAAAGGTTTTTCACATAGTCATTCGGGTGCCTCCACGAGGGTCTTTTCGTATGGGTTGAGGTTGTGAAGTCTTTTCGACACGAGTAAATGTTTTTTTTCTTCCATATTTTAACCTTAGGACAATCTTTAGTGGATATGGTATGATACTAAAACGAGAAAACAACTTTTCAGATCGAGTTAACGACCCTGTCCCAATGGGCAAAAAAGTTCCTATGTTAACACCTATGGATTTTGAGTGAAAAATGGCCCGGAAGCGAAAGTGAAAAAAATTCGTATTTTAACCATTTATATGTGTAAGACTCTTAAACTTGAGCGTTTCCTTACAGATTCGTCGAAAAACATCGAAAGAAACAAAGGTTTTTCAAATAGTGATTCGGATGCCTCCACGAGGGTCTTTTCGTAAGGGTTGAGGTTGTGAAGTCTTTTCGACACGAGTAAATGTTTTTTTTCTTCCATATTTTAAGCTTAGGACAATCTTTTGTGGATATGGTATGATACTAAAACGAGAAAACAACTTTTCAGATCGAGTTAACGACCCTGTCCCAATGGGCAAAAAAGTTCCTATGTTAACACCTATGGATTTTGAGTGAAAAATGGCCCGGAAGCGAAAGTGAAAAAAATTCGTATTTTAACCATTTATATGTGTAAGACTCTTAAACTTGAGCGTTTCCTTACAGATTCGTCGAAAAAAATCGAAAGAAACAAAGGTTTTTCACATAGTCATTCGGGTGCCTCCACGAGGGTCTTTTCGTATGGGTTGAAGTTGTGAAGTCTTTTCGACACGAGTAAATGTTTTTTTTCTTCCATATTTTAACCTTAGGACAATCTTTAGTGGATATGGTATGATACTAAAACGAGAAAACAACTTTTCAGATCGAGTTAACGACCCTGTCCCAATGGGCAAAAAAGTTCCTATGTTAACACCTATGGATTTTGAGTGAAAAATGGCCCGGAAGCGAAAGTGAAAAAAATTCGTATTTTAACCATTTATATGTGTAAGACTCTTAAACTTGAGCGTTTCCTTACAGATTCGTCGAAAAACATCGAAAGAAACAAAGGTTTTTCAAATAGTGATTCGGATGCCTCCACGAGGGTCTTTTCGTAAGGGTTGAGGTTGTGAAGTCTTTTCGACACGAGTAAATGTTTTTTTTCTTCCATATTTTAAGCTTAGGACAATCTTTTGTGGATATGGTATGATACTAAAACGAGAAAACAACTTTTCAGATCGAGTTAACGACCCTGTCCCAATGGGCAAAAAAGTTCCTATGTTAACACCTATGGATTTTGAGTGAAAAATGGCCCGGAAGCGAAAGTGAAAAAAATTCGTATTTTAACCATTTATATGTGTAAGACTCTTAAACTTGAGCGTTTCCTTACAGATTCGTCGAAAAAAATCGAAAGAAACAAAGGTTTTTCACATAGTCATTCGGGTGCCTCCACGAGGGTCTTTTCGTATGGGTTGAAGTTGTGAAGTCTTTTCGACACGAGTAAATGTTTTTTTTCTTCCATATTTTAACCTTAGGACAATCTTTAGTGGATATGGTATGATACTAAAACGAGAAAACAACTTTTCAGATCGAGTTAACGACCCTGTCCCAATGGGCAAAAAAGTTCCTATGTTAACACCTATGGATTTTGAGTGAAAAATGGCCCGGAAGCGAAAGTGAAAAAAATTCGTATTTTAACCATTTATATGTGTAAGACTCTTAAACTTGAGCGTTTCCTTACAGATTCGTCGAAAAACATCGAAAGAAACAAAGGTTTTTCAAATAGTGATTCGGATGCCTCCACGAGGGTCTTTTCGTAAGGGTTGAGGTTGTGAAGTCTTTTCGACACGAGTAAATGTTTTTTTTCTTCCATATTTTAAGCTTAGGACAATCTTTTGTGGATATGGTATGATACTAAAACGAGAAAACAACTTTTCAGATCGAGTTAACGACCCTGTCCCAATGGGCAAAAAAGTTCCTATGTTAACACCTATGGATTTTGAGTGAAAAATGGCCCGGAAGCGAAAGTGAAAAAAATTCGTATTTTAACCATTTATATGTGTAAGACTCTTAAACTTGAGCGTTTCCTTACAGATTCGTCGAAAAAAATCGAAAGAAACAAAGGTTTTTCACATAGTCATTCGGGTGCCTCCACGAGGGTCTTTTCGTATGGGTTGAAGTTGTGAAGTCTTTTCGACACGAGTAAATGTTTTTTTTCTTCCATATTTTAACCTTAGGACAATCTTTAGTGGATATGGTATGATACTAAAACGAGAAAACAACTTTTCAGATCGAGTTAACGACCCTGTCCCAATGGGCAAAAAAGTTCCTATGTTAACACCTATGGATTTTGAGTGAAAAATGGCCCGGAAGCGAAAGTGAAAAAAATTCGTATTTTAACCATTTATATGTGTAAGACTCTTAAACTTGAGCGTTTCCTTACAGATTCGTCGAAAAACATCGAAAGAAACAAAGGTTTTTCAAATAGTGATTCGGATGCCTCCACGAGGGTCTTTTCGTAAGGGTTGAGGTTGTGAAGTCTTTTCGACACGAGTAAATGTTTTTTTTCTTCCATATTTTAAGCTTAGGACAATCTTTTGTGGATATGGTATGATACTAAAACGAGAAAACAACTTTTCAGATCGAGTTAACGACCCTGTCCCAATGGGCAAAAAAGTTCCTATGTTAACACCTATGGATTTTGAGTGAAAAATGGCCCGGAAGCGAAAGTGAAAAAAATTCGTATTTTAACCATTTATATGTGTAAGACTCTTAAACTTGAGCGTTTCCTTACAGATTCGTCGAAAAAAATTGAAAGAAACAAAGGTTTTTCACATAGTCATTCGGGTGCCTCCACGAGGGTCTTTTCGTATGGGTTGAGGTTGTGAAGTCTTTTCGACACGAGTAAATGTTTTTTTTCTTCCATATTTTAACCTTAGGACAATCTTTAGTGGATATGGTATGATACTAAAACGAGAAAACAACTTTTCAGATCGAGTTAACGACCCTGTCCCAATGGGCAAAAAAGTTCCTATGTTAACACCTATGGATTTTGAGTGAAAAATGGCCCGGAAGCGAAAGTGAAAAAAATTCGTATTTTAACCATTTATATGTGTAAGACTCTTAAACTTGAGCGTTTCCTTACAGATTCGTCGAAAAACATCGAAAGAAACAAAGGTTTTTCAAATAGTGATTCGGATGCCTCCACGAGGGTCTTTTCGTAAGGGTTGAGGTTGTGAAGTCTTTTCGACACGAGTAAATGTTTTTTTTCTTCCATATTTTAAGCTTAGGACAATCTTTTGTGGATATGGTATGATACTAAAACGAGAAAACAACTTTTCAGATCGAGTTAACGACCCTGTCCCAATGGGCAAAAAAGTTCCTATGTTAACACCTATGGATTTTGAGTGAAAAATGGCCCGGAAGCGAAAGTGAAAAAAATTCGTATTTTAACCATTTATATGTGTAAGACTCTTAAACTTGAGCGTTTCCTTACAGATTCGTCGAAAAAAATCGAAAGAAACAAAGGTTTTTCACATAGTCATTCGGGTGCCTCCACGAGGGTCTTTTCGTATGGGTTGAAGTTGTGAAGTCTTTTCGACACGAGTAAATGTTTTTTTTCTTCCATATTTTAACCTTAGGACAATCTTTAGTGGATATGGTATGATACTAAAACGAGAAAACAACTTTTCAGATCGAGTTAACGACCCTGTCCCAATGGGCAAAAAAGTTCCTATGTTAACACCTATGGATTTTGAGTGAAAAATGGCCCGGAAGCGAAAGTGAAAAAAATTCGTATTTTAACCATTTATATGTGTAAGACTCTTAAACTTGAGCGTTTCCTTACAGATTCGTCGAAAAACATCGAAAGAAACAAAGGTTTTTCAAATAGTGATTCGGATGCCTCCACGAGGGTCTTTTCGTAAGGGTTGAGGTTGTGAAGTCTTTTCGACACGAGTAAATGTTTTTTTTCTTCCATATTTTAAGCTTAGGACAATCTTTTGTGGATATGGTATGATACTAAAACGAGAAAACAACTTTTCAGATCGAGTTAACGACCCTGTCCCAATGGGCAAAAAAGTTCCTATGTTAACACCTATGGATTTTGAGTGAAAAATGGCCCGGAAGCGAAAGTGAAAAAAATTCGTATTTTAACCATTTATATGTGTAAGACTCTTAAACTTGAGCGTTTCCTTACAGATTCGTCGAAAAAAATCGAAAGAAACAAAGGTTTTTCACATAGTCATTCGGGTGCCTCCACGAGGGTCTTTTCGTATGGGTTGAAGTTGTGAAGTCTTTTCGACACGAGTAAATGTTTTTTTTCTTCCATATTTTAACCTTAGGACAATCTTTAGTGGATATGGTATGATACTAAAACGAGAAAACAACTTTTCAGATCGAGTTAACGACCCTGTCCCAATGGGCAAAAAAGTTCCTATGTTAACACCTATGGATTTTGAGTGAAAAATGGCCCGGAAGCGAAAGTGAAAAAAATTCGTATTTTAACCATTTATATGTGTAAGACTCTTAAACTTGAGCGTTTCCTTACAGATTCGTCGAAAAACATCGAAAGAAACAAAGGTTTTTCAAATAGTGATTCGGATGCCTCCACGAGGGTCTTTTCGTAAGGGTTGAGGTTGTGAAGTCTTTTCGACACGAGTAAATGTTTTTTTTCTTCCATATTTTAAGCTTAGGACAATCTTTTGTGGATATGGTATGATACTAAAACGAGAAAACAACTTTTCAGATCGAGTTAACGACCCTGTCCCAATGGGCAAAAAAGTTCCTATGTTAACACCTATGGATTTTGAGTGAAAAATGGCCCGGAAGCGAAAGTGAAAAAAATTCGTATTTTAACCATTTATATGTGTAAGACTCTTAAACTTGAGCGTTTCCTTACAGATTCGTCGAAAAAAATTGAAAGAAACAAAGGTTTTTCACATAGTCATTCGGGTGCCTCCACGAGGGTCTTTTCGTATGGGTTGAGGTTGTGAAGTCTTTTCGACACGAGTAAATGTTTTTTTTCTTCCATATTTTAACCTTAGGACAATCTTTAGTGGATATGGTATGATACTAAAACGAGAAAACAACTTTTCAGATCGAGTTAACGACCCTGTCCCAATGGGCAAAAAAGTTCCTATGTTAACACCTATGGATTTTGAGTGAAAAATGGCCCGGAAGCGAAAGTGAAAAAAATTCGTATTTTAACCATTTATATGTGTAAGACTCTTAAACTTGAGCGTTTCCTTACAGATTCGTCGAAAAACATCGAAAGAAACAAAGGTTTTTCAAATAGTGATTCGGATGCCTCCACGAGGGTCTTTTCGTAAGGGTTGAGGTTGTGAAGTCTTTTCGACACGAGTAAATGTTTTTCTCCTTCCATATTTTAAGCTTAGGACAATCTTTTGTGGATATGGTATGATACTAAAACGAGAAAACAACTTTTCAGATCGAGTTAACGACCCTGTCCCAATGGGCAAAAAAGTTCCTATGTTAACACCTATGGATTTTGAGTGAAAAATGGCCCGGAAGCGAAATTGAAAAAAATTCGTATTTTAACCATTTATATGTGTAAGACTCTTAAACTTGAGCGTTTCCTTACAGATTCGTCGAAAAACATCGAAAGAAACAAAGGTTTTTCAAATAGTGATTCGGATGCCTCCACGAGGGTCTTTTCGTAAGGGTTGAGGTTGTGAAGTCTTTTCGACACGAGTAAATGTTTTTCTTCTTCCATATTTTAAGCTTAGGACAATCTTTTGTGGATATGGTATGATACTAAAACGAGAAAACAACTTTTCAGATCGAGTTAACGACCCTGTCCCAATGGGCAAAAAAGTTCCTATGTTAAGACCTATGGATTTTGAGTGAAAAATGGCCCGGAAGCGAAAGTGAAAAAAATTCGTATTCTAACCATTTATATGTGTAAGACTCTTAAACTTGAGCGTTTCCTTACAGATTCGTCGAAAAAAATCGAAAGAAACAAAGGTTTTTCACATAGTCATTCGGGTGCCTCCACGAGGGTCTTTTCGTATGGGTTGAGGTTGTGAAGTCTTTTCGACACGAGTAAATGTTTTTTTTCTTCCATATTTTAACCTTAGGACAATCTTTAGTGGATATGGTATGATACTAAAACGAGAAAACAACTTTTCAGATCGAGTTAACGACCCTGTCCCAATGGGCAAAAAAGTTCCTATGTTAACACCTATGGATTTTGAGTGAAAAATGGCCCGGAAGCGAAATTGAAAAAAATTCGTATTTTAACCATTTATATGTGTAAGACTCTTAAACTTGAGCGTTTCCTTACAGATTCGTCGAAAAACATCGAAAGAAACAAAGGTTTTTCAAATAGTGATTCGGATGCCTCCACGAGGGTCTTTTCGTAAGGGTTGAGGTTGTGAAGTCTTTTCGACACGAGTAAATGTTTTTCTCCTTCCATATTTTAAGCTTAGGACAATCTTTTGTGGATATGGTATGATACTAAAACGAGAAAACAACTTTTCAGATCGAGTTAACGACCCTGTCCCAATGGGCAAAAAAGTTCCTATGTTAACACCTATGGATTTTGAGTGAAAAATGGCCCGGAAGCGAAAGTGAAAAAAATTCGTATTTTAACCATTTATATGTGTAAGACTCTTAAACTTGAGCGTTTCCTTACAGATTCGTCGAAAAACATCGAAAGAAACAAAGGTTTTTCACATAGTCATTCGGGTGCCTCCACGAGGGTCTTTTCGTATGGGTTGAGGTTGTGAAGTCTTTTCGACACGAGTAAATGTTTTTTTTCTTCCATATTTTAACCTTAGGACAATCTTTAGTGGATATGGTATGATACTAAAACGAGAAAACAACTTTTCAGATCGAGTTAACGACCCTGTCCCAATGGGCAAAAAAGTTCCTATGTTAACACCTATGGATTTTGAGTGAAAAATGGCCCGGAAGCGAAATTGAAAAAAATTCGTATTTTAACCATTTATATGTGTAAGACTCTTAAACTTGAGCGTTTCCTTACAGATTCGTCGAAAAACATCGAAAGAAACAAAGGTTTTTCAAATAGTGATTCGGATGCCTCCACGAGGGTCTTTTCGTAAGGGTTGAGGTTGTGAAGTCTTTTCGACACGAGTAAATGTTTTTCTCCTTCCATATTTTAAGCTTAGGACAATCTTTTGTGGATATGGTATGATACTAAAACGAGAAAACAACTTTTCAGATCGAGTTAACGACCCTGTCCCAATGGGCAAAAAAGTTCCTATGTTAACACCTATGGATTTTGAGTGAAAAATGGCCCGGAAGCGAAAGTGAAAAAAATTCGTATTTTAACCATTTATATGTGTAAGACTCTTAAACTTGAGCGTTTCCTTACAGATTCGTCGAAAAACATCGAAAGAAACAAAGGTTTTTCAAATAGTGATTCGGATGCCTCCACGAGGGTCTTTTCGTAAGGGTTGAGGTTGTGAAGTCTTTTCGACACGAGTACATGTTTTTTTTCTTCCATATTTTAAGCTTAGGACAATCTTTTGTGGATATGGTATGATACTAAAACGAGAAAACAACTTTTCAGATCGAGTTAACGACCCTGTCCCAATGGGCAAAAAAGTTCCTATGTTAACACCTATGGATTTTGAGTGAAAAATGGCCCGGAAGCGAAAGTGAAAAAAATTCGTATTTTAACCATTTATATGTGTAAGACTCTTAAACTTGAGCGTTTCCTTACAGATTCGTCGAAAAAAATCGAAAGAACCAAAGGTTTTTCACATAGTCATTCGGGTGCCTCCACGAGGGTCTTTTCGTATGGGTTGAGGTTGTGAAGTCTTTTCGACACGAGTAAATGTTTTTTTTCTTCCATATTTTAACCTTAGGACAATCTTTAGTGGATATGGTATGATACTAAAACGAGAAAACAACTTTTCAGATCGAGTTAACGACCCTGTCCCAATGGGCAAAAAAGTTCCTATGTTAACACCTATGGATTTTGAGTGAAAAATGGCCCGGAAGCGAAATTGAAAAAAATTCGTATTTTAACCATTTATATGTGTAAGACTCTTAAACTTGAGCGTTTCCTTACAGATTCGTCGAAAAACATCGAAAGAAACAAAGGTTTTTCAAATAGTGATTCGGATGCCTCCACGAGGGTCTTTTCGTAAGGGTTGAGGTTGTGAAGTCTTTTCGACACGAGTAAATGTTTTTCTTCTTCCATATTTTAAGCTTAGGACAATCTTTTGTGGATATGGTATGATACTAAAACGAGAAAACAACTTTTCAGATCGAGTTAACGACCCTGTCCCAATGGGCAAAAAAGTTCCTATGTTAACACCTATGGATTTTGAGTGAAAAATGGCCCGGAAGCGAAATTGAAAAAAATTCGTATTTTAACCATTTATATGTGTAAGACTCTTAAACTTGAGCGTTTCCTTACAGATTCGTCGAAAAACATCGAAAGAAACAAAGGTTTTTCAAATAGTGATTCGGGTGCCTCCACGAGGGTCTTTTCGTATGGGTTGAGGTTGTGAAGTCTTTTCGACACGAGTAAATGTTTTTCTCCTTCCATATTTTAAGCTTAGGACAATCTTTTGTGGATATGGTATGATACTAAAACGAGAAAACAACTTTTCAGATCGAGTTAACGACCCTGTCCCAATGGGCAAAAAAGTTCCTATGTTAACACCTATGGATTTTGAGTGAAAAATGGCCCGGAAGCGAAAGTGAAAAAAATTCGTATTTTAACCATTTATATGTGTAAGACTCTTAAACTTGAGCGTTTCCTTACAGATTCGTCGAAAAACATCGAAAGAAACAAAGGTTTTTCAAATAGTGATTCGGATGCCTCCACGAGGGTCTTTTCGTAAGGGTTGAGGTTGTGAAGTCTTTTCGACACGAGTAAATGTTTTTTTTCTTCCATATTTTAACCTTAGGACAATCTTTAGTGGATATGGTATGATACTAAAACGAGAAAACAACTTTTCAGATCGAGTTAACGACCCTGTCCCAATGGGCAAAAAAGTTCCTATGTTAACACCTATGGATTTTGAGTGAAAAATGGCCCGGAAGCGAAATTGAAAAAAATTCGTATTTTAACCATTTATATGTGTAAGACTCTTAAACTTGAGCATTTCCTTACAGATTCGTCGAAAAACATCGAAAGAAACAAAGGTTTTTCAAATAGTGATTCGGATGCCTCCACGAGGGTCTTTTCGTAAGGGTTGAGGTTGTGAAGTCTTTTCGACACGAGTAAATGTTTTTTTTCTTCCATATTTTAAGCTTAGGACAATCTTTTGTGGATATGGTATGATACTAAAACGAGAAAACAACTTTTCAGATCGAGTTAACGACCCTGTCCCAATGGGCAAAAAAGTTCGTATGTTAACACCTATGGATTTTGAGTGAAAAATGGCCCGGAAGCGAAAGTGAAAAAAATTCGTATTTTAACCATTTATATGTGTAAGACTCTTAAACTTGAGCGTTTCCTTACAGATTCGTCGAAAAACATCGAAAGAAACAAAGGTCTTTCACATAGTCATTCGGGTGCCTCCACGAGGGTCTTTTCGTAAGGGTTGAGGTTGTGAAGTCTTTTCGACACGAGTAAATGTGTTTTTTCTTCCATATTTTAAGCTTAGGACAATCTTTTGTGGATATGGTATGATACTAAAACGAGAAAACAACTTTTCAGATCGAGTTAACGACCCTGTCCCAATGGGCAAAAAAGTTCCTATGTTAAGACCTATGGATTTTGAGTGAAAAATGGCCCGGAAGCGAAAGTGAAAAAAATTCGTATTCTAACCATTTATATGTGTAAGACTCTTAAACTTGAGCGTTTCCTTACAGATTCGTCGAAAAAAATCGAAAGAAACAAAGGTTTTTCACATAGTCATTCGGGTGCCTCCACGAGGGTCTTTTCGTATGGGTTGAGGTTGTGAAGTCTTTTCGACACGAGTAAATGTTTTTTTTCTTCCATATTTTAACCTTAGGACAATCTTTAGTGGATATGGTATGATACTAAAACGAGAAAACAACTTTTCAGATCGAGTTAACGACCCTGTCCCAATGGGCAAAAAAGTTCCTATGTTAACACCTATGGATTTTGAGTGAAAAATGGCCCGGAAGCGAAATTGAAAAAAATTCGTATTTTAACCATTTATATGTGTAAGACTCTTAAACTTGAGCGTTTCCTTACAGATTCGTCGAAAAACATCGAAAGAAACAAAGGTTTTTCAAATAGTGATTCGGATGCCTCCACGAGGGTCTTTTCGTAAGGGTTGAGGTTGTGAAGTCTTTTCGACACGAGTAAATGTTTTTCTCCTTCCATATTTTAAGCTTAGGACAATCTTTTGTGGATATGGTATGATACTAAAACGAGAAAACAACTTTTCAGATCGAGTTAACGACCCTGTCCCAATGGGCAAAAAAGTTCCTATGTTAACACCTATGGATTTTGAGTGAAAAATGGCCCGGAAGCGAAAGTGAAAAAAATTCGTATTTTAACCATTTATATGTGTAAGACTCTTAAACTTGAGCGTTTCCTTACAGATTCGTCGAAAAACATCGAAAGAAACAAAGGTTTTTCACATAGTCATTCGGGTGCCTCCACGAGGGTCTTTTCGTATGGGTTGAGGTTGTGAAGTCTTTTCGACACGAGTAAATGTTTTTTTTCTTCCATATTTTAACCTTAGGACAATCTTTAGTGGATATGGTATGATACTAAAACGAGAAAACAACTTTTCAGATCGAGTTAACGACCCTGTCCCAATGGGCAAAAAAGTTCCTATGTTAACACCTATGGATTTTGAGTGAAAAATGGCCCGGAAGCGAAATTGAAAAAAATTCGTATTTTAACCATTTATATGTGTAAGACTCTTAAACTTGAGCGTTTCCTTACAGATTCGTCGAAAAACATCGAAAGAAACAAAGGTTTTTCAAATAGTGATTCGGATGCCTCCACGAGGGTCTTTTCGTAAGGGTTGAGGTTGTGAAGTCTTTTCGACACGAGTAAATGTTTTTCTCCTTCCATATTTTAAGCTTAGGACAATCTTTTGTGGATATGGTATGATACTAAAACGAGAAAACAACTTTTCAGATCGAGTTAACGACCCTGTCCCAATGGGCAAAAAAGTTCCTATGTTAACACCTATGGATTTTGAGTGAAAAATGGCCCGGAAGCGAAAGTGAAAAAAATTCGTATTTTAACCATTTATATGTGTAAGACTCTTAAACTTGAGCGTTTCCTTACAGATTCGTCGAAAAACATCGAAAGAAACAAAGGTTTTTCAAATAGTGATTCGGATGCCTCCACGAGGGTCTTTTCGTAAGGGTTGAGGTTGTGAAGTCTTTTCGACACGAGTACATGTTTTTTTTCTTCCATATTTTAAGCTTAGGACAATCTTTTGTGGATATGGTATGATACTAAAACGAGAAAACAACTTTTCAGATCGAGTTAACGACCCTGTCCCAATGGGCAAAAAAGTTCCTATGTTAACACCTATGGATTTTGAGTGAAAAATGGCCCGGAAGCGAAAGTGAAAAAAATTCGTATTTTAACCATTTATATGTGTAAGACTCTTAAACTTGAGCGTTTCCTTACAGATTCGTCGAAAAAAATCGAAAGAACCAAAGGTTTTTCACATAGTCATTCGGGTGCCTCCACGAGGGTCTTTTCGTATGGGTTGAGGTTGTGAAGTCTTTTCGACACGAGTAAATGTTTTTTTTCTTCCATATTTTAACCTTAGGACAATCTTTAGTGGATATGGTATGATACTAAAACGAGAAAACAACTTTTCAGATCGAGTTAACGACCCTGTCCCAATGGGCAAAAAAGTTCCTATGTTAACACCTATGGATTTTGAGTGAAAAATGGCCCGGAAGCGAAATTGAAAAAAATTCGTATTTTAACCATTTATATGTGTAAGACTCTTAAACTTGAGCGTTTCCTTACAGATTCGTCGAAAAACATCGAAAGAAACAAAGGTTTTTCAAATAGTGATTCGGATGCCTCCACGAGGGTCTTTTCGTAAGGGTTGAGGTTGTGAAGTCTTTTCGACACGAGTAAATGTTTTTCTTCTTCCATATTTTAAGCTTAGGACAATCTTTTGTGGATATGGTATGATACTAAAACGAGAAAACAACTTTTCAGATCGAGTTAACGACCCTGTCCCAATGGGCAAAAAAGTTCCTATGTTAACACCTATGGATTTTGAGTGAAAAATGGCCCGGAAGCGAAATTGAAAAAAATTCGTATTTTAACCATTTATATGTGTAAGACTCTTAAACTTGAGCGTTTCCTTACAGATTCGTCGAAAAACATCGAAAGAAACAAAGGTTTTTCAAATAGTGATTCGGGTGCCTCCACGAGGGTCTTTTCGTATGGGTTGAGGTTGTGAAGTCTTTTCGACACGAGTAAATGTTTTTCTCCTTCCATATTTTAAGCTTAGGACAATCTTTTGTGGATATGGTATGATACTAAAACGAGAAAACAACTTTTCAGATCGAGTTAACGACCCTGTCCCAATGGGCAAAAAAGTTCCTATGTTAACACCTATGGATTTTGAGTGAAAAATGGCCCGGAAGCGAAAGTGAAAAAAATTCGTATTTTAACCATTTATATGTGTAAGACTCTTAAACTTGAGCGTTTCCTTACAGATTCGTCGAAAAACATCGAAAGAAACAAAGGTTTTTCAAATAGTGATTCGGATGCCTCCACGAGGGTCTTTTCGTAAGGGTTGAGGTTGTGAAGTCTTTTCGACACGAGTAAATGTTTTTTTTCTTCCATATTTTAACCTTAGGACAATCTTTAGTGGATATGGTATGATACTAAAACGAGAAAACAACTTTTCAGATCGAGTTAACGACCCTGTCCCAATGGGCAAAAAAGTTCCTATGTTAACACCTATGGATTTTGAGTGAAAAATGGCCCGGAAGCGAAATTGAAAAAAATTCGTATTTTAACCATTTATATGTGTAAGACTCTTAAACTTGAGCGTTTCCTTACAGATTCGTCGAAAAACATCGAAAGAAACAAAGGTTTTTCAAATAGTGATTCGGATGCCTCCACGAGGGTCTTTTCGTAAGGGTTGAGGTTGTGAAGTCTTTTCGACACGAGTAAATGTTTTTTTTCTTCCATATTTTAAGCTTAGGACAATCTTTTGTGGATATGGTATGATACTAAAACGAGAAAACAACTTTTCAGATCGAGTTAACGACCCTGTCCCAATGGGCAAAAAAGTTCGTATGTTAACACCTATGGATTTTGAGTGAAAAATGGCCCGGAAGCGAAAGTGAAAAAAATTCGTATTTTAACCATTTATATGTGTAAGACTCTTAAACTTGAGCGTTTCCTTACAGATTCGTCGAAAAACATCGAAAGAAACAAAGGTCTTTCACATAGTCATTCGGGTGCCTCCACGAGGGTCTTTTCGTAAGGGTTGAGGTTGTGAAGTCTTTTCGACACGAGTAAATGTGTTTTTTCTTCCATATTTTAAGCTTAGGACAATCTTTAGTGGATATGGTATGATACTAAAACGAGAAAACAACTTTTCAGATCGAGTTAACGACCCTGTCCCAATGGGCAAAAAAGTTCCTATGTTAACACCTATGGATTTTGAGTGAAAAATGGCCCGGAAGCGAAAGTGAAAAAAATTCGTATTTTAACCATTTATATGTGTAAGACTCTTAAACTTGAGCGTTTCCTTACAGATTCGTCGAAAAACATCGAAAGAAACAAATGTTTTTCAAATAGTGATTCGGATGCCTCCACGAGGGTCTTTTCGTAAGGGTTGAGGTTGTGAAGTCTTTTCGACACGAGTAAATGTTTTTTTTCTTCCATATTTTAAGCTTAGGACAATCTTTTGTGGATATGGTATGATACTAAAACGAGAAAACAACTTTTCAGATCGAGTTAACGACCCTGTCCCAATGGGCAAAAAAGTTCCTATGTTAACACCTATGGATTTTGAGTGAAAAATGGCCCGGAAGCGAAAGTGAAAAAAATTCGTATTTTAACCATTTATATGTGTAAGACTCTTAAACTTGAGCGTTTCCTTACAGATTCGTCGAAAAACATCGAAAGAAACAAAGGTCTTTCACATAGTCATTCGGGTGCCTCCACGAGGGTCTTTTCGTAAGGGTTGAGGTTGTGAAGTCTTTTCGACACGAGTACATGTTTTTTTTCTTCCATATTTTAAGCTTTGGACAATCTTTAGTGGATATGGTATGATACTAAAACGAGAAAACAACTTTTCAGATCGAGTTAACGACCCTGTCCCAATGGGCAAAAAAGTTCCTATGTTAACACCTATGGATTTTGAGTGAAAAATGGCCCGGAAGCGAAAGTGAAAAAAATTCGTATTTTAACCATTTATATGTGTAAGACTCTTAAACTTGAGTGTTTCCTTACAGATTCGTCGAAAAACATCGAAAGAAACAAAGGTCTTTCACATAGTCATTCGGGTGCCTCCACGAGGGTCTTTTCGTAAGGGTTGAGGTTGTGAAGTCTTTTCGACACGAGTAAATGTGTTTTTTCTTCCATATTTTAAGCTTAGGACAATCTTTAGTGGATATGGTATGATACTAAAACGAGAAAACAACTTTTCAGATCGAGTTAACGACCCTGTCCCAATGGGCAAAAAAGTTCCTATGTTAACACCTATGGATTTTGAGTGAAAAATGGCCCGGAAGCGAAATTGAAAAAAATTCGTATTTTAACCATATATATGTGTAAGACTCTTAAACTTGAGCGTTTCCTTACAGATTCGTCGAAAAACATCGAAAGAAACAAAGGTCTTTCACATAGTCATTCGGGTGCCTCCACGAGGGTCTTTTCGTAAGGGTTGAGGTTGTGAAGTCTTTTCGACACGAGTAAATGTGTTTTTTCTTCCATATTTTAAGCTTAGGACAATCTTTAGTGGATATGGTATGATACTAAAACGAGAAAACAACTTTTCAGATCGAGTTAACGACCCTGTCCCAATGGGCAAAAAAGTTCCTATGTTAACACCTATGGATTTTGAGTGAAAAATGGCCCGGAAGCGAAAGTGAAAAAAATTCGTATTTTAACCATTTATATGTGTAAGACTCTTAAACTTGAGTGTTTCCTTACAGATTCGTCGAAAAACATCGAAAGAAACAAAGGTCTTTCACATAGTCATTCGGGTGCCTCCACGAGGGTCTTTTCGTAAGGGTTGAGGTTGTGAAGTCTTTTCGACACGAGTAAATGTGTTTTTTCTTCCATATTTTAAGCTTAGGACAATCTTTAGTGGATATGGTATGATACTAAAACGAGAAAACAACTTTTCAGATCGAGTTAACGACCCTGTCCCAATGGGCAAAAAAGTTCCTATGTTAACACCTATGGATTTTGAGTGAAAAATGGCCCGGAAGCGAAAGTGAAAAAAATTCGTATTTTAACCATTTATATGTGTAAGACTCTTAAACTTGAGCGTTTCCTTACAGATTCGTCAAAAAACATCGAAAGAAACAAAGGTCTTTCACATAGTCATTCGGGTGCCTCCACGAGGGTCTTTTCGTAAGGGTTGAGGTTGTGAAGTCTTTTCGACACGAGTAAATGTGTTTTTTCTTCCATATTTTAAGCTTAGGACAATCTTTAGTGGATATGGTATGATACTAAAACGAGAAAACAACTTTTCAGATCGAGTTAACGACCCTGTCCCAATGGGCAAAAAAGTTCCTATGTTAACACCTATGGACTTTGAGTGAAAAATGGCCCGGAAGCGAAAGTGAAAAAAATTCATATTTTAACCATTTATATGTGTAAGACTCTTTAACTTGAGCGTTTCCTTACAGATTCGTCGAAAAACATCGAAAGAAACAAAGGTTTTTCACATAGTCATTCGGGTGCCTCCACGAGGGTCATTTCGTAAGGGTTGAGGTTGTGAAGTCTTTTCGACACGAGTAAATGTGTTTTTTCTTCCATATTTTAAGCTTAGGACAATCTTTAGTGGATATGGTATGATACTAAAACGAGAAAACAACTTTTCAGATCGAGTTAACGACCCTGTCCCAATGGGCAAAAAAGTTCCTATGTTAACACCTATGGATTTTGAGTGAAAAATGGCCCGGAAGCGAAAGTGAAAAAAATTCGTATTTTAACCATTTATATGTGTAAGACTCTTAAACTTGAGCGTTTCCTTACAGATTCGTCGAAAAACATCGAAAGAAACAAAGGTCTTTCACATAGTCATTCGGGTGCCTCCACGAGGGTCTTTTCGTAAGGGTTGAGGTTGTGAAGTCTTTTCGACACGAGTAAATGTGTTTTTTCTTCCATATTTTAAGCTTAGGACAATCTTTAGTGGATATGGTATGATACTAAAACGAGAAAACAACTTTTCAGATCGAGTTAACGACCCTGTCCCAATGGGCAAAAAAGTTCCTATGTTAACACCTATGGATTTTGAGTGAAAAATGGCCCGGAAGCGAAAGTGAAAAAAATTCGTATTTTAACCATTTATATGTGTAAGACTCTTAAACTTGAGCGTTTCCTTACAGATTCGTCGAAAAACATCGAAAGAAACAAAGGTCTTTCACATAGTCATTCGGGTGCCTCCACGAGGGTCTTTTCGTAAGGGTTGAGGTTGTGAAGTCTTTTCGACACGAGTAAATGTGTTTTTTCTTCCATATTTTAAGCTTAGGACAATCTTTAGTGGATATGGTATGATACTAAAACGAGAAAACAACTTTTCAGATCGAGTTAACGACCCTGTCCCAATGGGCAAAAAAGTTCCTATGTTAACACCTATGGATTTTGAGTGAAAAATGGCCCGTAAGCGAAAGTGAAAAAAATTCGTATTTTAACCATTTATATGTGTAAGACTCTTAAACTTGAGCGTTTCCTTACAGATTCGTCGAAAAACATCGAAAGAAACAAAGGTCTTTCACATAGTCATTCGGGTGCCTCCACGAGGGTCTTTTCGTAAGGGGTGAGGTTGTGAAGTCTTTTCGACACGAGTAAATGTGTTTTTTCTTCCATATTTTAAGCTTAGGACAATCTTTAGTGGATATGGAATGATACTAAAACGAGAAAACAACTTTTCAGATCGAGTTAACGACCCTGTCCCAATGGGCAAAAAAGTTCCTATGTTAACACCTATGGATTTTGAGTGAAAAATGGCCCGGAAGCGAAAGTGAAAAAAATTCGTATTTTAACCATTTATATGTGTAAGACTCTTAAACTTGAGCGTTTCCTAACAGATTCGTCGAAAAACATCGAAAGAAACAAAGGTTTTTCACATAGTCATTCGGGTGCCTCCACGAGGGACTTTTCGTATGGGTTGAGGTTCTGAAGTATTTTCGACACGAGTAAATGTATTTTTTCTTCCATATTTTAAGCTTAGGACAATCTTTAGTGGATATGGTATGATACTAAAACGAGAAAACAACTTTTCAGATCGAGTTAACGACCCTGTCCCAATGGGCAAAAAAGTTCCTATGTTAACACCTATGGATTTTGAGTGAAAAATGGCCCGGAAGCGAAAGTGAAAAAAATTCGTATTTTAACCATTTATATGTGTAAGACTCTTAAACTTGAGCGTTTCCTTACAGATTCGTCGAAAAACATCGAAAGAAACAAAGGTCTTCCACATAGTCATTCGGGTGCCTCCACGAGGGTCTTTTCGTAAGGGTTGAGGTTGTGAAGTCTTTTCGACACGAGTAAATGTATTTTTTCTTCCAAATTTTAAGCTTTGGACAATCTTTTGTGGATATGGTATGATACTAAAACGAGAAAACAACTTTTCAGATCGAGTTAACGACCCTGTCCCAATGGGCAAAAAAGTTCCTATGTTAACACCTATGGATTTTGATTGAAAAATGGCCCGGAAGCGAAATTGAAAAAAATTCGTATTTTAACTATATATATGTGTAAGACTCTTAAACTTGAGCGTTTCCTTACAGATTCGTCGAAAAACATCGAAAGAAACAAAGGTCTTTCACATAGTCATTCGGGTGCCTCCACGAGGGTCTTTTCGTAAGGGTTGAGGTTGTGAAGTCTTTTCGACACGAGTAAATGTATTTTTTCTTCCATATTTTAAGCTTAGGACAATCTTTTGTGGATATGGTATGATACTAAAATGAGAAAACAACTTTTCAGATCGAGTTAACGACCCTGTCCCAATGGGCAAAAATGTTCCTATGTTAACACCTATGGATTTTGAGTGAAAAATGGCCCGGAAGCGAAAGTGAAAAAAATTCGTATTTTAACCATTTATATGTGTAAGACTCTTAAACTTGAGCGTTTCCTTACAGATTCGTCGAAAAACATCGAAAGAAACAAAGGTCTTCCACATAGTCATTCGGGTGCCTCCACGAGGGTCTTTTCGTAAGGGTTGAGGTTGTGAAGTCTTTTCGACACGAGTAAATGTATTTTTTCTTCCAAATTTTAAGCTTTGGACAATCTTTTGTGGATATGGTATGATACTAAAACGAGAAAACAAGTTTTCAGATCGAGTTAACGACCCTGTCCCAATGGGCAAAAAAGTTCCTATGTTAACACCTATGGATTTTGAGTGAAAAATGGCCCGGAAGCGAAAGTGCAAAAAATTCGTATTTTAACCATTTATATGTGTAAGACTCTTAAACTTGAGCGTTTCCTTACAGATTCGTCGAAAAAAATCGAAAGAAACAAAGGTCTTTCACATAGTCATTCGGGTGCCTCCACGAGGGTCTTTTCGTAAGGGTTGAGGTTGTGAAGTCTTTTCGACACGAGTAAATGTGTTTTTTCTTCCATATTTTAAGCTTAGGACAATCTTTTGTGGATATGGTATGATACTAAAACGAGAAAACAACTTTTCAGATCGAGTTAAGGACCCTGTCCAATTGGGCAAAAAAGTTCCTATGTTAACACCTATGGATTTTGAGTGAAAAATGGCCCGGAAGCGAAAGTGAAAAAAATTCGTATTTTAACCATTTATATGTGTAAGACTCTTAAACTTGAGCGTTTCCTTACAGATTCGTCGAAAAACATCGAAAGAAACAAAGGTTTTTCAAATAGTGATTCGGATGCCTCCACGAGGGTCTTTTCGTAAGGGTTGAGGTTGTGAAGTCTTTTCGAAACGAGTAAATGTTTTTTTTCTTCCATATTTTAAGCTTAGGACAATCTTTAGTGGATATGGTATGATACTAAAACGAGAAAACAACTTTTCAGATCGAGTTAACGACCCTGTCCCAATGGGCAAAAAAGTTCCTATGTTAACACCTATGGATTTTGAGTGAAAAATGGCCCGGAAGCGAAAGTGAAAAAAATTCGTATTTTAACCATTTATATGTGTAAGACTCTTAAACTTGAGCGTTTCCTTACAGATTCGTCGAAAAACATCGAAAGAAACAAAGGTCTTTCACATAGTCATTCGGGTGCCTCCACGAGGGTCTTTTCATAAGGGTTGAGGTTGTGAAGTCTTTTCGACACGAGTAAATGTGTTTTTTCTTCCATATTTTAAGCTTAGGACAATCTTTAGTGGATATGGTATGATACTAAAACAGAAAACAACTTTTCAGATCGAGTTAACGACCCTGTCCCAATGGGCAAAAAAGTTCCTATGTTAA
The DNA here is from genome assembly GCF_057944985.1 of Cucurbita pepo subsp. pepo. Classification (NCBI taxonomy): domain Eukaryota; kingdom Viridiplantae; phylum Streptophyta; class Magnoliopsida; order Cucurbitales; family Cucurbitaceae; genus Cucurbita; species Cucurbita pepo. Next base: position 325,920 of record NC_141811.1, on the reverse strand, counting down.
CACCTATGGATTTTGAGTGAAAAATGGCCCGGAAGCGAAATTGAAAAAAATTCGTATTTTAACCATTTATATGTGTAAGACTCTTAAACTTGAGCGTTTCCTTACAGATTCGTCGAAAAACATCGAAAGAAACAAAGGTTTTCCACATAGTCATTCGGGTGCCTCCACGAGGGTCTTTTCGTAAGGGTTGAGGTTGTGAAGTCTTTTCGACACGAGTAAATGTGTTTTTTCTTCCATATTTTAAGCTTTGGACAATCTTTTGTGGATATGGTATGATACTAAAACGAGAAAACAACTTTTCAGATCGAGTTAACGACCCTGTCCCAATGGGCAAAAAAGTTCCTATGTTAACACCTATGGATTTTGAGTGAAAAATGGCCCGGAAGCGAAAGTGAAAAAAATTCGTATTTTAACCATTTATATGTGTAAGACTCTTAAACTTGAGCGTTTCCTTACAGATTCGTCGAAAAACATCGAAAGAAACAAAGGTCTTCCACATAGTCATTCGGGTGCCTCCACGAGGGTCTTTTCGTAAGGGTTGAGGTTGTGAAGTCTTTTCGACACGAGTAAATGTATTTTTTCTTCCAAATTTTAAGCTTTGGACAATCTTTTGTGGATATGGTATGATACTAAAACGAGAAAACAACTTTTCAGATCGAGTTAACGACCCTGTCCCAATGGGCAAAAAAGTTCCTATGTTAACACCTATGGATTTTGATTGAAAAATGGCCCGGAAGCGAAATTGAAAAAAATTCGTATTTTAACTATATATATGTGTAAGACTCTTAAACTTGAGCGTTTCCTTACAGATTCGTTGAAAAACATCGAAAGAAACAAAGGTCTTTCACATAGTCATTCGGGTGCCTCCACGAGGGTCTTTTCGTAAGGGTTGAGGTTGTGAAGTCTTTTCGACACGAGTAAATGTATTTTTTCTTCCATATTTTAAGCTTAGGACAATCTTTTGTGGATATGGTATGATACTAAAACGAGAAAACAACTTTTCAGATCGAGTTAACGACCCTGTCCCAATGGGCAAAAAAGTTCCTATGTTAACACCTATGGATTTTGAGTGAAAAATGGCCCGGAAGCGAAAGTGAAAAAAATTCGTATTTTAACCATTTATATGTGTAAGACTCTTAAACTTGAGCGTTTCCTTACAGATTCGTCGAAAAACATCGAAAGAAACAAAGGTTTTCCACATAGTCATTCGGGTGCCTCCACGAGGGTCTTTTCGTAAGGGTTGAGGTTGTGAAGTCTTTTCGACACGAGTAAATGTGTTTTTTCTTCCATATTTTAAGCTTTGGACAATCTTTTGTGGATATGGTATGATACTAAAACGAGAAAACAACTTTTCAGATCGAGTTAACGACCCTGTCCCAATGGGCAAAAAAGTTCCTATGTTAACACCTATGGATTTTGAGAGAAAAATGGCCCGGAAGCGAAAGTGAAAAAAATTCGTATTTTAACCATTTATATGTGTAAGACTCTTAAACTTGAGCGTTTCCTTACAGATTCGTCGAAAAACATCGAAAGAAACAAAGGTTTTTCAAATAGTGATTCGGATGCCTCCACGAGGGTCTTTTCGTAAGGGTTGAGGTTGTGAAGTCTTTTCGACACGAGTAAATGTTTTTTTTCTTCCATATTTTAAGCTTAGGACAATCTTTTGTGGATATGGTATGATACTAAAATGAGAAAACAACTTTTCAGATCGAGTTAACGACCCTGTCCCAATGGGCAAAAACGTTCCTATGTTAACACCTATGGATTTTGATTGAAAAATGGCCCGGAAGCGAAAGTGAAAAAAATTCGTATTTTAACCATTTATATGTGTAAGACTCTTAAACTTGAGCGTTTCCTTATAGATTCGTCGAAAAACATCGAAAGAAACAAAGGTCTTTCACATAGTCATTCGGGTGCCTCCACGAGGGTCTTTTCGTAAGGGTTGAGGTTGTGAAGTCTTTTCGACACGAGTAAATGTGTTTTTTCTTCCATATTTTAAGCTTAGGACAATCTTTTGTGGATATGGTATGATACTAAAACGAGAAAACAACTTTTCAGATCGAGTTAAGGACCCTGTCCAATTGGGCAAAAAAGTTCCTATGTTAACACCTATGGATTTTGAGTGAAAAATGGCCCGGAAGCGAAAGTGAAAAAAATTCGTATTTTAACCATTTATATGTGTAAGACTCTTAAACTTGAGCGTTTCCTTACAGATTCGTCGAAAAACATCGAAAGAAACAAAGGTTTTTCAAATAGTGATTCGGATGCCTCCACGAGGGTCTTTTCGTAAGGGTTGAGGTTGTGAAGTCTTTTCGAAACGAGTAAATGTTTTTTTTCTTCCATATTTTAAGCTTAGGACAATCTTTAGTGGATATGGTATGATACTAAAACGAGAAAACAACTTTTCAGATCGAGTTAACGACCCTGTCCCAATGGGCAAAAAAGTTCCTATGTTAACACCTATGGATTTTGAGTGAAAAATGGCCCGGAAGCGAAAGTGAAAAAAATTCGTATTTTAACCATTTATATGTGTAAGACTCTTAAACTTGAGCGTTTCCTTACAGATTCGTCGAAAAACATCGAAAGAAACAAAGGTCTTTCACATAGTCATTCGGGTGCCTCCACGAGGGTCTTTTCGTAAGGGGTGAGGTTGTGAAGTCTTTTCGACACGAGTAAATGTGTTTTTTCTTCCATATTTTAAGCTTAGGACAATCTTTAGTGGATATGGTATGATACTAAAACAGAAAACAACTTTTCAGATCGAGTTAACGACCCTGTCCCAATGGGCAAAAAAGTTCCTATGTTAACACCTATGGATTTTGAGTGAAAAATGGCCCGGAAGCGAAAGTGAAAAAAATTCGTATTTTAACCATTTATATGTGTAAGACTCTTAAACTTGAGCGTTTCCTTACAGATTCGTCGAAAAACATCGAAAGAAACAAAGGTTTTCCACATAGTCATTCGGGTGCCTCCACGAGGGTCTTTTCGTAAGGGTTGAGGTTGTGAAGTCTTTTCGACACGAGTAAATGTGTTTTTTCTTCCATATTTTAAGCTTTGGACAATCTTTTGTGGATATGGTATGATACTAAAACGAGAAAACAACTTTTCAGATCGAGTTAACGACCCTGTCCCAATGGGCAAAAAAGTTCCTATGTTAACACCTATGGATTTTGAGTGAAAAATGGCCCGGAAGCGAAAGTGAAAAAAATTCGTATTTTAACCATTTATATGTGTAAGACTCTTAAACTTGAGCGTTTCCTTACAGATTCGTCGAAAAACATCGAAAGAAACAAAGGTCTTCCACATAGTCATTCGGGTGCCTCCACGAGGGTCTTTTCGTAAGGGTTGAGGTTGTGAAGTCTTTTCGACACGAGTAAATGTATTTTTTCTTCCAAATTTTAAGCTTTGGACAATCTTTTGTGGATATGGTATGATACTAAAACGAGAAAACAACTTTTCAGATCGAGTTAACGACCCTGTCCCAATGGGCAAAAAAGTTCCTATGTTAACACCTATGGATTTTGATTGAAAAATGGCCCGGAAGCGAAATTGAAAAAAATTCGTATTTTAACTATATATATGTGTAAGACTCTTAAACTTGAGCGTTTCCTTACAGATTCGTTGAAAAACATCGAAAGAAACAAAGGTCTTTCACATAGTCATTCGGGTGCCTCCACGAGGGTCTTTTCGTAAGGGTTGAGGTTGTGAAGTCTTTTCGACACGAGTAAATGTATTTTTTCTTCCATATTTTAAGCTTAGGACAATCTTTTGTGGATATGGTATGATACTAAAACGAGAAAACAACTTTTCAGATCGAGTTAACGACCCTGTCCCAATGGGCAAAAAAGTTCCTATGTTAACACCTATGGATTTTGAGTGAAAAATGGCCCGGAAGCGAAAGTGAAAAAAATTCGTATTTTAACCATTTATATGTGTAAGACTCTTAAACTTGAGCGTTTCCTTACAGATTCGTCGAAAAACATCGAAAGAAACAAAGGTTTTCCACATAGTCATTCGGGTGCCTCCACGAGGGTCTTTTCGTAAGGGTTGAGGTTGTGAAGTCTTTTCGACACGAGTAAATGTGTTTTTTCTTCCATATTTTAAGCTTTGGACAATCTTTTGTGGATATGGTATGATACTAAAACGAGAAAACAACTTTTCAGATCGAGTTAACGACCCTGTCCCAATGGGCAAAAAAGTTCCTATGTTAACACCTATGGATTTTGAGTGAAAAATGGCCCGGAAGCGAAAGTGAAAAAAATTCGTATTTTAACCATTTATATGTGTAAGACTCTTAAACTTGAGCGTTTCCTTACAGATTCGTCGAAAAACATCGAAAGAAACAAAGGTTTTTCAAATAGTGATTCGGATGCCTCCACGAGGGTCTTTTCGTAAGGGTTGAGGTTGTGAAGTCTTTTCGACACGAGTAAATGTTTTTTTTCTTCCATATTTTAAGCTTAGGACAATCTTTTGTGGATATGGTATGATACTAAAATGAGAAAACAACTTTTCAGATCGAGTTAACGACCCTGTCCCAATGGGCAAAAACGTTCCTATGTTAACACCTATGGATTTTGAGTGAAAAATGGCCCGGAAGCGAAAGTGAAAAAAATTCATATTTTAACCATTTATATGTGTAAGACTCTTAAACTTGAGCGTTTCCTTACAGATTCGTCGAAAAACATCGAAAGAAACAAAGGTCTTTCACATAGTCATTCGGGTGCCTCCACGAGGGTCTTTTCGTAAGGGTTGAGGTTGTGAAGTCTTTTCGACACGAGTAAATGTGTTTTTTCTTCCATATTTTAAGCTTAGGACAATCTTTAGTGGATATGGTATGATACTAAAACGAGAAAACAACTTTTCAGATCGAGTTAACGACCCTGTCCCAATGGGCAAAAAAGTTCCTATGTTAACACCTATGGATTTTGAGTGAAAAATGGCCCGGAAGCGAAAGTGAAAAAAATTCGTATTTTAACCATTTATATGTGTAAGACTCTTAAACTTGAGCGTTTCCTTACAGATTCGTCGAAAAACATCGAAAGAAACAAAGGTCTTTCACATAGTCATTCGGGTGCCTCCACGAGGGTCTTTTCGTAAGGGTTGAGGTTGTGAAGTCTTTTCGACACGAGTAAATGTGTTTTTTCTTCCATATTTTAAGCTTAGGACAATCTTTAGTGGATATGGTATGATACTAAAACGAGAAAACAACTTTTCAGATCGAGTTAACGACCCTGTCCCAATGGGCAAAAAAGTTCCTATGTTAACACCTATGGATTTTGAGTGAAAAATGGCCCGTAAGCGAAAGTGAAAAAAATTCGTATTTTAACCATTTATATGTGTAAGACTCTTAAACTTGAGCGTTTCCTTACAGATTCGTCGAAAAACATCGAAAGAAACAAAGGTCTTTCACATAGTCATTCGGGTGCCTCCACGAGGGTCTTTTCGTAAGGGGTGAGGTTGTGAAGTCTTTTCGACACGAGTAAATGTGTTTTTTCTTCCATATTTTAAGCTTAGGACAATCTTTAGTGGATATGGAATGATACTAAAACGAGAAAACAACTTTTCAGATCGAGTTAACGACCCTGTCCCAATGGGCAAAAAAGTTCCTATGTTAACACCTATGGATTTTGAGTGAAAAATGGCCCGGAAGCGAAAGTGAAAAAAATTCGTATTTTAACCATTTATATGTGTAAGACTCTTAAACTTGAGCGTTTCCTAACAGATTCGTCGAAAAACATCGAAAGAAACAAAGGTTTTTCACATAGTCATTCGGGTGCCTCCACGAGGGACTTTTCGTATGGGTTGAGGTTCTGAAGTATTTTCGACACGAGTAAATGTATTTTTTCTTCCATATTTTAAGCTTAGGACAATCTTTAGTGGATATGGTATGATACTAAAACGAGAAAACAACTTTTCAGATCGAGTTAACGACCCTGTCCCAATGGGCAAAAAAGTTCCTATGTTAACACCTATGGATTTTGAGTGAAAAATGGCCCGGAAGCGAAAGTGAAAAAAATTCGTATTTTAACCATTTATATGTGTAAGACTCTTAAACTTGAGCGTTTCCTTACAGATTCGTCGAAAAACATCGAAAGAAACAAAGGTCTTCCACATAGTCATTCGGGTGCCTCCACGAGGGTCTTTTCGTAAGGGTTGAGGTTGTGAAGTCTTTTCGACACGAGTAAATGTATTTTTTCTTCCAAATTTTAAGCTTTGGACAATCTTTTGTGGATATGGTATGATACTAAAACGAGAAAACAACTTTTCAGATCGAGTTAACGACCCTGTCCCAATGGGCAAAAAAGTTCCTATGTTAACACCTATGGATTTTGATTGAAAAATGGCCCGGAAGCGAAATTGAAAAAAATTCGTATTTTAACTATATATATGTGTAAGACTCTTAAACTTGAGCGTTTCCTTACAGATTCGTCGAAAAACATCGAAAGAAACAAAGGTCTTCCACATAGTCATTCGGGTGCCTCCACGAGGGTCTTTTCGTAAGGGTTGAGGTTGTGAAGTCTTTTCGACACGAGTAAATGTATTTTTTCTTCCAAATTTTAAGCTTTGGACAATCTTTTGTGGATATGGTATGATACTAAAACGAGAAAACAACTTTTCAGATCGAGTTAACGACCCTGTCCCAATGGGCAAAAAAGTTCCTATGTTAACACCTATGGATTTTGATTGAAAATTGGCCCGGAAGCGAAATTGAAAAAAATTCGTATTTTAACTATATATATGTGTAAGACTCTTAAACTTGAGCGTTTCCTTACAGATTCGTTGAAAAACATCGAAAGAAACAAAGGTCTTTCACATAGTCATTCGGGTGCCTCCACGAGGGTCTTTTCGTAAGGGTTGAGGTTGTGAAGTCTTTTCGACACGAGTAAATGTATTTTTTCTTCCATATTTTAAGCTTAGGACAATCTTTTGTGGATATGGTATGATACTAAAATGAGAAAACAACTTTTCAGATCGAGTTAACGACCCTGTCCCAATGGGCAAAAATGTTCCTATGTTAACACCTATGGATTTTGAGTGAAAAATGGCCCGGAAGCGAAAGTGAAAAAAATTCGTATTTTAACCATTTATATGTGTAAGACTCTTAAACTTGAGCGTTTCCTTACAGATTCGTCGAAAAACATCGAAAGAAACAAAGGTCTTCCACATAGTCATTCGGGTGCCTCCACGAGGGTCTTTTCGTAAGGGTTGAGGTTGTGAAGTCTTTTCGACACGAGTAAATGTATTTTTTCTTCCAAATTTTAAGCTTTGGACAATCTTTTGTGGATATGGTATGATACTAAAACGAGAAAACAAGTTTTCAGATCGAGTTAACGACCCTGTCCCAATGGGCAAAAAAGTTCCTATGTTAACACCTATGGATTTTGAGTGAAAAATGGCCCGGAAGCGAAAGTGCAAAAAATTCGTATTTTAACCATTTATATGTGTAAGACTCTTAAACTTGAGCGTTTCCTTACAGATTCGTCGAAAAAAATCGAAAGAAACAAAGGTCTTTCACATAGTCATTCGGGTGCCTCCACGAGGGTCTTTTCGTAAGGGTTGAGGTTGTGAAGTCTTTTCGACACGAGTAAATGTGTTTTTTCTTCCATATTTTAAGCTTAGGACAATCTTTTGTGGATATGGTATGATACTAAAACGAGAAAACAACTTTTCAGATCGAGTTAAGGACCCTGTCCAATTGGGCAAAAAAGTTCCTATGTTAACACCTATGGATTTTGAGTGAAAAATGGCCCGGAAGCGAAAGTGAAAAAAATTCGTATTTTAACCATTTATATGTGTAAGACTCTTAAACTTGAGCGTTTCCTTACAGATTCGTCGAAAAACATCGAAAGAAACAAAGGTTTTTCAAATAGTGATTCGGATGCCTCCACGAGGGTCTTTTCGTAAGGGTTGAGGTTGTGAAGTCTTTTCGAAACGAGTAAATGTTTTTTTTCTTCCATATTTTAAGCTTAGGACAATCTTTAGTGGATATGGTATGATACTAAAACGAGAAAACAACTTTTCAGATCGAGTTAACGACCCTGTCCCAATGGGCAAAAAAGTTCCTATGTTAACACCTATGGATTTTGAGTGAAAAATGGCCCGGAAGCGAAAGTGAAAAAAATTCGTATTTTAACCATTTATATGTGTAAGACTCTTAAACTTGAGCGTTTCCTTACAGATTCGTCGAAAAACATCGAAAGAAACAAAGGTCTTTCACATAGTCATTCGGGTGCCTCCACGAGGGTCTTTTCGTAAGGGTTGAGGTTGTGAAGTCTTTTCGACACGAGTAAATGTGTTTTTTCTTCCATATTTTAAGCTTAGGAAAATCTTTAGTGGATATGGTATGATACTAAAACAGAAAACAACTTTTCAGATCGAGTTAACGACCCTGTCCCAATGGGCAAAAAAGTTCCTATGTTAACACCTATGGATTTTGAGTGAAAAATGGCCCGGAAGCGAAAGTGAAAAAAATTCGTATTTTAACCATTTATATGTGTAAGACTCTTAAACTTGAGCGTTTCCTTACAGATTCGTCGAAAAACATCGAAAGAAACAAAGGTCTTCCACATAGTCATTCGGGTGCCTCCACGAGGGTCTTTTCGTAAGGGTTGAGGTTGTGAAGTCTTTTCGACACGAGTAAATGTATTTTTTCTTCCAAATTTTAAGCTTTGGACAATCTTTTGTGGATATGGTATGATACTAAAACGAGAAAACAAGTTTTCAGATCGAGTTAACGACCCTGTCCCAATGGGCAAAAAAGTTCCTATGTTAACACCTATGGATTTTGAGTGAAAAATGGCCCGGAAGCGAAAGTGCAAAAAATTCGTATTTTAACCATTTATATGTGTAAGACTCTTAAACTTGAGCGTTTCCTTACAGATTCGTCGAAAAAAATCGAAAGAAACAAAGGTCTTTCACATAGTCATTCGGGTGCCTCCACGAGGGTCTTTTCGTAAGGGTTGAGGTTGTGAAGTCTTTTCGACACGAGTAAATGTGTTTTTTCTTCCATATTTTAAGCTTAGGACAATCTTTTGTGGATATGGTATGATACTAAAACGAGAAAACAACTTTTCAGATCGAGTTAAGGACCCTGTCCAATTGGGCAAAAAAGTTCCTATGTTAACACCTATGGATTTTGAGTGAAAAATGGCCCGGAAGCGAAAGTGAAAAAAATTCGTATTTTAACCATTTATATGTGTAAGACTCTTAAACTTGAGCGTTTCCTTACAGATTCGTCGAAAAACATCGAAAGAAACAAAGGTTTTTCAAATAGTGATTCGGATGCCTCCACGAGGGTCTTTTCGTAAGGGTTGAGGTTGTGAAGTCTTTTCGAAACGAGTAAATGTTTTTTTTCTTCCATATTTTAAGCTTAGGACAATCTTTAGTGGATATGGTATGATACTAAAACGAGAAAACAACTTTTCAGATCGAGTTAACGACCCTGTCCCAATGGGCAAAAAAGTTCCTATGTTAACACCTATGGATTTTGAGTGAAAAATGGCCCGGAAGCGAAAGTGAAAAAAATTCGTATTTTAACCATTTATATGTGTAAGACTCTTAAACTTGAGCGTTTCCTTACAGATTCGTCGAAAAACATCGAAAGAAACAAAGGTTTTTCAAATAGTGATTCGGATGCCTCCACGAGGGTCTTTTCGTAAGGGGTGAGGTTGTGAAGTCTTTTCGAAACGAGTAAATGTTTTTTTTCTTCCATATTTTAAGCTTAGGACAATCTTTAGTGGATATGGTATGATACTAAAACGAGAAAACAACTTTTCAGATCGAGTTAACGACCCTGTCCCAATGGGCAAAAAAGTTCCTATGTTAACACCTATGGATTTTGATTGAAAAATGGCCCGGAAGCGAAATTGAAAAAAATTCGTATTTTAACCATATATATGTGTAAGACTCTTAAACTTGAGCGTTTCCTTACAGATTCGTCGAAAAACATCGAAAGAAACAAAGGTCTTTCACATAGTCATTCGGGTCCCTCCACGAGGGTCTTTTCGTAAGGGTTGAGGTTGTGAAGTCTTTTCGACACGAGTAAATGTGTTTTTTCTTCCATATTTTAAGCTTAGGACAATCTTTTGTGGATATGGTATGATACTAAAACGAGAAAACAACTTTTCAGATCGAGTTAACGACCCTGTCCCAATGGGCAAAAAAGTTCCTATGTTAACACCTATGGATTTTGAGTGAAAAATGGCCCGGAAGCGAAAGTGAAAAAAATTCGTATTTTAACCATTTATGTGTAAGACTCTTAAACTTGAGCGTTTCCTTACAGATTCGTCGAAAAAAATCGAAAGAAACAAAGGTCTTTCACATAGTCATTCGGGTGCCTCCACGAGGGTCTTTTCGTAAGGGTTGAGGTTGTGAAGTCTTTTCGACACGAGTAAATGTTTTTTTTCTTCCATATTTTAAGCTTAGGACAATCTTTTGTGGATATGGTATGATACTAAAACAGAAAACAACTTTTCAGATCGAGTTAACGACCCTGTCCCAATGGGCAAAAAAGTTCCTATGTTAACACCTATGGATTTTGAGTGAAAAATGGCCCGGAAGCGAAAGTGAAAAAAATTCGTATTTTAACCATTTATATGTGTAAGACTCTTAAACTTGAGCGTTTCCTTACAGATTCGTCGAAAAACATCGAAAGAAACAAAGGTCTTTCACATAGTCATTCGGGTGCCTCCACGAGGGTCTTTTCGTAAGGGTTGAGGTTGTGAAGTCTTTTCGACACGAGTAAATGTGTTTTTTCTTCCATATTTTAAGCTTAGGACAATCTTTAGTGGATATGGTATGATACTAAAACAGAAAACAACTTTTCAGATCGAGTTAACGACCCTGTCCCAATGGGCAAAAAAGTTCCTATGTTAACACCTATGGATTTTGAGTGAAAAATGGCCCGGAAGCGAAAGTGAAAAAAATTCGTATTTTAACCATTTATATGTGTAAGACTCTTAAACTTGAGCGTTTCCTTACAGATTCGTCGAAAAACATCGAAAGAAACAAAGGTTTTTCAAATAGTGATTCGGATGCCTCCACGAGGGTCTTTTCGTAAGGGGTGAGGTTGTGAAGTCTTTTCGAAACGAGTAAATGTTTTTTTTCTTCCATATTTTAAGCTTAGGACAATCTTTAGTGGATATGGTATGATACTAAAACGAGAAAACAACTTTTCAGATCGAGTTAACGACCCTGTCCCAATGGGCAAAAAAGTTCCTATGTTAACACCTATGGATTTTGATTGAAAAATGGCCCGGAAGCGAAATTGAAAAAAATTCGTATTTTAACCATATATATGTGTAAGACTCTTAAACTTGAGCGTTTCCTTACAGATTCGTCGAAAAACATCGAAAGAAACAAAGGTCTTTCACATAGTCATTCGGGTCCCTCCACGAGGGTCTTTTCGTAAGGGTTGAGGTTGTGAAGTCTTTTCGACACGAGTAAATGTGTTTTTTCTTCCATATTTTAAGCTTAGGACAATCTTTTGTGGATATGGTATGATACTAAAACGAGAAAACAACTTTTCAGATCGAGTTAACGACCCTGTCCCAATGGGCAAAAAAGTTCCTATGTTAACACCTATGGATTTTGAGTGAAAAATGGCCCGGAAGCGAAAGTGAAAAAAATTCGTATTTTAACCATTTATGTGTAAGACTCTTAAACTTGAGCGTTTCCTTACAGATTCGTCGAAAAAAATCGAAAGAAACAAAGGTCTTTCACATAGTCATTCGGGTGCCTCCACGAGGGTCTTTTCGTAAGGGTTGAGGTTGTGAAGTCTTTTCGACACGAGTAAATGTTTTTTTTCTTCCATATTTTAAGCTTAGGACAATCTTTAGTGGATATGGTATGATACTAAAACGAGAAAACAACTTTTCAGATCGAGTTAACGACCCTGTCCCAATGGGCAAAAAAGTTCCTATGTTAACACCTATGGATTTTGAGTGAAAAATGGCCCGGAAGCGAAAGTGAAAAAAATTCGTATTTTAACCATTTATATGTGTAAGACTCTTAAACTTGAGCGTTTCCTTACAGATTCGTCGAAAAACATCGAAAGAAACAAAGGTCTTTCACATAGTCATTCGGGTGCCTCCACGAGGGTCTTTTCGTAAGGGTTGAGGTTGTGAAGTCTTTTCGACACGAGTAAATGTGTTTTTTCTTCCATATTTTAAGCTTAGGACAATCTTTAGTGGATATGGTATGATACTAAAACAGAAAACAACTTTTCAGATCGAGTTAACGACCCTGTCCCAATGGGCAAAAAAGTTCCTATGTTAACACCTATGGATTTTGAGTGAAAAATGGCCCGGAAGCGAAAGTGAAAAAAATTCGTATTTTAACCATTTATATGTGTAAGACTCTTAAACTTGAGCGTTTCCTTACAGATTCGTCGAAAAACATCGAAAGAAACAAAGGTTTTTCAAATAGTGATTCGGATGCCTCCACGAGGGTCTTTTCGTAAGGGGTGAGGTTGTGAAGTCTTTTCGAAACGAGTAAATGTTTTTTTTCTTCCATATTTTAAGCTTAGGACAATCTTTAGTGGATATGGTATGATACTAAAACGAGAAAACAACTTTTCAGATCGAGTTAACGACCCTGTCCCAATGGGCAAAAAAGTTCCTATGTTAACACCTATGGATTTTGATTGAAAAATGGCCCGGAAGCGAAAGTGAAAAAAATTCGTATTTTAACCATTTATATGTGTAAGACTCTTAAACTTGAGCGTTTCCTTACAGATTCGTCGAAAAACATCGAAAGAAACAAAGGTTTTTCAAATAGTGATTCGGATGCCTCCACGAGGGTCTTTTCGTAAGGGGTGAGGTTGTGAAGTCTTTTCGAAACGAGTAAATGTTTTTTTTCTTCCATATTTTAAGCTTAGGACAATCTTTAGTGGATATGGTATGATACTAAAACGAGAAAACAACTTTTCAGATCGAGTTAACGACCCTGTCCCAATGGGCAAAAAAGTTCCTATGTTAACACCTATGGATTTTGATTGAAAAATGGCCCGGAAGCGAAAATGAAAAAAATTCGTATTTTAACCATATATATGTGTAAGACTCTTAAACTTGAGCGTTTCCTTACAGATTCGTCGAAAAACATCGAAAGAAACAAAGGTCTTTCACATAGTCATTCGGGTCCCTCCACGAGGGTCTTTTCGTAAGGGTTGAGGTTGTGAAGTCTTTTCGACACGAGTAAATGTGTTTTTTCTTCCATATTTTAAGCTTAGGACAATCTTTTGTGGATATGGTATGATACTAAAACGAGAAAACAACTTTTCAGATCGAGTTAACGACCCTGTCCCAATGGGCAAAAAAGTTCCTATGTTAACACCTATGGATTTTGAGTGAAAAATGGCCCGGAAGCGAAAGTGAAAAAAATTCGTATTTTAACCATTTATGTGTAAGACTCTTAAACTTGAGCGTTTCCTTACAGATTCGTCGAAAAAAATCGAAAGAAACAAAGGTCTTTCACATAGTCATTCGGGTGCCTCCACGAGGGTCTTTTCGTAAGGGTTGAGGTTGTGAAGTCTTTTCGACACGAGTAAATGTTTTTTTTCTTCCATATTTTAAGCTTAGGACAATCTTTAGTGGATATGGTATGATACTAAAACGAGAAAACAACTTTTCAGATCGAGTTAACGACCCTGTCCCAATGGGCAAAAAAGTTCCTATGTTAACACCTATGGATTTTGAGTGAAAAATGGCCCGGAAGCGAAAGTGAAAAAAATTCGTATTTTAACCATTTATATGTGTAAGACTCTTAAACTTTAGCGTTTCCTTACAGATTCGTCGAAAAACATCGAAAGAAACAAAGGTTTTTCAAATAGTGATTCGGATGCCTCCACGAGGGTCTTTTCGTAAGGGGTGAGGTTGTGAAGTCTTTTCGAAACGAGTAAATGTTTTTTTTCTTCCATATTTTAAGCTTAGGACAATCTTTAGTGGATATGGTATGATACTAAAACGAGAAAACAACTTTTCAGATCGAGTTAACGACCCTGTCCCAATGGGCAAAAAAGTTCCTATGTTAACACCTATGGATTTTGATTGAAAAATGGCCCGGAAGCGAAATTGAAAAAAATTCGTATTTTAACCATATATATGTGTAAGACTCTTAAACTTGAGCGTTTCCTTACAGATTCGTCGAAAAACATCGAAAGAAACAAAGGTCTTTCACATAGTCATTCGGGTCCCTCCACGAGGGTCTTTTCGTAAGGGTTGAGGTTGTGAAGTCTTTTCGACACGAGTAAATGTGTTTTTTCTTCCATATTTTAAGCTTAGGACAATCTTTTGTGGATATGGTATGATACTAAAACGAGAAAACAACTTTTCAGATCGAGTTAACGACCCTGTCCCAATGGGCAAAAAAGTTCCTATGTTAACACCTATGGATTTTGAGTGAAAAATGGCCCGGAAGCGAAAGTGAAAAAAATTCGTATTTTAACCATTTATGTGTAAGACTCTTAAACTTGAGCGTTTCCTTACAGATTCGTCGAAAAAAATCGAAAGAAACAAAGGTCTTTCACATAGTCATTCGGGTGCCTCCACGAGGGTCTTTTCGTAAGGGTTGAGGTTGTGAAGTCTTTTCGACACGAGTAAATGTTTTTTTTCTTCCATATTTTAAGCTTAGGACAATCTTTAGTGGATATGGTATGATACTAAAACGAGAAAACAACTTTTCAGATCGAGTTAACGACCCTGTCCCAATGGGCAAAAAAGTTCCTATGTTAACACCTATGGATTTTGAGTGAAAAATGGCCCGGAAGCGAAAGTGAAAAAAATTCGTATTTTAACCATTTATATGTGTAAGACTCTTAAACTTGAGCGTTTCCTTACAGATTCGTCGAAAAACATCGAAAGAAACAAAGGTCTTTCACATAGTCATTCGGGTGCCTCCACGAGGGTCTTTTCGTAAGGGTTGAGGTTGTGAAGTCTTTTCGACACGAGTAAATGTGTTTTTTCTTCCATATTTTAAGCTTAGGACAATCTTTAGTGGATATGGTATGATACTAAAACAGAAAACAACTTTTCAGATCGAGTTAACGACCCTGTCCCAATGGGCAAAAAAGTTCCTATGTTAACACCTATGGATTTTGAGTGAAAAATGGCCCGGAAGCGAAAGTGAAAAAAATTCGTATTTTAACCATTTATATGTGTAAGACTCTTAAACTTGAGCGTTTCCTTACAGATTCGTCGAAAAACATCGAAAGAAACAAAGGTTTTTCAAATAGTGATTCGGATGCCTCCACGAGGGTCTTTTCGTAAGGGGTGAGGTTGTGAAGTCTTTTCGAAACGAGTAAATGTTTTTTTTCTTCCATATTTTAAGCTTAGGACAATCTTTAGTGGATATGGTATGATACTAAAACGAGAAAACAACTTTTCAGATCGAGTTAACGACCCTGTCCCAATGGGCAAAAAAGTTCCTATGTTAACACCTATGGATTTTGATTGAAAAATGGCCCGGAAGCGAAATTGAAAAAAATTCGTATTTTAACCATATATATGTGTAAGACTCTTAAACTTGAGCGTTTCCTTACAGATTCGTCGAAAAACATCGAAAGAAACAAAGGTCTTTCACATAGTCATTCGGGTCCCTCCACGAGGGTCTTTTCGTAAGGGTTGAGGTTGTGAAGTCTTTTCGACACGAGTAAATGTGTTTTTTCTTCCATATTTTAAGCTTAGGACAATCTTTTGTGGATATGGTATGATACTAAAACGAGAAAACAACTTTTCAGATCGAGTTAACGACCCTGTCCCAATGGGCAAAAAAGTTCCTATGTTAACACCTATGGATTTTGAGTGAAAAATGGCCCGGAAGCGAAAGTGAAAAAAATTCGTATTTTAACCATTTATGTGTAAGACTCTTAAACTTGAGCGTTTCCTTACAGATTCGTCGAAAAAAATCGAAAGAAACAAAGGTCTTTCACATAGTCATTCGGGTGCCTCCACGAGGGTCTTTTCGTAAGGGTTGAGGTTGTGAAGTCTTTTCGACACGAGTAAATGTGTTTTTTCTTCCATATTTTAAGCTTAGGACAATCTTTAGTGGATATGGTATGATACTAAAACAGAAAACAACTTTTCAGATCGAGTTAACGACCCTGTCCCAATGGGCAAAAAAGTTCCTATGTTAACACCTATGGATTTTGAGTGAAAAATGGCCCGGAAGCGAAAGTGAAAAAAATTCGTATTTTAACCATTTATATGTGTAAGACTCTTAAACTTGAGCGTTTCCTTACAGATTCGTCGAAAAACATCGAAAGAAACAAAGGTCTTTCACATAGTCATTCGGGTCCCTCCACGAGGGTCTTTTCGTAAGGGTTGAGGTTGTGAAGTCTTTTCGACACGAGTAAATGTTTTTTTTCTTCCATATTTTAAGCTTAGGACAATCTTTAGTGGATATGGTATGATACTAAAACGAGAAAACAACTTTTCAGATCGAGTTAACGACCCTGTCCCAATGGGCAAAAAAGTTCCTATGTTAACACCTATGGATTTTGATTGAAAAATGGCCCGGAAGCGAAATTGAAAAAAATTCGTATTTTAACCATATATATGTGTAAGACTCTTAAACTTGAGCGTTTCCTTACAGATTCGTCGAAAAACATCGAAAGAAACAAAGGTCTTTCACATAGTCATTCGGGTGCCTCCACGAGGGTCTTTTCGTAAGGGTTGAGGTTGTGAAGTCTTTTCGACACGAGTAAATGTGTTTTTTCTTCCATATTTTAAGCTTAGGACAATCTTTTGTGGATATGGTATGATACTAAAACGAGAAAACAACTTTTCAGATCGAGTTAACGACCCTGTCCCAATGGGCAAAAAAGTTCCTATGTTAACACCTATGGATTTTGATTGAAAAATGGCCCGGAAGCGAAAGTGAAAAAAATTCGTATTTTAACCATTTATATGTGTAAGACTCTTAAACTTGAGCGTTTCCTTACAGATTCGTCGAAAAAAATCGAAAGAAACAAAGGTTTTTCACATAGTCATTCGGGTGCCTCCACGAGGGTCTTTTCGTAAGGGTTGAGGTTGTGAAGTCTTTTCGACACGAGTAAATGTTTTTTTTCTTCCATATTTTAAGCTTAGGACAATCTTTTGTGGATATGGTATGATACTAAAACAGAAAACAACTTTTCAGATCGAGTTAACGACCCTGTCCCAATGGGCAAAAAAGTTCCTATGTTAACACCTATGGATTTTGAGTGAAAAATGGCCCGGAAGCGAAAGTGAAAAAAATTCGTATTTTAACCATTTATATGTGTAAGACTCTTAAACTTGAGCGTTTCCTTACAGATTCGTCGAAAAACATCGAAAGAAACAAAGGTCTTTCACATAGTCATTCGGGTGCCTCCACGAGGGTCTTTTCGTAAGGGTTGAGGTTGTGAAGTCTTTTCGACACGAGTAAATGTGTTTTTTCTTCCATATTTTAAGCTTAGGACAATCTTTAGTGGATATGGTATGATACTAAAACAGAAAACAACTTTTCAGATCGAGTTAACGACCCTGTCCCAATGGGCAAAAAAGTTCCTATGTTAACACCTATGGATTTTGAGTGAAAAATGGCCCGGAAGCGAAAGTGAAAAAAATTCGTATTTTAACCATTTATATGTGTAAGACTCTTAAACTTGAGCGTTTCCTTACAGATTCGTCGAAAAACATCGAAAGAAACAAAGGTCTTTCACATAGTCATTCGGGTGCCTCCACGAGGGTCTTTTCGTAAGGGTTGAGGTTGTGAAGTCTTTTCGACACGAGTAAATGTTTTTTTTCTTCCATATTTTAAGCTTAGGACAATCTTTAGTGGATATGGTATGATACTAAAACAGAAAACAACTTTTCAGATCGAGTTAACGACCCTGTCCCAATGGGCAAAAAAGTTCCTATGTTAACACCTATGGATTTTGAGTGAAAAATGGCCCGGAAGCGAAAGTGAAAAAAATTCGTATTTTAACCATTTATATGTGTAAGACTCTTAAACTTGAGCGTTTCCTTACAGATTCGTCGAAAAACATCGAAAGAAACAAAGGTCTTTCACATAGTCATTCGGGTGCCTCCACGAGGGTCTTTTCGTAAGGGTTGAGGTTGTGAAGTCTTTTCGACACGAGTAAATGTGTTTTTTCTTCCATATTTTAAGCTTAGGACAATCTTTAGTGGATATGGTATGATACTAAAACAGAAAACAACTTTTCAGATCGAGTTAACGACCCTGTCCCAATGGGCAAAAAAGTTCCTATGTTAACACCTATGGATTTTGAGTGAAAAATGGCCCGGAAGCGAAAGTGAAAAAAATTCGTATTTTAACCATTTATATGTGTAAGACTCTTAAACTTGAGCGTTTCCTTACAGATTCGTCGAAAAACATCGAAAGAAACAAAGGTCTTTCACATAGTCATTCGGGTGCCTCCACGAGGGTCTTTTCGTAAGGGTTGAGGTTGTGAAGTCTTTTCGACACGAGTAAATGTGTTTTTTCTTCCATATTTTAAGCTTAGGACAATCTTTAGTGGATATGGTATGATACTAAAACAGAAAACAACTTTTCAGATCGAGTTAACGACCCTGTCCCAATGGGCAAAAAAGTTCCTATGTTAACACCTATGGATTTTGAGTGAAAAATGGCCCGGAAGCGAAAGTGAAAAAAATTCGTATTTTAACCATTTATATGTGTAAGACTCTTAAACTTGAGCGTTTCCTTACAGATTCGTCGAAAAACATCGAAAGAAACAAAGGTCTTTCACATAGTCATTCGGGTGCCTCCACGAGGGTCTTTTCGTAAGGGTTGAGGTTGTGAAGTCTTTTCGACACGAGTAAATGTGTTTTTTCTTCCATATTTTAAGCTTAGGACAATCTTTAGTGGATATGGTATGATACTAAAACAGAAAACAACTTTTCAGATCGAGTTAACGACCCTGTCCCAATGGGCAAAAAAGTTCCTATGTTAACACCTATGGATTTTGAGTGAAAAATGGCCCGGAAGCGAAAGTGAAAAAAATTCGTATTTTAACCATTTATATGTGTAAGACTCTTAAACTTGAGCGTTTCCTTACAGATTCGTCGAAAAACATCGAAAGAAACAAAGGTCTTTCACATAGTCATTCGGGTGCCTCCACGAGGGTCTTTTCGTAAGGGTTGAGGTTGTGAAGTCTTTTCGACACGAGTAAATGTGTTTTTTCTTCCATATTTTAAGCTTAGGACAATCTTTAGTGGATATGGTATGATACTAAAACAGAAAACAACTTTTCAGATCGAGTTAACGACCCTGTCCCAATGGGCAAAAAAGTTCCTATGTTAACACCTATGGATTTTGAGTGAAAAATGGCCCGGAAGCGAAAGTGAAAAAAATTCGTATTTTAACCATTTATATGTGTAAGACTCTTAAACTTGAGCGTTTCCTTACAGATTCGTCGAAAAACATCGAAAGAAACAAAGGTCTTTCACATAGTCATTCGGGTGCCTCCACGAGGGTCTTTTCGTAAGGGTTGAGGTTGTGAAGTCTTTTCGACACGAGTAAATGTGTTTTTTCTTCCATATTTTAAGCTTAGGACAATCTTTAGTGGATATGGTATGATACTAAAACAGAAAACAACTTTTCAGATCGAGTTAACGACCCTGTCCCAATGGGCAAAAAAGTTCCTATGTTAACACCTATGGATTTTGAGTGAAAAATGGCCCGGAAGCGAAAGTGAAAAAAATTCGTATTTTAACCATTTATATGTGTAAGACTCTTAAACTTGAGCGTTTCCTTACAGATTCGTCGAAAAACATCGAAAGAAACAAAGGTCTTTCACATAGTCATTCGGGTGCCTCCACGAGGGTCTTTTCGTAAGGGTTGAGGTTGTGAAGTCTTTTCGACACGAGTAAATGTGTTTTTTCTTCCATATTTTAAGCTTAGGACAATCTTTAGTGGATATGGTATGATACTAAAACAGAAAACAACTTTTCAGATCGAGTTAACGACCCTGTCCCAATGGGCAAAAAAGTTCCTATGTTAACACCTATGGATTTTGAGTGAAAAATGGCCCGGAAGCGAAAGTGAAAAAAATTCGTATTTTAACCATTTATATGTGTAAGACTCTTAAACTTGAGCGTTTCCTTACAGATTCGTCGAAAAACATCGAAAGAAACAAAGGTCTTTCACATAGTCATTCGGGTGCCTCCACGAGGGTCTTTTCGTAAGGGTTGAGGTTGTGAAGTCTTTTCGACACGAGTAAATGTGTTTTTTCTTCCATATTTTAAGCTTAGGACAATCTTTAGTGGATATGGTATGATACTAAAACAGAAAACAACTTTTCAGATCGAGTTAACGACCCTGTCCCAATGGGCAAAAAAGTTCCTATGTTAACACCTATGGATTTTGAGTGAAAAATGGCCCGGAAGCGAAAGTGAAAAAAATTCGTATTTTAACCATTTATATGTGTAAGACTCTTAAACTTGAGCGTTTCCTTACAGATTCGTCGAAAAACATCGAAAGAAACAAAGGTTTTTCAAATAGTGATTCGGATGCCTCCACGAGGGTCTTTTCGTAAGGGGTGAGGTTGTGAAGTCTTTTCGAAACGAGTAAATGTTTTTTTTCTTCCATATTTTAAGCTTAGGACAATCTTTAGTGGATATGGTATGATACTAAAACGAGAAAACAACTTTTCAGATCGAGTTAACGACCCTGTCCCAATGGGCAAAAAAGTTCCTATGTTAACACCTATGGATTTTGATTGAAAAATGGCCCGGAAGCGAAATTGAAAAAAATTCGTATTTTAACCATATATATGTGTAAGACTCTTAAACTTGAGCGTTTCCTTACAGATTCGTCGAAAAACATCGAAAGAAACAAAGGTCTTTCACATAGTCATTCGGGTCCCTCCACGAGGGTCTTTTCGTAAGGGTTGAGGTTGTGAAGTCTTTTCGACACGAGTAAATGTGTTTTTTCTTCCATATTTTAAGCTTAGGACAATCTTTTGTGGATATGGTATGATACTAAAACGAGAAAACAACTTTTCAGATCGAGTTAACGACCCTGTCCCAATGGGCAAAAAAGTTCCTATGTTAACACCTATGGATTTTGAGTGAAAAATGGCCCGGAAGCGAAAGTGAAAAAAATTCGTATTTTAACCATTTATGTGTAAGACTCTTAAACTTGAGCGTTTCCTTACAGATTCGTCGAAAAACATCGAAAGAAACAAAGGTCTTTCACATAGTCATTCGGGTGCCTCCACGAGGGTCTTTTCGTAAGGGTTGAGGTTGTGAAGTCTTTTCGACACGAGTAAATGTGTTTTTTCTTCCATATTTTAAGCTTAGGACAATCTTTAGTGGATATGGTATGATACTAAAACAGAAAACAACTTTTCAGATCGAGTTAACGACCCTGTCCCAATGGGCAAAAAAGTTCCTATGTTAACACCTATGGATTTTGAGTGAAAAATGGCCCGGAAGCGAAAGTGAAAAAAATTCGTATTTTAACCATTTATATGTGTAAGACTCTTAAACTTGAGCGTTTCCTTACAGATTCGTCGAAAAACATCGAAAGAAACAAAGGTCTTTCACATAGTCATTCGGGTGCCTCCACGAGGGTCTTTTCGTAAGGGTTGAGGTTGTGAAGTCTTTTCGACACGAGTAAATGTGTTTTTTCTTCCATATTTTAAGCTTAGGACAATCTTTAGTGGATATGGTATGATACTAAAACAGAAAACAACTTTTCAGATCGAGTTAACGACCCTGTCCCAATGGGCAAAAAAGTTCCTATGTTAACACCTATGGATTTTTAGTGAAAAATGGCCCGGAAGCGAAAGTGAAAAAAATTCGTATTTTAACCATTTATATGTGTAAGACTCTTAAACTTGAGCGTTTCCTTACAGATTCGTCGAAAAACATCGAAAGAAACAAAGGTTTTTCAAATAGTGATTCGGATGCCTCCACGAGGGTCTTTTCGTAAGGGGTGAGGTTGTGAAGTCTTTTCGAAACGAGTAAATGTTTTTTTTCTTCCATATTTTAAGCTTAGGACAATCTTTAGTGGATATGGTATGATACTAAAACGAGAAAACAACTTTTCAGATCGAGTTAACGACCCTGTCCCAATGGGCAAAAAAGTTCCTATGTTAACACCTATGGATTTTGATTGAAAAATGGCCCGGAAGCGAAATTGAAAAAAATTCGTATTTTAACCATATATATGTGTAAGACTCTTAAACTTGAGCGTTTCCTTACAGATTCGTCGAAAAACATCGAAAGAAACAAAGGTCTTTCACATAGTCATTCGGGTCCCTCCACGAGGGTCTTTTCGTAAGGGTTGAGGTTGTGAAGTCTTTTCGACACGAGTAAATGTGTTTTTTCTTCCATATTTTAAGCTTAGGACAATCTTTTGTGGATATGGTATGATACTAAAACGAGAAAACAACTTTTCAGATCGAGTTAACGACCCTGTCCCAATGGGCAAAAAAGTTCCTATGTTAACACCTATGGATTTTGAGTGAAAAATGGCCCGGAAGCGAAAGTGAAAAAAATTCGTATTTTAACCATTTATGTGTAAGACTCTTAAACTTGAGCGTTTCCTTACAGATTCGTCGAAAAAAATCGAAAGAAACAAAGGTCTTTCACATAGTCATTCGGGTGCCTCCACGAGGGTCTTTTCGTAAGGGTTGAGGTTGTGAAGTCTTTTCGACACGAGTAAATGTTTTTTTTCTTCCATATTTTAAGCTTAGGACAATCTTTTGTGGATATGGTATGATACTAAAATGAGAAAACAACTTTTCAGATCGAGTTAACGACCCTGTCCCAATGGGCAAAAAAGTTCCTATGTTAACACCTATGGATTTTGAGTGAAAAATGGCCCGGAAGCGAAAGTGAAAAAAATTCGTATTTTAACCATTTATATGTGTAAGACTCTTAAACTTGAGCGTTTCCTTACAGATTCGTCGAAAAAAATCGAAAGAAACAAAGGTTTTTCACATAGTCATTCGGGTGCCTCCACGAGGGTCTTTTCGTAAGGGTTGAGGTTGTGAAGTCTTTTCGACACGAGTAAATGTTTTTTTTCTTCCATATTTTAAGCTTAGGACAATCTTTTGTGGATATGGTATGATACTAAAACGAGAAAACAACTTTTCAGATCGAGTTAACGACCCTGTCCCAATGGGCAAAAAAGTTCCTATGTTAACACCTATGGATTTTGAGTGAAAAATGGCCCGGAAGCGAAAGTGAAAAAAATTCGTATTTTAACCATTTATATGTGTAAGACTCTTAAACTTGAGCGTTTCCTTACAGATTCGTCGAAAAACATCGAAAGAAACAAAGGTCTTCCACATAGTCATTCGGGTGCCTCCACGAGGGTCTTTTCGTAAGGGTTGAGGTTGTGAAGTCTTTTCGACACGAGTAAATGTATTTTTTCTTCCAAATTTTAAGCTTTGGACAATCTTTTGTGGATATGGTATGATACTAAAATGAGAAAACAACTTTTCAGATCGAGTTAACGACCCTGTCCCAATGGGCAAAAAAGTTCCTATGTTAACACCTATGGATTTTGAGTGAAAAATGGCCCGGAAGCGAAAGTGAAAAAAATTCGTATTTTAACCATTTATATGTGTAAGACTCTTAAACTTGAGCGTTTCCTTACAGATTCGTCGAAAAAAATCGAAAGAAACAAAGGTTTTTCACATAGTCATTCGGGTGCCTCCACGAGGGTCTTTTCGTAAGGGTTGAGGTTGTGAAGTCTTTTCGACACGAGTAAATGTTTTTTTTCTTCCATATTTTAAGCTTAGGACAATCTTTTGTGGATATGGTATGATACTAAAACGAGAAAACAACTTTTCAGATCGAGTTAACGACCCTGTCCCAATGGGCAAAAAAGTTCCTATGTTAACACCTATGGATTTTGAGTGAAAAATGGCCCGGAAGCGAAAGTGAAAAAAATTCGTATTTTAACCATTTATATGTGTAAGACTCTTAAACTTGAGCGTTTCCTTACAGATTCGTCGAAAAACATCGAAAGAAACAAAGGTCTTCCACATAGTCATTCGGGTGCCTCCACGAGGGTCTTTTCGTAAGGGTTGAGGTTGTGAAGTCTTTTCGACACGAGTAAATGTATTTTTTCTTCCAAATTTTAAGCTTTGGACAATCTTTTGTGGATATGGTATGATACTAAAATGAGAAAACAACTTTTCAGATCGAGTTAACGACCCTGTCCCAATGGGCAAAAAAGTTCCTATGTTAACACCTATGGATTTTGATTGAAAAATGGCCCGGAAGCGAAAGTGAAAAAAATTCGTATTTTAACCATTTATATGTGTAAGACTCTTAAACTTGAGCGTTTCCTTATAGATTCGTCGAAAAACATCGAAAGAAACAAAGGTCTTTCACATAGTCATTCGGGTGCCTCCACGAGGGTCTTTTCGTAAGGGTTGAGGTTGTGAAGTCTTTTCGACACGAGTAAATGTGTTTTTTCTTCCATATTTTAAGCTTAGGACAATCTTTAGTGGATATGGTATGATACTAAAACGAGAAAACAACTTTTCAGATCGAGTTAACGACCCTGTCCCAATGGGCAAAAAAGTTCCTATGTTAACACCTATGGATTTTGAGTGAAAAATTGCCCGTAAGCGAAAGTGAAAAAAATTCGTATTTTAACCATTTATATGTGTAAGACTCTTAAACTTGAGCGTTTCCTTACAGATTCGTCGAAAAACATCGAAAGAAACAAAGGTTTTTCAAATAGTGATTCGGATGCCTCCACGAGGGTCTTTTCGTAAGGGGCGAGGTTGTGAAGTCTTTTCGACACGAGTAAATGTTTTTTTTCTTCCATATTTTAAGCTTAGGACAATCTTTAGTGGATATGGTATGATACTAAAACGAGAAAACAACTTTTTCAGATCGAGTTAACGACCCTGTCCCAATGGGCAAAAAAGTTCCTATGTTAACACCTATGGATTTTGAGTGAAAAATGGCCCGGAAGCGAAAGTGAAAAAAATTCGTATTTTAACCATTTATATGTGTAAGACTCTTAAACTTGAGCGTTTCCTTACAGATTCGTCGAAAAACATCGAAAGAAACAAAGGTTTTTCAAATAGTGATTCGGATGCCTCCACGAGGGTCTTTTCGTAAAAGGTGAGGTTGTGAAGTCTTTTCGACACGAGTAAATGTTTTTTTTCTTAAATATTTTAAGCTTAGGACAATCTTTAGTGGATATGGTATGATACTAAAACGAGAAAACAACTTTTCAGATCGAGTTAACGACCCTGTCCCAATGGGCAAAAAAGTTCCTATGTTAACACCTATGGATTTTGAGTGAAAAATGGCCCGGAAGCGAAAGTGAAAAAAATTCGTATTTTAACCATTTATATGTGTAAGACTCTTAAACTTGAGCGTTTCCTTACAGATTCGTCGAAAAACATCGAAAGAAACAAAGGTCTTTCACATAGTCATTCGGGTGCCTCCACGAGGGTCTTTTCGTAAGGGTTGAGGTTGTGAAGTCTTTTCGACACGAGTAAATGTGTTTTTTCTTCCATATTTTAAGCTTAGGACAATCTTTAGTGGATATGGTATGATACTAAAACGAGAAAACAACTTTTCAGATCGAGTTAACGACCCTGTCCCAATGGGCAAAAAAGTTCCTATGTTAACACCTATGGATTTTGAGTGAAAAATGGCCCGTAAGCGAAAGTGAAAAAAATTCGTATTTTAACCATTTATATGTGTAAGACTCTTAAACTTGAGCGTTTCCTTACAGATTCGTCGAAAAACATCGAAAGAAACAAAGGTTTTTCAAATAGTGATTCGGATGCCTCCACGAGGGTCTTTTCGTAAGGGGTGAGGTTGTGAAGTCTTTTCGACACGAGTAAATGTTTTTTTTCTTCCATATTTTAAGCTTAGGACAATCTTTAGTGGATATGGTATGATACTAAAACGAGAAAACAACTTTTCAGATCGAGTTAACGACCCTGTCCCAATGGGCAAAAAAGTTCCTATGTTAACACCTATGGATTTTGAGTGAAAAATGGCCCGGAAGCGAAAGTGAAAAAAATTCGTATTTTAACCATTTATATGTGTAAGACTCTTAAACTTGAGCGTTTCCTTACAGATTCGTCGAAAAACATCGAAAGAAACAAAGGTCTTTCACATAGTCATTCGGGTGCCTCCACGAGGGTCTTTTCGTAAGGGTTGAGGTTGTGAAGTCTTTTCGACACGAGTAAATGTGTTTTTTCTTCCATATTTTAAGCTTAGGACAATCTTTAGTGGATATGGTATGATACTAAAATGAGAAAACAACTTTTCAGATCGAGTTAACGACCCTGTCCCAATGGGCAAAAAAGTTCCTATGTTAACACCTATGGATTTTGAGTGAAAAATGGCCCGGAAGCGAAAGTGAAAAAAATTCGTATTTTAACCATTTATATGTGTAAGACTCTTAAACTTGAGCGTTTCCTTACAGATTCGTCGAAAAACATCGAAAGAAACAAAGGTCTTTCACATAGTCATTCGGGTGCCTCCACGAGGGTCTTTTCGTAAGGGTTGAGGTTGTGAAGTCTTTTCGACACGAGTAAATGTGTTTTTTCTACCATATTTTAAGCTTAGGACAATCTTTAGTGGATATGGTATGATACTAAAACGAGAAAACAACTTTTCAGATCGAGTTAACGACCCTGTCCCAATGGGCAAAAAAGTTCCTATGTTAACACCTATGGATTTTGATTGAAAAATGGCCCGGAAGCGAAAGTGAAAAAAATTCGTATTTTAACCATTTATATGTGTAAGACTCTTAAACTTGAGCGTTTCCTTATAGATTCGTCGAAAAACATCGAAAGAAACAAAGGTCTTTCACATAGTCATTCGGGTGCCTCCACGAGGGTCTTTTCGTAAGGGTTGAGGTTGTGAAGTCTTTTCGACACGAGTAAATGTGTTTTTTCTTCCATATTTTAAGCTTAGGACAATCTTTAGTGGATATGGTATGATACTAAAACGAGAAAACAACTTTTCAGATCGAGTTAACGACCCTGTCCCAATGGGCAAAAAAGTTCCTATGTTAACACCTATGGATTTTGAGTGAAAAATGGCCCGGAAGCGAAAGTGAAAAAAATTCGTATTTTAACCATTTATATGTGTAAGACTCTTAAACTTGAGCGTTTCCTTACAGATTCGTCGAAAAACATCGAAAGAAACAAAGGTCTTTCACATAGTCATTCGGGTGCCTCCACGAGGGTCTTTTCGTAAGGGTTGAGGTTGTGAAGTCTTTTCGACACGAGTAAATGTGTTTTTTCTTCCATATTTTAAGCTTAGGACAATCTTTAGTGGATATGGTATGATACTAAAACGAGAAAACAACTTTTCAGATCGAGTTAACGACCCTGTCCCAATGGGCAAAAAAGTTCCTATGTTAACACCTATGGATTTTGAGTGAAAAATGGCCCGGAAGCGAAAGTGAAAAAAATTCGTATTTTAACCATTTATATGTGTAAGACTCTTAAACTTGAGCGTTTCCTTACAGATTCGTCGAAAAACATCGAAAGAAACAAAGGTCTTTCACATAGTCATTCGGGTGCCTCCACGAGGGTCTTTTCGTAAGGGTTGAGGTTGTGAAGTCTTTTCGACACGAGTAAATGTGTTTTTTCTTCCATATTTTAAGCTTAGGACAATCTTTAGTGGATATGGTATGATACTAAAATGAGAAAACAACTTTTCAGATCGAGTTAACGACCCTGTCCCAATGGGCAAAAAAGTTCCTATGTTAACACCTATGGATTTTGAGTGAAAAATGGCCCGGAAGCGAAAGTGAAAAAAATTCGTATTTTAACCATTTATATGTGTAAGACTCTTAAACTTGAGCGTTTCCTTACAGATTCGTCGAAAAACATCGAAAGAAACAAAGGTCTTTCACATAGTCATTCGGGTGCCTCCACGAGGGTCTTTTCGTAAGGGTTGAGGTTGTGAAGTCTTTTCGACACGAGTAAATGTGTTTTTTCTACCATATTTTAAGCTTAGGACAATCTTTAGTGGATATGGTATGATACTAAAACGAGAAAACAACTTTTCAGATCGAGTTAACGACCCTGTCCCAATGGGCAAAAAAGTTCCTATGTTAACACCTATGGATTTTGATTGAAAAATGGCCCGGAAGCGAAAGTGAAAAAAATTCGTATTTTAACCATTTATATGTGTAAGACTCTTAAACTTGAGCGTTTCCTTATAGATTCGTCGAAAAACATCGAAAGAAACAAAGGTCTTTCACATAGTCATTCGGGTGCCTCCACGAGGGTCTTTTCGTAAGGGTTGAGGTTGTGAAGTCTTTTCGACACGAGTAAATGTGTTTTTTCTTCCATATTTTAAGCTTAGGACAATCTTTAGTGGATATGGTATGATACTAAAACGAGAAAACAACTTTTCAGATCGAGTTAACGACCCTGTCCCAATGGGCAAAAAAGTTCCTATGTTAACACCTATGGATTTTGATTGAAAAATGGCCCGGAAGCGAAAGTGAAAAAAATTCGTATTTTAACCATTTATATGTGTAAGACTCTTAAACTTGAGCGTTTCCTTATAGATTCGTCGAAAAACATCGAAAGAAACAAAGGTCTTTCACATAGTCATTCGGGTGCCTCCACGAGGGTCTTTTCGTAAGGGTTGAGGTTGTGAAGTCTTTTCGACACGAGTAAATGTGTTTTTTCTTCCATATTTTAAGCTTAGGACAATCTTTAGTGGATATGGTATGATACTAAAACGAGAAAACAACTTTTCAGATCGAGTTAACGACCCTGTCCCAATGGGCAAAAAAGTTCCTATGTTAACACCTATGGATTTTGAGTGAAAAATGGCCCGGAAGCGAAAGTGAAAAAAATTCGTATTTTAACCATTTATATGTGTAAGACTCTTAAACTTGAGCGTTTCCTTACAGATTCGTCGAAAAACATCGAAAGAAACAAAGGTCTTTCACATAGTCATTCGGGTGCCTCCACGAGGGTCTTTTCGTAAGGGTTGAGGTTGTGAAGTCTTTTCGACACGAGTAAATGTGTTTTTTCTTCCATATTTTAAGCTTAGGACAATCTTTAGTGGATATGGTATGATACTAAAACGAGAAAACAACTTTTCAGATCGAGTTAACGACCCTGTCCCAATGGGCAAAAAAGTTCCTATGTTAACACCTATGGATTTTGAGTGAAAAATGGCCCGTAAGCGAAAGTGAAAAAAATTCGTATTTTAACCATTTATATGTGTAAGACTCTTAAACTTGAGCGTTTCCTTACAGATTCGTCGAAAAACATCGAAAGAAACAAAGGTTTTTCAAATAGTGATTCGGATGCCTCCACGAGGGTCTTTTCGTAAGGGGTGAGGTTGTGAAGTCTTTTCGACACGAGTAAATGTTTTTTTTCTTCCATATTTTAAGCTTAGGACAATCTTTAGTGGATATGGTATGATACTAAAACGAGAAAACAACTTTTCAGATCGAGTTAACGACCCTGTCCCAATGGGCAAAAAAGTTCCTATGTTAACACCTATGGATTTTGAGTGAAAAATGGCCCGGAAGCGAAAGTGAAAAAAATTCGTATTTTAACCATTTATATGTGTAAGACTCTTAAACTTGAGCGTTTCCTTACAGATTCGTCGAAAAACATCGAAAGAAACAAAGGTCTTTCACATAGTCATTCGGGTGCCTCCACGAGGGTCTTTTCGTAAGGGTTGAGGTTGTGAAGTCTTTTCGACACGAGTAAATGTGTTTTTTCTTCCATATTTTAAGCTTAGGACAATCTTTAGTGGATATGGTATGATACTAAAACGAGAAAACAACTTTTCAGATCGAGTTAACGACCCTGTCCCAATGGGCAAAAAAGTTCCTATGTTAACACCTATGGATTTTGAGTGAAAAATGGCCCGGAAGCGAAAGTGAAAAAAATTCGTATTTTAACCATTTATATGTGTAAGACTCTTAAACTTGAGCGTTTCCTTACAGATTCGTCGAAAAACATCGAAAGAAACAAAGGTCTTTCACATAGTCATTCGGGTGCCTCCACGAGGGTCTTTTCGTAAGGGTTGAGGTTGTGAAGTCTTTTCGACACGAGTAAATGTGTTTTTTCTTCCATATTTTAAGCTTAGGACAATCTTTAGTGGATATGGTATGATACTAAAATGAGAAAACAACTTTTCAGATCGAGTTAACGACCCTGTCCCAATGGGCAAAAAAGTTCCTATGTTAACACCTATGGATTTTGAGTGAAAAATGGCCCGGAAGCGAAAGTGAAAAAAATTCGTATTTTAACCATTTATATGTGTAAGACTCTTAAACTTGAGCGTTTCCTTACAGATTCGTCGAAAAACATCGAAAGAAACAAAGGTCTTTCACATAGTCATTCGGGTGCCTCCACGAGGGTCTTTTCGTAAGGGTTGAGGTTGTGAAGTCTTTTCGACACGAGTAAATGTGTTTTTTCTACCATATTTTAAGCTTAGGACAATCTTTAGTGGATATGGTATGATACTAAAACGAGAAAACAACTTTTCAGATCGAGTTAACGACCCTGTCCCAATGGGCAAAAAAGTTCCTATGTTAACACCTATGGATTTTGATTGAAAAATGGCCCGGAAGCGAAAGTGAAAAAAATTCGTATTTTAACCATTTATATGTGTAAGACTCTTAAACTTGAGCGTTTCCTTATAGATTCGTCGAAAAACATCGAAAGAAACAAAGGTCTTTCACATAGTCATTCGGGTGCCTCCACGAGGGTCTTTTCGTAAGGGTTGAGGTTGTGAAGTCTTTTCGACACGAGTAAATGTGTTTTTTCTTCCATATTTTAAGCTTAGGACAATCTTTAGTGGATATGGTATGATACTAAAACGAGAAAACAACTTTTCAGATCGAGTTAACGACCCTGTCCCAATGGGCAAAAAAGTTCCTATGTTAACACCTATGGATTTTGAGTGAAAAATGGCCCGGAAGCGAAAGTGAAAAAAATTCGTATTTTAACCATTTATATGTGTAAGACTCTTAAACTTGAGCGTTTCCTTACAGATTCGTCGAAAAAAATCGAAAGAAACAAAGGTTTTTCACATAGTCATTCGTGTGCCTCCACGAGGGTCTTTTCGTAAGGGTTGAGGTTGTGAAGTCTTTTCGACACGAGTAAATGTTTTTTTTCTTCAATATTTTAAGCTTAGGACAATCTTTTGTGGATATGGTATGATACTAAAATGAGAAAACAACTTTTCAGATCGAGTTAACGACCCTGTCCCAATGGGCAAAAAAGTTCCTATGTTAACACCTATGGATTTTGAGTGAAAAATGGCCCGGAAGCGAAAGTGAAAAAAATTCGTATTTTAACCATTTATATGTGTAAGACTCTTAAACTTGAGCGTTTCCTTACAGATTCGTCGAAAAACATCGAAAGAAACAAAGGTTTTTCAAATAGTGATTCGGATGCCTCCACGAGGGTCTTTTCGTAAGGGGTGAGGTTGTGAAGTCTTTTCGACACGAGTAAATGTTTTTTTTCTTCCATATTTTAAGCTTAGGACAATCTTTAGTGGATATGGTATGATACTAAAACGAGAAAACAACTTTTCAGATCGAGTTAACGACCCTGTCCCAATGGGCAAAAAAGTTCCTATGTTAACACCTATGGATTTTGAGTGAAAAATGGCCCGGAAGCGAAAGTGAAAAAAATTCGTATTTTAACCATTTATATGTGTAAGACTCTTAAACTTGAGCGTTTCCTTACAGATTCGTCGAAAAACATCGAAAGAAACAAAGGTCTTTCACATAGTCATTCGGGTGCCTCCACGAGGGTCTTTTCGTAAGGGTTGAGGTTGTGAAGTCTTTTCGACACGAGTAAATGTGTTTTTTCTTCCATATTTTAAGCTTAGGACAATCTTTAGTGGATATGGTATGATACTAAAACGAGAAAACAACTTTTCAGATCGAGTTAACGACCCTGTCCCAATGGGCAAAAAAGTTCCTATGTTAACACCTATGGATTTTGAGTGAAAAATGGCCCGGAAGCGAAAGTGAAAAAAATTCGTATTTTAACCATTTATATGTGTAAGACTCTTAAACTTGAGCGTTTCCTTACAGATTCGTCGAAAAACATCGAAAGAAACAAAGGTCTTTCACATAGTCATTCGGGTGCCTCCACGAGGGTCTTTTCGTAAGGGTTGAGGTTGTGAAGTCTTTTCGACACGAGTAAATGTGTTTTTTCTTCCATATTTTAAGCTTAGGACAATCTTTAGTGGATATGGTATGATACTAAAACGAGAAAACAACTTTTCAGATCGAGTTAACGACCCTGTCCCAATGGGCAAAAAAGTTCCTATGTTAACACCTATGGATTTTGAGTGAAAAATGGCCCGGAAGCGAAAGTGCAAAAAATTCGTATTTTAACCATTTATATGTGTAAGACTCTTAAACTTGAGCGTTTCTTTACAGATTCGTCGAAAAAAATCGAAAGAAACAAAGGTCTTTCACATAGTCATTCGGGTGCCTCCACGAGGGTCTTTTCGTAAGGGTTGAGGTTGTGAAGTCTTTTCGACACGAGTAAATGTGTTTTTTCTTCCATATTTTAAGCTTAGGACAATCTTTTGTGGATATGGTATGATACTAAAACGAGAAAACAACTTTTCAGATCGAGTTAAGGACCCTGTCCAATTGGGCAAAAAAGTTCCTATGTTAACACCTATGGATTTTGAGTGAAAAATGGCCCGGAAGCGAAAGTGAAAAAAATTCGTATTTTAACCATTTATATGTGTAAGACTCTTAAACTTGAGCGTTTCCTTACAGATTCGTCGAAAAACATCGAAAGAAACAAAGGTTTTTCAAATAGTGATTCGGATGCCTCCACGAGGGTCTTTTCGTAAGGGTTGAGGTTGTGAAGTCTTTTCGAAACGAGTAAATGTTTTTTTTCTTCCATATTTTAAGCTTAGGACAATCTTTAGTGGATATGGTATGATACTAAAACGAGAAAACAACTTTTCAGATCGAGTTAACGACCCTGTCCCAATGGGCAAAAAAGTTCCTATGTTAACACCTATGGATTTTGAGTGAAAAATGGCCCGGAAGCGAAAGTGAAAAAAATTCGTATTTTAACCATTTATATGTGTAAGACTCTTAAACTTGAGCGTTTCCTTACAGATTCGTCGAAAAACATCGAAAGAAACAAAGGTCTTTCACATAGTCATTCGGGTGCCTCCACGAGGGTCTTTTCGTAAGGGTTGAGGTTGTGAAGTCTTTTCGACACGAGTAAATGTGTTTTTTCTTCCATATTTTAAGCTTAGGACAATCTTTAGTGGATATGGTATGATACTAAAACAGAAAACAACTTTTCAGATCGAGTTAACGACCCTGTCCCAATGGGCAAAAAAGTTCCTATGTTAACACCTATGGATTTTGAGTGAAAAATGGCCCGGAAGCGAAATTGAAAAAAATTCGTATTTTAACCATTTATATGTGTAAGACTCTTAAACTTGAGCGTTTCCTTACAGATTCGTCGAAAAACATCGAAAGAAACAAAGGTTTTCCACATAGTCATTCGGGTGCCTCCACGAGGGTCTTTTCGTAAGGGTTGAGGTTGTGAAGTCTTTTCGACACGAGTAAATGTGTTTTTTCTTCCATATTTTAAGCTTTGGACAATCTTTTGTGGATATGGTATGATACTAAAACGAGAAAACAACTTTTCAGATCGAGTTAACGACCCTGTCCCAATGGGCAAAAAAGTTCCTATGTTAACACCTATGGATTTTGAGTGAAAAATGGCCCGGAAGCGAAAGTGAAAAAAATTCGTATTTTAACCATTTATATGTGTAAGACTCTTAAACTTGAGCGTTTCCTTACAGATTCGTCGAAAAACATCGAAAGAAACAAAGGTCTTCCACATAGTCATTCGGGTGCCTCCACGAGGGTCTTTTCGTAAGGGTTGAGGTTGTGAAGTCTTTTCGACACGAGTAAATGTATTTTTTCTTCCAAATTTTAAGCTTTGGACAATCTTTTGTGGATATGGTATGATACTAAAACGAGAAAACAACTTTTCAGATCGAGTTAACGACCCTGTCCCAATGGGCAAAAAAGTTCCTATGTTAACACCTATGGATTTTGATTGAAAAATGGCCCGGAAGCGAAATTGAAAAAAATTCGTATTTTAACTATATATATGTGTAAGACTCTTAAACTTGAGCGTTTCCTTACAGATTCGTTGAAAAACATCGAAAGAAACAAAGGTCTTTCACATAGTCATTCGGGTGCCTCCACGAGGGTCTTTTCGTAAGGGTTGAGGTTGTGAAGTCTTTTCGACACGAGTAAATGTATTTTTTCTTCCATATTTTAAGCTTAGGACAATCTTTTGTGGATATGGTATGATACTAAAATGAGAAAACAACTTTTCAGATCGAGTTAACGACCCTGTCCCAATGGGCAAAAATGTTCCTATGTTAACACCTATGGATTTTGAGTGAAAAATGGCCCGGAAGCGAAAGTGAAAAAAATTCGTATTTTAACCATTTATATGTGTAAGACTCTTAGACTTGAGCGTTTCCTTACAGATTCGTCGAAAAACATCGAAAGAAACAAAGGTCTTCCACATAGTCATTCGGGTGCCTCCACGAGGGTCTTTTCGTAAGGGTTGAGGTTGTGAAGTCTTTTCGACACGAGTAAATGTATTTTTTCTTCCAAATTTTAAGCTTTGGACAATCTTTTGTGGATATGGTATGATACTAAAACGAGAAAACAAGTTTTCAGATCGAGTTAACGACCCTGTCCCAATGGGCAAAAAAGTTCCTATGTTAACACCTATGGATTTTGAGTGAAAAATGGCCCGGAAGCGAAAGTGCAAAAAATTCGTATTTTAACCATTTATATGTGTAAGACTCTTAAACTTGAGCGTTTCCTTACAGATTCGTCGAAAAAAATCGAAAGAAACAAAGGTCTTTCACATAGTCATTCGGGTGCCTCCACGAGGGTCTTTTCGTAAGGGTTGAGGTTGTGAAGTCTTTTCGACACGAGTAAATGTGTTTTTTCTTCCATATTTTAAGCTTAGGACAATCTTTTGTGGATATGGTATGATACTAAAACGAGAAAACAACTTTTCAGATCGAGTTAAGGACCCTGTCCAATTGGGCAAAAAAGTTCCTATGTTAACACCTATGGATTTTGAGTGAAAAATGGCCCGGAAGCGAAAGTGAAAAAAATTCGTATTTTAACCATTTATATGTGTAAGACTCTTAAACTTGAGCGTTTCCTTACAGATTCGTCGAAAAACATCGAAAGAAACAAAGGTTTTTCAAATAGTGATTCGGATGCCTCCACGAGGGTCTTTTCGTAAGGGTTGAGGTTGTGAAGTCTTTTCGAAACGAGTAAATGTTTTTTTTCTTCCATATTTTAAGCTTAGGACAATCTTTAGTGGATATGGTATGATACTAAAACGAGAAAACAACTTTTCAGATCGAGTTAACGACCCTGTCCCAATGGGCAAAAAAGTTCCTATGTTAACACCTATGGATTTTGAGTGAAAAATGGCCCGGAAGCGAAAGTGAAAAAAATTCGTATTTTAACCATTTATATGTGTAAGACTCTTAAACTTGAGCGTTTCCTTACAGATTCGTCGAAAAACATCGAAAGAAACAAAGGTCTTTCACATAGTCATTCGGGTGCCTCCACGAGGGTCTTTTCGTAAGGGTTGAGGTTGTGAAGTCTTTTCGACACGAGTAAATGTGTTTTTTCTTCCATATTTTAAGCTTAGGACAATCTTTAGTGGATATGGTATGATACTAAAACAGAAAACAACTTTTCAGATCGAGTTAACGACCCTGTCCCAATGGGCAAAAAAGTTCCTATGTTAACACCTATGGATTTTGAGTGAAAAATGGCCCGGAAGCGAAAGTGAAAAAAATTCGTATTTTAACCATTTATATGTGTAAGACTCTTAAACTTGAGCGTTTCCTTACAGATTCGTCGAAAAACATCGAAAGAAACAAAGGTCTTTCACATAGTCATTCGGGTGCCTCCACGAGGGTCTTTTCGTAAGGGTTGAGGTTGTGAAGTCTTTTCGACACGAGTAAATGTGTTTTTTCTTCCATATTTTAAGCTTAGGACAATCTTTAGTGGATATGGTATGATACTAAAACGAGAAAACAACTTTTCAGATCGAGTTAACGACCCTGTCCCAATGGGCAAAAAAGTTCCTATGTTAACACCTATGGATTTTGAGTGAAAAATGGCCCGGAAGCGAAAGTGAAAAAAATTCGTATTTTAACCATTTATATGTGTAAGACTCTTAAACTTGAGCGTTTCCTTACAGATTCGTCGAAAAAAATCGAAAGAAACAAAGGTCTTTCACATAGTCATTCGGGTGCCTCCACGAGGGTCTTTTCGTAAGGGTTGAGGTTGTGAAGTCTTTTCGACACGAGTAAATGTGTTTTTTCTTCCATATTTTAAGCTTAGGACAATCTTTTGTGGATATGGTATGATACTAAAACGAGAAAACAACTTTTCAGATCGAGTTAAGGACCCTGTCCAATTGGGCAAAAAAGTTCCTATGTTAACACCTATGGATTTTGAGTGAAAAATGGCCCGGAAGCGAAAGTGAAAAAAATTCGTATTTTAACCATTTATATGTGTAAGACTCTTAAACTTGAGCGTTTCCTTACAGATTCGTCGAAAAACATCGAAAGAAACAAAGGTTTTTCAAATAGTGATTCGGATGCCTCCACGAGGGTCTTTTCGTAAGGGTTGAGGTTGTGAAGTCTTTTCGAAACGAGTAAATGTTTTTTTTCTTCCATATTTTAAGCTTAGGACAATCTTTAGTGGATATGGTATGATACTAAAACGAGAAAACAACTTTTCAGATCGAGTTAACGACCCTGTCCCAATGGGCAAAAAAGTTCCTATGTTAACACCTATGGATTTTGAGTGAAAAATGGCCCGGAAGCGAAAGTGAAAAAAATTCGTATTTTAACCATTTATATGTGTAAGACTCTTAAACTTGAGCGTTTCCTTACAGATTCGTCGAAAAACATCG
This sequence comes from Cucurbita pepo subsp. pepo, assembly GCF_057944985.1. NCBI lineage: Eukaryota > Viridiplantae > Streptophyta > Magnoliopsida > Cucurbitales > Cucurbitaceae > Cucurbita > Cucurbita pepo. Next base: position 288,974 of record NC_141811.1, on the reverse strand, counting down.
AAAGAAACAAAGGTCTTTCACATAGTCATTCGGGTGCCTCCACGAGGGTCTTTTCGTAAGGGTTGAGGTTGTGAAGTCTTTTCGACACGAGTAAATGTGTTTTTTCTTCCATATTTTAAGCTTAGGACAATCTTTAGTGGATATGGTATGATACTAAAACAGAAAACAACTTTTCAGATCGAGTTAACGACCCTGTCCCAATGGGCAAAAAAGTTCCTATGTTAACACCTATGGATTTTGAGTGAAAAATGGCCCGGAAGCGAAATTGAAAAAAATTCGTATTTTAACCATTTATATGTGTAAGACTCTTAAACTTGAGCGTTTCCTTACAGATTCGTCGAAAAACATCGAAAGAAACAAAGGTTTTCCACATAGTCATTCGGGTGCCTCCACGAGGGTCTTTTCGTAAGGGTTGAGGTTGTGAAGTCTTTTCGACACGAGTAAATGTGTTTTTTCTTCCATATTTTAAGCTTTGGACAATCTTTTGTGGATATGGTATGATACTAAAACGAGAAAACAACTTTTCAGATCGAGTTAACGACCCTGTCCCAATGGGCAAAAAAGTTCCTATGTTAACACCTATGGATTTTGAGTGAAAAATGGCCCGGAAGCGAAAGTGAAAAAAATTCGTATTTTAACCATTTATATGTGTAAGACTCTTAAACTTGAGCGTTTCCTTACAGATTCGTCGAAAAACATCGAAAGAAACAAAGGTCTTCCACATAGTCATTCGGGTGCCTCCACGAGGGTCTTTTCATAAGGGTTGAGGTTGTGAAGTCTTTTCGACACGAGTAAATGTATTTTTTCTTCCAAATTTTAAGCTTTGGACAATCTTTTGTGGATATGGTATGATACTAAAACGAGAAAACAACTTTTCAGATCGAGTTAACGACCCTGTCCCAATGGGCAAAAAAGTTCCTATGTTAACACCTATGGATTTTGATTGAAAAATGGCCCGGAAGCGAAATTGAAAAAAATTCGTATTTTAACTATATATATGTGTAAGACTCTTAAACTTGAGCGTTTCCTTACAGATTCGTTGAAAAACATCGAAAGAAACAAAGGTCTTTCACATAGTCATTCGGGTGCCTCCACGAGGGTCTTTTCGTAAGGGTTGAGGTTGTGAAGTCTTTTCGACACGAGTAAATGTATTTTTTCTTCCATATTTTAAGCTTAGGACAATCTTTTGTGGATATGGTATGATACTAAAATGAGAAAACAACTTTTCAGATCGAGTTAACGACCCTGTCCCAATGGGCAAAAATGTTCCTATGTTAACACCTATGGATTTTGAGTGAAAAATGGCCCGGAAGCGAAAGTGAAAAAAATTCGTATTTTAACCATTTATATGTGTAAGACTCTTAAACTTGAGCGTTTCCTTACAGATTCGTCGAAAAACATCGAAAGAAACAAAGGTCTTCCACATAGTCATTCGGGTGCCTCCACGAGGGTCTTTTCGTAAGGGTTGAGGTTGTGAAGTCTTTTCGACACGAGTAAATGTATTTTTTCTTCCAAATTTTAAGCTTTGGACAATCTTTTGTGGATATGGTATGATACTAAAACGAGAAAACAATTTTTCAGATCGAGTTAACGACCCTGTCCCAATGGGCAAAAAAGTTCCTATGTTAACACCTATGGATTTTGAGTGAAAAATGGCCCGGAAGCGAAAGTGCAAAAAATTCGTATTTTAACCATTTATATGTGTAAGACTCTTAAACTTGAGCGTTTCCTTACAGATTCGTCGAAAAAAATCGAAAGAAACAAAGGTCTTTCACATAGTCATTCGGGTGCCTCCACGAGGGTCTTTTCGTAAGGGTTGAGGTTGTGAAGTCTTTTCGACACGAGTAAATGTGTTTTTTCTTCCATATTTTAAGCTTAGGACAATCTTTTGTGGATATGGTATGATACTAAAACGAGAAAACAACTTTTCAGATCGAGTTAAGGACCCTGTCCCAATGGGCAAAAAAGTTCCTATGTTAACACCTATGGATTTTGAGTGAAAAATGGCCCGGAAGCGAAAGTGAAAAAAATTCGTATTTTAACCATTTATATGTGTAAGACTCTTAAACTTGAGCGTTTCCTTACAGATTCGTCGAAAAACATCGAAAGAAACAAAGGTTTTTCAAATAGTGATTCGGATGCCTCCACGAGGGTCTTTTCGTAAGGGTTGAGGTTGTGAAGTCTTTTCGAAACGAGTAAATGTTTTTTTTCTTCCATATTTTAAGCTTAGGACAATCTTTAGTGGATATGGTATGATACTAAAACGAGAAAACAACTTTTCAGATCGAGTTAACGACCCTGTCCCAATGGGCAAAAAAGTTCCTATGTTAACACCTATGGATTTTGAGTGAAAAATGGCCCGGAAGCGAAAGTGAAAAAAATTCGTATTTTAACCATTTATATGTGTAAGACTCTTAAACTTGAGCGTTTCCTTACAGATTCGTCGAAAAACATCGAAAGAAACAAAGGTCTTTCACATAGTCATTCGGGTGCCTCCACGAGGGTCTTTTCGTAAGGGTTGAGGTTGTGAAGTCTTTTCGACACGAGTAAATGTGTTTTTTCTTCCATATTTTAAGCTTAGGACAATCTTTAGTGGATATGGTATGATACTAAAACAGAAAACAACTTTTCAGATCGAGTTAACGACCCTGTCCCAATGGGCAAAAAAGTTCCTATGTTAACACCTATGGATTTTGAGTGAAAAATGGCCCGGAAGCGAAAGTGAAAAAAATTCGTATTTTAACCATTTATATGTGTAAGACTCTTAAACTTGAGCGTTTCCTTACAGATTCGTCGAAAAACATCGAAAGAAACAAAGGTTTTTCAAATAGTGATTCGGATGCCTCCACGAGGGTCTTTTCGTAAGGGGTGAGGTTGTGAAGTCTTTTCGAAACGAGTAAATGTTTTTTTTCTTCCATATTTTAAGCTTAGGACAATCTTTAGTGGATATGGTATGATACTAAAACGAGAAAACAACTTTTCAGATCGAGTTAACGACCCTGTCCCAATGGGCAAAAAAGTTCCTATGTTAACACCTATGGATTTTGAGTGAAAAATGGCCCGGAAGCGAAAGTGAAAAAAATTCGTATTGTAACCATTTATATGTGTAAGACTCTTAAACTTGAGCGTTTCCTTACAGATTCGTCGAAAAACATCGAAAGAAACAAAGGTCTTCCACATAGTCATTCGGGTGCCTCCACGAGGGTCTTTTCGTAAGGGGTGAGGTTGTGAAGTCTTTTCGACACGAGTAAATGTTTTTTTTCTTCCATATTTTAAGCTTAGGACAATCTTTAGTGGATATGGTATGATACTAAAACGAGAAAACAACTTTTCAGATCGAGTTAACGACCCTGTCCCAATGGGCAAAAAAGTTCCTATGTTAACACCTATGGATTTTGAGTGAAAAATGGCCCGGAAGCGAAAGTGAAAAAAATTCGTATTTTAACCATTTATATGTGTAAGACTCTTAAACTTGAGCGTTTCCTTACAGATTCGTCGAAAAACATCGAAAGAAACAAAGGTCTTTCACATAGTCATTCGGGTGCCTCCACGAGGGTCTTTTCGTAAGGGTTGAGGTTGTGAAGTCTTTTCGACACGAGTAAATGTGTTTTTTCTTCCATATTTTAAGCTTAGGACAATCTTTAGTGGATATGGTATGATACTAAAACAGAAAACAACTTTTCAGATCGAGTTAACGACCCTGTCCCAATGGGCAAAAAAGTTCCTATGTTAACACCTATGGATTTTGAGTGAAAAATGGCCCGGAAGCGAAAGTGAAAAAAATTCGTATTTTAACCATTTATATGTGTAAGACTCTTAAACTTGAGCGTTTCCTTACAGATTCGTCGAAAAACATCGAAAGAAACAAAGGTTTTTCAAATAGTGATTCGGATGCCTCCACGAGGGTCTTTTCGTAAGGGGTGAGGTTGTGAAGTCTTTTCGAAACGAGTAAATGTTTTTTTTCTTCCATATTTTAAGCTTAGGACAATCTTTAGTGGATATGGTATGATACTAAAACGAGAAAACAACTTTTCAGATCGAGTTAACGACCCTGTCCCAATGGGCAAAAAAGTTCCTATGTTAACACCTATGGATTTTGAGTGAAAAATGGCCCGGAAGCGAAAGTGAAAAAAATTCGTATTGTAACCATTTATATGTGTAAGACTCTTAAACTTGAGCGTTTCCTTACAGATTCGTCGAAAAACATCGAAAGAAACAAAGGTCTTCCACATAGTCATTCGGGTGCCTCCACGAGGGTCTTTTCGTAAGGGGTGAGGTTGTGAAGTCTTTTCGACACGAGTAAATGTTTTTTTTCTTCCATATTTTAAGCTTAGGACAATCTTTAGTGGATATGGTATGATACTAAAACGAGAAAACAACTTTTCAGATCGAGTTAACGACCCTGTCCCAATGGGCAAAAAAGTTCCTATGTTAACACCTATGGATTTTGAGTGAAAAATGGCCCGGAAGCGAAAGTGAAAAAAATTCGTATTTTAACCATTTATATGTGTAAGACTCTTAAACTTGAGCGTTTCCTTACAGATTCGTCGAAAAACATCGAAAGAAACAAAGGTCTTTCACATAGTCATTCGGGTGCCTCCACGAGGGTCTTTTCGTAAGGGTTGAGGTTGTGAAGTCTTTTCGACACGAGTAAATGTGTTTTTTCTTCCATATTTTAAGCTTAGGACAATCTTTAGTGGATATGGTATGATACTAAAACGAGAAAACAACTTTTCAGATCGAGTTAACGACCCTGTCCCAATGGGCAAAAAAGTTCCTATGTTAACACCTATGGATTTTGAGTGAAAAATGGCCCGGAAGCGAAAGTGAAAAAAATTCGTATTTTAACCATTTATATGTGTAAGACTCTTAAACTTGAGCGTTTCCTTACAGATTCGTCGAAAAACATCGAAAGAAACAAAGGTCTTTCACATAGTCATTCGGGTGCCTCCACGAGGGTCTTTTCGTAAGGGTTGAGGTTGTGAAGTCTTTTCGACACGAGTAAATGTGTTTTTTCTTCCATATTTTAAGCTTAGGACAATCTTTAGTGGATATGGTATGATACTAAAACGAGAAAACAACTTTTCAGATCGAGTTAACGACCCTGTCCCAATGGGCAAAAAAGTTCCTATGTTAACACCTATGGATTTTGAGTGAAAAATGGCCCGGAAGCGAAAGTGCAAAAAATTCGTATTTTAACCATTTATATGTGTAAGACTCTTAAACTTGAGCGTTTCCTTACAGATTCGTCGAAAAAAATCGAAAGAAACAAAGGTCTTTCACATAGTCATTCGGGTGCCTCCACGAGGGTCTTTTCGTAAGGGTTGAGGTTGTGAAGTCTTTTCGACACGAGTAAATGTGTTTTTTCTTCCATATTTTAAGCTTAGGACAATCTTTTGTGGATATGGTATGATACTAAAACGAGAAAACAACTTTTCAGATCGAGTTAAGGACCCTGTCCAATTGGGCAAAAAAGTTCCTATGTTAACACCTATGGATTTTGAGTGAAAAATGGCCCGGAAGCGAAAGTGAAAAAAATTCGTATTTTAACCATTTATATGTGTAAGACTCTTAAACTTGAGCGTTTCCTTACAGATTCGTCGAAAAACATCGAAAGAAACAAAGGTTTTTCAAATAGTGATTCGGATGCCTCCACGAGGGTCTTTTCGTAAGGGTTGAGGTTGTGAAGTCTTTTCGAAACGAGTAAATGTTTTTTTTCTTCCATATTTTAAGCTTAGGACAATCTTTAGTGGATATGGTATGATACTAAAACGAGAAAACAACTTTTCAGATCGAGTTAACGACCCTGTCCCAATGGGCAAAAAAGTTCCTATGTTAACACCTATGGATTTTGAGTGAAAAATGGCCCGGAAGCGAAAGTGAAAAAAATTCGTATTTTAACCATTTATATGTGTAAGACTCTTAAACTTGAGCGTTTCCTTACAGATTCGTCGAAAAACATCGAAAGAAACAAAGGTCTTTCACATAGTCATTCGGGTGCCTCCACGAGGGTCTTTTCGTAAGGGTTGAGGTTGTGAAGTCTTTTCGACACGAGTAAATGTGTTTTTTCTTCCATATTTTAAGCTTAGGACAATCTTTAGTGGATATGGTATGATACTAAAACAGAAAACAACTTTTCAGATCGAGTTAACGACCCTGTCCCAATGGGCAAAAAAGTTCCTATGTTAACACCTATGGATTTTGAGTGAAAAATGGCCCGGAAGCGAAATTGAAAAAAATTCGTATTTTAACCATTTATATGTGTAAGACTCTTAAACTTGAGCGTTTCCTTACAGATTCGTCGAAAAACATCGAAAGAAACAAAGGTTTTCCACATAGTCATTCGGGTGCCTCCACGAGGGTCTTTTCGTAAGGGTTGAGGTTGTGAAGTCTTTTCGACACGAGTAAATGTGTTTTTTCTTCCATATTTTAAGCTTTGGACAATCTTTTGTGGATATGGTATGATACTAAAACGAGAAAACAACTTTTCAGATCGAGTTAACGACCCTGTCCCAATGGGCAAAAAAGTTCCTATGTTAACACCTATGGATTTTGAGTGAAAAATGGCCCGGAAGCGAAAGTGAAAAAAATTCGTATTTTAACCATTTATATGTGTAAGACTCTTAAACTTGAGCGTTTCCTTACAGATTCGTCGAAAAACATCGAAAGAAACAAAGGTCTTCCACATAGTCATTCGGGTGCCTCCACGAGGGTCTTTTCGTAAGGGTTGAGGTTGTGAAGTCTTTTCGACACGAGTAAATGTATTTTTTCTTCCAAATTTTAAGCTTTGGACAATCTTTTGTGGATATGGTATGATACTAAAACGAGAAAACAACTTTTCAGATCGAGTTAACGACCCTGTCCCAATGGGCAAAAAAGTTCCTATGTTAACACCTATGGATTTTGATTGAAAAATGGCCCGGAAGCGAAATTGAAAAAAATTCGTATTTTAACTATATATATGTGTAAGACTCTTAAACTTGAGCGTTTCCTTACAGATTCGTTGAAAAACATCGAAAGAAACAAAGGTCTTTCACATAGTCATTCGGGTGCCTCCACGAGGGTCTTTTCGTAAGGGTTGAGGTTGTGAAGTCTTTTCGACACGAGTAAATGTATTTTTTCTTCCATATTTTAAGCTTAGGACAATCTTTTGTGGATATGGTATGATACTAAAATGAGAAAACAACTTTTCAGATCGAGTTAACGACCCTGTCCCAATGGGCAAAAATGTTCCTATGTTAACACCTATGGATTTTGAGTGAAAAATGGCCCGGAAGCGAAAGTGAAAAAAATTCGTATTTTAACCATTTATATGTGTAAGACTCTTAGACTTGAGCGTTTCCTTACAGATTCGTCGAAAAACATCGAAAGAAACAAAGGTCTTCCACATAGTCATTCGGGTGCCTCCACGAGGGTCTTTTCGTAAGGGTTGAGGTTGTGAAGTCTTTTCGACACGAGTAAATGTATTTTTTCTTCCAAATTTTAAGCTTTGGACAATCTTTTGTGGATATGGTATGATACTAAAACGAGAAAACAAGTTTTCAGATCGAGTTAACGACCCTGTCCCAATGGGCAAAAAAGTTCCTATGTTAACACCTATGGATTTTGAGTGAAAAATGGCCCGGAAGCGAAAGTGCAAAAAATTCGTATTTTAACCATTTATATGTGTAAGACTCTTAAACTTGAGCGTTTCCTTACAGATTCGTCGAAAAAAATCGAAAGAAACAAAGGTCTTTCACATAGTCATTCGGGTGCCTCCACGAGGGTCTTTTCGTAAGGGTTGAGGTTGTGAAGTCTTTTCGACACGAGTAAATGTGTTTTTTCTTCCATATTTTAAGCTTAGGACAATCTTTTGTGGATATGGTATGATACTAAAACGAGAAAACAACTTTTCAGATCGAGTTAAGGACCCTGTCCAATTGGGCAAAAAAGTTCCTATGTTAACACCTATGGATTTTGAGTGAAAAATGGCCCGGAAGCGAAAGTGAAAAAAATTCGTATTTTAACCATTTATATGTGTAAGACTCTTAAACTTGAGCGTTTCCTTACAGATTCGTCGAAAAACATCGAAAGAAACAAAGGTTTTTCAAATAGTGATTCGGATGCCTCCACGAGGGTCTTTTCGTAAGGGTTGAGGTTGTGAAGTCTTTTCGAAACGAGTAAATGTTTTTTTTCTTCCATATTTTAAGCTTAGGACAATCTTTAGTGGATATGGTATGATACTAAAACGAGAAAACAACTTTTCAGATCGAGTTAACGACCCTGTCCCAATGGGCAAAAAAGTTCCTATGTTAACACCTATGGATTTTGAGTGAAAAATGGCCCGGAAGCGAAAGTGAAAAAAATTCGTATTTTAACCATTTATATGTGTAAGACTCTTAAACTTGAGCGTTTCCTTACAGATTCGTCGAAAAACATCGAAAGAAACAAAGGTCTTTCACATAGTCATTCGGGTGCCTCCACGAGGGTCTTTTCGTAAGGGTTGAGGTTGTGAAGTCTTTTCGACACGAGTAAATGTGTTTTTTCTTCCATATTTTAAGCTTAGGACAATCTTTAGTGGATATGGTATGATACTAAAACAGAAAACAACTTTTCAGATCGAGTTAACGACCCTGTCCCAATGGGCAAAAAAGTTCCTATGTTAACACCTATGGATTTTGAGTGAAAAATGGCCCGGAAGCGAAAGTGAAAAAAATTCGTATTTTAACCATTTATATGTGTAAGACTCTTAAACTTGAGCGTTTCCTTACAGATTCGTCGAAAAACATCGAAAGAAACAAAGGTCTTTCACATAGTCATTCGGGTGCCTCCACGAGGGTCTTTTCGTAAGGGTTGAGGTTGTGAAGTCTTTTCGACACGAGTAAATGTGTTTTTTCTTCCATATTTTAAGCTTAGGACAATCTTTAGTGGATATGGTATGATACTAAAACGAGAAAACAACTTTTCAGATCGAGTTAACGACCCTGTCCCAATGGGCAAAAAAGTTCCTATGTTAACACCTATGGATTTTGAGTGAAAAATGGCCCGGAAGCGAAAGTGAAAAAAATTCGTATTTTAACCATTTATATGTGTAAGACTCTTAAACTTGAGCGTTTCCTTACAGATTCGTCGAAAAAAATCGAAAGAAACAAAGGTCTTTCACATAGTCATTCGGGTGCCTCCACGAGGGTCTTTTCGTAAGGGTTGAGGTTGTGAAGTCTTTTCGACACGAGTAAATGTGTTTTTTCTTCCATATTTTAAGCTTAGGACAATCTTTTGTGGATATGGTATGATACTAAAACGAGAAAACAACTTTTCAGATCGAGTTAAGGACCCTGTCCAATTGGGCAAAAAAGTTCCTATGTTAACACCTATGGATTTTGAGTGAAAAATGGCCCGGAAGCGAAAGTGAAAAAAATTCGTATTTTAACCATTTATATGTGTAAGACTCTTAAACTTGAGCGTTTCCTTACAGATTCGTCGAAAAACATCGAAAGAAACAAAGGTTTTTCAAATAGTGATTCGGATGCCTCCACGAGGGTCTTTTCGTAAGGGTTGAGGTTGTGAAGTCTTTTCGAAACGAGTAAATGTTTTTTTTCTTCCATATTTTAAGCTTAGGACAATCTTTAGTGGATATGGTATGATACTAAAACGAGAAAACAACTTTTCAGATCGAGTTAACGACCCTGTCCCAATGGGCAAAAAAGTTCCTATGTTAACACCTATGGATTTTGAGTGAAAAATGGCCCGGAAGCGAAAGTGAAAAAAATTCGTATTTTAACCATTTATATGTGTAAGACTCTTAAACTTGAGCGTTTCCTTACAGATTCGTCGAAAAACATCGAAAGAAACAAAGGTCTTTCACATAGTCATTCGGGTGCCTCCACGAGGGTCTTTTCGTAAGGGTTGAGGTTGTGAAGTCTTTTCGACACGAGTAAATGTGTTTTTTCTTCCATATTTTAAGCTTAGGACAATCTTTAGTGGATATGGTATGATACTAAAACAGAAAACAACTTTTCAGATCGAGTTAACGACCCTGTCCCAATGGGCAAAAAAGTTCTTATGTTAACACCTATGGATTTTGAGTGAAAAATGGCCCGGAAGCGAAATTGAAAAAAATTCGTATTTTAACCATTTATATGTGTAAGACTCTTAAACTTGAGCGTTTCCTTACAGATTCGTCGAAAAACATCGAAAGAAACAAAGGTTTTCCACATAGTCATTCGGGTGCCTCCACGAGGGTCTTTTCGTAAGGGTTGAGGTTGTGAAGTCTTTTCGACACGAGTAAATGTGTTTTTTCTTCCATATTTTAAGCTTTGGACAATCTTTTGTGGATATGGTATGATACTAAAACGAGAAAACAACTTTTCAGATCGAGTTAACGACCCTGTCCCAATGGGCAAAAAAGTTCCTATGTTAACACCTATGGATTTTGAGTGAAAAATGGCCCGGAAGCGAAAGTGAAAAAAATTCGTATTTTAACCATTTATATGTGTAAGACTCTTAAACTTGAGCGTTTCCTTACAGATTCGTCGAAAAACATCGAAAGAAACAAAGGTCTTCCACATAGTCATTCGGGTGCCTCCACGAGGGTCTTTTCATAAGGGTTGAGGTTGTGAAGTCTTTTCGACACGAGTAAATGTATTTTTTCTTCCAAATTTTAAGCTTTGGACAATCTTTTGTGGATATGGTATGATACTAAAACGAGAAAACAACTTTTCAGATCGAGTTAACGACCCTGTCCCAATGGGCAAAAAAGTTCCTATGTTAACACCTATGGATTTTGATTGAAAAATGGCCCGGAAGCGAAATTGAAAAAAATTCGTATTTTAACTATATATATGTGTAAGACTCTTAAACTTGAGCGTTTCCTTACAGATTCGTTGAAAAACATCGAAAGAAACAAAGGTCTTTCACATAGTCATTCGGGTGCCTCCACGAGGGTCTTTTCGTAAGGGTTGAGGTTGTGAAGTCTTTTCGACACGAGTAAATGTATTTTTTCTTCCATATTTTAAGCTTAGGACAATCTTTTGTGGATATGGTATGATACTAAAATGAGAAAACAACTTTTCAGATCGAGTTAACGACCCTGTCCCAATGGGCAAAAATGTTCCTATGTTAACACCTATGGATTTTGAGTGAAAAATGGCCCGGAAGCGAAAGTGAAAAAAATTCGTATTTTAACCATTTATATGTGTAAGACTCTTAAACTTGAGCGTTTCCTTACAGATTCGTCGAAAAACATCGAAAGAAACAAAGGTCTTCCACATAGTCATTCGGGTGCCTCCACGAGGGTCTTTTCGTAAGGGTTGAGGTTGTGAAGTCTTTTCGACACGAGTAAATGTATTTTTTCTTCCAAATTTTAAGCTTTGGACAATCTTTTGTGGATATGGTATGATACTAAAACGAGAAAACAAGTTTTCAGATCGAGTTAACGACCCTGTCCCAATGGGCAAAAAAGTTCCTATGTTAACACCTATGGATTTTGAGTGAAAAATGGCCCGGAAGCGAAAGTGCAAAAAATTCGTATTTTAACCATTTATATGTGTAAGACTCTTAAACTTGAGCGTTTCCTTACAGATTCGTCGAAAAAAATCGAAAGAAACAAAGGTCTTTCACATAGTCATTCGGGTGCCTCCACGAGGGTCTTTTCGTAAGGGTTGAGGTTGTGAAGTCTTTTCGACACGAGTAAATGTGTTTTTTCTTCCATATTTTAAGCTTAGGACAATCTTTTGTGGATATGGTATGATACTAAAACGAGAAAACAACTTTTCAGATCGAGTTAAGGACCCTGTCCCAATGGGCAAAAAAGTTCCTATGTTAACACCTATGGATTTTGAGTGAAAAATGGCCCGGAAGCGAAAGTGAAAAAAATTCGTATTTTAACCATTTATATGTGTAAGACTCTTAAACTTGAGCGTTTCCTTACAGATTCGTCGAAAAACATCGAAAGAAACAAAGGTTTTTCAAATAGTGATTCGGATGCCTCCACGAGGGTCTTTTCGTAAGGGTTGAGGTTGTGAAGTCTTTTCGAAACGAGTAAATGTTTTTTTTCTTCCATATTTTAAGCTTAGGACAATCTTTAGTGGATATGGTATGATACTAAAACGAGAAAACAACTTTTCAGATCGAGTTAACGACCCTGTCCCAATGGGCAAAAAAGTTCCTATGTTAACACCTATGGATTTTGAGTGAAAAATGGCCCGGAAGCGAAAGTGAAAAAAATTCGTATTTTAACCATTTATATGTGTAAGACTCTTAAACTTGAGCGTTTCCTTACAGATTCGTCGAAAAACATCGAAAGAAACAAAGGTCTTTCACATAGTCATTCGGGTGCCTCCACGAGGGTCTTTTCGTAAGGGTTGAGGTTGTGAAGTCTTTTCGACACGAGTAAATGTGTTTTTTCTTCCATATTTTAAGCTTAGGACAATCTTTAGTGGATATGGTATGATACTAAAACAGAAAACAACTTTTCAGATCGAGTTAACGACCCTGTCCCAATGGGCAAAAAAGTTCCTATGTTAACACCTATGGATTTTGAGTGAAAAATGGCCCGGAAGCGAAAGTGAAAAAAATTCGTATTTTAACCATTTATATGTGTAAGACTCTTAAACTTGAGCGTTTCCTTACAGATTCGTCGAAAAACATCGAAAGAAACAAAGGTTTTTCAAATAGTGATTCGGATGCCTCCACGAGGGTCTTTTCGTAAGGGGTGAGGTTGTGAAGTCTTTTCGAAACGAGTAAATGTTTTTTTTCTTCCATATTTTAAGCTTAGGACAATCTTTAGTGGATATGGTATGATACTAAAACGAGAAAACAACTTTTCAGATCGAGTTAACGACCCTGTCCCAATGGGCAAAAAAGTTCCTATGTTAACACCTATGGATTTTGAGTGAAAAATGGCCCGGAAGCGAAAGTGAAAAAAATTCGTATTGTAACCATTTATATGTGTAAGACTCTTAAACTTGAGCGTTTCCTTACAGATTCGTCGAAAAACATCGAAAGAAACAAAGGTCTTCCACATAGTCATTCGGGTGCCTCCACGAGGGTCTTTTCGTAAGGGTTGAGGTTGTGAAGTCTTTTCGACACGAGTAAATGTATTTTTTCTTCCAAATTTTAAGCTTTGGACAATCTTTTGTGGATATGGTATGATACTAAAACGAGAAAACAACTTTTAAGATCGAGTTAACGACCCTGTCCCAATGGGCAAAAAAGTTCCTATGTTAACACCTATGGATTTTGATTGAAAAATGGCCCGGAAGCGAAATTGAAAAAAATTCGTATTTTAACCATATATATGTGTAAGACTCTTAAACTTGAGCGTTTCCTTACAGATTCGTCGAAAAACATCGAAAGAAACAAAGGTCTTTCACATAGTCATTCGGGTCCCTCCACGAGGGTCTTTTCGTAAGGGTTGAGGTTGTGAAGTCTTTTCGACACGAGTAAATGTGTTTTTTCTTCCATATTTTAAGCTTAGGACAATCTTTTGTGGATATGGTATGATACTAAAACGAGAAAACAACTTTTCAGATCGAGTTAACGACCCTGTCCCAATGGGCAAAAAAGTTCCTATGTTAACACCTATGGATTTTGAGTGAAAAATGGCCCGGAAGCGAAAGTGAAAAAAATTCGTATTGTAACCATTTATATGTGTAAGACTCTTAAACTTGAGCGTTTCCTTACAGATTCGTCGAAAAACATCGAAAGAAACAAAGGTCTTCCACATAGTCATTCGGGTGCCTCCACGAGGGTCTTTTCGTAAGGGTTGAGGTTGTGAAGTCTTTTCGACACGAGTAAATGTATTTTTTCTTCCAAATTTTAAGCTTTGGACAATCTTTTGTGGATATGGTATGATACTAAAACGAGAAAACAACTTTTCAGATCGAGTTAACGACCCTGTCCCAATGGGCAAAAAAGTTCCTATGTTAACACCTATGGATTTTGATTGAAAAATGGCCCGGAAGCGAAATTGAAAAAAATTCGTATTTTAACCATATATATGTGTAAGACTCTTAAACTTGAGCGTTTCCTTACAGATTCGTCGAAAAACATCGAAAGAAACAAAGGTCTTTCACATAGTCATTCGGGTCCCTCCACGAGGGTCTTTTCGTAAGGGGTGAGGTTGTGAAGTCTTTTCGACACGAGTAAATGTTTTTTTTCTTCCATATTTTAAGCTTAGGACAATCTTTAGTGGATATGGTATGATACTAAAACGAGAAAACAACTTTTCAGATCGAGTTAACGACCCTGTCCCAATGGGCAAAAAAGTTCCTATGTTAACACCTATGGATTTTGAGTGAAAAATGGCCCGGAAGCGAAAGTGAAAAAAATTCGTATTTTAACCATTTATATGTGTAAGACTCTTAAACTTGAGCGTTTCCTTACAGATTCGTCGAAAAACATCGAAAGAAACAAAGGTCTTTCACATAGTCATTCGGGTGCCTCCACGAGGGTCTTTTCGTAAGGGTTGAGGTTGTGAAGTCTTTTCGACACGAGTAAATGTGTTTTTTCTTCCATATTTTAAGCTTAGGACAATCTTTAGTGGATATGGTATGATACTAAAACGAGAAAACAACTTTTCAGATCGAGTTAACGACCCTGTCCCAATGGGCAAAAAAGTTCCTATGTTAACACCTATGGATTTTGAGTGAAAAATGGCCCGGAAGCGAAAGTGAAAAAAATTCGTATTTTAACCATTTATATGTGTAAGACTCTTAAACTTGAGCGTTTCCTTACAGATTCGTCGAAAAACATCGAAAGAAACAAAGGTCTTTCACATAGTCATTCGGGTGCCTCCACGAGGGTCTTTTCGTAAGGGGTGAGGTTGTGAAGTCTTTTCGACACGAGTAAATGTTTTTTTTCTTCCATATTTTAAGCTTAGGACAATCTTTAGTGGATATGGTATGATACTAAAACGAGAAAACAACTTTTTCAGATCGAGTTAACGACCCTGTCCCAATGGGCAAAAAAGTTCCTATGTTAACACCTATGGATTTTGAGTGAAAAATGGCCCGGAAGCGAAAGTGAAAAAAATTCGTATTTTAACCATTTATATGTGTAAGACTCTTAAACTTGAGCGTTTCCTTACAGATTCGTCGAAAAACATCGAAAGAAACAAAGGTTTTTCAAATAGTGATTCGGATGCCTCCACGAGGGTCTTTTCGTAAGGGGTGAGGTTGTGAAGTCTTTTCGACACGAGTAAATGTTTTTTTTCTTCCATATTTTAAGCTTAGGACAATCTTTAGTGGATATGGTATGATACTAAAACGAGAAAACAACTTTTCAGATCGAGTTAACGACCCTGTCCCAATGGGCAAAAAAGTTCCTATGTTAACACCTATGGATTTTGAGTGAAAAATGGCCCGGAAGCGAAAGTGAAAAAAATTCGTATTTTAACCATTTATATGTGTAAGACTCTTAAACTTGAGCGTTTCCTTACAGATTCGTCGAAAAACATCGAAAGAAACAAAGGTCTTTCACATAGTCATTCGGGTGCCTCCACGAGGGTCTTTTCGTAAGGGTTGAGGTTGTGAAGTCTTTTCGACACGAGTAAATGTGTTTTTTCTTCCATATTTTAAGCTTAGGACAATCTTTAGTGGATATGGTATGATACTAAAACGAGAAAACAACTTTTCAGATCGAGTTAACGACCCTGTCCCAATGGGCAAAAAAGTTCCTATGTTAACACCTATGGATTTTGAGTGAAAAATGGCCCGGAAGCGAAAGTGAAAAAAATTCGTATTTTAACCATTTATATGTGTAAGACTCTTAAACTTGAGCGTTTCCTTACAGATTCGTCGAAAAACATCGAAAGAAACAAAGGTCTTTCACATAGTCATTCGGGTGCCTCCACGAGGGTCTTTTCGTAAGGGTTGAGGTTGTGAAGTCTTTTCGACACGAGTAAATGTGTTTTTTCTTCCATATTTTAAGCTTAGGACAATCTTTAGTGGATATGGTATGATACTAAAATGAGAAAACAACTTTTCAGATCGAGTTAACGACCCTGTCCCAATGGGCAAAAAAGTTCCTATGTTAACACCTATGGATTTTGAGTGAAAAATGGCCCGGAAGCGAAAGTGAAAAAAATTCGTATTTTAACCATTTATATGTGTAAGACTCTTAAACTTGAGCGTTTCCTTACAGATTCGTCGAAAAAAATCGAAAGAAACAAAGGTTTTTCACATAGTCATTCGGGTGCCTCCACGAGGGTCTTTTCGTAAGGGTTGAGGTTGTGAAGTCTTTTCGACACGAGTAAATGTTTTTTTTCTTCCATATTTTAAGCTTAGGACAATCTTTTGTGGATATGGTATGATACTAAAATGAGAAAACAACTTTTCAGATCGAGTTAACGACCCTGTCCCAATGGGCAAAAAAGTTCCTATGTTAACACCTATGGATTTTGAGTGAAAAATGGCCCGGAAGCGAAAGTGAAAAAAATTCGTATTTTAACCATTTATATGTGTAAGACTCTTAAACTTGAGCGTTTCCTTACAGATTCGTCGAAAAACATCGAAAGAAACAAAGGTTTTTCAAATAGTGATTCGGATGCCTCCACGAGGGTCTTTTCGTAAGGGGTGAGGTTGTGAAGTCTTTTCGACACGAGTAAATGTTTTTTTTCTTCCATATTTTAAGCTTAGGACAATCTTTAGTGGATATGGTATGATACTAAAATGAGAAAACAACTTTTCAGATCGAGTTAACGACCCTGTCCCAATGGGCAAAAAAGTTCCTATGTTAACACCTATGGATTTTGAGTGAAAAATGGCCCGGAAGCGAAAGTGAAAAAAATTCGTATTTTAACCATTTATATGTGTAAGACTCTTAAACTTGAGCGTTTCCTTACAGATTCGTCGAAAAACATCGAAAGAAACAAAGGTCTTTCACATAGTCATTCGGGTGCCTCCACGAGGGTCTTTTCGTAAGGGTTGAGGTTGTGAAGTCTTTTCGACACGAGTAAATGTGTTTTTTCTTCCATATTTTAAGCTTAGGACAATCTTTAGTGGATATGGTATGATACTAAAACGAGAAAACAACTTTTCAGATCGAGTTAACGACCCTGTCCCAATGGGCAAAAAAGTTCCTATGTTAACACCTATGGATTTTGAGTGAAAAATGGCCCGGAAGCGAAAGTGAAAAAAATTCGTATTTTAACCATTTATATGTGTAAGACTCTTAAACTTGAGCGTTTCCTTACAGATTCGTCGAAAAACATCGAAAGAAACAAAGGTCTTTCACATAGTCATTCGGGTGCCTCCACGAGGGTCTTTTCGTAAGGGTTGAGGTTGTGAAGTCTTTTCGACACGAGTAAATGTGTTTTTTCTTCCATATTTTAAGCTTAGGACAATCTTTAGTGGATATGGTATGATACTAAAACGAGAAAACAACTTTTCAGATCGAGTTAACGACCCTGTCCCAATGGGCAAAAAAGTTCCTATGTTAACACCTATGGATTTTGAGTGAAAAATGGCCCGGAAGCGAAAGTGAAAAAAATTCGTATTTTAACCATTTATATGTGTAAGACTCTTAAACTTGAGCGTTTCCTTACAGATTCGTCGAAAAACATCGAAAGAAACAAAGGTCTTTCACATAGTCATTCGGGTGCCTCCACGAGGGTCTTTTCGTAAGGGTTGAGGTTGTGAAGTCTTTTCGACACGAGTAAATGTGTTTTTTCTTCCATATTTTAAGCTTAGGACAATCTTTAGTGGATATGGTATGATACTAAAACGAGAAAACAACTTTTCAGATCGAGTTAACGACCCTGTCCCAATGGGCAAAAAAGTTCCTATGTTAACACCTATGGATTTTGAGTGAAAAATGGCCCGGAAGCGAAAGTGAAAAAAATTTGTATTTTAACCATTTATATGTGTAAGACTCTTAAACTTGAGCGTTTCCTTACAGATTCGTCGAAAAACATCGAAAGAAACAAAGGTTTTTCAAATAGTGATTCGGATGCCTCCACGAGGGTCTTTTCGTAAGGGGTGAGGTTGTGAAGTCTTTTCGACACGAGTAAATGTTTTTTTTCTTCCATATTTTAAGCTTAGGACAATCTTTAGTGGATATGGTATGATACTAAAACGAGAAAACAACTTTTCAGATCGAGTTAACGACCCTGTCCCAATGGGCAAAAAAGTTCCTATGTTAACACCTATGGATTTTGAGTGAAAAATGGCCCGGAAGCGAAAGTGAAAAAAATTCGTATTTTAACCATTTATATGTGTAAGACTCTTAAACTTGAGCGTTTCCTTACAGATTCGTCGAAAAACATCGAAAGAAACAAAGGTCTTTCACATAGTCATTCGGGTGCCTCCACGAGGGTCTTTTCGTAAGGGTTGAGGTTGTGAAGTCTTTTCGACACGAGTAAATGTGTTTTTTCTTCCATATTTTAAGCTTAGGACAATCTTTAGTGGATATGGTATGATACTAAAACGAGAAAACAACTTTTCAGATCGAGTTAACGACCCTGTCCCAATGGGCAAAAAAGTTCCTATGTTAACACCTATGGATTTTGAGTGAAAAATGGCCCGGAAGCGAAAGTGAAAAAAATTCGTATTTTAACCATTTATATGTGTAAGACTCTTAAACTTGAGCGTTTCCTTACAGATTCGTCGAAAAAAATCGAAAGAAACAAAGGTCTTTCACATAGTCATTCGTGTGCCTCCACGAGGGTCTTTTCGTAAGGGTTGAGGTTGTGAAGTCTTTTCGACACGAGTAAATGTGTTTTTTCTTCCATATTTTAAGCTTAGGACAATCTTTTGTGGATATGGTATGATACTAAAACGAGAAAACAACTTTTCAGATCGAGTTAACGACCCTGTCCCAATGGGCAAAAAAGTTCCTATGTTAACACCTATGGATTTTGAGTGAAAAATGGCCCGGAAGCGAAAGTGAAAAAAATTCGTATTTTAACCATTTATATGTGTAAGACTCTTAAACTTGAGCGTTTCCTTACAGATTCGTCGAAAAACATCGAAAGAAACAAAGGTCTTTCACATAGTCATTCGGGTGCCTCCACGAGGGTCTTTTCGTAAGGGTTGAGGTTGTGAAGTCTTTTCGACACGAGTAAATGTGTTTTTTCTTCCATATTTTAAGCTTAGGACAATCTTTAGTGGATATGGTATGATACTAAAACGAGAAAACAACTTTTCAGATCGAGTTAACGACCCTGTCCCAATGGGCAAAAAAGTTCCTATGTTAACACCTATGGATTTTGAGTGAAAAATGGCCCGGAAGCGAAAGTGAAAAAAATTCGTATTTTAACCATTTATATGTGTAAGACTCTTAAACTTGAGCGTTTCCTTACAGATTCGTCGAAAAACATCGAAAGAAACAAAGGTCTTTCACATAGTCATTCGGGTGCCTCCACGAGGGTCTTTTCGTAAGGGTTGAGGTTGTGAAGTCTTTTCGACACGAGTAAATGTGTTTTTTCTTCCATATTTTAAGCTTAGGACAATCTTTAGTGGATATGGTATGATACTAAAACGAGAAAACAACTTTTCAGATCGAGTTAACGACCCTGTCCCAATGGGCAAAAAAGTTCCTATGTTAACACCTATGGATTTTGAGTGAAAAATGGCCCGGAAGCGAAAGTGAAAAAAATTCGTATTTTAACCATTTATATGTGTAAGACTCTTAAACTTGAGCGTTTCCTTACAGATTCGTCGAAAAACATCGAAAGAAACAAAGGTCTTTCACATAGTCATTCGGGTGCCTCCACGAGGGTCTTTTCGTAAGGGTTGAGGTTGTGAAGTCTTTTCGACACGAGTAAATGTGTTTTTTCTTCCATATTTTAAGCTTAGGACAATCTTTAGTGGATATGGTATGATACTAAAACGAGAAAACAACTTTTCAGATCGAGTTAACGACCCTGTCCCAATGGGCAAAAAAGTTCCTATGTTAACACCTATGGATTTTGAGTGAAAAATGGCCCGGAAGCGAAAGTGAAAAAAATTCGTATTTTAACCATTTATATGTGTAAGACTCTTAAACTTGAGCGTTTCCTTACAGATTCGTCGAAAAAAATCGAAAGAAACAAAGGTTTTTCACATAGTCATTCGTGTGCCTCCACGAGGGTCTTTTCGTAAGGGTTGAGGTTGTGAAGTCTTTTCGACACGAGTAAATGTTTTTTTTCTTCCATATTTTAAGCTTAGGACAATCTTTTGTGGATATGGTATGATACTAAAATGAGAAAACAACTTTTCAGATCGAGTTAACGACCCTGTCCCAATGGGCAAAAAAGTTCCTATGTTAACACCTATGGATTTTGAGTGAAAAATGGCCCGGAAGCGAAAGTGAAAAAAATTCGTATTTTAACCATTTATATGTGTAAGACTCTTAAACTTGAGCGTTTCCTTACAGATTCGTCGAAAAACATCGAAAGAAACAAAGGTTTTTCAAATAGTGATTCGGATGCCTCCACGAGGGTCTTTTCGTAAGGGGTGAGGTTGTGAAGTCTTTTCGACACGAGTAAATGTTTTTTTTCTTCCATATTTTAAGCTTAGGACAATCTTTAGTGGATATGGTATGATACTAAAACGAGAAAACAACTTTTCAGATCGAGTTAACGACCCTGTCCCAATGGGCAAAAAAGTTCCTATGTTAACACCTATGGATTTTGAGTGAAAAATGGCCCGGAAGCGAAAGTGAAAAAAATTCGTATTTTAACCATTTATATGTGTAAGACTCTTAAACTTGAGCGTTTCCTTACAGATTCGTCGAAAAACATCGAAAGAAACAAAGGTCTTTCACATAGTCATTCGGGTGCCTCCACGAGGGTCTTTTCGTAAGGGTTGAGGTTGTGAAGTCTTTTCGACACGAGTAAATGTGTTTTTTCTTCCATATTTTAAGCTTAGGACAATCTTTAGTGGATATGGTATGATACTAAAACGAGAAAACAACTTTTCAGATCGAGTTAACGACCCTGTCCCAATGGGCAAAAAAGTTCCTATGTTAACACCTATGGATTTTGAGTGAAAAATGGCCCGGAAGCGAAAGTGAAAAAAATTCGTATTTTAACCATTTATATGTGTAAGACTCTTAAACTTGAGCGTTTCCTTACAGATTCGTCGAAAAACATCGAAAGAAACAAAGGTCTTTCACATAGTCATTCGGGTGCCTCCACGAGGGTCTTTTCGTAAGGGTTGAGGTTGTGAAGTCTTTTCGACACGAGTAAATGTGTTTTTTCTTCCATATTTTAAGCTTAGGACAATCTTTAGTGGATATGGTATGATACTAAAACGAGAAAACAACTTTTCAGATCGAGTTAACGACCCTGTCCCAATGGGCAAAAAAGTTCCTATGTTAACACCTATGGATTTTGAGTGAAAAATGGCCCGGAAGCGAAAGTGAAAAAAATTCGTATTTTAACCATTTATATGTGTAAGACTCTTAAACTTGAGCGTTTCCTTACAGATTCGTCGAAAAATATCGAAAGAAACAAAGGTCTTCCACATAGTCATTCGGGTGCCTCCACGAGGGTCTTTTCGTAAGGGTTGAGGTTGTGAAGTCTTTTCGACACGAGTAAATGTATTTTTTCTTCCAAATTTTAAGCTTTGGACAATCTTTTGTGGATATGGTATGATACTAAAACGAGAAAACAACTTTTCAGATCGAGTTAACGACCCTGTCCCAATGGGCAAAAAAGTTCCTATGTTAACACCTATGGATTTTGATTGAAAAATGGCCCGGAAGCGAAATTGAAAAAAATTCGTATTTTAACCATATATATGTGTAAGACTCTTAAACTTGAGCGTTTCCTTACAGATTCGTCGAAAAACATCGAAAGAAACAAAGGTCTTTCACATAGTCATTCGGGTCCCTCCACGAGGGTCTTTTCGTAAGGGTTGAGGTTGTGAAGTCTTTTCGACACGAGTAAATGTGTTTTTTCTTCCATATTTTAAGCTTAGGACAATCTTTTGTGGATATGGTATGATACTAAAACGAGAAAACAACTTTTCAGATCGAGTTAACGACCCTGTCCCAATGGGCAAAAAAGTTCCTATGTTAACACCTATGGATTTTGAGTGAAAAATGGCCCGGAAGCGAAAGTGAAAAAAATTCGTATTTTAACCATTTATATGTGTAAGACTCTTAAACTTGAGCGTTTCCTTACAGATTCGTCGAAAAAAATCGAAAGAAACAAAGGTTTTTCACATAGTCATTCGGGTGCCTCCACGAGGGTCTTTTCGTAAGGGTTGAGGTTGTGAAGTCTTTTCGACACGAGTAAATGTTTTTTTTCTTCCATATTTTAAGCTTAGGACAATCTTTTGTGGATATGGTATGATACTAAAATGAGAAAACAACTTTTCAGATCGAGTTAACGACCCTGTCCCAATGGGCAAAAAAGTTCCTATGTTAACACCTATGGATTTTGAGTGAAAAATGGCCCGGAAGCGAAAGTGAAAAAAATTCGTATTTTAACCATTTATATGTGTAAGACTCTTAAACTTGAGCGTTTCCTTACAGATTCGTCGAAAAAAATCGAAAGAAACAAAGGTTTTTCACATAGTCATTCGGGTGCCTCCACGAGGGTCTTTTCGTAAGGGTTGAGGTTGTGAAGTCTTTTCGACACGAGTAAATGTTTTTTTTCTTCCATATTTTAAGCTTAGGACAATCTTTTGTGGATATGGTATGATACTAAAATGAGAAAACAACTTTTCAGATCGAGTTAACGACCCTGTCCCAATGGGCAAAAAAGTTCCTATGTTAACACCTATGGATTTTGAGTGAAAAATGGCCCGGAAGCGAAAGTGAAAAAAATTCGTATTTTAACCATTTATATGTGTAAGACTCTTAAACTTGAGCGTTTCCTTACAGATTCGTCGAAAAATATCGAAAGAAACAAAGGTCTTCCACATAGTCATTCGGGTGCCTCCACGAGGGTCTTTTCGTAAGGGTTGAGGTTGTGAAGTCTTTTCGACACGAGTAAATGTATTTTTTCTTCCAAATTTTAAGCTTTGGACAATCTTTTGTGGATATGGTATGATACTAAAACGAGAAAACAACTTTTCAGATCGAGTTAACGACCCTGTCCCAATGGGCAAAAAAGTTCCTATGTTAACACCTATGGATTTTGATTGAAAAATGGCCCGGAAGCGAAATTGAAAAAAATTCGTATTTTAACCATATATATGTGTAAGACTCTTAAACTTGAGCGTTTCCTTACAGATTCGTCGAAAAACATCGAAAGAAACAAAGGTCTTTCACATAGTCATTCGGGTCCCTCCACGAGGGTCTTTTCGTAAGGGTTGAGGTTGTGAAGTCTTTTCGACACGAGTAAATGTGTTCTTTCTTCCATATTTTAAGCTTAGGACAATCTTTTGTGGATATGGTATGATACTAAAACGAGAAAACAACTTTTCAGATCGAGTTAACGACCCTGTCCCAATGGGCAAAAAAGTTCCTATGTTAACACCTATGGATTTTGAGTGAAAAATGGCCCGGAAGCGAAAGTGAAAAAAATTCGTATTTTAACCATTTATATGTGTAAGACTCTTAAACTTGAGCGTTTCCTTACAGATTCGTCGAAAAAAATCGAAAGAAACAAAGGTTTTTCACATAGTCATTCGGGTGCCTCCACGAGGGTCTTTTCGTAAGGGTTGAGGTTGTGAAGTCTTTTCGACACGAGTAAATGTTTTTTTTCTTCCATATTTTAAGCTTAGGACAATCTTTTGTGGATATGGTATGATACTAAAATGAGAAAACAACTTTTCAGATCGAGTTAACGACCCTGTCCCAATGGGCAAAAAAGTTCCTATGTTAACACCTATGGATTTTGAGTGAAAAATGGCCCGGAAGCGAAAGTGAAAAAAATTCGTATTTTAACCATTTATATGTGTAAGACTCTTAAACTTGAGCGTTTCCTTACAGATTCGTCGAAAAAAATCGAAAGAAACAAAGGTCTTTCACATAGTCATTCGGGTGCCTCCACGAGGGTCTTTTCGTAAGGGTTGAGGTTGTGAAGTCTTTTCGACACGAGTAAATGTGTTTTTTCTTCCATATTTTAAGCTTAGGACAATCTTTAGTGGATATGGTATGATACTAAAACGAGAAAACAACTTTTCAGATCGAGTTAACGACCCTGTCCCAATGGGCAAAAAAGTTCCTATGTTAACACCTATGGATTTTGAGTGAAAAATGGCCCGGAAGCGAAAGTGAAAAAAATTCGTATTTTAACCATTTATATGTGTAAGACTCTTAAACTTGAGCGTTTCCTTACAGATTCGTCGAAAAACATCGAAAGAAACAAAGGTCTTTCACATAGTCATTCGGGTGCCTCCACGAGGGTCTTTTCGTAAGGGGTGAGGTTGTGAAGTCTTTTCGACACGAGTAAATGTTTTTTTTCTTCCATATTTTAAGCTTAGGACAATCTTTAGTGGATATGGTATGATACTAAAACGAGAAAACAACTTTTTCAGATCGAGTTAACGACCCTGTCCCAATGGGCAAAAAAGTTCCTATGTTAACACCTATGGATTTTGAGTGAAAAATGGCCCGGAAGCGAAAGTGAAAAAAATACGTATTTTAACCATTTATATGTGTAAGACTCTTAAACTTGAGCGTTTCCTTACAGATTCGTCGAAAAACATCGAAAGAAACAAAGGTCTTTCACATAGTCATTCGGGTGCCTCCACGAGGGTCTTTTCGTAAGGGGTGAGGTTGTGAAGTCTTTTCGACACGAGTAAATGTTTTTTTTCTTCCATATTTTAAGCTTAGGACAATCTTTAGTGGATATGGTATGATACTAAAACGAGAAAACAACTTTTTCAGATCGAGTTAACGACCCTGTCCCAATGGGCAAAAAAGTTCCTATGTTAACACCTATGGATTTTGAGTGAAAAATGGCCCGGAAGCGAAAGTGAAAAAAATTCGTATTTTAACCATTTATATGTGTAAGACTCTTAAACTTGAGCGTTTCCTTACAGATTCGTCGAAAAACATCGAAAGAAACAAAGGTCTTTCACATAGTCATTCGGGTGCCTCCACGAGGGTCTTTTCGTAAGGGGTGAGGTTGTGAAGTCTTTTCGACACGAGTAAATGTTTTTTTTCTTCCATATTTTAAGCTTAGGACAATCTTTAGTGGATATGGTATGATACTAAAACGAGAAAACAACTTTTTCAGATCGAGTTAACGACCCTGTCCCAATGGGCAAAAAAGTTCCTATGTTAACACCTATGGATTTTGAGTGAAAAATGGCCCGGAAGCGAAAGTGAAAAAAATTCGTATTTTAACCATTTATATGTGTAAGACTCTTAAACTTGAGCGTTTCCTTACAGATTCGTCGAAAAACATCGAAAGAAACAAAGGTCTTTCACATAGTCATTCGGGTGCCTCCACGAGGGTCTTTTCGTAAGGGGTGAGGTTGTGAAGTCTTTTCGACACGAGTAAATGTTTTTTTTCTTCCATATTTTAAGCTTAGGACAATCTTTAGTGGATATGGTATGATACTAAAACGAGAAAACAACTTTTTCAGATCGAGTTAACGACCCTGTCCCAATGGGCAAAAAAGTTCCTATGTTAACACCTATGGATTTTGAGTGAAAAATGGCCCGGAAGCGAAAGTGAAAAAAATTCGTATTTTAACCATTTATATGTGTAAGACTCTTAAACTTGAGCGTTTCCTTACAGATTCGTCGAAAAACATCGAAAGAAACAAAGGTCTTTCACATAGTCATTCGGGTGCCTCCACGAGGGTCTTTTCGTAAGGGGTGAGGTTGTGAAGTCTTTTCGACACGAGTAAATGTTTTTTTTCTTCCATATTTTAAGCTTAGGACAATCTTTAGTGGATATGGTATGATACTAAAACGAGAAAACAACTTTTTCAGATCGAGTTAACGACCCTGTCCCAATGGGCAAAAAAGTTCCTATGTTAACACCTATGGATTTTGAGTGAAAAATGGCCCGGAAGCGAAAGTGAAAAAAATTCGTATTTTAACCATTTATATGTGTAAGACTCTTAAACTTGAGCGTTTCCTTACAGATTCGTCGAAAAAAATCGAAAGAAACAAAGGTTTTTCACATAGTCATTCGTGTGCCTCCACGAGGGTCTTTTCGTAAGGGTTGAGGTTGTGAAGTCTTTTCGACACGAGTAAATGTTTTTTTTCTTCCATATTTTAAGCTTAGGACAATCTTTTGTGGATATGGTATGATACTAAAATGAGAAAACAACTTTTCAGATCGAGTTAACGACCCTGTCCCAATGGGCAAAAAAGTTCCTATGTTAACACCTATGGATTTTGAGTGAAAAATGGCCCGGAAGCGAAAGTGAAAAAAATTCGTATTTTAACCATTTATATGTGTAAGACTCTTAAACTTGAGCGTTTCCTTACAGATTCGTCGAAAAACATCGAAAGAAACAAAGGTCTTTCACATAGTCATTCGGGTGCCTCCACGAGGGTCTTTTCGTAAGGGTTGAGGTTGTGAAGTCTTTTCGACACGAGTAAATGTGTTTTTTCTTCCATATTTTAAGCTTAGGACAATCTTTAGTGGATATGGTATGATACTAAAACGAGAAAACAACTTTTCAGATCGAGTTAACGACCCTGTCCCAATGGGCAAAAAAGTTCCTATGTTAACACCTATGGATTTTGAGTGAAAAATGGCCCGGAAGCGAAAGTGAAAAAAATTCGTATTTTAACCATTTATATGTGTAAGACTCTTAAACTTGAGCGTTTCCTTACAGATTCGTCGAAAAACATCGAAAGAAACAAAGGTCTTTCACATAGTCATTCGGGTGCCTCCACGAGGGTCTTTTCGTAAGGGTTGAGGTTGTGAAGTCTTTTCGACACGAGTAAATGTGTTTTTTCTTCCATATTTTAAGCTTAGGACAATCTTTAGTGGATATGGTATGATACTAAAACGAGAAAACAACTTTTCAGATCGAGTTAACGACCCTGTCCCAATGGGCAAAAAAGTTCCTATGTTAACACCTATGGATTTTGAGTGAAAAATGGCCCGGAAGCGAAAGTGAAAAAAATTCGTATTTTAACCATTTATATGTGTAAGACTCTTAAACTTGAGCGTTTCCTTACAGATTCGTCGAAAAACATCGAAAGAAACAAAGGTCTTTCACATAGTCATTCGGGTGCCTCCACGAGGGTCTTTTCGTAAGGGTTGAGGTTGTGAAGTCTTTTCGACACGAGTAAATGTGTTTTTTCTTCCATATTTTAAGCTTAGGACAATCTTTAGTGGATATGGTATGATACTAAAACGAGAAAACAACTTTTCAGATCGAGTTAACGACCCTGTCCCAATGGGCAAAAAAGTTCCTATGTTAACACCTATGGATTTTGAGTGAAAAATGGCCCGGAAGCGAAAGTGAAAAAAATTCGTATTTTAACCATTTATATGTGTAAGACTCTTAAACTTGAGCGTTTCCTTACAGATTCGTCGAAAAAAATCGAAAGAAACAAAGGTTTTTCACATAGTCATTCGTGTGCCTCCACGAGGGTCTTTTCGTAAGGGTTGAGGTTGTGAAGTCTTTTCGACACGAGTAAATGTTTTTTTTCTTCCATATTTTAAGCTTAGGACAATCTTTTGTGGATATGGTATGATACTAAAATGAGAAAACAACTTTTCAGATCGAGTTAACGACCCTGTCCCAATGGGCAAAAAAGTTCCTATGTTAACACCTATGGATTTTGAGTGAAAAATGGCCCGGAAGCGAAAGTGAAAAAAATTCGTATTTTAACCATTTATATGTGTAAGACTCTTAAACTTGAGCGTTTCCTTACAGATTCGTCGAAAAACATCGAAAGAAACAAAGGTCTTTCACATAGTCATTCGGGTGCCTCCACGAGGGTCTTTTCGTAAGGGTTGAGGTTGTGAAGTCTTTTCGACACGAGTAAATGTGTTTTTTCTTCCATATTTTAAGCTTAGGACAATCTTTAGTGGATATGGTATGATACTAAAACGAGAAAACAACTTTTCAGATCGAGTTAACGACCCTGTCCCAATGGGCAAAAAAGTTCCTATGTTAACACCTATGGATTTTGAGTGAAAAATGGCCCGGAAGCGAAAGTGAAAAAAATTCGTATTTTAACCATTTATATGTGTAAGACTCTTAAACTTGAGCGTTTCCTTACAGATTCGTCGAAAAAAATCGAAAGAAACAAAGGTTTTTCACATAGTCATTCGTGTGCCTCCACGAGGGTCTTTTCGTAAGGGTTGAGGTTGTGAAGTCTTTTCGACACGAGTAAATGTTTTTTTTCTTCCATATTTTAAGCTTAGGACAATCTTTTGTGGATATGGTATGATACTAAAATGAGAAAACAACTTTTCAGATCGAGTTAACGACCCTGTCCCAATGGGCAAAAAAGTTCCTATGTTAACACCTATGGATTTTGAGTGAAAAATGGCCCGGAAGCGAAAGTGAAAAAAATTCGTATTTTAACCATTTATATGTGTAAGACTCTTAAACTTGAGCGTTTCCTTACAGATTCGTCGAAAAACATCGAAAGAAACAAAGGTTTTTCAAATAGTGATTCGGATGCCTCCACGAGGGTCTTTTCGTAAGGGGTGAGGTTGTGAAGTCTTTTCGACACGAGTAAATGTTTTTTTTCTTCCATATTTTAAGCTTAGGACAATCTTTAGTGGATATGGTATGATACTAAAACGAGAAAACAACTTTTCAGATCGAGTTAACGACCCTGTCCCAATGGGCAAAAAAGTTCCTATGTTAACACCTATGGATTTTGAGTGAAAAATGGCCCGGAAGCGAAAGTGAAAAAAATTCGTATTTTAACCATTTATATGTGTAAGACTCTTAAACTTGAGCGTTTCCTTACAGATTCGTCGAAAAACATCGAAAGAAACAAAGGTTTTTCAAATAGTGATTCGGATGCCTCCACGAGGGTCTTTTCGTAAGGGGTGAGGTTGTGAAGTCTTTTCGACACGAGTAAATGTTTTTTTTCTTCCATATTTTAAGCTTAGGACAATCTTTAGTGGATATGGTATGATACTAAAACGAGAAAACAACTTTTCAGATCGAGTTAACGACCCTGTCCCAATGGGCAAAAAAGTTCCTATGTTAACACCTATGGATTTTGAGTGAAAAATGGCCCGGAAGCGAAAGTGAAAAAAATTCGTATTTTAACCATTTATATGTGTAAGACTCTTAAACTTGAGCGTTTCCTTACAGATTCGTCGAAAAACATCGAAAGAAACAAAGGTCTTTCACATAGTCATTCGGGTGCCTCCACGAGGGTCTTTTCGTAAGGGTTGAGGTTGTGAAGTCTTTTCGACACGAGTAAATGTGTTTTTTCTTCCATATTTTAAGCTTAGGACAATCTTTAGTGGATATGGTATGATACTAAAACGAGAAAACAACTTTTCAGATCGAGTTAACGACCCTGTCCCAATGGGCAAAAAAGTTCCTATGTTAACACCTATGGATTTTGAGTGAAAAATGGCCCGGAAGCGAAAGTGAAAAAAATTCGTATTTTAACCATTTATATGTGTAAGACTCTTAAACTTGAGCGTTTCCTTACAGATTCGTCGAAAAACATCGAAAGAAACAAAGGTCTTTCACATAGTCATTCGGGTGCCTCCACGAGGGTCTTTTCGTAAGGGTTGAGGTTGTGAAGTCTTTTCGACACGAGTAAATGTGTTTTTTCTTCCATATTTTAAGCTTAGGACAATCTTTAGTGGATATGGTATGATACTAAAACGAGAAAACAACTTTTCAGATCGAGTTAACGACCCTGTCCCAATGGGCAAAAAAGTTCCTATGTTAACACCTATGGATTTTGAGTGAAAAATGGCCCGGAAGCGAAAGTGAAAAAAATTCGTATTTTAACCATTTATATGTGTAAGACTCTTAAACTTGAGCGTTTCCTTACAGATTCGTCGAAAAACATCGAAAGAAACAAAGGTCTTTCACATAGTCATTCGGGTGCCTCCACGAGGGTCTTTTCGTAAGGGTTGAGGTTGTGAAGTCTTTTCGACACGAGTAAATGTGTTTTTTCTTCCATATTTTAAGCTTAGGACAATCTTTAGTGGATATGGTATGATACTAAAACGAGAAAACAACTTTTCAGATCGAGTTAACGACCCTGTCCCAATGGGCAAAAAAGTTCCTATGTTAACACCTATGGATTTTGAGTGAAAAATGGCCCGGAAGCGAAAGTGAAAAAAATTCGTATTTTAACCATTTATATGTGTAAGACTCTTAAACTTGAGCGTTTCCTTACAGATTCGTCGAAAAAAATCGAAAGAAACAAAGGTTTTTCACATAGTCATTCGTGTGCCTCCACGAGGGTCTTTTCGTAAGGGTTGAGGTTGTGAAGTCTTTTCGACACGAGTAAATGTTTTTTTTCTTCCATATTTTAAGCTTAGGACAATCTTTTGTGGATATGGTATGATACTAAAATGAGAAAACAACTTTTCAGATCGAGTTAACGACCCTGTCCCAATGGGCAAAAAAGTTCCTATGTTAACACCTATGGATTTTGAGTGAAAAATGGCCCGGAAGCGAAAGTGAAAAAAATTCGTATTTTAACCATTTATATGTGTAAGACTCTTAAACTTGAGCGTTTCCTTACAGATTCGTCGAAAAACATCGAAAGAAACAAAGGTTTTTCAAATAGTGATTCGGATGCCTCCACGAGGGTCTTTTCGTAAGGGGTGAGGTTGTGAAGTCTTTTCGACACGAGTAAATGTTTTTTTTCTTCCATATTTTAAGCTTAGGACAATCTTTAGTGGATATGGTATGATACTAAAACGAGAAAACAACTTTTCAGATCGAGTTAACGACCCTGTCCCAATGGGCAAAAAAGTTCCTATGTTAACACCTATGGATTTTGAGTGAAAAATGGCCCGGAAGCGAAAGTGAAAAAAATTCGTATTTTAACCATTTATATGTGTAAGACTCTTAAACTTGAGCGTTTCCTTACAGATTCGTCGAAAAACATCGAAAGAAACAAAGGTCTTTCACATAGTCATTCGGGTGCCTCCACGAGGGTCTTTTCGTAAGGGTTGAGGTTGTGAAGTCTTTTCGACACGAGTAAATGTGTTTTTTCTTCCATATTTTAAGCTTAGGACAATCTTTAGTGGATATGGTATGATACTAAAACGAGAAAACAACTTTTCAGATCGAGTTAACGACCCTGTCCCAATGGGCAAAAAAGTTCCTATGTTAACACCTATGGATTTTGAGTGAAAAATGGCCCGGAAGCGAAAGTGAAAAAAATTCGTATTTTAACCATTTATATGTGTAAGACTCTTAAACTTGAGCGTTTCCTTACAGATTCGTCGAAAAAAATCGAAAGAAACAAAGGTTTTTCACATAGTCATTCGTGTGCCTCCACGAGGGTCTTTTCGTAAGGGTTGAGGTTGTGAAGTCTTTTCGACACGAGTAAATGTTTTTTTTCTTCCATATTTTAAGCTTAGGACAATCTTTTGTGGATATGGTATGATACTAAAATGAGAAAACAACTTTTCAGATCGAGTTAACGACCCTGTCCCAATGGGCAAAAAAGTTCCTATGTTAACACCTATGGATTTTGAGTGAAAAATGGCCCGGAAGCGAAAGTGAAAAAAATTCGTATTTTAACCATTTATATGTGTAAGACTCTTAAACTTGAGCGTTTCCTTACAGATTCGTCGAAAAACATCGAAAGAAACAAAGGTTTTTCAAATAGTGATTCGGATGCCTCCACGAGGGTCTTTTCGTAAGGGGTGAGGTTGTGAAGTCTTTTCGACACGAGTAAATGTTTTTTTTCTTCCATATTTTAAGCTTAGGACAATCTTTAGTGGATATGGTATGATACTAAAACGAGAAAACAACTTTTCAGATCGAGTTAACGACCCTGTCCCAATGGGCAAAAAAGTTCCTATGTTAACACCTATGGATTTTGAGTGAAAAATGGCCCGGAAGCGAAAGTGAAAAAAATTCGTATTTTAACCATTTATATGTGTAAGACTCTTAAACTTGAGCGTTTCCTTACAGATTCGTCGAAAAACATCGAAAGAAACAAAGGTCTTTCACATAGTCATTCGGGTGCCTCCACGAGGGTCTTTTCGTAAGGGTTGAGGTTGTGAAGTCTTTTCGACACGAGTAAATGTGTTTTTTCTTCCATATTTTAAGCTTAGGACAATCTTTAGTGGATATGGTATGATACTAAAACGAGAAAACAACTTTTCAGATCGAGTTAACGACCCTGTCCCAATGGGCAAAAAAGTTCCTATGTTAACACCTATGGATTTTGAGTGAAAAATGGCCCGGAAGCGAAAGTGAAAAAAATTCGTATTTTAACCATTTATATGTGTAAGACTCTTAAACTTGAGCGTTTCCTTACAGATTCGTCGAAAAACATCGAAAGAAACAAAGGTCTTTCACATAGTCATTCGGGTGCCTCCACGAGGGTCTTTTCGTAAGGGTTGAGGTTGTGAAGTCTTTTCGACACGAGTAAATGTGTTTTTTCTTCCATATTTTAAGCTTAGGACAATCTTTAGTGGATATGGTATGATACTAAAACGAGAAAACAACTTTTCAGATCGAGTTAACGACCCTGTCCCAATGGGCAAAAAAGTTCCTATGTTAACACCTATGGATTTTGAGTGAAAAATGGCCCGGAAGCGAAAGTGAAAAAAATTCGTATTTTAACCATTTATATGTGTAAGACTCTTAAACTTGAGCGTTTCCTTACAGATTCGTCGAAAAACATCGAAAGAAACAAAGGTCTTTCACATAGTCATTCGGGTGCCTCCACGAGGGTCTTTTCGTAAGGGTTGAGGTTGTGAAGTCTTTTCGACACGAGTAAATGTGTTTTTTCTTCCATATTTTAAGCTTAGGACAATCTTTAGTGGATATGGTATGATACTAAAACGAGAAAACAACTTTTCAGATCGAGTTAACGACCCTGTCCCAATGGGCAAAAAAGTTCCTATGTTAACACCTATGGATTTTGAGTGAAAAATGGCCCGGAAGCGAAAGTGAAAAAAATTCGTATTTTAACCATTTATATGTGTAAGACTCTTAAACTTGAGCGTTTCCTTACAGATTCGTCGAAAAAAATCGAAAGAAACAAAGGTTTTTCACATAGTCATTCGTGTGCCTCCACGAGGGTCTTTTCGTAAGGGTTGAGGTTGTGAAGTCTTTTCGACACGAGTAAATGTTTTTTTTCTTCCATATTTTAAGCTTAGGACAATCTTTTGTGGATATGGTATGATACTAAAATGAGAAAACAACTTTTCAGATCGAGTTAACGACCCTGTCCCAATGGGCAAAAAAGTTCCTATGTTAACACCTATGGATTTTGAGTGAAAAATGGCCCGGAAGCGAAAGTGAAAAAAATTCGTATTTTAACCATTTATATGTGTAAGACTCTTAAACTTGAGCGTTTCCTTACAGATTCGTCGAAAAACATCGAAAGAAACAAAGGTTTTTCAAATAGTGATTCGGATGCCTCCACGAGGGTCTTTTCGTAAGGGGTGAGGTTGTGAAGTCTTTTCGACACGAGTAAATGTTTTTTTTCTTCCATATTTTAAGCTTAGGACAATCTTTAGTGGATATGGTATGATACTAAAACGAGAAAACAACTTTTCAGATCGAGTTAACGACCCTGTCCCAATGGGCAAAAAAGTTCCTATGTTAACACCTATGGATTTTGAGTGAAAAATGGCCCGGAAGCGAAAGTGAAAAAAATTCGTATTTTAACCATTTATATGTGTAAGACTCTTAAACTTGAGCGTTTCCTTACAGATTCGTCGAAAAACATCGAAAGAAACAAAGGTCTTTCACATAGTCATTCGGGTGCCTCCACGAGGGTCTTTTCGTAAGGGTTGAGGTTGTGAAGTCTTTTCGACACGAGTAAATGTGTTTTTTCTTCCATATTTTAAGCTTAGGACAAT
Source organism: Cucurbita pepo subsp. pepo (assembly GCF_057944985.1). Taxonomy (NCBI): domain Eukaryota; kingdom Viridiplantae; phylum Streptophyta; class Magnoliopsida; order Cucurbitales; family Cucurbitaceae; genus Cucurbita; species Cucurbita pepo. The sequence continues at coordinate 255,148 of NC_141811.1, read as the reverse complement.
CTTTAGTGGATATGGTATGATACTAAAACGAGAAAACAACTTTTCAGATCGAGTTAACGACCCTGTCCCAATGGGCAAAAAAGTTCCTATGTTAACACCTATGGATTTTGAGTGAAAAATGGCCCGGAAGCGAAAGTGAAAAAAATTCGTATTTTAACCATTTATATGTGTAAGACTCTTAAACTTGAGCGTTTCCTTACAGATTCGTCGAAAAACATCGAAAGAAACAAAGGTCTTTCACATAGTCATTCGGGTGCCTCCACGAGGGTCTTTTCGTAAGGGTTGAGGTTGTGAAGTCTTTTCGACACGAGTAAATGTGTTTTTTCTTCCATATTTTAAGCTTAGGACAATCTTTAGTGGATATGGTATGATACTAAAACGAGAAAACAACTTTTCAGATCGAGTTAACGACCCTGTCCCAATGGGCAAAAAAGTTCCTATGTTAACACCTATGGATTTTGAGTGAAAAATGGCCCGGAAGCGAAAGTGAAAAAAATTCGTATTTTAACCATTTATATGTGTAAGACTCTTAAACTTGAGCGTTTCCTTACAGATTCGTCGAAAAATATCGAAAGAAACAAAGGTCTTCCACATAGTCATTCGGGTGCCTCCACGAGGGTCTTTTCGTAAGGGTTGAGGTTGTGAAGTCTTTTCGACACGAGTAAATGTATTTTTTCTTCCAAATTTTAAGCTTTGGACAATCTTTTGTGGATATGGTATGATACTAAAACGAGAAAACAACTTTTCAGATCGAGTTAACGACCCTGTCCCAATGGGCAAAAAAGTTCCTATGTTAACACCTATGGATTTTGATTGAAAAATGGCCCGGAAGCGAAATTGAAAAAAATTCGTATTTTAACCATATATATGTGTAAGACTCTTAAACTTGAGCGTTTCCTTACAGATTCGTCGAAAAACATCGAAAGAAACAAAGGTCTTTCACATAGTCATTCGGGTCCCTCCACGAGGGTCTTTTCGTAAGGGTTGAGGTTGTGAAGTCTTTTCGACACGAGTAAATGTGTTTTTTCTTCCATATTTTAAGCTTAGGACAATCTTTTGTGGATATGGTATGATACTAAAACGAGAAAACAACTTTTCAGATCGAGTTAACGACCCTGTCCCAATGGGCAAAAAAGTTCCTATGTTAACACCTATGGATTTTGAGTGAAAAATGGCCCGGAAGCGAAAGTGAAAAAAATTCGTATTTTAACCATTTATATGTGTAAGACTCTTAAACTTGAGCGTTTCCTTACAGATTCGTCGAAAAAAATCGAAAGAAACAAAGGTTTTTCACATAGTCATTCGGGTGCCTCCACGAGGGTCTTTTCGTAAGGGTTGAGGTTGTGAAGTCTTTTCGACACGAGTAAATGTTTTTTTTCTTCCATATTTTAAGCTTAGGACAATCTTTTGTGGATATGGTATGATACTAAAATGAGAAAACAACTTTTCAGATCGAGTTAACGACCCTGTCCCAATGGGCAAAAAAGTTCCTATGTTAACACCTATGGATTTTGAGTGAAAAATGGCCCGGAAGCGAAAGTGAAAAAAATTCGTATTTTAACCATTTATATGTGTAAGACTCTTAAACTTGAGCGTTTCCTTACAGATTCGTCGAAAAAGATCGAAAGAAACAAAGGTCTTTCACATAGTCATTCGGGTGCCTCCACGAGGGTCTTTTCGTAAGGGTTGAGGTTGTGAAGTCTTTTCGACACGAGTAAATGTGTTTTTTCTTCCATATTTTAAGCTTAGGACAATCTTTAGTGGATATGGTATGATACTAAAACGAGAAAACAACTTTTCAGATCGAGTTAACGACCCTGTCCCAATGGGCAAAAAAGTTCCTATGTTAACACCTATGGATTTTGAGTGAAAAATGGCCCGGAAGCGAAAGTGAAAAAAATTCGTATTTTAACCATTTATATGTGTAAGACTCTTAAACTTGAGCGTTTCCTTACAGATTCGTCGAAAAACATCGAAAGAAACAAAGGTCTTTCACATAGTCATTCGGGTGCCTCCACGAGGGTCTTTTCGTAAGGGTTGAGGTTGTGAAGTCTTTTCGACACGAGTAAATGTGTTTTTTCTTCCATATTTTAAGCTTAGGACAATCTTTAGTGGATATGGTATGATACTAAAACGAGAAAACAACTTTTCAGATCGAGTTAACGACCCTGTCCCAATGGGCAAAAAAGTTCCTATGTTAACACCTATGGATTTTGAGTGAAAAATGGCCCGGAAGCGAAAGTGAAAAAAATTCATATTTTAACCATTTATATGTGTAAGACTCTTAAACTTGAGCGTTTCCTTACAGATTCGTCGAAAAATATCGAAAGAAACAAAGGTCTTCCACATAGTCATTCGGGTGCCTCCACGAGGGTCTTTTCGTAAGGGTTGAGGTTGTGAAGTCTTTTCGACACGAGTAAATGTATTTTTTCTTCCAAATTTTAAGCTTTGGACAATCTTTTGTGGATATGGTATGATACTAAAACGAGAAAACAACTTTTCAGATCGAGTTAACGACCCTGTCCCAATGGGCAAAAAAGTTCCTATGTTAACACCTATGGATTTTGATTGAAAAATGGCCCGGAAGCGAAATTGAAAAAAATTCGTATTTTAACCATATATATGTGTAAGACTCTTAAACTTGAGCGTTTCCTTACAGATTCGTCGAAAAACATCGAAAGAAACAAAGGTCTTTCACATAGTCATTCGGGTCCCTCCACGAGGGTCTTTTCGTAAGGGTTGAGGTTGTGAAGTCTTTTCGACACGAGTAAATGTGTTTTTTCTTCCATATTTTAAGCTTAGGACAATCTTTTGTGGATATGGTATGATACTAAAACGAGAAAACAACTTTTCAGATCGAGTTAACGACCCTGTCCCAATGGGCAAAAAAGTTCCTATGTTAACACCTATGGATTTTGAGTGAAAAATGGCCCGGAAGCGAAAGTGAAAAAAATTCGTATTTTAACCATTTATATGTGTAAGACTCTTAAACTTGAGCGTTTCCTTACAGATTCGTCGAAAAAAATCGAAAGAAACAAAGGTTTTTCACATAGTCATTCGGGTGCCTCCACGAGGGTCTTTTCGTAAGGGTTGAGGTTGTGAAGTCTTTTCGACACGAGTAAATGTTTTTTTTCTTCCATATTTTAAGCTTAGGACAATCTTTTGTGGATATGGTATGATACTAAAATGAGAAAACAACTTTTCAGATCGAGTTAACGACCCTGTCCCAATGGGCAAAAAAGTTCCTATGTTAACACCTATGGATTTTGAGTGAAAAATGGCCCGGAAGCGAAAGTGAAAAAAATTCGTATTTTAACCATTTATATGTGTAAGACTCTTAAACTTGAGCGTTTCCTTACAGATTCGTCGAAAAAAATCGAAAGAAACAAAGGTCTTTCACATAGTCATTCGGGTGCCTCCACGAGGGTCTTTTCGTAAGGGTTGAGGTTGTGAAGTCTTTTCGACACGAGTAAATGTGTTTTTTCTTCCATATTTTAAGCTTAGGACAATCTTTAGTGGATATGGTATGATACTAAAACGAGAAAACAACTTTTCAGATCGAGTTAACGACCCTGTCCCAATGGGCAAAAAAGTTCCTATGTTAACACCTATGGATTTTGAGTGAAAAATGGCCCGGAAGCGAAAGTGAAAAAAATTCGTATTTTAACCATTTATATGTGTAAGACTCTTAAACTTGAGCGTTTCCTTACAGATTCGTCGAAAAACATCGAAAGAAACAAAGGTCTTTCACATAGTCATTCGGGTGCCTCCACGAGGGTCTTTTCGTAAGGGTTGAGGTTGTGAAGTCTTTTCGACACGAGTAAATGTGTTTTTTCTTCCATATTTTAAGCTTAGGACAATCTTTAGTGGATATGGTATGATACTAAAACGAGAAAACAACTTTTCAGATCGAGTTAACGACCCTGTCCCAATGGGCAAAAAAGTTCCTATGTTAACACCTATGGATTTTGAGTGAAAAATGGCCCGGAAGCGAAAGTGAAAAAAATTCATATTTTAACCATTTATATGTGTAAGACTCTTAAACTTGAGCGTTTCCTTACAGATTCGTCGAAAAATATCGAAAGAAACAAAGGTCTTCCACATAGTCATTCGGGTGCCTCCACGAGGGTCTTTTCGTAAGGGTTGAGGTTGTGAAGTCTTTTCGACACGAGTAAATGTATTTTTTCTTCCAAATTTTAAGCTTTGGACAATCTTTTGTGGATATGGTATGATACTAAAACGAGAAAACAACTTTTCAGATCGAGTTAACGACCCTGTCCCAATGGGCAAAAAAGTTCCTATGTTAACACCTATGGATTTTGATTGAAAAATGGCCCGGAAGCGAAATTGAAAAAAATTCGTATTTTAACCATATATATGTGTAAGACTCTTAAACTTGAGCGTTTCCTTACAGATTCGTCGAAAAACATCGAAAGAAACAAAGGTCTTTCACATAGTCATTCGGGTCCCTCCACGAGGGTCTTTTCGTAAGGGTTGAGGTTGTGAAGTCTTTTCGACACGAGTAAATGTGTTCTTTCTTCCATATTTTAAGCTTAGGACAATCTTTTGTGGATATGGTATGATACTAAAACGAGAAAACAACTTTTCAGATCGAGTTAACGACCCTGTCCCAATGGGCAAAAAAGTTCCTATGTTAACACCTATGGATTTTGAGTGAAAAATGGCCCGGAAGCGAAAGTGAAAAAAATTCGTATTTTAACCATTTATATGTGTAAGACTCTTAAACTTGAGCGTTTCCTTACAGATTCGTCGAAAAAAATCGAAAGAAACAAAGGTTTTTCACATAGTCATTCGGGTGCCTCCACGAGGGTCTTTTCGTAAGGGTTGAGGTTGTGAAGTCTTTTCGACACGAGTAAATGTTTTTTTTCTTCCATATTTTAAGCTTAGGACAATCTTTTGTGGATATGGTATGATACTAAAATGAGAAAACAACTTTTCAGATCGAGTTAACGACCCTGTCCCAATGGGCAAAAAAGTTCCTATGTTAACACCTATGGATTTTGAGTGAAAAATGGCCCGGAAGCGAAAGTGAAAAAAATTCGTATTTTAACCATTTATATGTGTAAGACTCTTAAACTTGAGCGTTTCCTTACAGATTCGTCGAAAAAAATCGAAAGAAACAAAGGTCTTTCACATAGTCATTCGGGTGCCTCCACGAGGGTCTTTTCGTAAGGGTTGAGGTTGTGAAGTCTTTTCGACACGAGTAAATGTGTTTTTTCTTCCATATTTTAAGCTTAGGACAATCTTTAGTGGATATGGTATGATACTAAAACGAGAAAACAACTTTTCAGATCGAGTTAACGACCCTGTCCCAATGGGCAAAAAAGTTCCTATGTTAACACCTATGGATTTTGAGTGAAAAATGGCCCGGAAGCGAAAGTGAAAAAAATTCGTATTTTAACCATTTATATGTGTAAGACTCTTAAACTTGAGCGTTTCCTTACAGATTCGTCGAAAAACATCGAAAGAAACAAAGGTCTTTCACATAGTCATTCGGGTGCCTCCACGAGGGTCTTTTCGTAAGGGGTGAGGTTGTGAAGTCTTTTCGACACGAGTAAATGTTTTTTTTCTTCCATATTTTAAGCTTAGGACAATCTTTAGTGGATATGGTATGATACTAAAACGAGAAAACAACTTTTTCAGATCGAGTTAACGACCCTGTCCCAATGGGCAAAAAAGTTCCTATGTTAACACCTATGGATTTTGAGTGAAAAATGGCCCGGAAGCGAAAGTGAAAAAAATACGTATTTTAACCATTTATATGTGTAAGACTCTTAAACTTGAGCGTTTCCTTACAGATTCGTCGAAAAACATCGAAAGAAACAAAGGTCTTTCACATAGTCATTCGGGTGCCTCCACGAGGGTCTTTTCGTAAGGGGTGAGGTTGTGAAGTCTTTTCGACACGAGTAAATGTTTTTTTTCTTCCATATTTTAAGCTTAGGACAATCTTTAGTGGATATGGTATGATACTAAAACGAGAAAACAACTTTTTCAGATCGAGTTAACGACCCTGTCCCAATGGGCAAAAAAGTTCCTATGTTAACACCTATGGATTTTGAGTGAAAAATGGCCCGGAAGCGAAAGTGAAAAAAATTCGTATTTTAACCATTTATATGTGTAAGACTCTTAAACTTGAGCGTTTCCTTACAGATTCGTCGAAAAACATCGAAAGAAACAAAGGTCTTTCACATAGTCATTCGGGTGCCTCCACGAGGGTCTTTTCGTAAGGGTTGAGGTTGTGAAGTCTTTTCGACACGAGTAAATGTGTTTTTTCTTCCATATTTTAAGCTTAGGACAATCTTTAGTGGATATGGTATGATACTAAAACGAGAAAACAACTTTTCAGATCGAGTTAACGACCCTGTCCCAATGGGCAAAAAAGTTCCTATGTTAACACCTATGGATTTTGAGTGAAAAATGGCCCGTAAGCGAAAGTGAAAAAAATTCGTATTTTAACCATTTATATGTGTAAGACTCTTAAACTTGAGCGTTTCCTTACAGATTCGTCGAAAAACATCGAAAGAAACAAAGGTCTTTCACATAGTCATTCGGATGCCTCCACGAGGGTCTTTTCGTAAGGGTTGAGGTTGTGAAGTCTTTTCGACACGAGTAAATGTGTTTTTTCTTCCATATTTTAAGCTTAGGACAATCTTTTGTGGATATGGTATGATACTAAAATGAGAAAACAACTTTTCAGATCGAGTTAACGACCCTGTCCCAATGGGCAAAAAAGTTCCTATGTTAACACCTATGGATTTTGAGTGAAAAATGGCTCGGAAGCGAAAGTGAAAAAAATTCGTATTTTAACCATTTATATGTGTAAGACTCTTAAACTTGAGCGTTTCCTTACAGATTCGTCGAAAAACATCGAAAGAAACAAAGGTTTTTCAAATTGTGATTCGGCTGCCTCCACGAGGGTCTTTTCGTAAGGGGTGAGGTTGTGAAGTCTTTTCGACACGAGTAAATGTTTTTTTTCTTCCATATTTTAAGCTTAGGACAATCTTTAGTGGATATGGTATGATACTAAAACGAGAAAACAACTTTTCAGATCGAGTTAACGACCCTGTCCCAATGGGCAAAAAAGTTCCTATGTTAACACCTATGGATTTTGAGTGAAAAATGGCCCGGAAGCGAAAGTGAAAAAAATTCGTATTTTAACCATTTATATGTGTAAGACTCTTAAACTTGAGCGTTTCCTTACAGATTCGTCGAAAAACATCGAAAGAAACAAAGGTTTTTCAAATAGTGATTCGGATGCCTCCACGAGGGTCTTTTCGTAAGGGGTGAGGTTGTGAAGTCTTTTCGACACGAGTAAATGTTTTTTTTCTTCCATATTTTAAGCTTAGGACAATCTTTAGTGGATATGGTATGATACTAAAACGAGAAAACAACTTTTCAGATCGAGTTAACGACCCTGTCCCAATGGGCAAAAAAGTTCCTATGTTAACACCTATGGATTTTGAGTGAAAAATGGCCCGGAAGCGAAAGTGAAAAAAAATCGTTTTTTAACCATTTATATGTGTAAGACTCTTAAACTTGAGCGTTTCCTTACAGATTCGTCGAAAAAAATCGAAAGAAACATAGGTTTTTCACATAGTCATTCGGGTGCCTCCACGAGGGTCTTTTCGTAAGGGTTGAGGTTGTGAAGTCTTTTCGACACGAGTAAATGTGTTTTTTCTTCCATATTTTAAGCTTAGGACAATCTTTTGTGGATATGGTATGATACTAAAATGAGAAAACAACTTTTCAGATCGAGTTAACGACCCTGTCCCAATGGGCAAAAAAGTTCCTATGTTAACACCTATGGATTTTGAGTGAAAAATGGCTCGGAAGCGAAAGTGAAAAAAATTCGTATTTTAACCATTTATATGTGTAAGACTCTTAAACTTGAGCGTTTCCTTACAGATTCGTCGAAAAACATCGAAAGAAACAAAGGTTTTTCAAATTGTGATTCGGCTGCCTCCACGAGGGTCTTTTCGTAAGGGGTGAGGTTGTGAAGTCTTTTCGACACGAGTAAATGTTTTTTTTCTTCCATATTTTAAGCTTAGGACAATCTTTAGTGGATATGGTATGATACTAAAACGAGAAAACAACTTTTCAGATCGAGTTAACGACCCTGTCCCAATGGGCAAAAAAGTTCCTATGTTAACACCTATGGATTTTGAGTGAAAAATGGCCCGGAAGCGAAAGTGAAAAAAATTCGTATTTTAACCATTTATATGTGTAAGACTCTTAAACTTGAGCGTTTCCTTACAGATTCGTCGAAAAACATCGAAAGAAACAAAGGTCTTTCACATAGTCATTCGGGTGCCTCCACGAGGGTCTTTTCGTAAGGGTTGAGGTTGTGAAGTCTTTTCGACACGAGTAAATGTGTTTTTTCTTCCATATTTTAAGCTTAGGACAATCTTTAGTGGATATGGTATGATACTAAAACGAGAAAACAACTTTTCAGATCGAGTTAACGACCCTGTCCCAATGGGCAAAAAAGTTCCTATGTTAACACCTATGGATTTTGAGTGAAAAATGGCCCGGAAGCGAAAGTGAAAAAAATTCGTATTTTAACCATTTATATGTGTAAGACTCTTAAACTTGAGCGTTTCCTTACAGATTCGTCGAAAAACATCAAAAGAAACAAAGGTCTTTCACATAGTCATTCGGGTGCCTCCACGAGGGTCTTTTCGTAAGGGTTGAGGTTGTGAAGTCTTTTCGACACGAGTAAATGTGTTTTTTCTTCCATATTTTAAGCTTAGGACAATCTTTAGTGGATATGGTATGATACTAAAACGAGAAAACAACTTTTCAGATCGAGTTAACGACCCTGTCCCAATGGGCAAAAAAGTTCCTCTGTTAACACCTATGGATTTTGAGTGAAAAATGGCCCGGAAGCGAAAGTGAAAAAAATTCGTATTTTAACCATTTATATGTGTAAGACTCTTAAACTTGAGCGTTTCCTTACAGATTCGTCGAAAAACATCGAAAGAAACAAAGGTCTTTCACATAGTCATTCGGGTGCCTCCACGAGGGTCTTTTCGTAAGGGGTGAGGTTGTGAAGTCTTTTCGACACGAGTAAATGTTTTTTTTCTTCCATATTTTAAGCTTAGGACAATCTTTAGTGGATATGGTATGATACTAAAACGAGAAAACAACTTTTTCAGATCGAGTTAACGACCCTGTCCCAATGGGCAAAAAAGTTCCTATGTTAACACCTATGGATTTTGAGTGAAAAATGGCCCGGAAGCGAAAGTGAAAAAAATTCGTATTTTAACCATTTATATGTGTAAGACTCTTAAACTTGAGCGTTTCCTTACAGATTCGTCGAAAAACATCGAAAGAAACAAAGGTCTTTCACATAGTCATTCGGGTGCCTCCACGAGGGTCTTTTCGTAAGGGTTGAGGTTGTGAAGTCTTTTCGACACGAGTAAATGTGTTTTTTCTTCCATATTTTAAGCTTAGGACAATCTTTAGTGGATATGGTATGATACTAAAACGAGAAAACAACTTTTCAGATCGAGTTAACGACCCTGTCCCAATGGGCAAAAAAGTTCCTATGTTAACACCTATGGATTTTGAGTGAAAAATGGCCCGTAAGCGAAAGTGAAAAAAATTCGTATTTTAACCATTTATATGTGTAAGACTCTTAAACTTGAGCGTTTCCTTACAGATTCGTCGAAAAACATCGAAAGAAACAAAGGTCTTTCACATAGTCATTCGGATGCCTCCACGAGGGTCTTTTCGTAAGGGTTGAGGTTGTGAAGTCTTTTCGACACGAGTAAATGTGTTTTTTCTTCCATATTTTAAGCTTAGGACAATCTTTTGTGGATATGGTATGATACTAAAATGAGAAAACAACTTTTCAGATCGAGTTAACGACCCTGTCCCAATGGGCAAAAAAGTTCCTATGTTAACACCTATGGATTTTGAGTGAAAAATGGCTCGGAAGCGAAAGTGAAAAAAATTCGTATTTTAACCATTTATATGTGTAAGACTCTTAAACTTGAGCGTTTCCTTACAGATTCGTCGAAAAACATCGAAAGAAACAAAGGTTTTTCAAATTGTGATTCGGCTGCCTCCACGAGGGTCTTTTCGTAAGGGGTGAGGTTGTGAAGTCTTTTCGACACGAGTAAATGTTTTTTTTCTTCCATATTTTAAGCTTAGGACAATCTTTAGTGGATATGGTATGATACTAAAACGAGAAAACAACTTTTCAGATCGAGTTAACGACCCTGTCCCAATGGGCAAAAAAGTTCCTATGTTAACACCTATGGATTTTGAGTGAAAAATGGCCCGGAAGCGAAAGTGAAAAAAATTCGTATTTTAACCATTTATATGTGTAAGACTCTTAAACTTGAGCGTTTCCTTACAGATTCGTCGAAAAACATCGAAAGAAACAAAGGTTTTTCAAATAGTGATTCGGATGCCTCCACGAGGGTCTTTTCGTAAGGGGTGAGGTTGTGAAGTCTTTTCGACACGAGTAAATGTTTTTTTTCTTCCATATTTTAAGCTTAGGACAATCTTTAGTGGATATGGTATGATACTAAAACGAGAAAACAACTTTTCAGATCGAGTTAACGACCCTGTCCCAATGGGCAAAAAAGTTCCTATGTTAACACCTATGGATTTTGAGTGAAAAATGGCCCGGAAGCGAAAGTGAAAAAAAATCGTTTTTTAACCATTTATATGTGTAAGACTCTTAAACTTGAGCGTTTCCTTACAGATTCGTCGAAAAAAATCGAAAGAAACATAGGTTTTTCACATAGTCATTCGGGTGCCTCCACGAGGGTCTTTTCGTAAGGGTTGAGGTTGTGAAGTCTTTTCGACACGAGTAAATGTGTTTTTTCTTCCATATTTTAAGCTTAGGACAATCTTTTGTGGATATGGTATGATACTAAAATGAGAAAACAACTTTTCAGATCGAGTTAACGACCCTGTCCCAATGGGCAAAAAAGTTCCTATGTTAACACCTATGGATTTTGAGTGAAAAATGGCTCGGAAGCGAAAGTGAAAAAAATTCGTATTTTAACCATTTATATGTGTAAGACTCTTAAACTTGAGCGTTTCCTTACAGATTCGTCGAAAAACATCGAAAGAAACAAAGGTTTTTCAAATTGTGATTCGGCTGCCTCCACGAGGGTCTTTTCGTAAGGGGTGAGGTTGTGAAGTCTTTTCGACACGAGTAAATGTTTTTTTTCTTCCATATTTTAAGCTTAGGACAATCTTTAGTGGATATGGTATGATACTAAAACGAGAAAACAACTTTTCAGATCGAGTTAACGACCCTGTCCGAATGGGCAAAAAAGTTCCTATGTTAACACCTATGGATTTTGAGTGAAAAATGGCCCGGAAGCGAAAGTGAAAAAAATTCGTATTTTAACCATTTATATGTGTAAGACTCTTAAACTTGAGCGTTTCCTTACAGATTCGTCGAAAAACATCGAAAGAAACAAAGGTCTTTCACATAGTCATTCGGGTGCCTCCACGAGGGTCTTTTCGTAAGGGTTGAGGTTGTGAAGTCTTTTCGACACGAGTAAATGTGTTTTTTCTTCCATATTTTAAGCTTAGGACAATCTTTAGTGGATATGGTATGATACTAAAACGAGAAAACAACTTTTCAGATCGAGTTAACGACCCTGTCCCAATGGGCAAAAAAGTTCCTATGTTAACACCTATGGATTTTGAGTGAAAAATGGCCCGGAAGCGAAAGTGAAAAAAATTCGTATTTTAACCATTTATATGTGTAAGACTCTTAAACTTGAGCGTTTCCTTACAGATTCGTCGAAAAACATCAAAAGAAACAAAGGTCTTTCACATAGTCATTCGGGTGCCTCCACGAGGGTCTTTTCGTAAGGGTTGAGGTTGTGAAGTCTTTTCGACACGAGTAAATGTGTTTTTTCTTCCATATTTTAAGCTTAGGACAATCTTTAGTGGATATGGTATGATACTAAAACGAGAAAACAACTTTTCAGATCGAGTTAACGACCCTGTCCCAATGGGCAAAAAAGTTCCTCTGTTAACACCTATGGATTTTGAGTGAAAAATGGCCCGGAAGCGAAAGTGAAAAAAATTCGTATTTTAACCATTTATATGTGTAAGACTCTTAAACTTGAGCGTTTCCTTACAGATTCGTCGAAAAACATCGAAAGAAACAAAGGTCTTTCACATAGTCATTCGGGTGCCTCCACGAGGGTCTTTTCGTAAGGGGTGAGGTTGTGAAGTCTTTTCGACACGAGTAAATGTTTTTTTTCTTCCATATTTTAAGCTTAGGACAATCTTTAGTGGATATGGTATGATACTAAAACGAGAAAACAACTTTTTCAGATCGAGTTAACGACCCTGTCCCAATGGGCAAAAAAGTTCCTATGTTAACACCTATGGATTTTGAGTGAAAAATGGCCCGGAAGCGAAAGTGAAAAAAATTCGTATTTTAACCATTTATATGTGTAAGACTCTTAAACTTGAGCGTTTCCTTACAGATTCGTCGAAAAACATCGAAAGAAACAAAGGTTTTTCAAATAGTGATTCGGATGCCTCCACGAGGGTCTTTTCGTAAGGGGTGAGGTTGTGAAGTCTTTTCGACACGAGTAAATGTTTTTTTTCTTCCATATTTTAAGCTTAGGACAATCTTTAGTGGATATGGTATGATACTAAAACGAGAAAACAACTTTTCAGATCGAGTTAACGACCCTGTCCCAATGGGCAAAAAAGTTCCTATGTTAACACCTATGGATTTTGAGTGAAAAATGGCCCGGAAGCGAAAGTGAAAAAAATTCGTATTTTAACCATTTATATGTGTAAGACTCTTAAACTTGAGCGTTTCCTTACAGATTCGTCGAAAAACATCGAAAGAAACAAAGGTCTTTCACATAGTCATTCGGGTGCCTCCACGAGGGTCTTTTCGTAAGGGTTGAGGTTGTGAAGTCTTTTCGACACGAGTAAATGTGTTTTTTCTTCCATATTTTAAGCTTAGGACAATCTTTAGTGGATATGGTATGATACTAAAACGAGAAAACAACTTTTCAGATCGAGTTAACGACCCTGTCCCAATGGGCAAAAAAGTTCCTATGTTAACACCTATGGATTTTGAGTGAAAAATGGCCCGTAAGCGAAAGTGAAAAAAATTCGTATTTTAACCATTTATATGTGTAAGACTCTTAAACTTGAGCGTTTCCTTACAGATTCGTCGAAAAACATCGAAAGAAACAAAGGTCTTTCACATAGTCATTCGGGTGCCTCCACGAGGGTCTTTTCGTAAGGGGTGAGGTTGTGAAGTCTTTTCGACACGAGTAAATGTGTTTTTTCTTCCATATTTTAAGCTTAGGACAATCTTTAGTGGATATGGTATGATACTAAAACGAGAAAACAACTTTTTCAGATCGAGTTAACGACCCTGTCCCAATGGGCAAAAAAGTTCCTATGTTAACACCTATGGATTTTGAGTGAAAAATGGCCCGGAAGCGAAAGTGAAAAAAATTCGTATTTTAACCATTTATATGTGTAAGTTTCTTAAACTTGAGCGTTTCCTTACAGATTCGTCGAAAAACATCGAAAGAAACAAAGGTCTTTCACATAGTCATTCGGGTGCCTCCACGAGGGTCTTTTCGTAAGGGGTGAGGTTGTGAAGTCTTTTCGACACGAGTAAATGTTTTTTTTCTTCCATATTTTAAGCTTAGGACAATCTTTAGTGGATATGGTATGATACTAAAACGAGAAAACAACTTTTTCAGATCGAGTTAACGACCCTGTCCCAATGGGCAAAAAAGTTCCTATGTTAACACCTATGGATTTTGAGTGAAAAATGGCCCGGAAGCGAAAGTGAAAAAAATTCGTATTTTAACCATTTATATGTGTAAGACTCTTAAACTTGAGCGTTTCCTTACAGATTCGTCGAAAAACATCGAAAGAAACAAAGGTTTTTCAAATAGTGATTCGGATGCCTCCACGAGGGTCTTTTCGTAAGGGGTGAGGTTGTGAAGTCTTTTCGACACGAGTAAATGTTTTTTTTCTTCCATATTTTAAGCTTAGGACAATCTTTAGTGGATATGGTATGATACTAAAACGAGAAAACAACTTTTCAGATCGAGTTAACGACCCTGTCCCAATGGGCAAAAAAGTTCCTATGTTAACACCTATGGATTTTGAGTGAAAAATGGCCCGGAAGCGAAAGTGAAAAAAATTCGTATTTTAACCATTTATATGTGTAAGACTCTTAAACTTGAGCGTTTCCTTACAGATTCGTCGAAAAACATCGAAAGAAACAAAGGTCTTTCACATAGTCATTCGGGTGCCTCCACGAGGGTCTTTTCGTAAGGGTTGAGGTTGTGAAGTCTTTTCGACACGAGTAAATGTGTTTTTTCTTCCATATTTTAAGCTTAGGACAATCTTTAGTGGATATGGTATGATACTAAAACGAGAAAACAACTTTTCAGATCGAGTTAACGACCCTGTCCCAATGGGCAAAAAAGTTCCTATGTTAACACCTATGGATTTTGAGTGAAAAATGGCCCGTAAGCGAAAGTGAAAAAAATTCGTATTTTAACCATTTATATGTGTAAGACTCTTAAACTTGAGCGTTTCCTTACAGATTCGTCGAAAAACATCGAAAGAAACAAAGGTCTTTCACATAGTCATTCGGGTGCCTCCACGAGGGTCTTTTCGTAAGGGGTGAGGTTGTGAAGTCTTTTCGACACGAGTAAATGTGTTTTTTCTTCCATATTTTAAGCTTAGGACAATCTTTAGTGGATATGGTATGATACTAAAACGAGAAAACAACTTTTTCAGATCGAGTTAACGACCCTGTCCCAATGGGCAAAAAAGTTCCTATGTTAACACCTATGGATTTTGAGTGAAAAATGGCCCGGAAGCGAAAGTGAAAAAAATTCGTATTTTAACCATTTATATGTGTAAGACTCTTAAACTTGAGCGTTTCCTTACAGATTCGTCGAAAAACATCGAAAGAAACAAAGGTCTTTCACATAGTCATTCGGGTGCCTCCACGAGGGTCTTTTCGTAAGGGGTGAGGTTGTGAAGTCTTTTCGACACGAGTAAATGTGTTTTTTCTTCCATATTTTAAGCTTAGGACAATCTTTAGTGGATATGGTATGATACTAAAACGAGAAAACAACTTTTTCAGATCGAGTTAACGACCCTGTCCCAATGGGCAAAAAAGTTCCTATGTTAACACCTATGGATTTTGAGTGAAAAATGGCCCGGAAGCGAAAGTGAAAAAAATTCGTATTTTAACCATTTATATGTGTAAGACTCTTAAACTTGAGCGTTTCCTTACAGATTCGTCGAAAAACATCAAAAGAAACAAAGGTCTTTCACATAGTCATTCGGGTGCCTCCACGAGGGTCTTTTCGTAAGGGTTGAGGTTGTGAAGTCTTTTCGACACGAGTAAATGTGTTTTTTCTTCCATATTTTAAGCTTAGGACAATCTTTAGTGGATATGGTATGATACTAAAACGAGAAAACAACTTTTCAGATCGAGTTAACGACCCTGTCCCAATGGGCAAAAAAGTTCCTATGTTAACACCTATGGATTTTGAGTGAAAAATGGCCCGTAAGCGAAAGTGAAAAAAATTCGTATTTTAACCATTTATATGTGTAAGACTCTTAAACTTGAGCGTTTCCTTACAGATTCGTCGAAAAACATCGAAAGAAACAAAGGTCTTTCACATAGTCATTCGGGTGCCTCCACGAGGGTCTTTTCGTAAGGGGTGAGGTTGTGAAGTCTTTTCGACACGAGTAAATGTTTTTTTTCTTCCATATTTTAAGCTTAGGACAATCTTTAGTGGATATGGTATGATACTAAAACGAGAAAACAACTTTTTCAGATCGAGTTAACGACCCTGTCCCAATGGGCAAAAAAGTTCCTATGTTAACACCTATGGATTTTGAGTGAAAAATGGCCCGGAAGCGAAAGTGAAAAAAATTCGTATTTTAACCATTTATATGTGTAAGACTCTTAAACTTGAGCGTTTCCTTACAGATTCGTCGAAAAACATCGAAAGAAACAAAGGTTTTTCAAATAGTGATTCGGATGCCTCCACGAGGGTCTTTTCGTAAGGGGTGAGGTTGTGAAGTCTTTTCGACACGAGTAAATGTTTTTTTTCTTCCATATTTTAAGCTTAGGACAATCTTTAGTGGATATGGTATGATACTAAAACGAGAAAACAACTTTTCAGATCGAGTTAACGACCCTGTCCCAATGGGCAAAAAAGTTCCTATGTTAACACCTATGGATTTTGAGTGAAAAATGGCCCGAAAGCGAAAGTGAAAAAAATTCGTATTTTAACCATTTATATGTGTAAGACTCTTAAACTTGAGCGTTTCCTTACAGATTCGTCGAAAAACATCGAAAGAAACAAAGGTCTTTCACATAGTCATTCGGGTGCCTCCACGAGGGTCTTTTCGTAAGGGTTGAGGTTGTGAAGTCTTTTCGACACGAGTAAATGTGTTTTTTCTTCCATATTTTAAGCTTAGGACAATCTTTAGTGGATATGGTATGATACTAAAACGAGAAAACAACTTTTCAGATCGAGTTAACGACCCTGTCCCAATGGGCAAAAAAGTTCCTATGTTAACACCTATGGATTTTGAGTGAAAAATGGCCCGGAAGCGAAAGTGAAAAAAATTCGTATTTTAACCATTTATATGTGTAAGACTCTTAAACTTGAGCGTTTCCTTACAGATTCGTCGAAAAACATCAAAAGAAACAAAGGTCTTTCACATAGTCATTCGGGTGCCTCCACGAGGGTCTTTTCGTAAGGGTTGAGGTTGTGAAGTCTTTTCGACACGAGTAAATGTGTTTTTTCTTCCATATTTTAAGCTTAGGACAATCTTTAGTGGATATGGTATGATACTAAAACGAGAAAACAACTTTTCAGATCGAGTTAACGACCCTGTCCCAATGGGCAAAAAAGTTCCTATGTTAACACCTATGGATTTTGAGTGAAAAATGGCCCGTAAGCGAAAGTGAAAAAAATTCGTATTTTAACCATTTATATGTGTAAGACTCTTAAACTTGAGCGTTTCCTTACAGATTCGTCGAAAAACATCGAAAGAAACAAAGGTCTTTCACATAGTCATTCGGGTGCCTCCACGAGGGTCTTTTCGTAAGGGGTGAGGTTGTGAAGTCTTTTCGACACGAGTAAATGTTTTTTTTCTTCCATATTTTAAGCTTAGGACAATCTTTAGTGGATATGGTATGATACTAAAACGAGAAAACAACTTTTTCAGATCGAGTTAACGACCCTGTCCCAATGGGCAAAAAAGTTCCTATGTTAACACCTATGGATTTTGAGTGAAAAATGGCCCGGAAGCGAAAGTGAAAAAAATTCGTATTTTAACCATTTATATGTGTAAGACTCTTAAACTTGAGCGTTTCCTTACAGATTCGTCGAAAAACATCGAAAGAAACAAAGGTTTTTCAAATAGTGATTCGGATGCCTCCACGAGGGTCTTTTCGTAAGGGGTGAGGTTGTGAAGTCTTTTCGACACGAGTAAATGTTTTTTTTCTTCCATATTTTAAGCTTAGGACAATCTTTAGTGGATATGGTATGATACTAAAACGAGAAAACAACTTTTCAGATCGAGTTAACGACCCTGTCCCAATGGGCAAAAAAGTTCCTATGTTAACACCTATGGATTTTGAGTGAAAAATGGCCCGGAAGCGAAAGTGAAAAAAATTCGTATTTTAACCATTTATATGTGTAAGACTCTTAAACTTGAGCGTTTCCTTACAGATTCGTCGAAAAACATCGAAAGAAACAAAGGTCTTTCACATAGTCATTCGGGTGCCTCCACGAGGGTCTTTTCGTAAGGGTTGAGGTTGTGAAGTCTTTTCGACACGAGTAAATGTGTTTTTTCTTCCATATTTTAAGCTTAGGACAATCTTTAGTGGATATGGTATGATACTAAAACGAGAAAACAACTTTTCAGATCGAGTTAACGACCCTGTCCCAATGGGCAAAAAAGTTCCTATGTTAACACCTATGGATTTTGAGTGAAAAATGGCCCGTAAGCGAAAGTGAAAAAAATTCGTATTTTAACCATTTATATGTGTAAGACTCTTAAACTTGAGCGTTTCCTTACAGATTCGTCGAAAAACATCGAAAGAAACAAAGGTCTTTCACATAGTCATTCGGATGCCTCCACGAGGGTCTTTTCGTAAGGGTTGAGGTTGTGAAGTCTTTTCGACACGAGTAAATGTGTTTTTTCTTCCATATTTTAAGCTTAGGACAATCTTTTGTGGATATGGTATGATACTAAAATGAGAAAACAACTTTTCAGATCGAGTTAACGACCCTGTCCCAATGGGCAAAAAAGTTCCTATGTTAACACCTATGGATTTTGAGTGAAAAATGGCTCGGAAGCGAAAGTGAAAAAAATTTGTATTTTAACCATTTATATGTGTAAGACTCTTAAACTTGAGCGTTTCCTTACAGATTCGTCGAAAAACATCGAAAGAAACAAAGGTTTTTCAAATTGTGATTCGGCTGCCTCCACGAGGGTCTTTTCGTAAGGGGTGAGGTTGTGAAGTCTTTTCGACACGAGTAAATGTTTTTTTTCTTCCATATTTTAAGCTTAGGACAATCTTTAGTGGATATGGTATGATACTAAAACGAGAAAACAACTTTTCAGATCGAGTTAACGACCCTGTCCCAATGGGCAAAAAAGTTCCTATGTTAACACCTATGGATTTTGAGTGAAAAATGGCCCGGAAGCGAAAGTGAAAAAAATTCGTATTTTAACCATTTATATGTGTAAGACTCTTAAACTTGAGCGTTTCCTTACAGATTCGTCGAAAAACATCGAAAGAAACAAAGGTTTTTCAAATAGTGATTCGGATGCCTCCACGAGGGTCTTTTCGTAAGGGGTGAGGTTGTGAAGTCTTTTCGACACGAGTAAATGTTTTTTTTCTTCCATATTTTAAGCTTAGGACAATCTTTAGTGGATATGGTATGATACTAAAACGAGAAAACAACTTTTCAGATCGAGTTAACGACCCTGTCCCAATGGGCAAAAAAGTTCCTATGTTAACACCTATGGATTTTGAGTGAAAAATGGCCCGGAAGCGAAAGTGAAAAAAAATCGTTTTTTAACCATTTATATGTGTAAGACTCTTAAACTTGAGCGTTTCCTTACAGATTCGTCGAAAAAAATCGAAAGAAACATAGGTTTTTCACATAGTCATTCGGGTGCCTCCACGAGGGTCTTTTCGTAAGGGTTGAGGTTGTGAAGTCTTTTCGACACGAGTAAATGTGTTTTTTCTTCCATATTTTAAGCTTAGGACAATCTTTTGTGGATATGGTATGATACTAAAATGAGAAAACAACTTTTCAGATCGAGTTAACGACCCTGTCCCAATGGGCAAAAAAGTTCCTATGTTAACACCTATGGATTTTGAGTGAAAAATGGCTCGGAAGCGAAAGTGAAAAAAATTCGTATTTTAACCATTTATATGTGTAAGACTCTTAAACTTGAGCGTTTCCTTACAGATTCGTCGAAAAACATCGAAAGAAACAAAGGTTTTTCAAATTGTGATTCGGCTGCCTCCACGAGGGTCTTTTCGTAAGGGGTGAGGTTGTGAAGTCTTTTCGACACGAGTAAATGTTTTTTTTCTTCCATATTTTAAGCTTAGGACAATCTTTAGTGGATATGGTATGATACTAAAACGAGAAAACAACTTTTCAGATCGAGTTAACGACCCTGTCCCAATGGGCAAAAAAGTTCCTATGTTAACACCTATGGATTTTGAGTGAAAAATGGCCCGGAAGCGAAAGTGAAAAAAATTCGTATTTTAACCATTTATATGTGTAAGACTCTTAAACTTGAGCGTTTCCTTACAGATTCGTCGAAAAACATCGAAAGAAACAAAGGTCTTTCACATAGTCATTCGGGTGCCTCCACGAGGGTCTTTTCGTAAGGGTTGAGGTTGTGAAGTCTTTTCGACACGAGTAAATGTGTTTTTTCTTCCATATTTTAAGCTTAGGACAATCTTTAGTGGATATGGTATGATACTAAAACGAGAAAACAACTTTTCAGATCGAGTTAACGACCCTGTCCCAATGGGCAAAAAAGTTCCTATGTTAACACCTATGGATTTTGAGTGAAAAATGGCCCGGAAGCGAAAGTGAAAAAAATTCGTATTTTAACCATTTATATGTGTAAGACTCTTAAACTTGAGCGTTTCCTTACAGATTCGTCGAAAAACATCAAAAGAAACAAAGGTCTTTCACATAGTCATTCGGGTGCCTCCACGAGGGTCTTTTCGTAAGGGTTGAGGTTGTGAAGTCTTTTCGACACGAGTAAATGTGTTTTTTCTTCCATATTTTAAGCTTAGGACAATCTTTAGTGGATATGGTATGATACTAAAACGAGAAAACAACTTTTCAGATCGAGTTAACGACCCTGTCCCAATGGGCAAAAAAGTTCCTATGTTAACACCTATGGATTTTGAGTGAAAAATGGCCCGGAAGCGAAAGTGAAAAAAATTCGTATTTTAACCATTTATATGTGTAAGACTCTTAAACTTGAGCGTTTCCTTACAGATTCGTCGAAAAACATCGAAAGAAACAAAGGTCTTTCACATAGTCATTCGGGTGCCTCCACGAGGGTCTTTTCGTAAGGGGTGAGGTTGTGAAGTCTTTTCGACACGAGTAAATGTTTTTTTTCTTCCATATTTTAAGCTTAGGACAATCTTTAGTGGATATGGTATGATACTAAAACGAGAAAACAACTTTTTCAGATCGAGTTAACGACCCTGTCCCAATGGGCAAAAAAGTTCCTATGTTAACACCTATGGATTTTGAGTGAAAAATGGCCCGGAAGCGAAAGTGAAAAAAATTCGTATTTTAACCATTTATATGTGTAAGACTCTTAAACTTGAGCGTTTCCTTACAGATTCGTCGAAAAACATCGAAAGAAACAAAGGTTTTTCAAATAGTGATTCGGATGCCTCCACGAGGGTCTTTTCGTAAGGGGTGAGGTTGTGAAGTCTTTTCGACACGAGTAAATGTTTTTTTTCTTCCATATTTTAAGCTTAGGACAATCTTTAGTGGATATGGTATGATACTAAAACGAGAAAACAACTTTTCAGATCGAGTTAACGACCCTGTCCCAATGGGCAAAAAAGTTCCTATGTTAACACCTATGGATTTTGAGTGAAAAATGGCCCGGAAGCGAAAGTGAAAAAAATTCGTATTTTAACCATTTATATGTGTAAGACTCTTAAACTTGAGCGTTTCCTTACAGATTCGTCGAAAAACATCGAAAGAAACAAAGGTCTTTCACATAGTCATTCGGGTGCCTCCACGAGGGTCTTTTCGTAAGGGTTGAGGTTGTGAAGTCTTTTCGACACGAGTAAATGTGTTTTTTCTTCCATATTTTAAGCTTAGGACAATCTTTAGTGGATATGGTATGATACTAAAACGAGAAAACAACTTTTCAGATCGAGTTAACGACCCTGTCCCAATGGGCAAAAAAGTTCCTATGTTAACACCTATGGATTTTGAGTGAAAAATGGCCCGTAAGCGAAAGTGAAAAAAATTCGTATTTTAACCATTTATATGTGTAAGACTCTTAAACTTGAGCGTTTCCTTACAGATTCGTCGAAAAACATCGAAAGAAACAAAGGTCTTTCACATAGTCATTCGGGTGCCTCCACGAGGGTCTTTTCGTAAGGGGTGAGGTTGTGAAGTCTTTTCGACACGAGTAAATGTGTTTTTTCTTCCATATTTTAAGCTTAGGACAATCTTTAGTGGATATGGTATGATACTAAAACGAGAAAACAACTTTTTCAGATCGAGTTAACGACCCTGTCCCAATGGGCAAAAAAGTTCCTATGTTAACACCTATGGATTTTGAGTGAAAAATGGCCCGGAAGCGAAAGTGAAAAAAATTCGTATTTTAACCATTTATATGTGTAAGTTTCTTAAACTTGAGCGTTTCCTTACAGATTCGTCGAAAAACATCGAAAGAAACAAAGGTCTTTCACATAGTCATTCGGGTGCCTCCACGAGGGTCTTTTCGTAAGGGGTGAGGTTGTGAAGTCTTTTCGACACGAGTAAATGTTTTTTTTCTTCCATATTTTAAGCTTAGGACAATCTTTAGTGGATATGGTATGATACTAAAACGAGAAAACAACTTTTTCAGATCGAGTTAACGACCCTGTCCCAATGGGCAAAAAAGTTCCTATGTTAACACCTATGGATTTTGAGTGAAAAATGGCCCGGAAGCGAAAGTGAAAAAAATTCGTATTTTAACCATTTATATGTGTAAGACTCTTAAACTTGAGCGTTTCCTTACAGATTCGTCGAAAAACATCGAAAGAAACAAAGGTTTTTCAAATAGTGATTCGGATGCCTCCACGAGGGTCTTTTCGTAAGGGGTGAGGTTGTGAAGTCTTTTCGACACGAGTAAATGTTTTTTTTCTTCCATATTTTAAGCTTAGGACAATCTTTAGTGGATATGGTATGATACTAAAACGAGAAAACAACTTTTCAGATCGAGTTAACGACCCTGTCCCAATGGGCAAAAAAGTTCCTATGTTAACACCTATGGATTTTGAGTGAAAAATGGCCCGGAAGCGAAAGTGAAAAAAATTCGTATTTTAACCATTTATATGTGTAAGACTCTTAAACTTGAGCGTTTCCTTACAGATTCGTCGAAAAACATCGAAAGAAACAAAGGTCTTTCACATAGTCATTCGGGTGCCTCCACGAGGGTCTTTTCGTAAGGGTTGAGGTTGTGAAGTCTTTTCGACACGAGTAAATGTGTTTTTTCTTCCATATTTTAAGCTTAGGACAATCTTTAGTGGATATGGTATGATACTAAAACGAGAAAACAACTTTTCAGATCGAGTTAACGACCCTGTCCCAATGGGCAAAAAAGTTCCTATGTTAACACCTATGGATTTTGAGTGAAAAATGGCCCGTAAGCGAAAGTGAAAAAAATTCGTATTTTAACCATTTATATGTGTAAGACTCTTAAACTTGAGCGTTTCCTTACAGATTCGTCGAAAAACATCGAAAGAAACAAAGGTCTTTCACATAGTCATTCGGGTGCCTCCACGAGGGTCTTTTCGTAAGGGGTGAGGTTGTGAAGTCTTTTCGACACGAGTAAATGTGTTTTTTCTTCCATATTTTAAGCTTAGGACAATCTTTAGTGGATATGGTATGATACTAAAACGAGAAAACAACTTTTTCAGATCGAGTTAACGACCCTGTCCCAATGGGCAAAAAAGTTCCTATGTTAACACCTATGGATTTTGAGTGAAAAATGGCCCGGAAGCGAAAGTGAAAAAAATTCGTATTTTAACCATTTATATGTGTAAGACTCTTAAACTTGAGCGTTTCCTTACAGATTCGTCGAAAAACATCGAAAGAAACAAAGGTCTTTCACATAGTCATTCGGGTGCCTCCACGAGGGTCTTTTCGTAAGGGGTGAGGTTGTGAAGTCTTTTCGACACGAGTAAATGTGTTTTTTCTTCCATATTTTAAGCTTAGGACAATCTTTAGTGGATATGGTATGATACTAAAACGAGAAAACAACTTTTTCAGATCGAGTTAACGACCCTGTCCCAATGGGCAAAAAAGTTCCTATGTTAACACCTATGGATTTTGAGTGAAAAATGGCCCGGAAGCGAAAGTGAAAAAAATTCGTATTTTAACCATTTATATGTGTAAGACTCTTAAACTTGAGCGTTTCCTTACAGATTCGTCGAAAAACATCAAAAGAAACAAAGGTCTTTCACATAGTCATTCGGGTGCCTCCACGAGGGTCTTTTCGTAAGGGTTGAGGTTGTGAAGTCTTTTCGACACGAGTAAATGTGTTTTTTCTTCCATATTTTAAGCTTAGGACAATCTTTAGTGGATATGGTATGATACTAAAACGAGAAAACAACTTTTCAGATCGAGTTAACGACCCTGTCCCAATGGGCAAAAAAGTTCCTATGTTAACACCTATGGATTTTGAGTGAAAAATGGCCCGTAAGCGAAAGTGAAAAAAATTCGTATTTTAACCATTTATATGTGTAAGACTCTTAAACTTGAGCGTTTCCTTACAGATTCGTCGAAAAACATCGAAAGAAACAAAGGTCTTTCACATAGTCATTCGGGTGCCTCCACGAGGGTCTTTTCGTAAGGGGTGAGGTTGTGAAGTCTTTTCGACACGAGTAAATGTTTTTTTTCTTCCATATTTTAAGCTTAGGACAATCTTTAGTGGATATGGTATGATACTAAAACGAGAAAACAACTTTTTCAGATCGAGTTAACGACCCTGTCCCAATGGGCAAAAAAGTTCCTATGTTAACACCTATGGATTTTGAGTGAAAAATGGCCCGGAAGCGAAAGTGAAAAAAATTCGTATTTTAACCATTTATATGTGTAAGACTCTTAAACTTGAGCGTTTCCTTACAGATTCGTCGAAAAACATCGAAAGAAACAAAGGTTTTTCAAATAGTGATTCGGATGCCTCCACGAGGGTCTTTTCGTAAGGGGTGAGGTTGTGAAGTCTTTTCGACACGAGTAAATGTTTTTTTTCTTCCATATTTTAAGCTTAGGACAATCTTTAGTGGATATGGTATGATACTAAAACGAGAAAACAACTTTTCAGATCGAGTTAACGACCCTGTCCCAATGGGCAAAAAAGTTCCTATGTTAACACCTATGGATTTTGAGTGAAAAATGGCCCGGAAGCGAAAGTGAAAAAAATTCGTATTTTAACCATTTATATGTGTAAGACTCTTAAACTTGAGCGTTTCCTTACAGATTCGTCGAAAAACATCGAAAGAAACAAAGGTCTTTCACATAGTCATTCGGGTGCCTCCACGAGGGTCTTTTCGTAAGGGTTGAGGTTGTGAAGTCTTTTCGACACGAGTAAATGTGTTTTTTCTTCCATATTTTAAGCTTAGGACAATCTTTAGTGGATATGGTATGATACTAAAACGAGAAAACAACTTTTCAGATCGAGTTAACGACCCTGTCCCAATGGGCAAAAAAGTTCCTATGTTAACACCTATGGATTTTGAGTGAAAAATGGCCCGTAAGCGAAAGTGAAAAAAATTCGTATTTTAACCATTTATATGTGTAAGACTCTTAAACTTGAGCGTTTCCTTACAGATTCGTCGAAAAACATCGAAAGAAACAAAGGTCTTTCACATAGTCATTCGGGTGCCTCCACGAGGGTCTTTTCGTAAGGGGTGAGGTTGTGAAGTCTTTTCGACACGAGTAAATGTGTTTTTTCTTCCATATTTTAAGCTTAGGACAATCTTTAGTGGATATGGTATGATACTAAAACGAGAAAACAACTTTTTCAGATCGAGTTAACGACCCTGTCCCAATGGGCAAAAAAGTTCCTATGTTAACACCTATGGATTTTGAGTGAAAAATGGCCCGGAAGCGAAAGTGAAAAAAATTCGTATTTTAACCATTTATATGTGTAAGTTTCTTAAACTTGAGCGTTTCCTTACAGATTCGTCGAAAAACATCGAAAGAAACAAAGGTCTTTCACATAGTCATTCGGGTGCCTCCACGAGGGTCTTTTCGTAAGGGGTGAGGTTGTGAAGTCTTTTCGACACGAGTAAATGTTTTTTTTCTTCCATATTTTAAGCTTAGGACAATCTTTAGTGGATATGGTATGATACTAAAACGAGAAAACAACTTTTTCAGATCGAGTTAACGACCCTGTCCCAATGGGCAAAAAAGTTCCTATGTTAACACCTATGGATTTTGAGTGAAAAATGGCCCGGAAGCGAAAGTGAAAAAAATTCGTATTTTAACCATTTATATGTGTAAGACTCTTAAACTTGAGCGTTTCCTTACAGATTCGTCGAAAAACATCGAAAGAAACAAAGGTTTTTCAAATAGTGATTCGGATGCCTCCACGAGGGTCTTTTCGTAAGGGGTGAGGTTGTGAAGTCTTTTCGACACGAGTAAATGTTTTTTTTCTTCCATATTTTAAGCTTAGGACAATCTTTAGTGGATATGGTATGATACTAAAACGAGAAAACAACTTTTCAGATCGAGTTAACGACCCTGTCCCAATGGGCAAAAAAGTTCCTATGTTAACACCTATGGATTTTGAGTGAAAAATGGCCCGTAAGCGAAAGTGAAAAAAATTCGTATTTTAACCATTTATATGTGTAAGACTCTTAAACTTGAGCGTTTCCTTACAGATTCGTCGAAAAACATCGAAAGAAACAAAGGTCTTTCACATAGTCATTCGGGTGCCTCCACGAGGGTCTTTTCGTAAGGGTTGAGGTTGTGAAGTCTTTTCGACACGAGTAAATGTGTTTTTTCTTCCATATTTTAAGCTTAGGACAATCTTTAGTGGATATGGTATGATACTAAAACGAGAAAACAACTTTTCAGATCGAGTTAACGACCCTGTCCCAATGGGCAAAAAAGTTCCTATGTTAACACCTATGGATTTTGAGTGAAAAATGGCCCGTAAGCGAAAGTGAAAAAAATTCGTATTTTAACCATTTATATGTGTAAGACTCTTAAACTTGAGCGTTTCCTTACAGATTCGTCGAAAAACATCGAAAGAAACAAAGGTCTTTCACATAGTCATTCGGGTGCCTCCACGAGGGTCTTTTCGTAAGGGGTGAGGTTGTGAAGTCTTTTCGACACGAGTAAATGTGTTTTTTCTTCCATATTTTAAGCTTAGGACAATCTTTAGTGGATATGGTATGATACTAAAACGAGAAAACAACTTTTTCAGATCGAGTTAACGACCCTGTCCCAATGGGCAAAAAAGTTCCTATGTTAACACCTATGGATTTTGAGTGAAAAATGGCCCGGAAGCGAAAGTGAAAAAAATTCGTATTTTAACCATTTATATGTGTAAGACTCTTAAACTTGAGCGTTTCCTTACAGATTCGTCGAAAAACATCGAAAGAAACAAAGGTCTTTCACATAGTCATTCGGGTGCCTCCACGAGGGTCTTTTCGTAAGGGGTGAGGTTGTGAAGTCTTTTCGACACGAGTAAATGTGTTTTTTCTTCCATATTTTAAGCTTAGGACAATCTTTAGTGGATATGGTATGATACTAAAACGAGAAAACAACTTTTTCAGATCGAGTTAACGACCCTGTCCCAATGGGCAAAAAAGTTCCTATGTTAACACCTATGGATTTTGAGTGAAAAATGGCCCGGAAGCGAAAGTGAAAAAAATTCGTATTTTAACCATTTATATGTGTAAGACTCTTAAACTTGAGCGTTTCCTTACAGATTCGTCGAAAAACATCAAAAGAAACAAAGGTCTTTCACATAGTCATTCGGGTGCCTCCACGAGGGTCTTTTCGTAAGGGTTGAGGTTGTGAAGTCTTTTCGACACGAGTAAATGTGTTTTTTCTTCCATATTTTAAGCTTAGGACAATCTTTAGTGGATATGGTATGATACTAAAACGAGAAAACAACTTTTCAGATCGAGTTAACGACCCTGTCCCAATGGGCAAAAAAGTTCCTATGTTAACACCTATGGATTTTGAGTGAAAAATGGCCCGTAAGCGAAAGTGAAAAAAATTCGTATTTTAACCATTTATATGTGTAAGACTCTTAAACTTGAGCGTTTCCTTACAGATTCGTCGAAAAACATCGAAAGAAACAAAGGTCTTTCACATAGTCATTCGGGTGCCTCCACGAGGGTCTTTTCGTAAGGGGTGAGGTTGTGAAGTCTTTTCGACACGAGTAAATGTTTTTTTTCTTCCATATTTTAAGCTTAGGACAATCTTTAGTGGATATGGTATGATACTAAAACGAGAAAACAACTTTTTCAGATCGAGTTAACGACCCTGTCCCAATGGGCAAAAAAGTTCCTATGTTAACACCTATGGATTTTGAGTGAAAAATGGCCCGGAAGCGAAAGTGAAAAAAATTCGTATTTTAACCATTTATATGTGTAAGACTCTTAAACTTGAGCGTTTCCTTACAGATTCGTCGAAAAACATCGAAAGAAACAAAGGTTTTTCAAATAGTGATTCGGATGCCTCCACGAGGGTCTTTTCGTAAGGGGTGAGGTTGTGAAGTCTTTTCGACACGAGTAAATGTTTTTTTTCTTCCATATTTTAAGCTTAGGACAATCTTTAGTGGATATGGTATGATACTAAAACGAGAAAACAACTTTTCAGATCGAGTTAACGACCCTGTCCCAATGGGCAAAAAAGTTCCTATGTTAACACCTATGGATTTTGAGTGAAAAATGGCCCGAAAGCGAAAGTGAAAAAAATTCGTATTTTAACCATTTATATGTGTAAGACTCTTAAACTTGAGCGTTTCCTTACAGATTCGTCGAAAAACATCGAAAGAAACAAAGGTCTTTCACATAGTCATTCGGGTGCCTCCACGAGGGTCTTTTCGTAAGGGTTGAGGTTGTGAAGTCTTTTCGACACGAGTAAATGTGTTTTTTCTTCCATATTTTAAGCTTAGGACAATCTTTAGTGGATATGGTATGATACTAAAACGAGAAAACAACTTTTCAGATCGAGTTAACGACCCTGTCCCAATGGGCAAAAAAGTTCCTATGTTAACACCTATGGATTTTGAGTGAAAAATGGCCCGGAAGCGAAAGTGAAAAAAATTCGTATTTTAACCATTTATATGTGTAAGACTCTTAAACTTGAGCGTTTCCTTACAGATTCGTCGAAAAACATCAAAAGAAACAAAGGTCTTTCACATAGTCATTCGGGTGCCTCCACGAGGGTCTTTTCGTAAGGGTTGAGGTTGTGAAGTCTTTTCGACACGAGTAAATGTGTTTTTTCTTCCATATTTTAAGCTTAGGACAATCTTTAGTGGATATGGTATGATACTAAAACGAGAAAACAACTTTTCAGATCGAGTTAACGACCCTGTCCCAATGGGCAAAAAAGTTCCTATGTTAACACCTATGGATTTTGAGTGAAAAATGGCCCGTAAGCGAAAGTGAAAAAAATTCGTATTTTAACCATTTATATGTGTAAGACTCTTAAACTTGAGCGTTTCCTTACAGATTCGTCGAAAAACATCGAAAGAAACAAAGGTCTTTCACATAGTCATTCGGGTGCCTCCACGAGGGTCTTTTCGTAAGGGGTGAGGTTGTGAAGTCTTTTCGACACGAGTAAATGTTTTTTTTCTTCCATATTTTAAGCTTAGGACAATCTTTAGTGGATATGGTATGATACTAAAACGAGAAAACAACTTTTTCAGATCGAGTTAACGACCCTGTCCCAATGGGCAAAAAAGTTCCTATGTTAACACCTATGGATTTTGAGTGAAAAATGGCCCGGAAGCGAAAGTGAAAAAAATTCGTATTTTAACCATTTATATGTGTAAGACTCTTAAACTTGAGCGTTTCCTTACAGATTCGTCGAAAAACATCGAAAGAAACAAAGGTTTTTCAAATAGTGATTCGGATGCCTCCACGAGGGTCTTTTCGTAAGGGGTGAGGTTGTGAAGTCTTTTCGACACGAGTAAATGTTTTTTTTCTTCCATATTTTAAGCTTAGGACAATCTTTAGTGGATATGGTATGATACTAAAACGAGAAAACAACTTTTCAGATCGAGTTAACGACCCTGTCCCAATGGGCAAAAAAGTTCCTATGTTAACACCTATGGATTTTGAGTGAAAAATGGCCCGGAAGCGAAAGTGAAAAAAATTCGTATTTTAACCATTTATATGTGTAAGACTCTTAAACTTGAGCGTTTCCTTACAGATTCGTCGAAAAACATCGAAAGAAACAAAGGTCTTTCACATAGTCATTCGGGTGCCTCCACGAGGGTCTTTTCGTAAGGGTTGAGGTTGTGAAGTCTTTTCGACACGAGTAAATGTGTTTTTTCTTCCATATTTTAAGCTTAGGACAATCTTTAGTGGATATGGTATGATACTAAAACGAGAAAACAACTTTTTCAGATCGAGTTAACGACCCTGTCCCAATGGGCAAAAAAGTTCCTATGTTAACACCTATGGATTTTGAGTGAAAAATGGCCCGGAAGCGAAAGTGAAAAAAATTCGTATTTTAACCATTTATATGTGTAAGACTCTTAAACTTGAGCGTTTCCTTACAGATTCGTCGAAAAACATCGAAAGAAACAAAGGTTTTTCAAATAGTGATTCGGATGCCTCCACGAGGGTCTTTTCGTAAGGGGTGAGGTTGTGAAGTCTTTTCGACACGAGTAAATGTTTTTTTTCTTCCATATTTTAAGCTTAGGACAATCTTTAGTGGATATGGTATGATACTAAAACGAGAAAACAACTTTTTCAGATCGAGTTAACGACCCTGTCCCAATGGGCAAAAAAGTTCCTATGTTAACACCTATGGATTTTGAGTGAAAAATGGCCCGGAAGCGAAAGTGAAAAAAATTCGTATTTTAACCATTTATATGTGTAAGACTCTTAAACTTGAGCGTTTCCTTACAGATTCGTCGAAAAACATCGAAAGAAACAAAGGTTTTTCAAATAGTGATTCGGATGCCTCCACGAGGGTCTTTTCGTAAGGGGTGAGGTTGTGAAGTCTTTTCGACACGAGTAAATGTTTTTTTTCTTCCATATTTTAAGCTTAGGACAATCTTTAGTGGATATGGTATGATACTAAAACGAGAAAACAACTTTTCAGATCGAGTTAACGACCCTGTCCCAATGGGCAAAAAAGTTCCTATGTTAACACCTATGGATTTTGAGTGAAAAATGGCCCGGAAGCGAAAGTGAAAAAAATTCGTATTTTAACCATTTATATGTGTAAGACTCTTAAACTTGAGCGTTTCCTTACAGATTCGTCGAAAAACATCGAAAGAAACAAAGGTCTTTCACATAGTCATTCGGGTGCCTCCACGAGGGTCTTTTCGTAAGGGTTGAGGTTGTGAAGTCTTTTCGACACGAGTAAATGTGTTTTTTCTTCCATATTTTAAGCTTAGGACAATCTTTAGTGGATATGGTATGATACTAAAACGAGAAAACAACTTTTTCAGATCGAGTTAACGACCCTGTCCCAATGGGCAAAAAAGTTCCTATGTTAACACCTATGGATTTTGAGTGAAAAATGGCCCGGAAGCGAAAGTGAAAAAAATTCGTATTTTAACCATTTATATGTGTAAGACTCTTAAACTTGAGCGTTTCCTTACAGATTCGTCGAAAAACATCGAAAGAAACAAAGGTTTTTCAAATAGTGATTCGGATGCCTCCACGAGGGTCTTTTCGTAAGGGGTGAGGTTGTGAAGTCTTTTCGACACGAGTAAATGTTTTTTTTCTTCCATATTTTAAGCTTAGGACAATCTTTAGTGGATATGGTATGATACTAAAACGAGAAAACAACTTTTCAGATCGAGTTAACGACCCTGTCCCAATGGGCAAAAAAGTTCCTATGTTAACACCTATGGATTTTGAGTGAAAAATGGCCCGTAAGCGAAAGTGAAAAAAATTCGTATTTTAACCATTTATATGTGTAAGACTCTTAAACTTGAGCGTTTCCTTACAGATTCGTCGAAAAACATCGAAAGAAACAAAGGTCTTTCACATAGTCATTCGGGTGCCTCCACGAGGGTCTTTTCGTAAGGGGTGAGGTTGTGAAGTCTTTTCGACACGAGTAAATGTTTTTTTTCTTCCATATTTTAAGCTTAGGACAATCTTTAGTGGATATGGTATGATACTAAAACGAGAAAACAACTTTTTCAGATCGAGTTAACGACCCTGTCCCAATGGGCAAAAAAGTTCCTATGTTAACACCTATGGATTTTGAGTGAAAAATGGCCCGGAAGCGAAAGTGAAAAAAATTCGTATTTTAACCATTTATATGTGTAAGACTCTTAAACTTGAGCGTTTCCTTACAGATTCGTCGAAAAACATCGAAAGAAACAAAGGTTTTTCAAATAGTGATTCGGATGCCTCCACGAGGGTCTTTTCGTAAGGGGTGAGGTTGTGAAGTCTTTTCGACACGAGTAAATGTTTTTTTTCTTCCATATTTTAAGCTTAGGACAATCTTTAGTGGATATGGTATGATACTAAAACGAGAAAACAACTTTTCAGATCGAGTTAACGACCCTGTCCCAATGGGCAAAAAAGTTCCTATGTTAACACCTATGGATTTTGAGTGAAAAATGGCCCGGAAGCGAAAGTGAAAAAAATTCGTATTTTAACCATTTATATGTGTAAGACTCTTAAACTTGAGCGTTTCCTTACAGATTCGTCGAAAAACATCGAAAGAAACAAAGGTCTTTCACATAGTCATTCGGGTGCCTCCACGAGGGTCTTTTCGTAAGGGTTGAGGTTGTGAAGTCTTTTCGACACGAGTAAATGTGTTTTTTCTTCCATATTTTAAGCTTAGGACAATCTTTAGTGGATATGGTATGATACTAAAACGAGAAAACAACTTTTCAGATCGAGTTAACGACCCTGTCCCAATGGGCAAAAAAGTTCCTATGTTAACACCTATGGATTTTGAGTGAAAAATGGCCCGTAAGCGAAAGTGAAAAAAATTCGTATTTTAACCATTTATATGTGTAAGACTCTTAAACTTGAGCGTTTCCTTACAGATTCGTCGAAAAACATCGAAAGAAACAAAGGTCTTTCACATAGTCATTCGGGTGCCTCCACGAGGGTCTTTTCGTAAGGGGTGAGGTTGTGAAGTCTTTTCGACACGAGTAAATGTGTTTTTTCTTCCATATTTTAAGCTTAGGACAATCTTTAGTGGATATGGTATGATACTAAAACGAGAAAACAACTTTTTCAGATCGAGTTAACGACCCTGTCCCAATGGGCAAAAAAGTTCCTATGTTAACACCTATGGATTTTGAGTGAAAAATGGCCCGGAAGCGAAAGTGAAAAAAATTCGTATTTTAACCATTTATATGTGTAAGACTCTTAAACTTGAGCGTTTCCTTACAGATTCGTCGAAAAACATCGAAAGAAACAAAGGTCTTTCACATAGTCATTCGGGTGCCTCCACGAGGGTCTTTTCGTAAGGGGTGAGGTTGTGAAGTCTTTTCGACACGAGTAAATGTGTTTTTTCTTCCATATTTTAAGCTTAGGACAATCTTTAGTGGATATGGTATGATACTAAAACGAGAAAACAACTTTTTCAGATCGAGTTAACGACCCTGTCCCAATGGGCAAAAAAGTTCCTATGTTAACACCTATGGATTTTGAGTGAAAAATGGCCCGGAAGCGAAAGTGAAAAAAATTCGTATTTTAACCATTTATATGTGTAAGACTCTTAAACTTGAGCGTTTCCTTACAGATTCGTCGAAAAACATCGAAAGAAACAAAGGTCTTTCACATAGTCATTCGGGTGCCTCCACGAGGGTCTTTTCGTAAGGGTTGAGGTTGTGAAGTCTTTTCGACACGAGTAAATGTGTTTTTTCTTCCATATTTTAAGCTTAGGACAATCTTTAGTGGATATGGTATGATACTAAAACGAGAAAACAACTTTTCAGATCGAGTTAACGACCCTGTCCCAATGGGCAAAAAAGTTCCTATGTTAACACCTATGGATTTTGAGTGAAAAATGGCCCGGAAGCGAAAGTGAAAAAAATTCGTATTTTAACCATTTATATGTGTAAGACTCTTAAACTTGAGCGTTTCCTTACAGATTCGTCGAAAAACATCAAAAGAAACAAAGGTCTTTCACATAGTCATTCGGGTGCCTCCACGAGGGTCTTTTCGTAAGGGTTGAGGTTGTGAAGTCTTTTCGACACGAGTAAATGTGTTTTTTCTTCCATATTTTAAGCTTAGGACAATCTTTAGTGGATATGGTATGATACTAAAACGAGAAAACAACTTTTCAGATCGAGTTAACGACCCTGTCCCAATGGGCAAAAAAGTTCCTATGTTAACACCTATGGATTTTGAGTGAAAAATGGCCCGTAAGCGAAAGTGAAAAAAATTCGTATTTTAACCATTTATATGTGTAAGACTCTTAAACTTGAGCGTTTCCTTACAGATTCGTCGAAAAACATCGAAAGAAACAAAGGTCTTTCACATAGTCATTCGGGTGCCTCCACGAGGGTCTTTTCGTAAGGGGTGAGGTTGTGAAGTCTTTTCGACACGAGTAAATGTTTTTTTTCTTCCATATTTTAAGCTTAGGACAATCTTTAGTGGATATGGTATGATACTAAAACGAGAAAACAACTTTTTCAGATCGAGTTAACGACCCTGTCCCAATGGGCAAAAAAGTTCCTATGTTAACACCTATGGATTTTGAGTGAAAAATGGCCCGGAAGCGAAAGTGAAAAAAATTCGTATTTTAACCATTTATATGTGTAAGACTCTTAAACTTGAGCGTTTCCTTACAGATTCGTCGAAAAACATCGAAAGAAACAAAGGTTTTTCAAATAGTGATTCGGATGCCTCCACGAGGGTCTTTTCGTAAGGGGTGAGGTTGTGAAGTCTTTTCGACACGAGTAAATGTTTTTTTTCTTCCATATTTTAAGCTTAGGACAATCTTTAGTGGATATGGTATGATACTAAAACGAGAAAACAACTTTTCAGATCGAGTTAACGACCCTGTCCCAATGGGCAAAAAAGTTCCTATGTTAACACCTATGGATTTTGAGTGAAAAATGGCCCGGAAGCGAAAGTGAAAAAAATTCGTATTTTAACCATTTATATGTGTAAGACTCTTAAACTTGAGCGTTTCCTTACAGATTCGTCGAAAAACATCGAAAGAAACAAAGGTCTTTCACATAGTCATTCGGGTGCCTCCACGAGGGTCTTTTCGTAAGGGTTGAGGTTGTGAAGTCTTTTCGACACGAGTAAATGTGTTTTTTCTTCCATATTTTAAGCTTAGGACAATCTTTAGTGGATATGGTATGATACTAAAACGAGAAAACAACTTTTCAGATCGAGTTAACGACCCTGTCCCAATGGGCAAAAAAGTTCCTATGTTAACACCTATGGATTTTGAGTGAAAAATGGCCCGTAAGCGAAAGTGAAAAAAATTCGTATTTTAACCATTTATATGTGTAAGACTCTTAAACTTGAGCGTTTCCTTACAGATTCGTCGAAAAACATCGAAAGAAACAAAGGTCTTTCACATAGTCATTCGGGTGCCTCCACGAGGGTCTTTTCGTAAGGGGTGAGGTTGTGAAGTCTTTTCGACACGAGTAAATGTGTTTTTTCTTCCATATTTTAAGCTTAGGACAATCTTTAGTGGATATGGTATGATACTAAAACGAGAAAACAACTTTTTCAGATCGAGTTAACGACCCTGTCCCAATGGGCAAAAAAGTTCCTATGTTAACACCTATGGATTTTGAGTGAAAAATGGCCCGGAAGCGAAAGTGAAAAAAATTCGTATTTTAACCATTTATATGTGTAAGACTCTTAAACTTGAGCGTTTCCTTACAGATTCGTCGAAAAACATCGAAAGAAACAAAGGTCTTTCACATAGTCATTCGGGTGCCTCCACGAGGGTCTTTTCGTAAGGGTTGAGGTTGTGAAGTCTTTTCGACACGAGTAAATGTGTTTTTTCTTCCATATTTTAAGCTTAGGACAATCTTTAGTGGATATGGTATGATACTAAAACGAGAAAACAACTTTTCAGATCGAGTTAACGACCCTGTCCCAATGGGCAAAAAAGTTCCTATGTTAACACCTATGGATTTTGAGTGAAAAATGGCCCGGAAGCGAAAGTGAAAAAAATTCGTATTTTAACCATTTATATGTGTAAGACTCTTAAACTTGAGCGTTTCCTTACAGATTCGTCGAAAAACATCGAAAGAAACAAAGGTCTTTCACATAGTCATTCGGGTGCCTCCACGAGGGTCTTTTCGTAAGGGTTGAGGTTGTGAAGTCTTTTCGACACGAGTAAATGTGTTTTTTCTTCCATATTTTAAGCTTAGGACAATCTTTAGTGGATATGGTATGATACTAAAACGAGAAAACAACTTTTCAGATCGAGTTAACGACCCTGTCCCAATGGGCAAAAAAGTTCCTATGTTAACACCTATGGATTTTGAGT
Organism: Cucurbita pepo subsp. pepo; assembly: GCF_057944985.1. Taxonomy (NCBI): domain Eukaryota; kingdom Viridiplantae; phylum Streptophyta; class Magnoliopsida; order Cucurbitales; family Cucurbitaceae; genus Cucurbita; species Cucurbita pepo. Next base: position 219,203 of record NC_141811.1, on the reverse strand, counting down.
GAAAAATGGCCCGTAAGCGAAAGTGAAAAAAATTCGTATTTTAACCATTTATATGTGTAAGACTCTTAAACTTGAGCGTTTCCTTACAGATTCGTCGAAAAACATCGAAAGAAACAAAGGTCTTTCACATAGTCATTCGGGTGCCTCCACGAGGGTCTTTTCGTAAGGGGTGAGGTTGTGAAGTCTTTTCGACACGAGTAAATGTTTTTTTTCTTCCATATTTTAAGCTTAGGACAATCTTTAGTGGATATGGTATGATACTAAAACGAGAAAACAACTTTTTCAGATCGAGTTAACGACCCTGTCCCAATGGGCAAAAAAGTTCCTATGTTAACACCTATGGATTTTGAGTGAAAAATGGCCCGGAAGCGAAAGTGAAAAAAATTCGTATTTTAACCATTTATATGTGTAAGACTCTTAAACTTGAGCGTTTCCTTACAGATTCGTCGAAAAACATCGAAAGAAACAAAGGTTTTTCAAATAGTGATTCGGATGCCTCCACGAGGGTCTTTTCGTAAGGGGTGAGGTTGTGAAGTCTTTTCGACACGAGTAAATGTTTTTTTTCTTCCATATTTTAAGCTTAGGACAATCTTTAGTGGATATGGTATGATACTAAAACGAGAAAACAACTTTTCAGATCGAGTTAACGACCCTGTCCCAATGGGCAAAAAAGTTCCTATGTTAACACCTATGGATTTTGAGTGAAAAATGGCCCGGAAGCGAAAGTGAAAAAAATTCGTATTTTAACCATTTATATGTGTAAGACTCTTAAACTTGAGCGTTTCCTTACAGATTCGTCGAAAAACATCGAAAGAAACAAAGGTCTTTCACATAGTCATTCGGGTGCCTCCACGAGGGTCTTTTCGTAAGGGTTGAGGTTGTGAAGTCTTTTCGACACGAGTAAATGTGTTTTTTCTTCCATATTTTAAGCTTAGGACAATCTTTAGTGGATATGGTATGATACTAAAACGAGAAAACAACTTTTCAGATCGAGTTAACGACCCTGTCCCAATGGGCAAAAAAGTTCCTATGTTAACACCTATGGATTTTGAGTGAAAAATGGCCCGTAAGCGAAAGTGAAAAAAATTCGTATTTTAACCATTTATATGTGTAAGACTCTTAAACTTGAGCGTTTCCTTACAGATTCGTCGAAAAACATCGAAAGAAACAAAGGTCTTTCACATAGTCATTCGGGTGCCTCCACGAGGGTCTTTTCGTAAGGGGTGAGGTTGTGAAGTCTTTTCGACACGAGTAAATGTTTTTTTTCTTCCATATTTTAAGCTTAGGACAATCTTTAGTGGATATGGTATGATACTAAAACGAGAAAACAACTTTTTCAGATCGAGTTAACGACCCTGTCCCAATGGGCAAAAAAGTTCCTATGTTAACACCTATGGATTTTGAGTGAAAAATGGCCCGGAAGCGAAAGTGAAAAAAATTCGTATTTTAACCATTTATATGTGTAAGACTCTTAAACTTGAGCGTTTCCTTACAGATTCGTCGAAAAACATCGAAAGAAACAAAGGTTTTTCAAATAGTGATTCGGATGCCTCCACGAGGGTCTTTTCGTAAGGGGTGAGGTTGTGAAGTCTTTTCGACACGAGTAAATGTTTTTTTTCTTCCATATTTTAAGCTTAGGACAATCTTTAGTGGATATGGTATGATACTAAAACGAGAAAACAACTTTTCAGATCGAGTTAACGACCCTGTCCCAATGGGCAAAAAAGTTCCTATGTTAACACCTATGGATTTTGAGTGAAAAATGGCCCGGAAGCGAAAGTGAAAAAAATTCGTATTTTAACCATTTATATGTGTAAGACTCTTAAACTTGAGCGTTTCCTTACAGATTCGTCGAAAAACATCGAAAGAAACAAAGGTCTTTCACATAGTCATTCGGGTGCCTCCACGAGGGTCTTTTCGTAAGGGTTGAGGTTGTGAAGTCTTTTCGACACGAGTAAATGTGTTTTTTCTTCCATATTTTAAGCTTAGGACAATCTTTAGTGGATATGGTATGATACTAAAACGAGAAAACAACTTTTCAGATCGAGTTAACGACCCTGTCCCAATGGGCAAAAAAGTTCCTATGTTAACACCTATGGATTTTGAGTGAAAAATGGCCCGTAAGCGAAAGTGAAAAAAATTCGTATTTTAACCATTTATATGTGTAAGACTCTTAAACTTGAGCGTTTCCTTACAGATTCGTCGAAAAACATCGAAAGAAACAAAGGTCTTTCACATAGTCATTCGGGTGCCTCCACGAGGGTCTTTTCGTAAGGGGTGAGGTTGTGAAGTCTTTTCGACACGAGTAAATGTGTTTTTTCTTCCATATTTTAAGCTTAGGACAATCTTTAGTGGATATGGTATGATACTAAAACGAGAAAACAACTTTTTCAGATCGAGTTAACGACCCTGTCCCAATGGGCAAAAAAGTTCCTATGTTAACACCTATGGATTTTGAGTGAAAAATGGCCCGGAAGCGAAAGTGAAAAAAATTCGTATTTTAACCATTTATATGTGTAAGACTCTTAAACTTGAGCGTTTCCTTACAGATTCGTCGAAAAACATCGAAAGAAACAAAGGTCTTTCACATAGTCATTCGGGTGCCTCCACGAGGGTCTTTTCGTAAGGGGTGAGGTTGTGAAGTCTTTTCGACACGAGTAAATGTGTTTTTTCTTCCATATTTTAAGCTTAGGACAATCTTTAGTGGATATGGTATGATACTAAAACGAGAAAACAACTTTTTCAGATCGAGTTAACGACCCTGTCCCAATGGGCAAAAAAGTTCCTATGTTAACACCTATGGATTTTGAGTGAAAAATGGCCCGGAAGCGAAAGTGAAAAAAATTCGTATTTTAACCATTTATATGTGTAAGACTCTTAAACTTGAGCGTTTCCTTACAGATTCGTCGAAAAACATCGAAAGAAACAAAGGTCTTTCACATAGTCATTCGGGTGCCTCCACGAGGGTCTTTTCGTAAGGGTTGAGGTTGTGAAGTCTTTTCGACACGAGTAAATGTGTTTTTTCTTCCATATTTTAAGCTTAGGACAATCTTTAGTGGATATGGTATGATACTAAAACGAGAAAACAACTTTTCAGATCGAGTTAACGACCCTGTCCCAATGGGCAAAAAAGTTCCTATGTTAACACCTATGGATTTTGAGTGAAAAATGGCCCGGAAGCGAAAGTGAAAAAAATTCGTATTTTAACCATTTATATGTGTAAGACTCTTAAACTTGAGCGTTTCCTTACAGATTCGTCGAAAAACATCAAAAGAAACAAAGGTCTTTCACATAGTCATTCGGGTGCCTCCACGAGGGTCTTTTCGTAAGGGTTGAGGTTGTGAAGTCTTTTCGACACGAGTAAATGTGTTTTTTCTTCCATATTTTAAGCTTAGGACAATCTTTAGTGGATATGGTATGATACTAAAACGAGAAAACAACTTTTCAGATCGAGTTAACGACCCTGTCCCAATGGGCAAAAAAGTTCCTATGTTAACACCTATGGATTTTGAGTGAAAAATGGCCCGTAAGCGAAAGTGAAAAAAATTCGTATTTTAACCATTTATATGTGTAAGACTCTTAAACTTGAGCGTTTCCTTACAGATTCGTCGAAAAACATCGAAAGAAACAAAGGTCTTTCACATAGTCATTCGGGTGCCTCCACGAGGGTCTTTTCGTAAGGGGTGAGGTTGTGAAGTCTTTTCGACACGAGTAAATGTTTTTTTTCTTCCATATTTTAAGCTTAGGACAATCTTTAGTGGATATGGTATGATACTAAAACGAGAAAACAACTTTTTCAGATCGAGTTAACGACCCTGTCCCAATGGGCAAAAAAGTTCCTATGTTAACACCTATGGATTTTGAGTGAAAAATGGCCCGGAAGCGAAAGTGAAAAAAATTCGTATTTTAACCATTTATATGTGTAAGACTCTTAAACTTGAGCGTTTCCTTACAGATTCGTCGAAAAACATCGAAAGAAACAAAGGTTTTTCAAATAGTGATTCGGATGCCTCCACGAGGGTCTTTTCGTAAGGGGTGAGGTTGTGAAGTCTTTTCGACACGAGTAAATGTTTTTTTTCTTCCATATTTTAAGCTTAGGACAATCTTTAGTGGATATGGTATGATACTAAAACGAGAAAACAACTTTTCAGATCGAGTTAACGACCCTGTCCCAATGGGCAAAAAAGTTCCTATGTTAACACCTATGGATTTTGAGTGAAAAATGGCCCGGAAGCGAAAGTGAAAAAAATTCGTATTTTAACCATTTATATGTGTAAGACTCTTAAACTTGAGCGTTTCCTTACAGATTCGTCGAAAAACATCGAAAGAAACAAAGGTCTTTCACATAGTCATTCGGGTGCCTCCACGAGGGTCTTTTCGTAAGGGTTGAGGTTGTGAAGTCTTTTCGACACGAGTAAATGTGTTTTTTCTTCCATATTTTAAGCTGAGGACAATCTTTAGTGGATATGGTATGATACTAAAACGAGAAAACAACTTTTCAGATCGAGTTAACGACCCTGTCCCAATGGGCAAAAAAGTTCCTATGTTAACACCTATGGATTTTGAGTGAAAAATGGCCCGTAAGCGAAAGTGAAAAAAATTCGTATTTTAACCATTTATATGTGTAAGACTCTTAAACTTGAGCGTTTCCTTACAGATTCGTCGAAAAACATCGAAAGAAACAAAGGTCTTTCACATAGTCATTCGGGTGCCTCCACGAGGGTCTTTTCGTAAGGGGTGAGGTTGTGAAGTCTTTTCGACACGAGTAAATGTTTTTTTTCTTCCATATTTTAAGCTTAGGACAATCTTTAGTGGATATGGTATGATACTAAAACGAGAAAACAACTTTTTCAGATCGAGTTAACGACCCTGTCCCAATGGGCAAAAAAGTTCCTATGTTAACACCTATGGATTTTGAGTGAAAAATGGCCCGGAAGCGAAAGTGAAAAAAATTCGTATTTTAACCATTTATATGTGTAAGACTCTTAAACTTGAGCGTTTCCTTACAGATTCGTCGAAAAACATCGAAAGAAACAAAGGTTTTTCAAATAGTGATTCGGATGCCTCCACGAGGGTCTTTTCGTAAGGGGTGAGGTTGTGAAGTCTTTTCGACACGAGTAAATGTTTTTTTTCTTCCATATTTTAAGCTTAGGACAATCTTTAGTGGATATGGTATGATACTAAAACGAGAAAACAACTTTTCAGATCGAGTTAACGACCCTGTCCCAATGGGCAAAAAAGTTCCTATGTTAACACCTATGGATTTTGAGTGAAAAATGGCCCGGAAGCGAAAGTGAAAAAAATTCGTATTTTAACCATTTATATGTGTAAGACTCTTAAACTTGAGCGTTTCCTTACAGATTCGTCGAAAAACATCGAAAGAAACAAAGGTCTTTCACATAGTCATTCGGGTGCCTCCACGAGGGTCTTTTCGTAAGGGTTGAGGTTGTGAAGTCTTTTCGACACGAGTAAATGTGTTTTTTCTTCCATATTTTAAGCTTAGGACAATCTTTAGTGGATATGGTATGATACTAAAACGAGAAAACAACTTTTCAGATCGAGTTAACGACCCTGTCCCAATGGGCAAAAAAGTTCCTATGTTAACACCTATGGATTTTGAGTGAAAAATGGCCCGTAAGCGAAAGTGAAAAAAATTCGTATTTTAACCATTTATATGTGTAAGACTCTTAAACTTGAGCGTTTCCTTACAGATTCGTCGAAAAACATCGAAAGAAACAAAGGTCTTTCACATAGTCATTCGGGTGCCTCCACGAGGGTCTTTTCGTAAGGGGTGAGGTTGTGAAGTCTTTTCGACACGAGTAAATGTGTTTTTTCTTCCATATTTTAAGCTTAGGACAATCTTTAGTGGATATGGTATGATACTAAAACGAGAAAACAACTTTTTCAGATCGAGTTAACGACCCTGTCCCAATGGGCAAAAAAGTTCCTATGTTAACACCTATGGATTTTGAGTGAAAAATGGCCCGGAAGCGATAGTGAAAAAAATTCGTATTTTAACCATTTATATGTGTAAGACTCTTAAACTTGAGCGTTTCCTTACAGATTCGTCGAAAAACATCGAAAGAAACAAAGGTCTTTCACATAGTCATTCGGGTGCCTCCACGAGGGTCTTTTCGTAAGGGGTGAGGTTGTGAAGTCTTTTCGACACGAGTAAATGTGTTTTTTCTTCCATATTTTAAGCTTAGGACAATCTTTAGTGGATATGGTATGATACTAAAACGAGAAAACAACTTTTTCAGATCGAGTTAACGACCCTGTCCCAATGGGCAAAAAAGTTCCTATGTTAACACCTATGGATTTTGAGTGAAAAATGGCCCGGAAGCGAAAGTGAAAAAAATTCGTATTTTAACCATTTATATGTGTAAGACTCTTAAACTTGAGCGTTTCCTTACAGATTCGTCGAAAAACATCGAAAGAAACAAAGGTCTTTCACATAGTCATTCGGGTGCCTCCACGAGGGTCTTTTCGTAAGGGTTGAGGTTGTGAAGTCTTTTCGACACGAGTAAATGTGTTTTTTCTTCCATATTTTAAGCTTAGGACAATCTTTAGTGGATATGGTATGATACTAAAACGAGAAAACAACTTTTCAGATCGAGTTAACGACCCTGTCCCAATGGGCAAAAAAGTTCCTATGTTAACACCTATGGATTTTGAGTGAAAAATGGCCCGGAAGCGAAAGTGAAAAAAATTCGTATTTTAACCATTTATATGTGTAAGACTCTTAAACTTGAGCGTTTCCTTACAGATTCGTCGAAAAACATCAAAAGAAACAAAGGTCTTTCACATAGTCATTCGGGTGCCTCCACGAGGGTCTTTTCGTAAGGGTTGAGGTTGTGAAGTCTTTTCGACACGAGTAAATGTGTTTTTTCTTCCATATTTTAAGCTTAGGACAATCTTTAGTGGATATGGTATGATACTAAAACGAGAAAACAACTTTTCAGATCGAGTTAACGACCCTGTCCCAATGGGCAAAAAAGTTCCTATGTTAACACCTATGGATTTTGAGTGAAAAATGGCCCGTAAGCGAAAGTGAAAAAAATTCGTATTTTAACCATTTATATGTGTAAGACTCTTAAACTTGAGCGTTTCCTTACAGATTCGTCGAAAAACATCGAAAGAAACAAAGGTCTTTCACATAGTCATTCGGGTGCCTCCACGAGGGTCTTTTCGTAAGGGGTGAGGTTGTGAAGTCTTTTCGACACGAGTAAATGTGTTTTTTCTTCCATATTTTAAGCTTAGGACAATCTTTAGTGGATATGGTATGATACTAAAACGAGAAAACAACTTTTTCAGATCGAGTTAACGACCCTGTCCCAATGGGCAAAAAAGTTCCTATGTTAACACCTATGGATTTTGAGTGAAAAATGGCCCGGAAGCGAAAGTGAAAAAAATTCGTATTTTAACCATTTATATGTGTAAGACTCTTAAACTTGAGCGTTTCCTTACAGATTCGTCGAAAAACATCGAAAGAAACAAAGGTCTTTCACATAGTCATTCGGGTGCCTCCACGAGGGTCTTTTCGTAAGGGGTGAGGTTGTGAAGTCTTTTCGACACGTGTAAATGTGTTTTTTCTTCCATATTTTAAGCTTAGGACAATCTTTAGTGGATATGGTATGATACTAAAACGAGAAAACAACTTTTTCAGATCGAGTTAACGACCCTGTCCCAATGGGCAAAAAAGTTCCTATGTTAACACCTATGGATTTTGAGTGAAAAATGGCCCGGAAGCGAAAGTGAAAAAAATTCGTATTTTAACCATTTATATGTGTAAGACTCTTAAACTTGAGCGTTTCCTTACAGATTCGTCGAAAAACATCGAAAGAAACAAAGGTTTTTCAAATAGTGATTCGGCTGCCTCCACGAGGGTCTTTTCGTAAGGGGTGAGGTTGTGAAGTCTTTTCGACACGAGTAAATGTTTTTTTTCTTCCATATTTTAAGCTTAGGACAATCTTTAGTTGATATGGTATGATACTAAAACGAGAAAACAACTTTTCAGATCGAGTTAACGACCCTGTCCCAATGGGCAAAAAAGTTCCTATGTTAACACCTATGGATTTTGAGTGAAAAATGGCCCGGAAGCGAAAGTGAAAAAAATTCGTATTTTAACCATTTATATGTGTAAGACTCTTAAACTTGAGCGTTTCCTTACAGATTCGTCGAAAAACATCGAAAGAAACAAAGGTCTTTCACATAGTCATTCGGGTGCCTCCACGAGGGTCTTTTCGTAAGGGGTGAGGTTGTGAAGTCTTTTCGACACGAGTAAATGTGTTTTTTCTTCCATATTTTAAGCTTAGGACAATCTTTAGTGGATATGGTATGATACTAAAACGAGAAAACAACTTTTTCAGATCGAGTTAACGACCCTGTCCCAATGGGCAAAAAAGTTCCTATGTTAACACCTATGGATTTTGAGTGAAAAATGGCCCGGAAGCGAAAGTGAAAAAAATTCGTATTTTAACCATTTATATGTGTAAGACTCTTAAACTTGAGCGTTTCCTTACAGATTTGTCGAAAAACATCGAAAGAAACAAAGGTCTTTCACATAGTCATTCGGGTGCCTCCACGAGGGTCTTTTCGTAAGGGTTGAGGTTGTGAAGTCTTTTCGACACGTGTAAATGTGTTTTTTCTTCCATATTTTAAGCTTAGGACAATCTTTAGTGGATATGGTATGATACTAAAACGAGAAAACAACTTTTTCAGATCGAGTTAACGACCCTGTCCCAATGGGCAAAAAAGTTCCTATGTTAACACCTATGGATTTTGAGTGAAAAATGGCCCGGAAGCGAAAGTGAAAAAAATTCGTATTTTAACCATTTATATGTGTAAGACTCTTAAACTTGAGCGTTTCCTTACAGATTCGTCGAAAAACATCGAAAGAAACAAAGGTTTTTCAAATAGTGATTCGGCTGCCTCCACGAGGGTCTTTTCGTAAGGGGTGAGGTTGTGAAGTCTTTTCGACACGAGTAAATGTTTTTTTCTTCCATATTTTAAGCTTAGGACAATCTTTAGTTGATATGGTATGATACTAAAACGAGAAAACAACTTTTCAGATCGAGTTAACGACCCTGTCCCAATGGGCAAAAAAGTTCCTATGTTAACACTTATGGATTTTGAGTGAAAAATGGCCCGGAAGCGAAAGTGAAAAAAATTCGTATTTTAACCATTTATATGTGTAAGACTCTTAAACTTGAGCGTTTCCTTACAGATTCGTCGAAAAACATCGAAAGAAACAAAGGTCTTTCACATAGTCATTCGGGTGCCTCCACGAGGGTCTTTTCGTAAGGGGTGAGGTTGTGAAGTCTTTTCGACACGAGTAAATGTTTTTTTTCTTCCATATTTTAAGCTTAGGACAATCTTTAGTGGATATGGTATGATACTAAAACGAGAAAACAACTTTTCAGATCGAGTTAACGACCCTGTCCCAATGGGCAAAAAAGTTCCTATGTTAACACCTATGGATTTTGAGTGAAAAATGGCCCGGAAGCGAAAGTGAAAAAAATTCGTATTTTAACCATTTATATGTATAAGACTCTTAAACTTGAGCGTTTCCTTACAGATTCGTCGAAAAACATCGAAAGAAACAAAGGTCTTTCACATAGTCATTCGGGTGCCTCCACGAGGGTCTTTTCGTAAGGGTTGAGGTTGTGAAGTCTTTTCGACACGAGTAAATGTGTTTTTTCTTCCATATTTTAAGCTTAGGACAATCTTTAGTGGATATGGTATGATACTAAAACGAGAAAACAACTTTTCAGATCGAGTTAACGACCCTGTCCCAATGGGCAAAAAAGTTCCTATGTTAACACCTATGGATTTTGAGTGAAAAATGGCCCGGAAGCGAAAGTGAAAAAAATTCGTATTTTAACCATTTATATGTGTAAGACTCTTAAACTTGAGCGTTTCCTTACAGATTCGTCGAAAAACATCAAAAGAAACAAAGGTCTTTCACATAGTCATTCGGGTGCCTCCACGAGGGTCTTTTCGTAAGGGTTGAGGTTGTGAAGTCTTTTCGACACGAGTAAATGTGTTTTTTCTTCCATATTTTAAGCTTAGGACAATCTTTAGTGGATATGGTATGATACTAAAACGAGAAAACAACTTTTCAGATCGAGTTAACGACCCTGTCCCAATGGGCAAAAAAGTTCCTATGTTAACACCTATGGATTTTGAGTGAAAAATGGCCCGTAAGCGAAAGTGAAAAAAATTCGTATTTTAACCATTTATATGTGTAAGACTCTTAAACTTGAGCGTTTCCTTACAGATTCGTCGAAAAACATCGAAAGAAACAAAGGTTTTTCAAATAGTGATTCGGATGCCTCCACGAGGGTCTTTTCGTAAGGGGTGAGGTTGTGAAGTCTTTTCGACACGAGTAAATGTTTTTTTTCTTCCATATTTTAAGCTTAGGACAATCTTTAGTGGATATGGTATGATACTAAAACGAGAAAACAACTTTTTCAGATCGAGTTAACGACCCTGTCCCAATGGGCAAAAAAGTTCCTATGTTAACACCTATGGATTTTGAGTGAAAAATGGCCCGGAAGCGAAAGTGAAAAAAATTCGTATTTTAACCATTTATATGTGTAAGACTCTTAAACTTGAGCGTTTCCTTACAGATTCGTCGAAAAACATCGAAAGAAACAAAGGTTTTTCAAATAGTGATTCGGATGCCTCCACGAGGGTCTTTTCGTAAGGGGTGAGGTTGTGAAGTCTTTTCGACACGAGTAAATGTTTTTTTTCTTCCATATTTTAAGCTTAGGACAATCTTTAGTGGATATGGTATGATACTAAAACGAGAAAACAACTTTTCAGATCGAGTTAACGACCCTGTCCCAATGGGCAAAAAAGTTCCTATGTTAACACCTATGGATTTTGAGTGAAAAATGGCCCGGAAGCGAAAGTGAAAAAAATTCGTATTTTAACCATTTATATGTGTAAGACTCTTAAACTTGAGCGTTTCCTTACAGATTCGTCGAAAAACATCGAAAGAAACAAAGGTCTTTCACATAGTCATTCGGGTGCCTCCACGAGGGTCTTTTCGTAAGGGTTGAGGTTGTGAAGTCTTTTCGACACGAGTAAATGTGTTTTTTCTTCCATATTTTAAGCTTAGGACAATCTTTAGTGGATATGGTATGATACTAAAACGAGAAAACAACTTTTCAGATCGAGTTAACGACCCTGTCCCAATGGGCAAAAAAGTTCCTATGTTAACACCTATGGATTTTGAGTGAAAAATGGCCCGGAAGCGAAAGTGAAAAAAATTCGTATTTTAACCATTTATATGTGTAAGACTCTTAAACTTGAGCGTTTCCTTACAGATTCGTCGAAAAACATCGAAAGAAACAAAGGTTTTTCAAATAGTGATTCGGATGCCTCCACGAGGGTCTTTTCGTAAGGGGTGAGGTTGTGAAGTCTTTTCGACACGAGTAAATGTTTTTTTTCTTCCATATTTTAAGCTTAGGACAATCTTTAGTGGATATGGTATGATACTAAAACGAGAAAACAACTTTTCAGATCGAGTTAACGACCCTGTCCCAATGGGCAAAAAAGTTCCTATGTTAACACCTATGGATTTTGAGTGAAAAATGGCCCGGAAGCGAAAGTGAAAAAAATTCGTATTTTAACCATTTATATGTGTAAGACTCTTAAACTTGAGCGTTTCCTTACAGATTCGTCGAAAAACATCGAAAGAAACAAAGGTCTTTCACATAGTCATTCGGGTGCCTCCACGAGGGTCTTTTCGTAAGGGTTGAGGTTGTGAAGTCTTTTCGACACGAGTAAATGTGTTTTTTCTTCCATATTTTAAGCTTAGGACAATCTTTAGTGGATATGGTATGATACTAAAACGAGAAAACAACTTTTCAGATCGAGTTAACGACCCTGTCCCAATGGGCAAAAAAGTTCCTATGTTAACACCTATGGATTTTGAGTGAAAAATGGCCCGGAAGCGAAAGTGAAAAAAATTCGTATTTTAACCATTTATATGTGTAAGACTCTTAAACTTGAGCGTTTCCTTACAGATTCGTCGAAAAACATCGAAAGAAACAAAGGTCTTTCACATAGTCATTCGGGTGCCTCCACGAGGGTCTTTTCGTAAGGGTTGAGGTTGTGAAGTCTTTTCGACACGAGTAAATGTGTTTTTTCTTCCATATTTTAAGCTTAGGACAATCTTTAGTGGATATGGTATGATACTAAAACGAGAAAACAACTTTTCATATCGAGTTAACGACCCTGTCCCAATGGGCAAAAAAGTTCCTATGTTAACACCTATGGATTTTGAGTGAAAAATGGCCCGTAAGCGAAAGTGAAAAAAATTCGTATTTTAACCATTTATATGTGTAAGACTCTTAAACTTGAGCGTTTCCTTACAGATTCGTCGAAAAACATCGAAAGAAACAAAGGTCTTTCACATAGTCATTCGGGTGCCTCCACGAGGGTCTTTTCGTAAGGGGTGAGGTTGTGAAGTCTTTTCGACACGAGTAAATGTGTTTTTTCTTCCATATTTTAAGCTTAGGACAATCTTTAGTGGATATGGTATGATACTAAAACGAGAAAACAACTTTTTCAGATCGAGTTAACGACCCTGTCCCAATGGGCAAAAAAGTTCCTATGTTAACACCTATGGATTTTGAGTGAAAAATGGCCCGGAAGCGAAAGTGAAAAAAATTCGTATTTTAACCATTTATATGTGTAAGACTCTTAAACTTGAGCGTTTCCTTACAGATTCGTCGAAAAACATCGAAAGAAACAAAGGTCTTTCACATAGTCATTCGGGTGCCTCCACGAGGGTCTTTTCGTAAGGGTTGAGGTTGTGAAGTCTTTTCGACACGAGTAAATGTGTTTTTTCTTCCATATTTTAAGCTTAGGACAATCTTTAGTGGATATGGTATGATACTAAAACGAGAAAACAACTTTTCAGATCGAGTTAACGACCCTGTCCCAATGGGCAAAAAAGTTCCTATGTTAACACCTATGGATTTTGAGTGAAAAATGGCCCGTAAGCGAAAGTGAAAAAAATTCGTATTTTAACCATTTATATGTGTAAGACTCTTAAACTTGAGCGTTTCCTTACAGATTCGTCGAAAAACATCGAAAGAAACAAAGGTTTTTCAAATAGTGATTCGGATGCCTCCACGAGGGTCTTTTCGTAAGGGGTGAGGTTGTGAAGTCTTTTCGACACGAGTAAATGTTTTTTTTCTTCCATATTTTAAGCTTAGGACAATCTTTAGTTGATATGGTATGATACTAAAACGAGAAAACAACTTTTCAGATCGAGTTAACGACCCTGTCCCAATGGGCAAAAAAGTTCCTATGTTAACACCTATGGATTTTGAGTGAAAAATGGCCCGGAAGCGAAAGTGAAAAAAATTCGTATTTTAACCATTTATATGTGTAAGACTCTTAAACTTGAGCGTTTCCTTACAGATTCGTCGAAAAACATCGAAAGAAACAAAGGTTTTTCAAATAGTGATTCGGATGCCTCCACGAGGGTCTTTTCGTAAGGGGTGAGGTTGTGAAGTCTTTTCGACACGAGTAAATGTTTTTTTTCTTCCATATTTTAAGCTTAGGACAATCTTTAGTGGATATGGTATGATACTAAAACGAGAAAACAACTTTTCAGATCGAGTTAACGACCCTGTCCCAATGGGCAAAAAAGTTCCTATGTTAACACCTATGGATTTTGAGTGAAAAATGGCCCGGAAGCGAAAGTGAAAAAAATTCGTATTTTAACCATTTATATGTGTAAGACTCTTAAACTTGAGCGTTTCCTTACAGATTCGTCGAAAAACATCGAAAGAAACAAAGGTCTTTCACATAGTCATTCGGGTGCCTCCACGAGGGTCTTTTCGTAAGGGTTGAGGTTGTGAAGTCTTTTCGACACGAGTAAATGTGTTTTTTCTTCCATATTTTAAGCTTAGGACAATCTTTAGTGGATATGGTATGATACTAAAACGAGAAAACAACTTTTCAGATCGAGTTAACGACCCTGTCCCAATGGGCAAAAAAGTTCCTATGTTAACACCTATGGATTTTGAGTGAAAAATGGCCCGGAAGCGAAAGTGAAAAAAATTCGTATTTTAACCATTTATATGTGTAAGACTCTTAAACTTGAGCGTTTCCTTACAGATTCGTCGAAAAACATCGAAAGAAACAAAGGTTTTTCAAATAGTGATTCGGATGCCTCCACGAGGGTCTTTTCGTAAGGGGTGAGGTTGTGAAGTCTTTTCGACACGAGTAAATGTTTTTTTTCTTCCATATTTTAAGCTTAGGACAATCTTTAGTGGATATGGTATGATACTAAAACGAGAAAACAACTTTTCAGATCGAGTTAACGACCCTGTCCCAATGGGCAAAAAAGTTCCTATGTTAACACCTATGGATTTTGAGTGAAAAATGGCCCGGAAGCGAAAGTGAAAAAAATTCGTATTTTAACCATTTATATGTGTAAGACTCTTAAACTTGAGCGTTTCCTTACAGATTCGTCGAAAAACATCGAAAGAAACAAAGGTCTTTCACATAGTCATTCGGGTGCCTCCACGAGGGTCTTTTCGTAAGGGTTGAGGTTGTGAAGTCTTTTCGACACGAGTAAATGTGTTTTTTCTTCCATATTTTAAGCTTAGGACAATCTTTAGTGGATATGGTATGATACTAAAACGAGAAAACAACTTTTCAGATCGAGTTAACGACCCTGTCCCAATGGGCAAAAAAGTTCCTATGTTAACACCTATGGATTTTGAGTGAAAAATGGCCCGGAAGCGAAAGTGAAAAAAATTCGTATTTTAACCATTTATATGTGTAAGACTCTTAAACTTGAGCGTTTCCTTACAGATTCGTCGAAAAACATCGAAAGAAACAAAGGTCTTTCACATAGTCATTCGGGTGCCTCCACGAGGGTCTTTTCGTAAGGGTTGAGGTTGTGAAGTCTTTTCGACACGAGTAAATGTGTTTTTTCTTCCATATTTTAAGCTTAGGACAATCTTTAGTGGATATGGTATGATACTAAAACGAGAAAACAACTTTTCATATCGAGTTAACGACCCTGTCCCAATGGGCAAAAAAGTTCCTATGTTAACACCTATGGATTTTGAGTGAAAAATGGCCCGTAAGCGAAAGTGAAAAAAATTCGTATTTTAACCATTTATATGTGTAAGACTCTTAAACTTGAGCGTTTCCTTACAGATTCGTCGAAAAACATCGAAAGAAACAAAGGTCTTTCACATAGTCATTCGGGTGCCTCCACGAGGGTCTTTTCGTAAGGGGTGAGGTTGTGAAGTCTTTTCGACACGAGTAAATGTGTTTTTTCTTCCATATTTTAAGCTTAGGACAATCTTTAGTGGATATGGTATGATACTAAAACGAGAAAACAACTTTTTCAGATCGAGTTAACGACCCTGTCCCAATGGGCAAAAAAGTTCCTATGTTAACACCTATGGATTTTGAGTGAAAAATGGCCCGGAAGCGAAAGTGAAAAAAATTCGTATTTTAACCATTTATATGTGTAAGACTCTTAAACTTGAGCGTTTCCTTACAGATTCGTCGAAAAACATCGAAAGAAACAAAGGTCTTTCACATAGTCATTCGGGTGCCTCCACGAGGGTCTTTTCGTAAGGGTTGAGGTTGTGAAGTCTTTTCGACACGAGTAAATGTGTTTTTTCTTCCATATTTTAAGCTTAGGACAATCTTTAGTGGATATGGTATGATACTAAAACGAGAAAACAACTTTTCAGATCGAGTTAACGACCCTGTCCCAATGGGCAAAAAAGTTCCTATGTTAACACCTATGGATTTTGAGTGAAAAATGGCCCGTAAGCGAAAGTGAAAAAAATTCGTATTTTAACCATTTATATGTGTAAGACTCTTAAACTTGAGCGTTTCCTTACAGATTCGTCGAAAAACATCGAAAGAAACAAAGGTTTTTCAAATAGTGATTCGGATGCCTCCACGAGGGTCTTTTCGTAAGGGGTGAGGTTGTGAAGTCTTTTCGACACGAGTAAATGTTTTTTTTCTTCCATATTTTAAGCTTAGGACAATCTTTAGTTGATATGGTATGATACTAAAACGAGAAAACAACTTTTCAGATCGAGTTAACGACCCTGTCCCAATGGGCAAAAAAGTTCCTATGTTAACACCTATGGATTTTGAGTGAAAAATGGCCCGGAAGCGAAAGTGAAAAAAAATCGTTTTTTAACCATTTATATGTGTAAGACTCTTAAACTTGAGCGTTTCCTTACAGATTCGTCGAAAAAAATCGAAAGAAACAAAGGTTTTTCACATAGTCATTCGAGTGCCTCCACGAGGGTCTTTTCGTAAGGGTTGAGGTTGTGAAGTCTTTTCGACACGAGTAAATGTGTTTTTTCTTCCATATTTTAAGCTTAGGACAATCTTTTGTGGATATGGTATGATACTAAAACGAGAAAACAACTTTTCAGATCGAGTTAACGACCCTGTCCCAATGGGCAAAAAAGTTCCTATGTTAACACCTATGGATTTTGAGTGAAAAATGGCCCGGAAGCGAAAGTGAAAAAAATTCGTATTTTAACCATTTATATGTGTAAGACTCTTAAACTTGAGCGTTTCCTTACAGATTCGTCGAAAAACATCGAAAGAAACAAAGGTTTTTCAAATAGTGATTCGGCTGCCTCCACGAGGGTCTTTTCGTAAGGGGTGAGGTTGTGAAGTCTTTTCGACACGAGTAAATGTTTTTTTTCTTCCATATTTTAAGCTTAGGACAATCTTTAGTGGATATGGTATGATACTAAAACGAGAAAACAACTTTTCAGATCGAGTTAACGACCCTGTCCCAATGGGCAAAAAAGTTCCTATGTTAACACCTATGGATTTTGAGTGAAAAATGGCCCGGAAGCGAAAGTGAAAAAAATTCGTATTTTAACCATTTATATGTGTAAGACTCTTAAACTTGAGCGTTTCCTTACAGATTCGTCGAAAAACATCGAAAGAAACAAAGGTCTTTCACATAGTCATTCGGGTGCCTCCACGAGGGTCTTTTCGTAAGGGGTGAGGTTGTGAAGTCTTTTCGACACGAGTAAATGTTTTTTTTCTTCCATATTTTAAGCTTAGGACAATCTTTAGTGGATATGGTATGATACTAAAACGAGAAAACAACTTTTCAGATCGAGTTAACGACCCTGTCCCAATGGGCAAAAAAGTTCCTATGTTAACACCTATGGATTTTGAGTGAAAAATGGCCCGGAAGCGAAAGTGAAAAAAATTCGTATTTTAACCATTTATATGTGTAAGACTCTTAAACTTGAGCGTTTCCTTACAGATTCGTCGAAAAACATCGAAAGAAACAAAGGTCTTTCACATAGTCATTCGGGTGCCTCCACGAGGGTCTTTTCGTAAGGGTTGAGGTTGTGAAGTCTTTTCGACACGAGTAAATGTGTTTTTTCTTCCATATTTTAAGCTTAGGACAATCTTTAGTGGATATGGTATGATACTAAAACGAGAAAACAACTTTTCAGATCGAGTTAACGACCCTGTCCCAATGGGCAAAAAAGTTCCTATGTTAACACCTATGGATTTTGAGTGAAAAATGGCCCGGAAGCGAAAGTGAAAAAAATTCGTATTTTAACCATTTATATGTGTAAGACTCTTAAACTTGAGCGTTTCCTTACAGATTTGTCGAAAAACATCAAAAGAAACAAAGGTCTTTCACATAGTCATTCGGGTGCCTCCACGAGGGTCTTTTCGTAAGGGTTGAGGTTGTGAAGTCTTTTCGACACGAGTAAATGTGTTTTTTCTTCCATATTTTAAGCTTAGGACAATCTTTAGTGGATATGGTATGATACTAAAACGAGAAAACAACTTTTCAGATCGAGTTAACGACCCTGTCCCAATGGGCAAAAAAGTTCCTATGTTAACACCTATGGATTTTGAGTGAAAAATGGCCCGTAAGCGAAAGTGAAAAAAATTCGTATTTTAACCATTTATATGTGTAAGACTCTTAAACTTGAGCGTTTCCTTACAGATTCGTCGAAAAACATCGAAAGAAACAAAGGTCTTTCACATAGTCATTCGGGTGCCTCCACGAGGGTCTTTTCGTAAGGGTTGAGGTTGTGAAGTCTTTTCGACACGAGTAAATGTGTTTTTTCTTCCATATTTTAAGCTTAGGACAATCTTTAGTGGATATGGTATGATACTAAAACGAGAAAACAACTTTTCAGATCGAGTTAACGACCCTGTCCCAATGGGCAAAAAAGTTCCTATGTTAACACCTATGGATTTTGAGTGAAAAATGGCCCGGAAGCGAAAGTGAAAAAAATTCGTATTTTAACCATTTATATGTGTAAGACTCTTAAACTTGAGCGTTTCCTTACAGATTCGTCGAAAAACATCGAAAGAAACAAAGGTCTTTCACATAGTCATTCGGGTGCCTCCACGAGGGTCTTTTCGTAAGGGTTGAGGTTGTGAAGTCTTTTCGACACGAGTAAATGTGTTTTTTCTTCCATATTTTAAGCTTAGGACAATCTTTAGTGGATATGGTATGATACTAAAACGAGAAAACAACTTTTCAGATCGAGTTAACGACCCTGTCCCAATGGGCAAAAAAGTTCCTATGTTAACACCTATGGATTTTGAGTGAAAAATGGCCCGTAAGCGAAAGTGAAAAAAATTCGTATTTTAACCATTTATATGTGTAAGACTCTTAAACTTGAGCGTTTCCTTACAGATTCGTCGAAAAACATCGAAAGAAACAAAGGTCTTTCACATAGTCATTCGGGTGCCTCCACGAGGGTCTTTTCGTAAGGGGTGAGGTTGTGAAGTCTTTTCGACACGAGTAAATGTGTTTTTTCTTCCATATTTTAAGCTTAGGACAATCTTTAGTGGATATGGTATGATACTAAAACGAGAAAACAACTTTTTCAGATCGAGTTAACGACCCTGTCCCAATGGGCAAAAAAGTTCCTATGTTAACACCTATGGATTTTGAGTGAAAAATGGCCCGGAAGCGAAAGTGAAAAAAATTCGTATTTTAACCATTTATATGTGTAAGACTCTTAAACTTGAGCGTTTCCTTACAGATTCGTCGAAAAACATCGAAAGAAACAAAGGTCTTTCACATAGTCATTCGGGTGCCTCCACGAGGGTCTTTTCGTAAGGGGTGAGGTTGTGAAGTCTTTTCGACACGAGTAAATGTGTTTTTTCTTCCATATTTTAAGCTTAGGACAATCTTTAGTGGATATGGTATGATACTAAAACGAGAAAACAACTTTTTCAGATCGAGTTAACGACCCTGTCCCAATGGGCAAAAAAGTTCCTATGTTAACACCTATGGATTTTGAGTGAAAAATGGCCCGGAAGCGAAAGTGAAAAAAATTCGTATTTTAACCATTTATATGTGTAAGACTCTTAAACTTGAGCGTTTCCTTACAGATTCGTCGAAAAACATCGAAAGAAACAAAGGTCTTTCACATAGTCATTCGGGTGCCTCCACGAGGGTCTTTTCGTAAGGGTTGAGGTTGTGAAGTCTTTTCGACACGAGTAAATGTGTTTTTTCTTCCATATTTTAAGCTTAGGACAATCTTTAGTGGATATGGTATGATACTAAAACGAGAAAACAACTTTTCAGATCGAGTTAACGACCCTGTCCCAATGGGCAAAAAAGTTCCTATGTTAACACCTATGGATTTTGAGTGAAAAATGGCCCGGAAGCGAAAGTGAAAAAAATTCGTATTTTAACCATTTATATGTGTAAGACTCTTAAACTTGAGCGTTTCCTTACAGATTCGTCGAAAAACATCAAAAGAAACAAAGGTCTTTCACATAGTCATTCGGGTGCCTCCACGAGGGTCTTTTCGTAAGGGTTGAGGTTGTGAAGTCTTTTCGACACGAGTAAATGTGTTTTTTCTTCCATATTTTAAGCTTAGGACAATCTTTAGTGGATATGGTATGATACTAAAACGAGAAAACAACTTTTCAGATCGAGTTAACGACCCTGTCCTAATGGGCAAAAAAGTTCCTATGTTAACACCTATGGATTTTGAGTGAAAAATGGCCCGTAAGCGAAAGTGAAAAAAATTCGTATTTTAACCATTTATATGTGTAAGACTCTTAAACTTGAGCGTTTCCTTACAGATTCGTCGAAAAACATCGAAAGAAACAAAGGTCTTTCACATAGTCATTCGGGTGCCTCCACGAGGGTCTTTTCGTAAGGGGTGAGGTTGTGAAGTCTTTTCGACACGAGTAAATGTGTTTTTTCTTCCATATTTTAAGCTTAGGACAATCTTTAGTGGATATGGTATGATACTAAAACGAGAAAACAACTTTTTCAGATCGAGTTAACGACCCTGTCCCAATGGGCAAAAAAGTTCCTATGTTAACACCTATGGATTTTGAGTGAAAAATGGCCCGGAAGCGAAAGTGAAAAAAATTCGTATTTTAACCATTTATATGTGTAAGACTCTTAAACTTGAGCGTTTCCTTACAGATTCGTCGAAAAACATCGAAAGAAACAAAGGTCTTTCACATAGTCATTCGGGTGCCTCCACGAGGGTCTTTTCGTAAGGGGTGAGGTTGTGAAGTCTTTTCGACACGAGTAAATGTGTTTTTTCTTCCATATTTTAAGCTTAGGACAATCTTTAGTGGATATGGTATGATACTAAAACGAGAAAACAACTTTTTCAGATCGAGTTAACGACCCTGTCCCAATGGGCAAAAAAGTTCCTATGTTAACACCTATGGATTTTGAGTGAAAAATGGCCCGGAAGCGAAAGTGAAAAAAATTCGTATTTTAACCATTTATATGTGTAAGACTCTTAAACTTGAGCATTTCCTTACAGATTCGTCGAAAAACATCGAAAGAAACAAAGGTCTTTCACATAGTCATTCGGGTGCCTCCACGAGGGTCTTTTCGTAAGGGGTGAGGTTGTGAAGTCTTTTCGACACGAGTAAATGTGTTTTTTCTTCCATATTTTAAGCTTAGGACAATCTTTAGTGGATATGGTATGATACTAAAACGAGAAAACAACTTTTTCAGATCGAGTTAACGACCCTGTCCCAATGGGCAAAAAAGTTCCTATGTTAACACCTATGGATTTTGAGTGAAAAATGGCCCGGAAGCGAAAGTGAAAAAAATTCGTATTTTAACCATTTATATGTGTAAGACTCTTAAACTTGAGCGTTTCCTTACAGATTCGTCGAAAAACATCGAAAGAAACAAAGGTCTTTCACATAGTCATTCGGGTGCCTCCACGAGGGTCTTTTCGTAAGGGGTGAGGTTGTGAAGTCTTTTCGACACGAGTAAATGTGTTTTTTCTTCCATATTTTAAGCTTAGGACAATCTTTAGTGGATATGGTATGATACTAAAACGAGAAAACAACTTTTTCAGATCGAGTTAACGACCCTGTCCCAATGGGCAAAAAAGTTCCTATGTTAACACCTATGGATTTTGAGTGAAAAATGGCCCGGAAGCGAAAGTGAAAAAAATTCGTATTTTAACCATTTATATGTGTAAGACTCTTAAACTTGAGCGTTTCCTTACAGATTCGTCGAAAAACATCGAAAGAAACAAAGGTCTTTCACATAGTCATTCGGGTGCCTCCACGAGGGTCTTTTCGTAAGGGTTGAGGTTGTGAAGTCTTTTCGACACGAGTAAATGTGTTTTTTCTTCCATATTTTAAGCTTAGGACAATCTTTAGTGGATATGGTATGATACTAAAACGAGAAAACAACTTTTCAGATCGAGTTAACGACCCTGTCCCAATGGGCAAAAAAGTTCCTATGTTAACACCTATGGATTTTGAGTGAAAAATGGCCCGGAAGCGAAAGTGAAAAAAATTCGTATTTTAACCATTTATATGTGTAAGACTCTTAAACTTGAGCGTTTCCTTACAGATTCGTCGAAAAACATCAAAAGAAACAAAGGTCTTTCACATAGTCATTCGGGTGCCTCCACGAGGGTCTTTTCGTAAGGGTTGAGGTTGTGAAGTCTTTTCGACACGAGTAAATGTGTTTTTTCTTCCATATTTTAAGCTTAGGACAATCTTTAGTGGATATGGTATGATACTAAAACGAGAAAACAACTTTTCAGATCGAGTTAACGACCCTGTCCTAATGGGCAAAAAAGTTCCTATGTTAACACCTATGGATTTTGAGTGAAAAATGGCCCGTAAGCGAAAGTGAAAAAAATTCGTATTTTAACCATTTATATGTGTAAGACTCTTAAACTTGAGCGTTTCCTTACAGATTCGTCGAAAAACATCGAAAGAAACAAAGGTCTTTCACATAGTCATTCGGGTGCCTCCACGAGGGTCTTTTCGTAAGGGGTGAGGTTGTGAAGTCTTTTCGACACGAGTAAATGTGTTTTTTCTTCCATATTTTAAGCTTAGGACAATCTTTAGTGGATATGGTATGATACTAAAACGAGAAAACAACTTTTTCAGATCGAGTTAACGACCCTGTCCCAATGGGCAAAAAAGTTCCTATGTTAACACCTATGGATTTTGAGTGAAAAATGGCCCGGAAGCGAAAGTGAAAAAAATTCGTATTTTAACCATTTATATGTGTAAGACTCTTAAACTTGAGCGTTTCCTTACAGATTCGTCGAAAAACATCGAAAGAAACAAAGGTCTTTCACATAGTCATTCGGGTGCCTCCACGAGGGTCTTTTCGTAAGGGGTGAGGTTGTGAAGTCTTTTCGACACGAGTAAATGTGTTTTTTCTTCCATATTTTAAGCTTAGGACAATCTTTAGTGGATATGGTATGATACTAAAACGAGAAAACAACTTTTTCAGATCGAGTTAACGACCCTGTCCCAATGGGCAAAAAAGTTCCTATGTTAACACCTATGGATTTTGAGTGAAAAATGGCCCGGAAGCGAAAGTGAAAAAAATTCGTATTTTAACCATTTATATGTGTAAGACTCTTAAACTTGAGCATTTCCTTACAGATTCGTCGAAAAACATCGAAAGAAACAAAGGTCTTTCACATAGTCATTCGGGTGCCTCCACGAGGGTCTTTTCGTAAGGGTTGAGTTTGTGAAGTCTTTTCGACACGAGTAAATGTGTTTTTTCTTCCATATTTTAAGCTTAGGACAATCTTTAGTGGATATGGTATGATACTAAAACGAGAAAACAACTTTTCAGATCGAGTTAACGACCCTGTCCCAATGGGCAAAAAAGTTCCTATGTTAACACCTATGGATTTTGAGTGAAAAATGGCCCGGAAGCGAAAGTGAAAAAAATTCGTATTTTAACCATTTATATGTGTAAGACTCTTAAACTTGAGCGTTTCCTTACAGATTCGTCGAAAAACATCAAAAGAAACAAAGGTCTTTCACATAGTCATTCGGGTGCCTCCACGAGGGTCTTTTCGTAAGGGTTGAGGTTGTGAAGTCTTTTCGACACGAGTAAATGTGTTTTTTCTTCCATATTTTAAGCTTAGGACAATCTTTAGTGGATATGGTATGATACTAAAACGAGAAAACAACTTTTCAGATCGAGTTAACGACCCTGTCCCAATGGGCAAAAAAGTTCCTATGTTAACACCTATGGATTTTGAGTGAAAAATGGCCCGTAAGCGAAAGTGAAAAAAATTCGTATTTTAACCATTTATATGTGTAAGACTCTTAAACTTGAGCGTTTCCTTACAGATTCGTCGAAAAACATCGAAAGAAACAAAGGTCTTTCACATAGTCATTCGGGTGCCTCCACGAGGGTCTTTTCGTAAGGGGTGAGGTTGTGAAGTCTTTTCGACACGAGTAAATGTGTTTTTTCTTCCATATTTTAAGCTTAGGACAATCTTTAGTGGATATGGTATGATACTAAAACGAGAAAACAACTTTTTCAGATCGAGTTAACGACCCTGTCCCAATGGGCAAAAAAGTTCCTATGTTAACACCTATGGATTTTGAGTGAAAAATGGCCCGGAAGCGAAAGTGAAAAAAATTCGTATTTTAACCATTTATATGTGTAAGACTCTTAAACTTGAGCGTTTCCTTACAGATTCGTCGAAAAACATCGAAAGAAACAAAGGTTTTTCAAATAGTGATTCGGATGCCTCCACGAGGGTCTTTTCGTAAGGGGTGAGGTTGTGAAGTCTTTTCGACACGAGTAAATGTTTTTTTTCTTCCATATTTTAAGCTTAGGACAATCTTTAGTGGATATGGTATGATACTAAAACGAGAAAACAACTTTTCAGATCGAGTTAACGACCCTGTCCCAATGGGCAAAAAAGTTCCTATGTTAACACCTATGGATTTTGAGTGAAAAATGGCCCGGAAGCGAAAGTGAAAAAAATTCGTATTTTAACCATTTATATGTGTAAGACTCTTAAACTTGAGCGTTTCCTTACAGATTCGTCGAAAAACATCGAAAGAAACAAAGGTCTTTCACATAGTCATTCGGGTGCCTCCACGAGGGTCTTTTCGTAAGGGTTGAGGTTGTGAAGTCTTTTCGACACGAGTAAATGTGTTTTTTCTTCCATATTTTAAGCTTAGGACAATCTTTAGTGGATATGGTATGATACTAAAACGAGAAAACAACTTTTCAGATCGAGTTAACGACCCTGTCCCAATGGGCAAAAAAGTTCCTATGTTAACACCTATGGATTTTGAGTGAAAAATGGCCCGGAAGCGAAAGTGAAAAAAATTCGTATTTTAACCATTTATATGTGTAAGACTCTTAAACTTGAGCGTTTCCTTACAGATTCGTCGAAAAACATCAAAAGAAACAAAGGTCTTTCACATAGTCATTCGGGTGCCTCCACGAGGGTCTTTTCGTAAGGGTTGAGGTTGTGAAGTCTTTTCGACACGAGTAAATGTGTTTTTTCTTCCATATTTTAAGCTTAGGACAATCTTTAGTGGATATGGTATGATACTAAAACGAGAAAACAACTTTTCAGATCGAGTTAACGACCCTGTCCCAATGGGCAAAAAAGTTCCTATGTTAACACCTATGGATTTTGAGTGAAAAATGGCCCGGAAGCGAAAGTGAAAAAAATTCGTATTTTAACCATTTATATGTGTAAGACTCTTAAACTTGAGCGTTTCCTTACAGATTCGTCGAAAAACATCGAAAGAAACAAAGGTCTTTCACATAGTCATTCGGGTGCCTCCACGAGGGTCTTTTCGTAAGGGGTGAGGTTGTGAAGTCTTTTCGACACGAGTAAATGTGTTTTTTCTTCCATATTTTAAGCTTAGGACAATCTTTAGTGGATATGGTATGATACTAAAACGAGAAAACAACTTTTTCAGATCGAGTTAACGACCCTGTCCCAATGGGCAAAAAAGTTCCTATGTTAACACCTATGGATTTTGAGTGAAAAATGGCCCGGAAGCGAAAGTGAAAAAAATTCGTATTTTAACCATTTATATGTGTAAGACTCTTAAACTTGAGCGTTTCCTTACAGATTCGTCGAAAAACATCGAAAGAAACAAAGGTCTTTCACATAGTCATTCGGGTGCCTCCACGAGGGTCTTTTCGTAAGGGTTGAGGTTGTGAAGTCTTTTCGACACGAGTAAATGTGTTTTTTCTTCCATATTTTAAGCTTAGGACAATCTTTAGTGGATATGGTATGATACTAAAACGAGAAAACAACTTTTCAGATCGAGTTAACGACCCTGTCCCAATGGGCAAAAAAGTTCCTATGTTAACACCTATGGATTTTGAGTGAAAAATGGCCCGGAAGCGAAAGTGAAAAAAATTCGTATTTTAACCATTTATATGTGTAAGACTCTTAAACTTGAGCGTTTCCTTACAGATTCGTCGAAAAACATCAAAAGAAACAAAGGTCTTTCACATAGTCATTCGGGTGCCTCCACGAGGGTCTTTTCGTAAGGGTTGAGGTTGTGAAGTCTTTTCGACACGAGTAAATGTGTTTTTTCTTCCATATTTTAAGCTTAGGACAATCTTTAGTGGATATGGTATGATACTAAAACGAGAAAACAACTTTTTCAGATCGAGTTAACGACCCTGTCCCAATGGGCAAAAAAGTTCCTATGTTAACACCTATGGATTTTGAGTGAAAAATGGCCCGGAAGCGAAAGTGAAAAAAATTCGTATTTTAACCATTTATATGTGTAAGACTCTTAAACTTGAGCGTTTCCTTACAGATTCGTCGAAAAACATCGAAAGAAACAAAGGTCTTTCACATAGTCATTCGGGTGCCTCCACGAGGGTCTTTTCGTAAGGGTTGAGGTTGTGAAGTCTTTTCGGCACGAGTAAATGTGTTTTTTCTTCCATATTTTAAGCTTAGGACAATCTTTAGTGGATATGGTATGATACTAAAACGAGAAAACAACTTTTCAGATCGAGTTAACGACCCTGTCCCAATGGGCAAAAAAGTTCCTATGTTAACACCTATGGATTTTGAGTGAAAAATGGCCCGGAAGCGAAAGTGAAAAAAATTCGTATTTTAACCATTTATATGTGTAAGACTCTTAAACTTGAGCGTTTCCTTACAGATTCGTCGAAAAACATCAAAAGAAACAAAGGTCTTTCACATAGTCATTCGGGTGCCTCCACGAGGGTCTTTTCGTAAGGGTTGAGGTTGTGAAGTCTTTTCGACACGAGTAAATGTGTTTTTTCTTCCATATTTTAAGCTTAGGACAATCTTTAGTGGATATGGTATGATACTAAAACGAGAAAACAACTTTTTCAGATCGAGTTAACGACCCTGTCCCAATGGGCAAAAAAGTTCCTATGTTAACACCTATGGATTTTGAGTGAAAAATGGCCCGGAAGCGAAAGTGAAAAAAATTCGTATTTTAACCATTTATATGTGTAAGACTCTTAAACTTGAGCGTTTCCTTACAGATTCGTCGAAAAACATCGAAAGAAACAAAGGTCTTTCACATAGTCATTCGGGTGCCTCCACGAGGGTCTTTTCGTAAGGGTTGAGGTTGTGAAGTCTTTTCGGCACGAGTAAATGTGTTTTTTCTTCCATATTTTAAGCTTAGGACAATCTTTAGTGGATATGGTATGATACTAAAACGAGAAAACAACTTTTCAGATCGAGTTAACGACCCTGTCCCAATGGGCAAAAAAGTTCCTATGTTAACACCTATGGATTTTGAGTGAAAAATGGCCCGGAAGCGAAAGTGAAAAAAATTCGTATTTTAACCATTTATATGTGTAAGACTCTTAAACTTGAGCGTTTCCTTACAGATTCGTCGAAAAACATCAAAAGAAACAAAGGTCTTTCACATAGTCATTCGGGTGCCTCCACGAGGGTCTTTTCGTAAGGGTTGAGGTTGTGAAGTCTTTTCGACACGAGTAAATGTGTTTTTTCTTCCATATTTTAAGCTTAGGACAATCTTTAGTGGATATGGTATGATACTAAAACGAGAAAACAACTTTTTCAGATCGAGTTAACGACCCTGTCCCAATGGGCAAAAAAGTTCCTATGTTAACACCTATGGATTTTGAGTGAAAAATGGCCCGGAAGCGAAAGTGAAAAAAATTCGTATTTTAACCATTTATATGTGTAAGACTCTTAAACTTGAGCGTTTCCTTACAGATTCGTCGAAAAACATCGAAAGAAACAAAGGTCTTTCACATAGTCATTCGGGTGCCTCCACGAGGGTCTTTTCGTAAGGGTTGAGGTTGTGAAGTCTTTTCGGCACGAGTAAATGTGTTTTTTCTTCCATATTTTAAGCTTAGGACAATCTTTAGTGGATATGGTATGATACTAAAACGAGAAAACAACTTTTCAGATCGAGTTAACGACCCTGTCCCAATGGGCAAAAAAGTTCCTATGTTAACACCTATGGATTTTGAGTGAAAAATGGCCCGGAAGCGAAAGTGAAAAAAATTCGTATTTTAACCATTTATATGTGTAAGACTCTTAAACTTGAGCGTTTCCTTACAGATTCGTCGAAAAACATCAAAAGAAACAAAGGTCTTTCACATAGTCATTCGGGTGCCTCCACGAGGGTCTTTTCGTAAGGGTTGAGGTTGTGAAGTCTTTTCGACACGAGTAAATGTGTTTTTTCTTCCATATTTTAAGCTTAGGACAATCTTTAGTGGATATGGTATGATACTAAAACGAGAAAACAACTTTTTCAGATCGAGTTAACGACCCTGTCCCAATGGGCAAAAAAGTTCCTATGTTAACACCTATGGATTTTGAGTGAAAAATGGCCCGGAAGCGAAAGTGAAAAAAATTCGTATTTTAACCATTTATATGTGTAAGACTCTTAAACTTGAGCGTTTCCTTACAGATTCGTCGAAAAACATCGAAAGAAACAAAGGTCTTTCACATAGTCATTCGGGTGCCTCCACGAGGGTCTTTTCGTAAGGGTTGAGGTTGTGAAGTCTTTTCGGCACGAGTAAATGTGTTTTTTCTTCCATATTTTAAGCTTAGGACAATCTTTAGTGGATATGGTATGATACTAAAACGAGAAAACAACTTTTCAGATCGAGTTAACGACCCTGTCCCAATGGGCAAAAAAGTTCCTATGTTAACACCTATGGATTTTGAGTGAAAAATGGCCCGGAAGCGAAAGTGAAAAAAATTCGTATTTTAACCATTTATATGTGTAAGACTCTTAAACTTGAGCGTTTCCTTACAGATTCGTCGAAAAACATCGAAAGAAACAAAGGTCTTTCACATAGTCATTCGGGTGCCTCCACGAGGGTCTTTTCGTAAGGGGTGAGGTTGTGAAGTCTTTTCGACACGAGTAAATGTGTTTTTTCTTCCATATTTTAAGCTTAGGACAATCTTTAGTGGATATGGTATGATACTAAAACGAGAAAACAACTTTTTCAGATCGAGTTAACGACCCTGTCCCAATGGGCAAAAAAGTTCCTATGTTAACACCTATGGATTTTGAGTGAAAAATGGCCCGTAAGCGAAAGTGAAAAAAATTCGTATTTTAACCATTTATATGTGTAAGACTCTTAAACTTGAGCGTTTCCTTACAGATTCGTCGAAAAACATCGAAAGAAACAAAGGTCTTTCACATAGTCATTCGGGTGCCTCCACGAGGGTCTTTTCGTAAGGGGTGAGGTTGTGAAGTCTTTTCGACACGAGTAAATGTGTTTTTTCTTCCATATTTTAAGCTTAGGACAATCTTTAGTGGATATGGTATGATACTAAAACGAGAAAACAACTTTTTCAGATCGAGTTAACGACCCTGTCCCAATGGGCAAAAAAGTTCCTATGTTAACACCTATGGATTTTGAGTGAAAAATGGCCCGGAAGCGAAAGTGAAAAAAATTCGTATTTTAACCATTTATATGTGTAAGACTCTTAAACTTGAGCGTTTCCTTACAGATTCGTCGAAAAACATCGAAAGAAACAAAGGTTTTTCAAATAGTGATTCGGATGCCTCCACGAGGGTCTTTTCGTAAGGGGTGAGGTTGTGAAGTCTTTTCGACACGAGTAAATGTTTTTTTTCTTCCATATTTTAAGCTTAGGACAATCTTTAGTGGATATGGTATGATACTAAAACGAGAAAACAACTTTTTCAGATCGAGTTAACGACCCTGTCCCAATGGGCAAAAAAGTTCCTATGTTAACACCTATGGATTTTGAGTGAAAAATGGCCCGTAAGCGAAAGTGAAAAAAATTCGTATTTTAACCATTTATATGTGTAAGACTCTTAAACTTGAGCGTTTCCTTACAGATTCGTCGAAAAACATCCAAAGAAACAAAGGTCTTTCACATAGTCATTCGGGTGCCTCCACGAGGGTCTTTTCGTAAGGGTTGAGGTTGTGAAGTCTTTTCGACACGAGTAAATGTGTTTTTTCTTCCATATTTTAAGCTTAGGACAATCTTTAGTGGATATGGTATGATACTAAAACGAGAAAACAACTTTTCAGATCGAGTTAACGACCCTGTCCCAATGGGCAAAAAAGTTCCTATGTTAACACCTATGGATTTTGAGTGAAAAATGGCCCGTAAGCGAAAGTGAAAAAAATTCGTATTTTAACCATTTATATGTGTAAGACTCTTAAACTTGAGCGTTTCCTTACAGATTCGTCGAAAAACATCGAAAGAAACAAAGGTCTTTCACATAGTCATTCGGGTGCCTCCACGAGGGTCTTTTCGTAAGGGGTGAGGTTGTGAAGTCTTTTCGACACGAGTAAATGTGTTTTTTCTTCCATATTTTAAGCTTAGGACAATCTTTAGTGGATATGGTATGATACTAAAACGAGAAAACAACTTTTTCAGATCGAGTTAACGACCCTGTCCCAATGGGCAAAAAAGTTCCTATGTTAACACCTATGGATTTTGAGTGAAAAATGGCCCGGAAGCGAAAGTGAAAAAAATTCGTATTTTAACCATTTATATGTGTAAGACTCTTAAACTTGAGCGTTTCCTTACAGATTCGTCGAAAAACATCGAAAGAAACAAAGGTCTTTCACATAGTCATTCGGGTGCCTCCACGAGGGTCTTTTCGTAAGGGGTGAGGTTGTGAAGTCTTTTCGACACGAGTAAATGTGTTTTTTCTTCCATATTTTAAGCTTAGGACAATCTTTAGTGGATATGGTATGATACTAAAACGAGAAAACAACTTTTTCAGATCGAGTTAACGACCCTGTCCCAATGGGCAAAAAAGTTCCTATGTTAACACCTATGGATTTTGAGTGAAAAATGGCCCGGAAGCGAAAGTGAAAAAAATTCGTATTTTAACCATTTATATGTGTAAGACTCTTAAACTTGAGCGTTTCCTTACAGATTCGTCGAAAAACATCGAAAGAAACAAAGGTCTTTCACATAGTCATTCGGGTGCCTCCACGAGGGTCTTTTCGTAAGGGGTGAGGTTGTGAAGTCTTTTCGACACGAGTAAATGTGTTTTTTCTTCCATATTTTAAGCTTAGGACAATCTTTAGTGGATATGGTATGATACTAAAACGAGAAAACAACTTTTCAGATCGAGTTAACGACCCTGTCCCAATGGGCAAAAAAGTTCCTATGTTAACACCTATGGATTTTGAGTGAAAAATGGCCCGTAAGCGAAAGTGAAAAAAATTCGTATTTTAACCATTTATATGTGTAAGACTCTTAAACTTGAGCGTTTCCTTACAGATTCGTCGAAAAACATCGAAAGAAACAAAGGTCTTTCACATAGTCATTCGGGTGCCTCCACGAGGGTCTTTTCGTAAGGGGTGAGGTTGTGAAGTCTTTTCGACACGAGTAAATGTGTTTTTTCTTCCATATTTTAAGCTTAGGACAATCTTTAGTGGATATGGTATGATACTAAAACGAGAAAACAACTTTTTCAGATCGAGTTAACGACCCTGTCCCAATGGGCAAAAAAGTTCCTATGTTAACACCTATGGATTTTGAGTGAAAAATGGCCCGGAAGCGAAAGTGAAAAAAATTCGTATTTTAACCATTTATATGTGTAAGACTCTTAAACTTGAGCGTTTCCTTACAGATTCGTCGAAAAACATCGAAAGAAACAAAGGTCTTTCACATAGTCATTCGGGTGCCTCCACGAGGGTCTTTTCGTAAGGGGTGAGGTTGTGAAGTCTTTTCGACACGAGTAAATGTGTTTTTTCTTCCATATTTTAAGCTTAGGACAATCTTTAGTGGATATGGTATGATACTAAAACGAGAAAACAACTTTTTCAGATCGAGTTAACGACCCTGTCCCAATGGGCAAAAAAGTTCCTATGTTAACACCTATGGATTTTGAGTGAAAAATGGCCCGTAAGCGAAAGTGAAAAAAATTCGTATTTTAACCATTTATATGTGTAAGACTCTTAAACTTGAGCGTTTCCTTACAGATTCGTCGAAAAACATCGAAAGAAACAAAGGTTTTTCAAATAGTGATTCGGATGCCTCCACGAGGGTCTTTTCGTAAGGGGTGAGGTTGTGAAGTCTTTTCGACACGAGTAAATGTTTTTTTTCTTCCATATTTTAAGCTTAGGACAATCTTTAGTGGATATGGTATGATACTAAAACGAGAAAACAACTTTTTCAGATCGAGTTAACGACCCTGTCCCAATGGGCAAAAAAGTTCCTATGTTAACACCTATGGATTTTGAGTGAAAAATGGCCCGTAAGCGAAAGTGAAAAATATTCGTATTTTAACCATTTATATGTGTAAGACTCTTAAACTTGAGCGTTTCCTTACAGATTCGTCGAAAAACATCGAAAGAAACAAAGGTCTTTCACATAGTCATTCGGGTGCCTCCACGAGGGTCTTTTCGTAAGGGGTGAGGTTGTGAAGTCTTTTCGACACGAGTAAATGTGTTTTTTCTTCCATATTTTAAGCTTAGGACAATCTTTAGTGGATATGGTATGATACTAAAACGAGAAAACAACTTTTTCAGATCGAGTTAACGACCCTGTCCCAATGGGCAAAAAAGTTCCTATGTTAACACCTATGGATTTTGAGTGAAAAATGGCCCGGAAGCGAAAGTGAAAAAAATTCGTATTTTAACCATTTATATGTGTAAGACTCTTAAACTTGAGCGTTTCCTTACAGATTCGTCGAAAAACATCGAAAGAAACAAAGGTCTTTCACATAGTCATTCGGGTGCCTCCACGAGGGTCTTTTCGTAAGGGGTGAGGTTGTGAAGTCTTTTCGACACGAGTAAATGTGTTTTTTCTTCCATATTTTAAGCTTAGGACAATCTTTAGTGGATATGGTATGATACTAAAACGAGAAAACAACTTTTTCAGATCGAGTTAACGACCCTGTCCCAATGGGCAAAAAAGTTCCTATGTTAACACCTATGGATTTTGAGTGAAAAATGGCCCGTAAGCGAAAGTGAAAAAAATTCGTATTTTAACCATTTATATGTGTAAGACTCTTAAACTTGAGCGTTTCCTTACAGATTCGTCGAAAAACATCGAAAGAAACAAAGGTTTTTCAAATAGTGATTCGGATGCCTCCACGAGGGTCTTTTCGTAAGGGGTGAGGTTGTGAAGTCTTTTCGACACGAGTAAATGTTTTTTTTCTTCCATATTTTAAGCTTAGGACAATCTTTAGTGGATATGGTATGATACTAAAACGAGAAAACAACTTTTTCAGATCGAGTTAACGACCCTGTCCCAATGGGCAAAAAAGTTCCTATGTTAACACCTATGGATTTTGAGTGAAAAATGGCCCGGAAGCGAAAGTGAAAAAAATTCGTATTTTAACCATTTATATGTGTAAGACTCTTAAACTTGAGCGTTTCCTTACAGATTCGTCGAAAAACATCGAAAGAAACAAAGGTCTTTCACATAGTCATTCGGGTGCCTCCACGAGGGTCTTTTCGTAAGGGGTGAGGTTGTGAAGTCTTTTCGACACGAGTAAATGTGTTTTTTCTTCCATATTTTAAGCTTAGGACAATCTTTAGTGGATATGGTATGATACTAAAACGAGAAAACAACTTTTTCAGATCGAGTTAACGACCCTGTCCCAATGGGCAAAAAAGTTCCTATGTTAACACCTATGGATTTTGAGTGAAAAATGGCCCGGAAGCGAAAGTGAAAAAAATTCGTATTTTAACCATTTATATGTGTAAGACTCTTAAACTTGAGCGTTTCCTTACAGATTCGTCGAAAAACATCGAAAGAAACAAAGGTCTTTCACATAGTCATTCGGGTGCCTCCACGAGGGTCTTTTCGTAAGGGTTGAGGTTGTGAAGTCTTTTCGACACGAGTAAATGTGTTTTTTCTTCCATATTTTAAGCTTAGGACAATCTTTAGTGGATATGGTATGATACTAAAACGAGAAAACAACTTTTCAGATCGAGTTAACGACCCTGTCCCAATGGGCAAAAAAGTTCCTATGTTAACACCTATGGATTTTGAGTGAAAAATGGCCCGGAAGCGAAAGTGAAAAAAATTCGTATTTTAACCATTTATATGTAAAAGACTCTTAAACTTGAGCGTTTCTTTACAGATTCGTCGAAAAACATCAAAAGAAACAAAGGTCTTTCACATAGTCATTCGGGTGCCTCCACGAGGGTCTTTTCGTAAGGGTTGAGGTTGTGAAGTCTTTTCGACACGAGTAAATGTGTTTTTTCTTCCATATTTTAAGCTTAGGACAATCTTTAGTGGATATGGTATGATACTAAAACGAGAAAACAACTTTTCAGATCGAGTTAACGACCCTGTCCCAATGGGCAAAAAAGTTCCTATGTTAACACCTATGGATTTTGAGTGAAAAATGGCCCGTAAGCGAAAGTGAAAAAAATTCGTATTTTAACCATTTATATGTGTAAGACTCTTAAACTTGAGCGTTTCCTTACAGATTCGTCGAAAAACATCCAAAGAAACAAAGGTCTTTCACATAGTCATTCGGGTGCCTCCACGAGGGTCTTTTCGTAAGGGTTTAGGTTGTGAAGTCTTTTCGACACGAGTAAATGTGTTTTTTCTTCCATATTTTAAGCTTAGGACAATCTTTAGTGGATATGGTATGATACTAAAACGAGAAAACAACTTTTCAGATCGAGTTAACGACCCTGTCCCAATGGGCAAAAAAGTTCCTATGTTAACACCTATGGATTTTGAGTGAAAAATGGCCCGTAAGCGAAAGTGAAAAAAATTCGTATTTTAACCATTTATATGTGTAAGACTCTTAAACTTTAGCGTTTCCTTACAGATTCGTCGAAAAACATCGAAAGAAACAAAGGTCTTTCACATAGTCATTCGGGTGCCTCCACGAGGGTCTTTTCGTAAGGGGTGAGGTTGTGAAGTCTTTTCGACACGAGTAAATGTGTTTTTTCTTCCATATTTTAAGCTTAGGACAATCTTTAGTGGATATGGTATGATACTAAAACGAGAAAACAACTTTTTCAGATCGAGTTAACGACCCTGTCCCAATGGGCAAAAAAGTTCCTATGTTAACACCTATGGATTTTGAGTGAAAAATGGCCCGGAAGCGAAAGTGAAAAAAATTCGTATTTTAACCATTTATATGTGTAAGACTCTTAAACTTGAGCGTTTCCTTACAGATTCGTCGAAAAACATCGAAAGAAACAAAGGTCTTTCACATAGTCATTCGGGTGCCTCCACGAGGGTCTTTTCGTAAGGGGTGAGGTTGTGAAGTCTTTTCGACACGAGTAAATGTGTTTTTTCTTCCATATTTTAAGCTTAGGACAATCTTTAGTGGATATGGTATGATACTAAAACGAGAAAACAACTTTTTCAGATCGAGTTAACGACCCTGTCCCAATGGGCAAAAAAGTTCCTATGTTAACACCTATGGATTTTGAGTGAAAAATGGCCCGGAAGCGAAAGTGAAAAAAATTCGTATTTTAACCATTTATATGTGTAAGACTCTTAAACTTGAGCGTTTCCTTACAGATTCGTCGAAAAACATCGAAAGAAACAAAGGTCTTTCACATAGTCATTCGGGTGCCTCCACGAGGGTCTTTTCGTAAGGGGTGAGGTTGTGAAGTCTTTTCGACACGAGTAAATGTGTTTTTTCTTCCATATTTTAAGCTTAGGACAATCTTTAGTGGATATGGTATGATACTAAAACGAGAAAACAACTTTTTCAGATCGAGTTAACGACCCTGTCCCAATGGGCAAAAAAGTTCCTATGTTAACACCTATGGATTTTGAGTGAAAAATGGCCCGTAAGCGAAAGTGAAAAAAATTCGTATTTTAACCATTTATATGTGTAAGACTCTTAAACTTGAGCGTTTCCTTACAGATTCGTCGAAAAACATCGAAAGAAACAAAGGTTTTTCAAATAGTGATTCGGATGCCTCCACGAGGGTCTTTTCGTAAGGGGTGAGGTTGTGAAGTCTTTTCGACACGAGTAAATGTTTTTTTTCTTCCATATTTTAAGCTTAGGACAATCTTTAGTGGATATGGTATGATACTAAAACGAGAAAACAACTTTTTCAGATCGAGTTAACGACCCTGTCCCAATGGGCAAAAAAGTTCCTATGTTAACACCTATGGATTTTGAGTGAAAAATGGCCCGGAAGCGAAAGTGAAAAAAATTCGTATTTTAACCATTTATATGTGTAAGACTCTTAAACTTGAGCGTTTCCTTACAGATTCGTCGAAAAACATCGAAAGAAACAAAGGTCTTTCACATAGTCATTCAGGTGCCTCCACGAGGGTCTTTTCGTAAGGGGTGAGGTTGTGAAGTCTTTTCGACACGAGTAAATGTGTTTTTTCTTCCATATTTTAAGCTTAGGACAATCTTTAGTGGATATGGTATGATACTAAAACGAGAAAACAACTTTTTCAGATCGAGTTAACGACCCTGTCCCAATGGGCAAAAAAGTTCCTATGTTAACACCTATGGATTTTGAGTGAAAAATGGCCCGGAAGCGAAAGTGAAAAAAATTCGTATTTTAACCATTTATATGTGTAAGACTCTTAAACTTGAGCGTTTCCTTACAGATTCGTCGAAAAACATCGAAAGAAACAAAGGTCTTTCACATAGTCATTCGGGTGCCTCCACGAGGGTCTTTTCGTAAGGGTTGAGGTTGTGAAGTCTTTTCGACACGAGTAAATGTGTTTTTTCTTCCATATTTTAAGCTTAGGACAATCTTTAGTGGATATGGTATGATACTAAAACGAGAAAACAACTTTTCAGATCGAGTTAACGACCCTGTCCCAATGGGCAAAAAAGTTCCTATGTTAACACCTATGGATTTTGAGTGAAAAATGGCCCGGAAGCGAAAGTGAAAAAAATTCGTATTTTAACCATTTATATGTAAAAGACTCTTAAACTTGAGCGTTTCTTTACAGATTCGTCGAAAAACATCAAAAGAAACAAAGGTCTTTCACATAGTCATTCGGGTGCCTCCACGAGGGTCTTTTCGTAAGGGTTGAGGTTGTGAAGTCTTTTCGACACGAGTAAATGTGTTTTTTCTTCCATATTTTAAGCTTAGGACAATCTTTAGTGGATATGGTATGATACTAAAACAGAAAACAACTTTTCAGATCGAGTTAACGACCCTGTCCCAATGGGCAAAAAAGTTCCTATGTTAACACCTATGGATTTTGAGTGAAAAATGGCCCGGAAGCGAAAGTGAAAAAAATTCGTATTTTAACCATTTATATGTGTAAGACTCTTAAACTTGAGCGTTTCCTTACAGATTCGTCGAAAAACATCGAAAGAAACAAAGGTCTTTCACATAGTCATTCGGGTGCCTCCACGAGGGTCTTTTCGTAAGGGTTGAGGTTGTGAAGTCTTTTCGACACGAGTAAATGTGTTTTTTCTTCCATATTTTAAGCTTAGGACAATCTTTAGTGGATATGGTATGATACTAAAACGAGAAAACAACTTTTCAGATCGAGTTAACGACCCTGTCCCAATGGGCAAAAAAGTTCCTATGTTAACACCTATGGATTTTGAGTGAAAAATGGCCCGGAAGCGAAAGTGAAAAAAATTCGTATTTTAACCATTTATATGTAAAAGACTCTTAAACTTGAGCGTTTCTTTACAGATTCGTCGAAAAACATCAAAAGAAACAAAGGTCTTTCACATAGTCATTCGGGTGCCTCCACGAGGGTCTTTTCGTAAGGGTTGAGGTTGTGAAGTCTTTTCGACACGAGTAAATGTGTTTTTTCTTCCATATTTTAAGCTTAGGACAATCTTTAGTGGATATGGTATGATACTAAAACGAGAAAACAACTTTTCAGATCGAGTTAACGACCCTGTCCCAATGGGCAAAAAAGTTCCTATGTTAACACCTATGGATTTTGAGTGAAAAATGGCCCGTAAGCGAAAGTGAAAAAAATTCGTATTTTAACCATTTATATGTGTAAGACTCTTAAACTTGAGCGTTTCCTTACAGATTCGTCGAAAAACATCCAAAGAAACAAAGGTCTTTCACATAGTCATTCGGGTGCCTCCACGAGGGTCTTTTCGTAAGGGTTTAGGTTGTGAAGTCTTTTCGACACGAGTAAATGTGTTTTTTCTTCCATATTTTAAGCTTAGGACAATCTTTAGTGGATATGGTATGATACTAAAACGAGAAAACAACTTTTCAGATCGAGTTAACGACCCTGTCCCAATGGGCAAAAAAGTTCCTATGTTAACACCTATGGATTTTGAGTGAAAAATGGCCCGTAAGCGAAAGTGAAAAAAATTCGTATTTTAACCATTTATATGTGTAAGACTCTTAAACTTTAGCGTTTCCTTACAGATTCGTCGAAAAACATCGAAAGAAACAAAGGTCTTTCACATAGTCATTCGGGTGCCTCCACGAGGGTCTTTTCGTAAGGGGTGAGGTTGTGAAGTCTTTTCGACACGAGTAAATGTGTTTTTTCTTCCATATTTTAAGCTTAGGACAATCTTTAGTGGATATGGTATGATACTAAAACGAGAAAACAACTTTTTCAGATCGAGTTAACGACCCTGTCCCAATGGGCAAAAAAGTTCCTATGTTAACACCTATGGATTTTGAGTGAAAAATGGCCCGGAAGCGAAAGTGAAAAAAATTCGTATTTTAACCATTTATATGTGTAAGACTCTTAAACTTGAGCGTTTCCTTACAGATTCGTCGAAAAACATCGAAAGAAACAAAGGTCTTTCACATAGTCATTCGGGTGCCTCCACGAGGGTCTTTTCGTAAGGGGTGAGGTTGTGAAGTCTTTTCGACACGAGTAAATGTGTTTTTTCTTCCATATTTTAAGCTTAGGACAATCTTTAGTGGATATGGTATGATACTAAAACGAGAAAACAACTTTTTCAGATCGAGTTAACGACCCTGTCCCAATGGGCAAAAAAGTTCCTATGTTAACACCTATGGATTTTGAGTGAAAAATGGCCCGGAAGCGAAAGTGAAAAAAATTCGTATTTTAACCATTTATATGTGTAAGACTCTTAAACTTGAGCGTTTCCTTACAGATTCGTCGAAAAACATCGAAAGAAACAAAGGTCTTTCACATAGTCATTCGGGTGCCTCCACGAGGGTCTTTTCGTAAGGGGTGAGGTTGTGAAGTCTTTTCGACACGAGTAAATGTGTTTTTTCTTCCATATTTTAAGCTTAGGACAATCTTTAGTGGATATGGTATGATACTAAAACGAGAAAACAACTTTTTCAGATCGAGTTAACGACCCTGTCCCAATGGGCAAAAAAGTTCCTATGTTAACACCTATGGATTTTGAGTGAAAAATGGCCCGTAAGCGAAAGTGAAAAAAATTCGTATTTTAACCATTTATATGTGTAAGACTCTTAAACTTGAGCGTTTCCTTACAGATTCGTCGAAAAACATCGAAAGAAACAAAGGTTTTTCAAATAGTGATTCGGATGCCTCCACGAGGGTCTTTTCGTAAGGGGTGAGGTTGTGAAGTCTTTTCGACACGAGTAAATGTTTTTTTTCTTCCATATTTTAAGCTTAGGACAATCTTTAGTGGATATGGTATGATACTAAAACGAGAAAACAACTTTTTCAGATCGAGTTAACGACCCTGTCCCAATGGGCAAAAAAGTTCCTATGTTAACACCTATGGATTTTGAGTGAAAAATGGCCCGGAAGCGAAAGTGAAAAAAATTCGTATTTTAACCATTTATATGTGTAAGACTCTTAAACTTGAGCGTTTCCTTACAGATTCGTCGAAAAACATCGAAAGAAACAAAGGTCTTTCACATAGTCATTCAGGTGCCTCCACGAGGGTCTTTTCGTAAGGGGTGAGGTTGTGAAGTCTTTTCGACACGAGTAAATGTGTTTTTTCTTCCATATTTTAAGCTTAGGACAATCTTTAGTGGATATGGTATGATACTAAAACGAGAAAACAACTTTTTCAGATCGAGTTAACGACCCTGTCCCAATGGGCAAAAAAGTTCCTATGTTAACACCTATGGATTTTGAGTGAAAAATGGCCCGGAAGCGAAAGTGAAAAAAATTCGTATTTTAACCATTTATATGTGTAAGACTCTTAAACTTGAGCGTTTCCTTACAGATTCGTCGAAAAACATCGAAAGAAACAAAGGTCTTTCACATAGTCATTCGGGTGCCTCCACGAGGGTCTTTTCGTAAGGGTTGAGGTTGTGAAGTCTTTTCGACACGAGTAAATGTGTTTT
This sequence comes from Cucurbita pepo subsp. pepo, assembly GCF_057944985.1. Classification (NCBI taxonomy): domain Eukaryota; kingdom Viridiplantae; phylum Streptophyta; class Magnoliopsida; order Cucurbitales; family Cucurbitaceae; genus Cucurbita; species Cucurbita pepo. Next base: position 179,281 of record NC_141811.1, on the reverse strand, counting down.
TTCTTCCATATTTTAAGCTTAGGACAATCTTTAGTGGATATGGTATGATACTAAAACGAGAAAACAACTTTTCAGATCGAGTTAACGACCCTGTCCCAATGGGCAAAAAAGTTCCTATGTTAACACCTATGGATTTTGAGTGAAAAATGGCCCGGAAGCGAAAGTGAAAAAAATTCGTATTTTAACCATTTATATGTAAAAGACTCTTAAACTTGAGCGTTTCTTTACAGATTCGTCGAAAAACATCAAAAGAAACAAAGGTCTTTCACATAGTCATTCGGGTGCCTCCACGAGGGTCTTTTCGTAAGGGTTGAGGTTGTGAAGTCTTTTCGACACGAGTAAATGTGTTTTTTCTTCCATATTTTAAGCTTAGGACAATCTTTAGTGGATATGGTATGATACTAAAACGAGAAAACAACTTTTCAGATCGAGTTAACGACCCTGTCCCAATGGGCAAAAAAGTTCCTATGTTAACACCTATGGATTTTGAGTGAAAAATGGCCCGTAAGCGAAAGTGAAAAAAATTCGTATTTTAACCATTTATATGTGTAAGACTCTTAAACTTGAGCGTTTCCTTACAGATTCGTCGAAAAACATCCAAAGAAACAAAGGTCTTTCACATAGTCATTCGGGTGCCTCCACGAGGGTCTTTTCGTAAGGGTTGAGGTTGTGAAGTCTTTTCGACACGAGTAAATGTGTTTTTTCTTCCATATTTTAAGCTTAGGACAATCTTTAGTGGATATGGTATGATACTAAAACGAGAAAACAACTTTTCAGATCGAGTTAACGACCCTGTCCCAATGGGCAAAAAAGTTCCTATGTTAACACCTATGGATTTTGAGTGAAAAATGGCCCGTAAGCGAAAGTGAAAAAAATTCGTATTTTAACCATTTATATGTGTAAGACTCTTAAACTTGAGCGTTTCCTTACAGATTCGTCGAAAAACATCGAAAGAAACAAAGGTCTTTCACATAGTCATTCGGGTGCCTCCACGAGGGTCTTTTCGTAAGGGGTGAGGTTGTGAAGTCTTTTCGACACGAGTAAATGTGTTTTTTCTTCCATATTTTAAGCTTAGGACAATCTTTAGTGGATATGGTATGATACTAAAACGAGAAAACAACTTTTTCAGATCGAGTTAACGACCCTGTCCCAATGGGCAAAAAAGTTCCTATGTTAACACCTATGGATTTTGAGTGAAAAATGGCCCGGAAGCGAAAGTGAAAAAAATTCGTATTTTAACCATTTATATGTGTAAGACTCTTAAACTTGAGCGTTTCCTTACAGATTCGTCGAAAAACATCGAAAGAAACAAAGGTCTTTCACATAGTCATTCGGGTGCCTCCACGAGGGTCTTTTCGTAAGGGGTGAGGTTGTGAAGTCTTTTCGACACGAGTAAATGTGTTTTTTCTTCCATATTTTAAGCTTAGGACAATCTTTAGTGGATATGGTATGATACTAAAACGAGAAAACAACTTTTTCAGATCGAGTTAACGACCCTGTCCCAATGGGCAAAAAAGTTCCTATGTTAACACCTATGGATTTTGAGTGAAAAATGGCCCGGAAGCGAAAGTGAAAAAAATTCGTATTTTAACCATTTATATGTGTAAGACTCTTAAACTTGAGCGTTTCCTTACAGATTCGTCGAAAAACATCGAAAGAAACAAAGGTCTTTCACATAGTCATTCGGGTGCCTCCACGAGGGTCTTTTCGTAAGGGGTGAGGTTGTGAAGTCTTTTCGACACGAGTAAATGTGTTTTTTCTTCCATATTTTAAGCTTAGGACAATCTTTAGTGGATATGGTATGATACTAAAACGAGAAAACAACTTTTTCAGATCGAGTTAACGACCCTGTCCCAATGGGCAAAAAAGTTCCTATGTTAACACCTATGGATTTAGAGTGAAAAATGGCCCGGAAGCGAAAGTGAAAAAAATTCGTATTTTAACCATTTATATGTGTAAGACTCTTAAACTTGAGCGTTTCCTTACAGATTCGTCGAAAAACATCGAAAGAAACAAAGGTCTTTCACATAGTCATTCGGGTGCCTCCACGAGGGTCTTTTCGTAAGGGGTGAGGTTGTGAAGTCTTTTCGACACGAGTAAATGTGTTTTTTCTTCCATATTTTAAGCTTAGGACAATCTTTAGTGGATATGGTATGATACTAAAACGAGAAAACAACTTTTTCAGATCGAGTTAACGACCCTGTCCCAATGGGCAAAAAAGTTCCTATGTTAACACCTATGGATTTTGAGTGAAAAATGGCCCGTAAGCGAAAGTGAAAAAAATTCGTATTTTAACCATTTATATGTGTAAGACTCTTAAACTTGAGCGTTTCCTTACAGATTCGTCGAAAAACATCGAAAGAAACAAAGGTTTTTCAAATAGTGATTCGGCTGCCTCCACGAGGGTCTTTTCGTAAGGGGTGAGGTTGTGAAGTCTTTTCGACACGAGTAAATGTTTTTTTTCTTCCATATTTTAAGCTTAGGACAATCTTTAGTGGATATGGTATGATACTAAAACGAGAAAACAACTTTTCAGATCGAGTTAACGACCCTGTCCCAATGGGCAAAAAAGTTCCTATGTTAACACCTATGGATTTTGAGTGAAAAATGGCCCGGAAGCGAAAGTGAAAAAAATTCGTATTTTAACCATTTATATGTGTAAGACTCTTAAACTTGAGCGTTTCCTTACAGATTCGTCGAAAAACATCGAAAGAAACAAAGGTCTTTCACATAGTCATTCGGGTGCCTCCACGAGGGTCTTTTCGTAAGGGGTGAGGTTGTGAAGTCTTTTCGACACGAGTAAATGTTTTTTTTCTTCCATATTTTAAGCTTAGGACAATCTTTAGTGGATATGGTATGATACTAAAACGAGAAAACAACTTTTCAGATCGAGTTAACGACCCTGTCCCAATGGGCAAAAAAGTTCCTATGTTAACACCTATGGATTTTGAGTGAAAAATGGCCCGGAAGCGAAAGTGAAAAAAATTCGTATTTTAACCATTTATATGTGTAAGACTCTTAAACTTGAGCGTTTCCTTACAGATTCGTCGAAAAACATCGAAAGAAACAAAGGTCTTTCACATAGTCATTCGGGTGCCTCCACGAGGGTCTTTTCGTAAGGGGTGAGGTTGTGAAGTCTTTTCGACACGAGTAAATGTGTTTTTTCTTCCATATTTTAAGCTTAGGACAATCTTTAGTGGATATGGTATGATACTAAAACGAGAAAACAACTTTTCAGATCGAGTTAACGACCCTGTCCCAATGGGCAAAAAAGTTCCTATGTTAACACCTATGGATTTTGAGTGAAAAATGGCCCGGAAGCGAAAGTGAAAAAAATTCGTATTTTAACCATTTATATGTGTAAGACTCTTAAACTTGAGCGTTTCCTTACAGATTTGTCGAAAAACATCAAAAGAAACAAAGGTCTTTCACATAGTCATTCGGGTGCCTCCACGAGGGTCTTTTCGTAAGGGTTGAGGTTGTGAAGTCTTTTCGACACGAGTAAATGTGTTTTTTCTTCCATATTTTAAGCTTAGGACAATCTTTAGTGGATATGGTATGATACTAAAACGAGAAAACAACTTTTCAGATCGAGTTAACGACCCTGTCCCAATGGGCAAAAAAGTTCCTATGTTAACACCTATGGATTTTGAGTGAAAAATGGCCCGTAAGCGAAAGTGAAAAAAATTCGTATTTTAACCATTTATATGTGTAAGACTCTTAAACTTGAGCGTTTCCTTACAGATTCGTCGAAAAACATCGAAAGAAACAAAGGTCTTTCACATAGTCATTCGGGTGCCTCCACGAGGGTCTTTTCGTAAGGGTTGAGGTTGTGAAGTCTTTTCGACACGAGTAAATGTGTTTTTTCTTCCATATTTTAAGCTTAGGACAATCTTTAGTGGATATGGTATGATACTAAAACGAGAAAACAACTTTTTCAGATCGAGTTAACGACCCTGTCCCAATGGGCAAAAAAGTTCCTATGTTAACACCTATGGATTTTGAGTGAAAAATGGCCCGTAAGCGAAAGTGAAAAAAATTCGTATTTTAACCATTTATATGTGTAAGACTCTTAAACTTGAGCGTTTCCTTACAGATTCGTCGAAAAACATCGAAAGAAACAAAGGTTTTTCAAATAGTGATTCGGCTGCCTCCACGAGGGTCTTTTCGTAAGGGGTGAGGTTGTGAAGTCTTTTCGACACGAGTAAATGTTTTTTTTCTTCCATATTTTAAGCTTAGGACAATCTTTAGTGGATATGGTATGATACTAAAACGAGAAAACAACTTTTCAGATCGAGTTAACGACCCTGTCCCAATGGGCAAAAAAGTTCCTATGTTAACACCTATGGATTTTGAGTGAAAAATGGCCCGTAAGCGAAAGTGAAAAAAATTCGTATTTTAACCATTTATATGTGTAAGACTCTTAAACTTGAGCGTTTCCTTACAGATTCGTCGAAAAACATCGAAAGAAACAAAGGTCTTTCACATAGTCATTCGGGTGCCTCCACGAGGGTCTTTTCGTAAGGGGTGAGGTTGTGAAGTCTTTTCGACACGAGTAAATGTTTTTTTTCTTCCATATTTTAAGCTTAGGACAATCTTTAGTGGATATGGTATGATACTAAAACGAGAAAACAACTTTTCAGATCGAGTTAACGACCCTGTCCCAATGGGCAAAAAAGTTCCTATGTTAACACCTATGGATTTTGAGTGAAAAATGGCCCGGAAGCGAAAGTGAAAAAAATTCGTATTTTAACCATTTATATGTGTAAGACTCTTAAACTTGAGCGTTTCCTTACAGATTCGTCGAAAAACATCGAAAGAAACAAAGGTCTTTCACATAGTCATTCGGGTGCCTCCACGAGGGTCTTTTCGTAAGGGGTGAGGTTGTGAAGTCTTTTCGACACGAGTAAATGTGTTTTTTCTTCCATATTTTAAGCTTAGGACAATCTTTAGTGGATATGGTATGATACTAAAACGAGAAAACAACTTTTCAGATCGAGTTAACGACCCTGTCCCAATGGGCAAAAAAGTTCCTATGTTAACACCTATGGATTTTGAGTGAAAAATGGCCCGGAAGCGAAAGTGAAAAAAATTCGTATTTTAACCATTTATATGTGTAAGACTCTTAAACTTGAGCGTTTCCTTACAGATTCGTCGAAAAACATCAAAAGAAACAAAGGTCTTTCACATAGTCATTCGGGTGCCTCCACGAGGGTCTTTTCGTAAGGGTTGAGGTTGTGAAGTCTTTTCGACACGAGTAAATGTGTTTTTTCTTCCATATTTTAAGCTTAGGACAATCTTTAGTGGATATGGTATGATACTAAAACGAGAAAACAACTTTTCAGATCGAGTTAACGACCCTGTCCCAATGGGCAAAAAAGTTCCTATGTTAACACCTATGGATTTTGAGTGAAAAATGGCCCGGAAGCGAAAGTGAAAAAAATTCGTATTTTAACCATTTATATGTGTAAGACTCTTAAACTTGAGCGTTTCCTTACAGATTCGTCGAAAAACATCAAAAGAAACAAAGGTCTTTCACATAGTCATTCGGGTGCCTCCACGAGGGTCTTTTCGTAAGGGTTGAGGTTGTGAAGTCTTTTCGACACGAGTAAATGTGTTTTTTCTTCCATATTTTAAGCTTAGGACAATCTTTAGTGGATATGGTATGATACTAAAACGAGAAAACAACTTTTTCAGATCGAGTTAACGACCCTGTCCCAATGGGCAAAAAAGTTCCTATGTTAACACCTATGGATTTTGAGTGAAAAATGGCCCGGAAGCGAAAGTGAAAAAAATTCGTATTTTAACCATTTATATGTGTAAGACTCTTAAACTTGAGCGTTTCCTTACAGATTCGTCGAAAAACATCGAAAGAAACAAAGGTCTTTCACATAGTCATTCGGGTGCCTCCACGAGGGTCTTTTCGTAAGGGTTGAGGTTGTGAAGTCTTTTCGACACGAGTAAATGTGTTTTTTCTTCCATATTTTAAGCTTAGGACAATCTTTAGTGGATATGGTATGATACTAAAACGAGAAAACAACTTTTCAGATCGAGTTAACGACCCTGTCCCAATGGGCAAAAAAGTTCCTATGTTAACACCTATGGATTTTGAGTGAAAAATGGCCCGGAAGCGAAAGTGAAAAAAATTCGTATTTTAACCATTTATATGTGTAAGACTCTTAAACTTGAGCGTTTCCTTACAGATTCGTCGAAAAACATCGAAAGAAACAAAGGTCTTTCACATAGTCATTCGGGTGCCTCCACGAGGGTCTTTTCGTAAGGGTTGAGGTTGTGAAGTCTTTTCGACACGAGTAAATGTGTTTTTTCTTCCATATTTTAAGCTTAGGACAATCTTTAGTGGATATGGTATGATACTAAAACGAGAAAACAACTTTTCAGATCGAGTTAACGACCCTGTCCCAATGGGCAAAAAAGTTCCTATGTTAACACCTATGGATTTTGAGTGAAAAATGGCCCGTAAGCGAAAGTGAAAAAAATTCGTATTTTAACCATTTATATGTGTAAGACTCTTAAACTTGAGCGTTTCCTTACAGATTCGTCGAAAAACATCGAAAGAAACAAAGGTCTTTCACATAGTCATTCGGGTGCCTCCACGAGGGTCTTTTCGTAAGGGGTGAGGTTGTGAAGTCTTTTCGACACGAGTAAATGTGTTTTTTCTTCCATATTTTAAGCTTAGGACAATCTTTAGTGGATATGGTATGATACTAAAACGAGAAAACAACTTTTTCAGATCGAGTTAACGACCCTGTCCCAATGGGCAAAAAAGTTCCTATGTTAACACCTATGGATTTTGAGTGAAAAATGGCCCGGAAGCGAAAGTGAAAAAAATTCGTATTTTAACCATTTATATGTGTAAGACTCTTAAACTTGAGCGTTTCCTTACAGATTCGTCGAAAAACATCGAAAGAAACAAGGTCTTTCACATAGTCATTCGGGTGCCTCCACGAGGGTCTTTTCGTAAGGGGTGAGGTTGTGAAGTCTTTTCGACACGAGTAAATGTGTTTTTTCTTCCATATTTTAAGCTTAGGACAATCTTTAGTGGATATGGTATGATACTAAAACGAGAAAACAACTTTTTCAGATCGAGTTAACGACCCTGTCCCAATGGGCAAAAAAGTTCCTATGTTAACACCTATGGATTTTGAGTGAAAAATGGCCCGGAAGCGAAAGTGAAAAAAATTCGTATTTTAACCATTTATATGTGTAAGACTCTTAAACTTGAGCGTTTCCTTACAGATTCGTCGAAAAACATCGAAAGAAACAAAGGTCTTTCACATAGTCATTCGGGTGCCTCCACGAGGGTCTTTTCGTAAGGGTTGAGGTTGTGAAGTCTTTTCGACACGAGTAAATGTGTTTTTTCTTCCATATTTTAAGCTTAGGACAATCTTTAGTGGATATGGTATGATACTAAAACGAGAAAACAACTTTTCAGATCGAGTTAACGACCCTGTCCCAATGGGCAAAAAAGTTCCTATGTTAACACCTATGGATTTTGAGTGAAAAATGGCCCGGAAGCGAAAGTGAAAAAAATTCGTATTTTAACCATTTATATGTGTAAGACTCTTAAACTTGAGCGTTTCCTTACAGATTCGTCGAAAAACATCAAAAGAAACAAAGGTCTTTCACATAGTCATTCGGGTGCCTCCACGAGGGTCTTTTCGTAAGGGTTGAGGTTGTGAAGTCTTTTCGACACGAGTAAATGTGTTTTTTCTTCCATATTTTAAGCTTAGGACAATCTTTAGTGGATATGGTATGATACTAAAACGAGAAAACAACTTTTCAGATCGAGTTAACGACCCTGTCCCAATGGGCAAAAAAGTTCCTATGTTAACACCTATGGATTTTGAGTGAAAAATGGCCCGGAAGCGAAAGTGAAAAAAATTCGTATTTTAACCATTTATATGTGTAAGACTCTTAAACTTGAGCGTTTCCTTACAGATTCGTCGAAAAACATCAAAAGAAACAAAGGTCTTTCACATAGTCATTCGGGTGCCTCCACGAGGGTCTTTTCGTAAGGGTTGAGGTTGTGAAGTCTTTTCGACACGAGTAAATGTGTTTTTTCTTCCATATTTTAAGCTTAGGACAATCTTTAGTGGATATGGTATGATACTAAAACGAGAAAACAACTTTTCAGATCGAGTTAACGACCCTGTCCCAATGGGCAAAAAAGTTCCTATGTTAACACCTATGGATTTTGAGTGAAAAATGGCCCGGAAGCGAAAGTGAAAAAAATTCGTATTTTAACCATTTATATGTGTAAGACTCTTAAACTTGAGCGTTTCCTTACAGATTCGTCGAAAAACATCAAAAGAAACAAAGGTCTTTCACATAGTCATTCGGGTGCCTCCACGAGGGTCTTTTCGTAAGGGTTGAGGTTGTGAAGTCTTTTCGACACGAGTAAATGTGTTTTTTCTTCCATATTTTAAGCTTAGGACAATCTTTAGTGGATATGGTATGATACTAAAACGAGAAAACAACTTTTCAGATCGAGTTAACGACCCTGTCCCAATGGGCAAAAAAGTTCCTATGTTAACACCTATGGATTTTGAGTGAAAAATGGCCCGTAAGCGAAAGTGAAAAAAATTCGTATTTTAACCATTTATATGTGTAAGACTCTTAAACTTGAGCGTTTCCTTACAGATTCGTCGAAAAACATCGAAAGAAACAAAGGTCTTTCACATAGTCATTCGGGTGCCTCCACGAGGGTCTTTTCGTAAGGGGTGAGGTTGTGAAGTCTTTTCGACACGAGTAAATGTGTTTTTTCTTCCATATTTTAAGCTTAGGACAATCTTTAGTGGATATGGTATGATACTAAAACGAGAAAACAACTTTTTCAGATCGAGTTAACGACCCTGTCCCAATGGGCAAAAAAGTTCCTATGTTAACACCTATGGATTTTGAGTGAAAAATGGCCCGGAAGCGAAAGTGAAAAAAATTCGTATTTTAACCATTTATATGTGTAAGACTCTTAAACTTGAGCGTTTCCTTACAGATTCGTCGAAAAACATCGAAAGAAACAAGGTCTTTCACATAGTCATTCGGGTGCCTCCACGAGGGTCTTTTCGTAAGGGGTGAGGTTGTGAAGTCTTTTCGACACGAGTAAATGTGTTTTTTCTTCCATATTTTAAGCTTAGGACAATCTTTAGTGGATATGGTATGATACTAAAACGAGAAAACAACTTTTTCAGATCGAGTTAACGACCCTGTCCCAATGGGCAAAAAAGTTCCTATGTTAACACCTATGGATTTTGAGTGAAAAATGGCCCGGAAGCGAAAGTGAAAAAAATTCGTATTTTAACCATTTATATGTGTAAGACTCTTAAACTTGAGCGTTTCCTTACAGATTCGTCGAAAAACATCGAAAGAAACAAAGGTCTTTCACATAGTCATTCGGGTGCCTCCACGAGGGTCTTTTCGTAAGGGTTGAGGTTGTGAAGTCTTTTCGACACGAGTAAATGTGTTTTTTCTTCCATATTTTAAGCTTAGGACAATCTTTAGTGGATATGGTATGATACTAAAACGAGAAAACAACTTTTCAGATCGAGTTAACGACCCTGTCCCAATGGGCAAAAAAGTTCCTATGTTAACACCTATGGATTTTGAGTGAAAAATGGCCCGGAAGCGAAAGTGAAAAAAATTCGTATTTTAACCATTTATATGTGTAAGACTCTTAAACTTGAGCGTTTCCTTACAGATTCGTCGAAAAACATCAAAAGAAACAAAGGTCTTTCACATAGTCATTCGGGTGCCTCCACGAGGGTCTTTTCGTAAGGGTTGAGGTTGTGAAGTCTTTTCGACACGAGTAAATGTGTTTTTTCTTCCATATTTTAAGCTTAGGACAATCTTTAGTGGATATGGTATGATACTAAAACGAGAAAACAACTTTTCAGATCGAGTTAACGACCCTGTCCCAATGGGCAAAAAAGTTCCTATGTTAACACCTATGGATTTTGAGTGAAAAATGGCCCGGAAGCGAAAGTGAAAAAAATTCGTATTTTAACCATTTATATGTGTAAGACTCTTAAACTTGAGCGTTTCCTTACAGATTCGTCGAAAAACATCAAAAGAAACAAAGGTCTTTCACATAGTCATTCGGGTGCCTCCACGAGGGTCTTTTCGTAAGGGTTGAGGTTGTGAAGTCTTTTCGACACGAGTAAATGTGTTTTTTCTTCCATATTTTAAGCTTAGGACAATCTTTAGTGGATATGGTATGATACTAAAACGAGAAAACAACTTTTCAGATCGAGTTAACGACCCTGTCCCAATGGGCAAAAAAGTTCCTATGTTAACACCTATGGATTTTGAGTGAAAAATGGCCCGGAAGCGAAAGTGAAAAAAATTCGTATTTTAACCATTTATATGTGTAAGACTCTTAAACTTGAGCGTTTCCTTACAGATTCGTCGAAAAACATCAAAAGAAACAAAGGTCTTTCACATAGTCATTCGGGTGCCTCCACGAGGGTCTTTTCGTAAGGGTTGAGGTTGTGAAGTCTTTTCGACACGAGTAAATGTGTTTTTTCTTCCATATTTTAAGCTTAGGACAATCTTTAGTGGATATGGTATGATACTAAAACGAGAAAACAACTTTTCAGATCGAGTTAACGACCCTGTCCCAATGGGCAAAAAAGTTCCTATGTTAACACCTATGGATTTTGAGTGAAAAATGGCCCGTAAGCGAAAGTGAAAAAAATTCGTATTTTAACCATTTATATGTGTAAGACTCTTAAACTTGAGCGTTTCCTTACAGATTCGTCGAAAAACATCGAAAGAAACAAAGGTCTTTCACATAGTCATTCGGGTGCCTCCACGAGGGTCTTTTCGTAAGGGGTGAGGTTGTGAAGTCTTTTCGACACGAGTAAATGTGTTTTTTCTTCCATATTTTAAGCTTAGGACAATCTTTAGTGGATATGGTATGATACTAAAACGAGAAAACAACTTTTTCAGATCGAGTTAACGACCCTGTCCCAATGGGCAAAAAAGTTCCTATGTTAACACCTATGGATTTTGAGTGAAAAATGGCCCGGAAGCGAAAGTGAAAAAAATTCGTATTCTAACCATTTATATGTGTAAGACTCTTAAACTTGAGCGTTTCCTTACAGATTCGTCGAAAAACATCGAAAGAAACAAAGGTCTTTCACATAGTCATTCGGGTGCCTCCACGAGGGTCTTTTCGTAAGGGGTGAGGTTGTGAAGTCTTTTCGACACGAGTAAATGTGTTTTTTCTTCCATATTTTAAGCTTAGGACAATCTTTAGTGGATATGGTATGATACTAAAACGAGAAAACAACTTTTCAGATCGAGTTAACGACCCTGTCCCAATGGGCAAAAAAGTTCCTATGTTAACACCTATGGATTTTGAGTGAAAAATGGCCCGGAAGCGAAAGTGAAAAAAATTCGTATTTTAACCATTTATATGTGTAAGACTCTTAAACTTGAGCGTTTCCTTACAGATTCGTCGAAAAACATCAAAAGAAACAAAGGTCTTTCACATAGTCATTCGGGTGCCTCCACGAGGGTCTTTTCGTAAGGGTTGAGGTTGTGAAGTCTTTTCGACACGAGTAAATGTGTTTTTTCTTCCATATTTTAAGCTTAGGACAATCTTTAGTGGATATGGTATGATACTAAAACGAGAAAACAACTTTTCAGATCGAGTTAACGACCCTGTCCCAATGGGCAAAAAAGTTCCTATGTTAACACCTATGGATTTTGAGTGAAAAATGGCCCGTAAGCGAAAGTGAAAAAAATTCGTATTTTAACCATTTATATGTGTAAGACTCTTAAACTTGAGCGTTTCCTTACAGATTCGTCGAAAAACATCGAAAGAAACAAAGGTCTTTCACATAGTCATTCGGGTGCCTCCACGAGGGTCTTTTCGTAAGGGGTGAGGTTGTGAAGTCTTTTCGACACGAGTAAATGTGTTTTTTCTTCCATATTTTAAGCTTAGGACAATCTTTAGTGGATATGGTATGATACTAAAACGAGAAAACAACTTTTTCAGATCGAGTTAACGACCCTGTCCCAATGGGCAAAAAAGTTCCTATGTTAACACCTATGGATTTTGAGTGAAAAATGGCCCGGAAGCGAAAGTGAAAAAAATTCGTATTTTAACCATTTATATGTGTAAGACTCTTAAACTTGAGCGTTTCCTTACAGATTCGTCGAAAAACATCGAAAGAAACAAAGGTCTTTCACATAGTCATTCGGGTGCCTCCACGAGGGTCTTTTCGTAAGGGGTGAGGTTGTGAAGTCTTTTCGACACGAGTAAATGTGTTTTTTCTTCCATATTTTAAGCTTAGGACAATCTTTAGTGGATATGGTATGATACTAAAACGAGAAAACAACTTTTTCAGATCGAGTTAACGACCCTGTCCCAATGGGCAAAAAAGTTCCTATGTTAACACCTATGGATTTTGAGTGAAAAATGGCCCGGAAGCGAAAGTGAAAAAAATTCGTATTTTAACCATTTATATGTGTAAGACTCTTAAACTTGAGCGTTTCCTTACAGATTCGTCGAAAAACATCGAAAGAAACAAAGGTCTTTCACATAGTCATTCGGGTGCCTCCACGAGGGTCTTTTCGTAAGGGTTGAGGTTGTGAAGTCTTTTCGACACGAGTAAATGTGTTTTTTCTTCCATATTTTAAGCTTAGGACAATCTTTAGTGGATATGGTATGATACTAAAACGAGAAAACAACTTTTCAGATCGAGTTAACGACCCTGTCCCAATGGGCAAAAAAGTTCCTATGTTAACACCTATGGATTTTGAGTGAAAAATGGCCCGGAAGCGAAAGTGAAAAAAATTCGTATTTTAACCATTTATATGTGTAAGACTCTTAAACTTGAGCGTTTCCTTACAGATTCGTCGAAAAACATCAAAAGAAACAAAGGTCTTTCACATAGTCATTCGGGTGCCTCCACGAGGGTCTTTTCGTAAGGGTTGAGGTTGTGAAGTCTTTTCGACACGAGTAAATGTGTTTTTTCTTCCATATTTTAAGCTTAGGACAATCTTTAGTGGATATGGTATGATACTAAAACGAGAAAACAACTTTTCAGATCGAGTTAACGACCCTGTCCCAATGGGCAAAAAAGTTCCTATGTTAACACCTATGGATTTTGAGTGAAAAATGGCCCGTAAGCGAAAGTGAAAAAAATTCGTATTTTAACCATTTATATGTGTAAGACTCTTAAACTTGAGCGTTTCCTTACAGATTCGTCGAAAAACATCGAAAGAAACAAAGGTCTTTCACATAGTCATTCGGGTGCCTCCACGAGGGTCTTTTCGTAAGGGGTGAGGTTGTGAAGTCTTTTCGACACGAGTAAATGTGTTTTTTCTTCCATATTTTAAGCTTAGGACAATCTTTAGTGGATATGGTATGATACTAAAACGAGAAAACAACTTTTTCAGATCGAGTTAACGACCCTGTCCCAATGGGCAAAAAAGTTCCTATGTTAACACCTATGGATTTTGAGTGAAAAATGGCCCGGAAGCGAAAGTGAAAAAAATTCGTATTCTAACCATTTATATGTGTAAGACTCTTAAACTTGAGCGTTTCCTTACAGATTCGTCGAAAAACATCGAAAGAAACAAAGGTCTTTCACATAGTCATTCGGGTGCCTCCACGAGGGTCTTTTCGTAAGGGGTGAGGTTGTGAAGTCTTTTCGACACGAGTAAATGTGTTTTTTCTTCCATATTTTAAGCTTAGGACAATCTTTAGTGGATATGGTATGATACTAAAACGAGAAAACAACTTTTTCAGATCGAGTTAACGACCCTGTCCCAATGGGCAAAAAAGTTCCTATGTTAACACCTATGGATTTTGAGTGAAAAATGGCCCGGAAGCGAAAGTGAAAAAAATTCGTATTTTAACCATTTATATGTGTAAGACTCTTAAACTTGAGCGTTTCCTTACAGATTCGTCGAAAAACATCGAAAGAAACAAAGGTCTTTCACATAGTCATTCGGGTGCCTCCACGAGGGTCTTTTCGTAAGGGGTGAGGTTGTGAAGTCTTTTCGACACGAGTAAATGTGTTTTTTCTTCCATATTTTAAGCTTAGGACAATCTTTAGTGGATATGGTATGATACTAAAACGAGAAAACAACTTTTTCAGATCGAGTTAACGACCCTGTCCCAATGGGCAAAAAAGTTCCTATGTTAACACCTATGGATTTTGAGTGAAAAATGGCCCGGAAGCGAAAGTGAAAAAAATTCGTATTCTAACCATTTATATGTGTAAGACTCTTAAACTTGAGCGTTTCCTTACAGATTCGTCGAAAAACATCGAAAGAAACAAAGGTCTTTCACATAGTCATTCGGGTGCCTCCACGAGGGTCTTTTCGTAAGGGGTGAGGTTGTGAAGTCTTTTCGACACGAGTAAATGTGTTTTTTCTTCCATATTTTAAGCTTAGGACAATCTTTAGTGGATATGGTATGATACTAAAACGAGAAAACAACTTTTCAGATCGAGTTAACGACCCTGTCCCAATGGGCAAAAAAGTTCCTATGTTAACACCTATGGATTTTGAGTGAAAAATGGCCCGGAAGCGAAAGTGAAAAAAATTCGTATTTTAACCATTTATATGTGTAAGACTCTTAAACTTGAGCGTTTCCTTACAGATTCGTCGAAAAACATCAAAAGAAACAAAGGTCTTTCACATAGTCATTCGGGTGCCTCCACGAGGGTCTTTTCGTAAGGGTTGAGGTTGTGAAGTCTTTTCGACACGAGTAAATGTGTTTTTTCTTCCATATTTTAAGCTTAGGACAATCTTTAGTGGATATGGTATGATACTAAAACGAGAAAACAACTTTTCAGATCGAGTTAACGACCCTGTCCCAATGGGCAAAAAAGTTCCTATGTTAACACCTATGGATTTTGAGTGAAAAATGGCCCGTAAGCGAAAGTGAAAAAAATTCGTATTTTAACCATTTATATGTGTAAGACTCTTAAACTTGAGCGTTTCCTTACAGATTCGTCGAAAAACATCGAAAGAAACAAAGGTCTTTCACATAGTCATTCGGGTGCCTCCACGAGGGTCTTTTCGTAAGGGGTGAGGTTGTGAAGTCTTTTCGACACGAGTAAATGTGTTTTTTCTTCCATATTTTAAGCTTAGGACAATCTTTAGTGGATATGGTATGATACTAAAACGAGAAAACAACTTTTTCAGATCGAGTTAACGACCCTGTCCCAATGGGCAAAAAAGTTCCTATGTTAACACCTATGGATTTTGAGTGAAAAATGGCCCGGAAGCGAAAGTGAAAAAAATTCGTATTCTAACCATTTATATGTGTAAGACTCTTAAACTTGAGCGTTTCCTTACAGATTCGTCGAAAAACATCGAAAGAAACAAAGGTCTTTCACATAGTCATTCGGGTGCCTCCACGAGGGTCTTTTCGTAAGGGGTGAGGTTGTGAAGTCTTTTCGACACGAGTAAATGTGTTTTTTCTTCCATATTTTAAGCTTAGGACAATCTTTAGTGGATATGGTATGATACTAAAACGAGAAAACAACTTTTTCAGATCGAGTTAACGACCCTGTCCCAATGGGCAAAAAAGTTCCTATGTTAACACCTATGGATTTTGAGTGAAAAATGGCCCGGAAGCGAAAGTGAAAAAAATTCGTATTTTAACCATTTATATGTGTAAGACTCTTAAACTTGAGCGTTTCCTTACAGATTCGTCGAAAAACATCGAAAGAAACAAAGGTCTTTCACATAGTCATTCGGGTGCCTCCACGAGGGTCTTTTCGTAAGGGGTGAGGTTGTGAAGTCTTTTCGACACGAGTAAATGTGTTTTTTCTTCCATATTTTAAGCTTAGGACAATCTTTAGTGGATATGGTATGATACTAAAACGAGAAAACAACTTTTTCAGATCGAGTTAACGACCCTGTCCCAATGGGCAAAAAAGTTCCTATGTTAACACCTATGGATTTTGAGTGAAAAATGGCCCGGAAGCGAAAGTGAAAAAAATTCGTATTCTAACCATTTATATGTGTAAGACTCTTAAACTTGAGCGTTTCCTTACAGATTCGTCGAAAAACATCGAAAGAAACAAAGGTCTTTCACATAGTCATTCGGGTGCCTCCACGAGGGTCTTTTCGTAAGGGGTGAGGTTGTGAAGTCTTTTCGACACGAGTAAATGTGTTTTTTCTTCCATATTTTAAGCTTAGGACAATCTTTAGTGGATATGGTATGATACTAAAACGAGAAAACAACTTTTCAGATCGAGTTAACGACCCTGTCCCAATGGGCAAAAAAGTTCCTATGTTAACACCTATGGATTTTGAGTGAAAAATGGCCCGGAAGCGAAAGTGAAAAAAATTCGTATTTTAACCATTTATATGTGTAAGACTCTTAAACTTGAGCGTTTCCTTACAGATTCGTCGAAAAACATCAAAAGAAACAAAGGTCTTTCACATAGTCATTCGGGTGCCTCCACGAGGGTCTTTTCGTAAGGGTTGAGGTTGTGAAGTCTTTTCGACACGAGTAAATGTGTTTTTTCTTCCATATTTTAAGCTTAGGACAATCTTTAGTGGATATGGTATGATACTAAAACGAGAAAACAACTTTTCAGATCGAGTTAACGACCCTGTCCCAATGGGCAAAAAAGTTCCTATGTTAACACCTATGGATTTTGAGTGAAAAATGGCCCGTAAGCGAAAGTGAAAAAAATTCGTATTTTAACCATTTATATGTGTAAGACTCTTAAACTTGAGCGTTTCCTTACAGATTCGTCGAAAAACATCGAAAGAAACAAAGGTCTTTCACATAGTCATTCGGGTGCCTCCACGAGGGTCTTTTCGTAAGGGGTGAGGTTGTGAAGTCTTTTCGACACGAGTAAATGTGTTTTTTCTTCCATATTTTAAGCTTAGGACAATCTTTAGTGGATATGGTATGATACTAAAACGAGAAAACAACTTTTTCAGATCGAGTTAACGACCCTGTCCCAATGGGCAAAAAAGTTCCTATGTTAACACCTATGGATTTTGAGTGAAAAATGGCCCGGAAGCGAAAGTGAAAAAAATTCGTATTTTAACCATTTATATGTGTAAGACTCTTAAACTTGAGCGTTTCCTTACAGATTCGTCGAAAAACATCGAAAGAAACAAAGGTCTTTCACATAGTCATTCGGGTGCCTCCACGAGGGTCTTTTCGTAAGGGGTGAGGTTGTGAAGTCTTTTCGACACGAGTAAATGTGTTTTTTCTTCCATATTTTAAGCTTAGGACAATCTTTAGTGGATATGGTATGATACTAAAACGAGAAAACAACTTTTTCAGATCGAGTTAACGACCCTGTCCCAATGGGCAAAAAAGTTCCTATGTTAACACCTATGGATTTTGAGTGAAAAATGGCCCGGAAGCGAAAGTGAAAAAAATTCGTATTTTAACCATTTATATGTGTAAGACTCTTAAACTTGAGCGTTTCCTTACAGATTCGTCGAAAAACATCGAAAGAAACAAAGGTCTTTCACATAGTCATTCGGGTGCCTCCACGAGGGTCTTTTCGTAAGGGTTGAGGTTGTGAAGTCTTTTCGACACGAGTAAATGTGTTTTTTCTTCCATATTTTAAGCTTAGGACAATCTTTAGTGGATATGGTATGATACTAAAACGAGAAAACAACTTTTCAGATCGAGTTAACGACCCTGTCCCAATGGGCAAAAAAGTTCCTATGTTAACACCTATGGATTTTGAGTGAAAAATGGCCCGGAAGCGAAAGTGAAAAAAATTCGTATTTTAACCATTTATATGTGTAAGACTCTTAAACTTGAGCGTTTCCTTACAGATTCGTCGAAAAACATCAAAAGAAACAAAGGTCTTTCACATAGTCATTCGGGTGCCTCCACGAGGGTCTTTTCGTAAGGGTTGAGGTTGTGAAGTCTTTTCGACACGAGTAAATGTGTTTTTTCTTCCATATTTTAAGCTTAGGACAATCTTTAGTGGATATGGTATGATACTAAAACGAGAAAACAACTTTTCAGATCGAGTTAACGACCCTGTCCCAATGGGCAAAAAAGTTCCTATGTTAACACCTATGGATTTTGAGTGAAAAATGGCCCGGAAGCGAAAGTGAAAAAAATTCGTATTTTAACCATTTATATGTGTAAGACTCTTAAACTTGAGCGTTTCCTTACAGATTCGTCGAAAAACATCGAAAGAAACAAAGGTCTTTCACATAGTCATTCGGGTGCCTCCACGAGGGTCTTTTCGTAAGGGGTGAGGTTGTGAAGTCTTTTCGACACGAGTAAATGTGTTTTTTCTTCCATATTTTAAGCTTAGGACAATCTTTAGTGGATATGGTATGATACTAAAACGAGAAAACAACTTTTTCAGATCGAGTTAACGACCCTGTCCCAATGGGCAAAAAAGTTCCTATGTTAACACCTATGGATTTTGAGTGAAAAATGGCCCGGAAGCGAAAGTGAAAAAAATTCGTATTTTAACCATTTATATGTGTAAGACTCTTAAACTTGAGCGTTTCCTTACAGATTCGTCGAAAAACATCGAAAGAAACAAAGGTCTTTCACATAGTCATTCGGGTGCCTCCACGAGGGTCTTTTCGTAAGGGTTGAGGTTGTGAAGTCTTTTCGACACGAGTAAATGTGTTTTTTCTTCCATATTTTAAGCTTAGGACAATCTTTAGTGGATATGGTATGATACTAAAACGAGAAAACAACTTTTCAGATCGAGTTAACGACCCTGTCCCAATGGGCAAAAAAGTTCCTATGTTAACACCTATGGATTTTGAGTGAAAAATGGCCCGGAAGCGAAAGTGAAAAAAATTCGTATTTTAACCATTTATATGTGTAAGACTCTTAAACTTGAGCGTTTCCTTACAGATTCGTCGAAAAACATCAAAAGAAACAAAGGTCTTTCACATAGTCATTCGGGTGCCTCCACGAGGGTCTTTTCGTAAGGGTTGAGGTTGTGAAGTCTTTTCGACACGAGTAAATGTGTTTTTTCTTCCATATTTTAAGCTTAGGACAATCTTTAGTGGATATGGTATGATACTAAAACGAGAAAACAACTTTTCAGATCGAGTTAACGACCCTGTCCCAATGGGCAAAAAAGTTCCTATGTTAACACCTATGGATTTTGAGTGAAAAATGGCCCGGAAGCGAAAGTGAAAAAAATTCGTATTTTAACCATTTATATGTGTAAGACTCTTAAACTTGAGCGTTTCCTTACAGATTCGTCGAAAAACATCGAAAGAAACAAAGGTCTTTCACATAGTCATTCGGGTGCCTCCACGAGGGTCTTTTCGTAAGGGGTGAGGTTGTGAAGTCTTTTCGACACGAGTAAATGTGTTTTTTCTTCCATATTTTAAGCTTAGGACAATCTTTAGTGGATATGGTATGATACTAAAACGAGAAAACAACTTTTTCAGATCGAGTTAACGACCCTGTCCCAATGGGCAAAAAAGTTCCTATGTTAACACCTATGGATTTTGAGTGAAAAATGGCCCGGAAGCGAAAGTGAAAAAAATTCGTATTTTAACCATTTATATGTGTAAGACTCTTAAACTTGAGCGTTTCCTTACAGATTCGTCGAAAAACATCGAAAGAAACAAAGGTCTTTCACATAGTCATTCGGGTGCCTCCACGAGGGTCTTTTCGTAAGGGTTGAGGTTGTGAAGTCTTTTCGACACGAGTAAATGTGTTTTTTCTTCCATATTTTAAGCTTAGGACAATCTTTAGTGGATATGGTATGATACTAAAACGAGAAAACAACTTTTCAGATCGAGTTAACGACCCTGTCCCAATGGGCAAAAAAGTTCCTATGTTAACACCTATGGATTTTGAGTGAAAAATGGCCCGGAAGCGAAAGTGAAAAAAATTCGTATTTTAACCATTTATATGTGTAAGACTCTTAAACTTGAGCGTTTCCTTACAGATTCGTCGAAAAACATCAAAAGAAACAAAGGTCTTTCACATAGTCATTCGGGTGCCTCCACGAGGGTCTTTTCGTAAGGGTTGAGGTTGTGAAGTCTTTTCGACACGAGTAAATGTGTTTTTTCTTCCATATTTTAAGCTTAGGACAATCTTTAGTGGATATGGTATGATACTAAAACGAGAAAACAACTTTTCAGATCGAGTTAACGACCCTGTCCCAATGGGCAAAAAAGTTCCTATGTTAACACCTATGGATTTTGAGTGAAAAATGGCCCGGAAGCGAAAGTGAAAAAAATTCGTATTTTAACCATTTATATGTGTAAGACTCTTAAACTTGAGCGTTTCCTTACAGATTCGTCGAAAAACATCGAAAGAAACAAAGGTCTTTCACATAGTCATTCGGGTGCCTCCACGAGGGTCTTTTCGTAAGGGTTGAGGTTGTGAAGTCTTTTCGACACGAGTAAATGTGTTTTTTCTTCCATATTTTAAGCTTAGGACAATCTTTAGTGGATATGGTATGATACTAAAACGAGAAAACAACTTTTCAGATCGAGTTAACGACCCTGTCCCAATGGGCAAAAAAGTTCCTATGTTAACACCTATGGATTTTGAGTGAAAAATGGCCCGGAAGCGAAAGTGAAAAAAATTCGTATTTTAACCATTTATATGTGTAAGACTCTTAAACTTGAGCGTTTCCTTACAGATTCGTCGAAAAACATCAAAAGAAACAAAGGTCTTTCACATAGTCATTCGGGTGCCTCCACGAGGGTCTTTTCGTAAGGGTTGAGGTTGTGAAGTCTTTTCGACACGAGTAAATGTGTTTTTTCTTCCATATTTTAAGCTTAGGACAATCTTTAGTGGATATGGTATGATACTAAAACGAGAAAACAACTTTTCAGATCGAGTTAACGACCCTGTCCCAATGGGCAAAAAAGTTCCTATGTTAACACCTATGGATTTTGAGTGAAAAATGGCCCGGAAGCGAAAGTGAAAAAAATTCGTATTTTAACCATTTATATGTGTAAGACTCTTAAACTTGAGCGTTTCCTTACAGATTCGTCGAAAAACATCGAAAGAAACAAAGGTCTTTCACATAGTCATTCGGGTGCCTCCACGAGGGTCTTTTCGTAAGGGTTGAGGTTGTGAAGTCTTTTCGACACGAGTAAATGTGTTTTTTCTTCCATATTTTAAGCTTAGGACAATCTTTAGTGGATATGGTATGATACTAAAACGAGAAAACAACTTTTCAGATCGAGTTAACGACCCTGTCCCAATGGGCAAAAAAGTTCCTATGTTAACACCTATGGATTTTGAGTGAAAAATGGCCCGTAAGCGAAAGTGAAAAAAATTCGTATTTTAACCATTTATATGTGTAAGACTCTTAAACTTGAGCGTTTCCTTACAGATTCGTCGAAAAACATCGAAAGAAACAAAGGTTTTTCAAATAGTTATTCGGATGCCTCCACGAGGGTCTTTTCGTAAGGGGTGAGGTTGTGAAGTCTTTTCGACACGAGTAAATGTTTTTTTTCTTCCATATTTTAAGCTTAGGACAATCTTTAGTGGATATGGTATGATACTAAAACGAGAAAACAACTTTTTCAGATCGAGTTAACGACCCTGTCCCAATGGGCAAAAAAGTTCCTATGTTAACACCTATGGATTTTGAGTGAAAAATGGCCCGGAAGCGAAAGTGAAAAAAATTCGTATTTTAACCATTTATATGTGTAAGACTCTTAAACTTGAGCGTTTCCTTACAGATTCGTCGAAAAACATCGAAAGAAACAAAGGTTTTTCAAATAGTGATTCGGATGCCTCCACGAGGGTCTTTTCGTAAGGGGTGAGGTTGTGAAGTCTTTTCGACACGAGTAAATGTTTTTTTTCTTCCATATTTTAAGCTTAGGACAATCTTTAGTGGATATGGTATGATACTAAAACGAGAAAACAACTTTTCAGATCGAGTTAACGACCCTGTCCCAATGGGCAAAAAAGTTCCTATGTTAACACCTATGGATTTTGAGTGAAAAATGGCCCGGAAGCGAAAGTGAAAAAAATTCGTATTTTAACCATTTATATGTGTAAGACTCTTAAACTTGAGCGTTTCCTTACAGATTCGTCGAAAAACATCGAAAGAAACAAAGGTCTTTCACATAGTCATTCGGGTGCCTCCACGAGGGTCTTTTCGTAAGGGTTGAGGTTGTGAAGTCTTTTCGACACGAGTAAATGTGTTTTTTCTTCCATATTTTAAGCTTAGGACAATCTTTAGTTGATATGGTATGATACTAAAACGAGAAAACAACTTTTCAGATCGAGTTAACGACCCTGTCCCAATGGGCAAAAAAGTTCCTATGTTAACACCTATGGATTTTGAGTGAAAAATGGCCCGGAAGCGAAAGTGAAAAAAATTCGTATTTTAACCATTTATATGTGTAAGACTCTTAAACTTGAGCGTTTCCTTACAGATTCGTCGAAAAACATCGAAAGAAACAAAGGTCTTTCACATAGTCATTCGGGTGCCTCCACGAGGGTCTTTTCGTAAGGGTTGAGGTTGTGAAGTCTTTTCGACACGAGTAAATGTGTTTTTTCTTCCATATTTTAAGCTTAGGACAATCTTTAGTGGATATGGTATGATACTAAAACGAGAAAACAACTTTTCAGATCGAGTTAACGACCCTGTCCCAATGGGCAAAAAAGTTCCTATGTTAACACCTATGGATTTTGAGTGAAAAATGGCCCGGAAGCGAAAGTGAAAAAAATTCGTATTTTAACCATTTATATGTGTAAGACTCTTAAACTTGAGCGTTTCCTTACAGATTCGTCGAAAAACATCGAAAGAAACAAAGGTCTTTCACATAGTCATTCGGGTGCCTCCACGAGGGTCTTTTCGTAAGGGTTGAGGTTGTGAAGTCTTTTCGACACGAGTAAATGTGTTTTTTCTTCCATATTTTAAGCTTAGGACAATCTTTAGTTGATATGGTATGATACTAAAACGAGAAAACAACTTTTCAGATCGAGTTAACGACCCTGTCCCAATGGGCAAAAAAGTTCCTATGTTAACACCTATGGATTTTGAGTGAAAAATGGCCCGGAAGCGAAAGTGAAAAAAATTCGTATTTTAACCATTTATATGTGTAAGACTCTTAAACTTGAGCGTTTCCTTACAGATTCGTCGAAAAACATCGAAAGAAACAAAGGTCTTTCACATAGTCATTCGGGTGCCTCCACGAGGGTCTTTTCGTAAGGGTTGAGGTTGTGAAGTCTTTTCGACACGAGTAAATGTGTTTTTTCTTCCATATTTTAAGCTTAGGACAATCTTTAGTGGATATGGTATGATACTAAAACGAGAAAACAACTTTTCAGATCGAGTTAACGACCCTGTCCCAATGGGCAAAAAAGTTCCTATGTTAACACCTATGGATTTTGAGTGAAAAATGGCCCGGAAGCGAAAGTGAAAAAAATTCGTATTTTAACCATTTATATGTGTAAGACTCTTAAACTTGAGCGTTTCCTTACAGATTCGTCGAAAAACATCAAAAGAAACAAAGGTCTTTCACATAGTCATTCGGGTGCCTCCACGAGGGTCTTTTCGTAAGGGTTGAGGTTGTGAAGTCTTTTCGACACGAGTAAATGTGTTTTTTCTTCCATATTTTAAGCTTAGGACAATCTTTAGTGGATATGGTATGATACTAAAACGAGAAAACAACTTTTCAGATCGAGTTAACGACCCTGTCCCAATGGGCAAAAAAGTTCCTATGTTAACACCTATGGATTTTGAGTGAAAAATGGCCCGTAAGCGAAAGTGAAAAAAATTCGTATTTTAACCATTTATATGTGTAAGACTCTTAAACTTGAGCGTTTCCTTACAGATTCGTCGAAAAACATCGAAAGAAACAAAGGTCTTTCACATAGTCATTCGGGTGCCTCCACGAGGGTCTTTTCGTAAGGGGTGAGGTTGTGAAGTCTTTTCGACACGAGTAAATGTTTTTTTTCTTCCATATTTTAAGCTTAGGACAATCTTTAGTGGATATGGTATGATACTAAAACGAGAAAACAACTTTTTCAGATCGAGTTAACGACCCTGTCCCAATGGGCAAAAAAGTTCCTATGTTAACACCTATGGATTTTGAGTGAAAAATGGCCCGGAAGCGAAAGTGAAAAAAATTCGTATTTTAACCATTTATATGTGTAAGACTCTTAAACTTGAGCGTTTCCTTACAGATTCGTCGAAAAACATCGAAAGAAACAAAGGTTTTTCAAATAGTGATTCGGATGCCTCCACGAGGGTCTTTTCGTAAGGGGTGAGGTTGTGAAGTCTTTTCGACACGAGTAAATGTTTTTTTTCTTCCATATTTTAAGCTTAGGACAATCTTTAGTGGATATGGTATGATACTAAAACGAGAAAACAACTTTTCAGATCGAGTTAACGACCCTGTCCCAATGGGCAAAAAAGTTCCTATGTTAACACCTATGGATTTTGAGTGAAAAATGGCCCGGAAGCGAAAGTGAAAAAAATTCGTATTTTAACCATTTATATGTGTAAGACTCTTAAACTTGAGCGTTTCCTTACAGATTCGTCGAAAAACATCGAAAGAAACAAAGGTCTTTCACATAGTCATTCGGGTGCCTCCACGAGGGTCTTTTCGTAAGGGTTGAGGTTGTGAAGTCTTTTCGACACGAGTAAATGTGTTTTTTCTTCCATATTTTAAGCTTAGGACAATCTTTTGTGGATATGGTATGATACTAAAATGAGAAAACAACTTTTCAGATCGAGTTAACGACCCTGTCCCAATGGGCAAAAAAGTTCCTATGTTAACACCTATGGATTTTGAGTGAAAAATGGCTCGGAAGCGAAAGTGAAAAAAATTCGTATTTTAACCATTTATATGTGTAAGACTCTTAAACTTGAGCGTTTCCTTACAGATTCGTCGAAAAACATCGAAAGAAACAAAGGTTTTTCAAATTGTGATTCGGCTGCCTCCACGAGGGTCTTTTCGTAAGGGGTGAGGTTGTGAAGTCTTTTCGACACGAGTAAATGTTTTTTTTCTTCCATATTTTAAGCTTAGGACAATCTTTAGTGGATATGGTATGATACTAAAACGAGAAAACAACTTTTCAGATCGAGTTAACGACCCTGTCCCAATGGGCAAAAAAGTTCCTATGTTAACACCTATGGATTTTGAGTGAAAAATGGCCCGGAAGCGAAAGTGAAAAAAATTCGTATTTTAACCATTTATATGTGTAAGACTCTTAAACTTGAGCGTTTCCTTACAGATTCGTCGAAAAACATCGAAAGAAACAAAGGTCTTTCACATAGTCATTCGGGTGCCTCCACGAGGGTCTTTTCGTAAGGGTTGAGGTTGTGAAGTCTTTTCGACACGAGTAAATGTGTTTTTTCTTCCATATTTTAAGCTTAGGACAATCTTTAGTGGATATGGTATGATACTAAAACGAGAAAACAACTTTTCAGATCGAGTTAACGACCCTGTCCCAATGGGCAAAAAAGTTCCTATGTTAACACCTATGGATTTTGAGTGAAAAATGGCCCGGAAGCGAAAGTGAAAAAAATTCGTATTTTAACCATTTATATGTGTAAGACTCTTAAACTTGAGCGTTTCCTTACAGATTCGTCGAAAAACATCAAAAGAAACAAAGGTCTTTCACATAGTCATTCGGGTGCCTCCACGAGGGTCTTTTCGTAAGGGTTGAGGTTGTGAAGTCTTTTCGACACGAGTAAATGTGTTTTTTCTTCCATATTTTAAGCTTAGGACAATCTTTAGTGGATATGGTATGATACTAAAACGAGAAAACAACTTTTCAGATCGAGTTAACGACCCTGTCCCAATGGGCAAAAAAGTTCCTATGTTAACACCTATGGATTTTGAGTGAAAAATGGCCCGGAAGCGAAAGTGAAAAAAATTCGTATTTTAACCATTTATATGTGTAAGACTCTTAAACTTGAGCGTTTCCTTACAGATTCGTCGAAAAACATCGAAAGAAACAAAGGTCTTTCACATAGTCATTCGGGTGCCTCCACGAGGGTCTTTTCGTAAGGGGTGAGGTTGTGAAGTCTTTTCGACACGAGTAAATGTTTTTTTTCTTCCATATTTTAAGCTTAGGACAATCTTTAGTGGATATGGTATGATACTAAAACGAGAAAACAACTTTTTCAGATCGAGTTAACGACCCTGTCCCAATGGGCAAAAAAGTTCCTATGTTAACACCTATGGATTTTGAGTGAAAAATGGCCCGGAAGCGAAAGTGAAAAAAATTCGTATTTTAACCATTTATATGTGTAAGACTCTTAAACTTGAGCGTTTCCTTACAGATTCGTCGAAAAACATCGAAAGAAACAAAGGTTTTTCAAATAGTGATTCGGATGCCTCCACGAGGGTCTTTTCGTAAGGGGTGAGGTTGTGAAGTCTTTTCGACACGAGTAAATGTTTTTTTTCTTCCATATTTTAAGCTTAGGACAATCTTTAGTGGATATGGTATGATACTAAAACGAGAAAACAACTTTTCAGATCGAGTTAACGACCCTGTCCCAATGGGCAAAAAAGTTCCTATGTTAACACCTATGGATTTTGAGTGAAAAATGGCCCGGAAGCGAAAGTGAAAAAAATTCGTATTTTAACCATTTATATGTGTAAGACTCTTAAACTTGAGCGTTTCCTTACAGATTCGTCGAAAAACATCGAAAGAAACAAAGGTCTTTCACATAGTCATTCGGGTGCCTCCACGAGGGTCTTTTCGTAAGGGTTGAGGTTGTGAAGTCTTTTCGACACGAGTAAATGTGTTTTTTCTTCCATATTTTAAGCTTAGGACAATCTTTAGTGGATATGGTATGATACTAAAACGAGAAAACAACTTTTCAGATCGAGTTAACGACCCTGTCCCAATGGGCAAAAAAGTTCCTATGTTAACACCTATGGATTTTGAGTGAAAAATGGCCCGTAAGCGAAAGTGAAAAAAATTCGTATTTTAACCATTTATATGTGTAAGACTCTTAAACTTGAGCGTTTCCTTACAGATTCGTCGAAAAACATCGAAAGAAACAAAGGTCTTTCACATAGTCATTCGGGTGCCTCCACGAGGGTCTTTTCGTAAGGGGTGAGGTTGTGAAGTCTTTTCGACACGAGTAAATGTGTTTTTTCTTCCATATTTTAAGCTTAGGACAATCTTTAGTGGATATGGTATGATACTAAAACGAGAAAACAACTTTTTCAGATCGAGTTAACGACCCTGTCCCAATGGGCAAAAAAGTTCCTATGTTAACACCTATGGATTTTGAGTGAAAAATGGCCCGGAAGCGAAAGTGAAAAAAATTCGTATTTTAACCATTTATATGTGTAAGACTCTTAAACTTGAGCGTTTCCTTACAGATTCGTCGAAAAACATCGAAAGAAACAAAGGTCTTTCACATAGTCATTCGGGTGCCTCCACGAGGGTCTTTTCGTAAGGGGTGAGGTTGTGAAGTCTTTTCGACACGAGTAAATGTTTTTTTTCTTCCATATTTTAAGCTTAGGACAATCTTTAGTGGATATGGTATGATACTAAAACGAGAAAACAACTTTTTCAGATCGAGTTAACGACCCTGTCCCAATGGGCAAAAAAGTTCCTATGTTAACACCTATGGATTTTGAGTGAAAAATGGCCCGGAAGCGAAAGTGAAAAAAATTCGTATTTTAACCATTTATATGTGTAAGACTCTTAAACTTGAGCGTTTCCTTACAGATTCGTCGAAAAACATCGAAAGAAACAAAGGTTTTTCAAATAGTGATTCGGATGCCTCCACGAGGGTCTTTTCGTAAGGGGTGAGGTTGTGAAGTCTTTTCGACACGAGTAAATGTTTTTTTTCTTCCATATTTTAAGCTTAGGACAATCTTTAGTGGATATGGTATGATACTAAAACGAGAAAACAACTTTTCAGATCGAGTTAACGACCCTGTCCCAATGGGCAAAAAAGTTCCTATGTTAACACCTATGGATTTTGAGTGAAAAATGGCCCGGAAGCGAAAGTGAAAAAAATTCGTATTTTAACCATTTATATGTGTAAGACTCTTAAACTTGAGCGTTTCCTTACAGATTCGTCGAAAAACATCGAAAGAAACAAAGGTCTTTCACATAGTCATTCGGGTGCCTCCACGAGGGTCTTTTCGTAAGGGGTGAGGTTGTGAAGTCTTTTCGACACGAGTAAATGTTTTTTTTCTTCCATATTTTAAGCTTAGGACAATCTTTAGTGGATATGGTATGATACTAAAACGAGAAAACAACTTTTTCAGATCGAGTTAACGACCCTGTCCCAATGGGCAAAAAAGTTCCTATGTTAACACCTATGGATTTTGAGTGAAAAATGGCCCGGAAGCGAAAGTGAAAAAAATTCGTATTTTAACCATTTATATGTGTAAGACTCTTAAACTTGAGCGTTTCCTTACAGATTCGTCGAAAAACATCGAAAGAAACAAAGGTTTTTCAAATAGTGATTCGGATGCCTCCACGAGGGTCTTTTCGTAAGGGGTGAGGTTGTGAAGTCTTTTCGACACGAGTAAATGTTTTTTTTCTTCCATATTTTAAGCTTAGGACAATCTTTAGTGGATATGGTATGATACTAAAACGAGAAAACAACTTTTCAGATCGAGTTAACGACCCTGTCCCAATGGGCAAAAAAGTTCCTATGTTAACACCTATGGATTTTGAGTGAAAAATGGCCCGGAAGCGAAAGTGAAAAAAATTCGTATTTTAACCATTTATATGTGTAAGACTCTTAAACTTGAGCGTTTCCTTACAGATTCGTCGAAAAACA
Source organism: Cucurbita pepo subsp. pepo (assembly GCF_057944985.1). Taxonomy (NCBI): domain Eukaryota; kingdom Viridiplantae; phylum Streptophyta; class Magnoliopsida; order Cucurbitales; family Cucurbitaceae; genus Cucurbita; species Cucurbita pepo. Next base: position 150,578 of record NC_141811.1, on the reverse strand, counting down.
TCGAAAGAAACAAAGGTCTTTCACATAGTCATTCGGGTGCCTCCACGAGGGTCTTTTCGTAAGGGTTGAGGTTGTGAAGTCTTTTCGACACGAGTAAATGTGTTTTTTCTTCCATATTTTAAGCTTAGGACAATCTTTAGTGGATATGGTATGATACTAAAACGAGAAAACAACTTTTCAGATCGAGTTAACGACCCTGTCCCAATGGGCAAAAAAGTTCCTATGTTAACACCTATGGATTTTGAGTGAAAAATGGCCCGTAAGCGAAAGTGAAAAAAATTCGTATTTTAACCATTTATATGTGTAAGACTCTTAAACTTGAGCGTTTCCTTACAGATTCGTCGAAAAACATCGAAAGAAACAAAGGTCTTTCACATAGTCATTCGGGTGCCTCCACGAGGGTCTTTTCGTAAGGGGTGAGGTTGTGAAGTCTTTTCGACACGAGTAAATGTGTTTTTTCTTCCATATTTTAAGCTTAGGACAATCTTTAGTGGATATGGTATGATACTAAAACGAGAAAACAACTTTTTCAGATCGAGTTAACGACCCTGTCCCAATGGGCAAAAAAGTTCCTATGTTAACACCTATGGATTTTGAGTGAAAAATGGCCCGGAAGCGAAAGTGAAAAAAATTCGTATTTTAACCATTTATATGTGTAAGACTCTTAAACTTGAGCGTTTCCTTACAGATTCGTCGAAAAACATCGAAAGAAACAAAGGTCTTTCACATAGTCATTCGGGTGCCTCCACGAGGGTCTTTTCGTAAGGGGTGAGGTTGTGAAGTCTTTTCGACACGAGTAAATGTTTTTTTTCTTCCATATTTTAAGCTTAGGACAATCTTTAGTGGATATGGTATGATACTAAAACGAGAAAACAACTTTTTCAGATCGAGTTAACGACCCTGTCCCAATGGGCAAAAAAGTTCCTATGTTAACACCTATGGATTTTGAGTGAAAAATGGCCCGGAAGCGAAAGTGAAAAAAATTCGTATTTTAACCATTTATATGTGTAAGACTCTTAAACTTGAGCGTTTCCTTACAGATTCGTCGAAAAACATCGAAAGAAACAAAGGTTTTTCAAATAGTGATTCGGATGCCTCCACGAGGGTCTTTTCGTAAGGGGTGAGGTTGTGAAGTCTTTTCGACACGAGTAAATGTTTTTTTTCTTCCATATTTTAAGCTTAGGACAATCTTTAGTGGATATGGTATGATACTAAAACGAGAAAACAACTTTTCAGATCGAGTTAACGACCCTGTCCCAATGGGCAAAAAAGTTCCTATGTTAACACCTATGGATTTTGAGTGAAAAATGGCCCGGAAGCGAAAGTGAAAAAAATTCGTATTTTAACCATTTATATGTGTAAGACTCTTAAACTTGAGCGTTTCCTTACAGATTCGTCGAAAAACATCGAAAGAAACAAAGGTCTTTCACATAGTCATTCGGGTGCCTCCACGAGGGTCTTTTCGTAAGGGTTGAGGTTGTGAAGTCTTTTCGACACGAGTAAATGTGTTTTTTCTTCCATATTTTAAGCTTAGGACAATCTTTAGTGGATATGGTATGATACTAAAACGAGAAAACAACTTTTCAGATCGAGTTAACGACCCTGTCCCAATGGGCAAAAAAGTTCCTATGTTAACACCTATGGATTTTGAGTGAAAAATGGCCCGTAAGCGAAAGTGAAAAAAATTCGTATTTTAACCATTTATATGTGTAAGACTCTTAAACTTGAGCGTTTCCTTACAGATTCGTCGAAAAACATCGAAAGAAACAAAGGTCTTTCACATAGTCATTCGGGTGCCTCCACGAGGGTCTTTTCGTAAGGGGTGAGGTTGTGAAGTCTTTTCGACACGAGTAAATGTGTTTTTTCTTCCATATTTTAAGCTTAGGACAATCTTTAGTGGATATGGTATGATACTAAAACGAGAAAACAACTTTTTCAGATCGAGTTAACGACCCTGTCCCAATGGGCAAAAAAGTTCCTATGTTAACACCTATGGATTTTGAGTGAAAAATGGCCCGGAAGCGAAAGTGAAAAAAATTCGTATTTTAACCATTTATATGTGTAAGACTCTTAAACTTGAGCGTTTCCTTACAGATTCGTCGAAAAACATCGAAAGAAACAAAGGTCTTTCACATAGTCATTCGGGTGCCTCCACGAGGGTCTTTTCGTAAGGGGTGAGGTTGTGAAGTCTTTTCGACACGAGTAAATGTGTTTTTTCTTCCATATTTTAAGCTTAGGACAATCTTTAGTGGATATGGTATGATACTAAAACGAGAAAACAACTTTTTCAGATCGAGTTAACGACCCTGTCCCAATGGGCAAAAAAGTTCCTATGTTAACACCTATGGATTTTGAGTGAAAAATGGCCCGGAAGCGAAAGTGAAAAAAATTCGTATTTTAACCATTTATATGTGTAAGACTCTTAAACTTGAGCGTTTCCTTACAGATTCGTCGAAAAACATCGAAAGAAACAAAGGTCTTTCACATAGTCATTCGGGTGCCTCCACGAGGGTCTTTTCGTAAGGGGTGAGGTTGTGAAGTCTTTTCGACACGAGTAAATGTTTTTTTTCTTCCATATTTTAAGCTTAGGACAATCTTTAGTGGATATGGTATGATACTAAAACGAGAAAACAACTTTTTCAGATCGAGTTAACGACCCTGTCCCAATGGGCAAAAAAGTTCCTATGTTAACACCTATGGATTTTGAGTGAAAAATGGCCCGGAAGCGAAAGTGAAAAAAATTCGTATTTTAACCATTTATATGTGTAAGACTCTTAAACTTGAGCGTTTCCTTACAGATTCGTCGAAAAACATCGAAAGAAACAAAGGTTTTTCAAATAGTGATTCGGATGCCTCCACGAGGGTCTTTTCGTAAGGGGTGAGGTTGTGAAGTCTTTTCGACACGAGTAAATGTTTTTTTTCTTCCATATTTTAAGCTTAGGACAATCTTTAGTGGATATGGTATGATACTAAAACGAGAAAACAACTTTTCAGATCGAGTTAACGACCCTGTCCCAATGGGCAAAAAAGTTCCTATGTTAACACCTATGGATTTTGAGTGAAAAATGGCCCGGAAGCGAAAGTGAAAAAAATTCGTATTTTAACCATTTATATGTGTAAGACTCTTAAACTTGAGCGTTTCCTTACAGATTCGTCGAAAAACATCGAAAGAAACAAAGGTCTTTCACATAGTCATTCGGGTGCCTCCACGAGGGTCTTTTCGTAAGGGTTGAGGTTGTGAAGTCTTTTCGACACGAGTAAATGTGTTTTTTCTTCCATATTTTAAGCTTAGGACAATCTTTAGTGGATATGGTATGATACTAAAACGAGAAAACAACTTTTCAGATCGAGTGAACGACCCTGTCCCAATGGGCAAAAAAGTTCCTATGTTAACACCTATGGATTTTGAGTGAAAAATGGCCCGTAAGCGAAAGTGAAAAAAATTCGTATTTTAACCATTTATATGTGTAAGACTCTTAAACTTGAGCGTTTCCTTACAGATTCGTCGAAAAACATCGAAAGAAACAAAGGTCTTTCACATAGTGATTCGGGTGCCTCCACGAGGGTCTTTTCGTAAGGGGTGAGGTTGTGAAGTCTTTTCGACACGAGTAAATGTGTTTTTTCTTCCATATTTTAAGCTTAGGACAATCTTTAGTGGATATGGTATGATACTAAAATGAGAAAACAACTTTTTCAGATCGAGTTAACGACCCTGTCCCAATGGGCAAAAAAGTTCCTATGTTAACACCTATGGATTTTGAGTGAAAAATGGCCCGGAAGCGAAAGTGAAAAAAATTCGTATTTTAACCATTTATATGTGTAAGACTCTTAAACTTGAGCGTTTCCTTACAGATTCGTCGAAAAACATCGAAAGAAACAAAGGTCTTTCACATAGTCATTCGGGTGCCTCCACGAGGGTCTTTTCGTAAGGGGTGAGGTTGTGAAGTCTTTTCGACACGAGTAAATGTTTTTTTTCTTCCATATTTTAAGCTTAGGACAATCTTTAGTTGATATGGTATGATACTAAAACGAGAAAACAACTTTTCAGATCGAGTTAACGACCCTGTCCCAATGGGCAAAAAAGTTCCTATGTTAACACCTATGGATTTTGAGTGAAAAATGGCCCGGAAGCGAAAGTGAAAAAAATTCGTATTTTAACCATTTATATGTGTAAGACTCTTAAACTTGAGCGTTTCCTTACAGATTCGTCGAAAAACATCGAAAGAAACAAAGGTCTTTCACATAGTGATTCGGGTGCCTCCACGAGGGTCTTTTCGTAAGGGGTGAGGTTGTGAAGTCTTTTCGACACGAGTAAATGTTTTTTTTCTTCCATATTTTAAGCTTAGGACAATCTTTAGTGGATATGGTATGATACTAAAACGAGAAAACAACTTTTTCAGATCGAGTTAACGACCCTGTCCCAATGGGCAAAAAAGTTCCTATGTTAACACCTATGGATTTTGAGTGAAAAATGGCCCGGAAGCGAAAGTGAAAAAAATTCGTATTTTAACCATTTATATGTGTAAGACTCTTAAACTTGAGCGTTTCCTTACAGATTCGTCGAAAAACATCGAAAGAAACAAAGGTCTTTCACATAGTCATTCGGGTGCCTCCACGAGGGTCTTTTCGTAAGGGGTGAGGTTGTGAAGTCTTTTCGACACGAGTAAATGTTTTTTTTCTTCCATATTTTAAGCTTAGGACAATCTTTAGTGGATATGGTATGATACTAAAACGAGAAAACAACTTTTTCAGATCGAGTTAACGACCCTGTCCCAATGGGCAAAAAAGTTCCTATGTTAACACCTATGGATTTTGAGTGAAAAATGGCCCGGAAGCGAAAGTGAAAAAAATTCGTATTTTAACCATTTATATGTGTAAGACTCTTAAACTTGAGCGTTTCCTTACAGATTCGTCGAAAAACATCGAAAGAAACAAAGGTCTTTCACATAGTCATTCGGGTGCCTCCACGAGGGTCTTTTCGTAAGGGGTGAGGTTGTGAAGTCTTTTCGACACGAGTAAATGTGTTTTTTCTTCCATATTTTAAGCTTAGGACAATCTTTAGTGGATATGGTATGATACTAAAACGAGAAAACAACTTTTTCAGATCGAGTTAACGACCCTGTCCCAATGGGCAAAAAAGTTCCTATGTTAACACCTATGGATTTTGAGTGAAAAATGGCCCGGAAGCGAAAGTGAAAAAAATTCGTATTTTAACCATTTATATGTGTAAGACTCTTAAACTTGAGCGTTTCCTTACAGATTCGTCGAAAAACATCGAAAGAAACAAAGGTTTTTCAAATAGTGATTCGGCTGCCTCCACGAGGGTCTTTTCGTAAGGGGTGAGGTTGTGAAGTCTTTTCGACACGAGTAAATGTGTTTTTTCTTCCATATTTTAAGCTTAGGACAATCTTTAGTGGATATGGTATGATACTAAAACGAGAAAACAACTTTTTCAGATCGAGTTAACGACCCTGTCCCAATGGGCAAAAAAGTTCCTATGTTAACACCTATGGATTTTGAGTGAAAAATGGCCCGGAAGCGAAAGTGAAAAAAATTCGTATTTTAACCATTTATATGTGTAAGACTCTTAAACTTGAGCGTTTCCTTACAGATTCGTCGAAAAACATCGAAAGAAACAAAGGTCTTTCACATAGTCATTCGGGTGCCTCCACGTGGGTCTTTTCGTAAGGGTTGAGGTTGTGAAGTCTTTTCGACACGAGTAAATGTGTTTTTTCTTCCATATTTTAAGCTTAGGACAATCTTTAGTGGATATGGTATGATACTAAAACGAGAAAACAACTTTTCAGATCGAGTTAACGACCCTGTCCCAATGGGCAAAAAAGTTCCTATGTTAACACCTATGGATTTTGAGTGAAAAATGGCCCGGAAGCGAAAGTGAAAAAAATTCGTATTTTAACCATTTATATGTGTAAGACTCTTAAACTTGAGCGTTTCCTTACAGATTCGTCGAAAAACATCGAAAGAAACAAAGGTCTTTCACATAGTCATTCGGGTGCCTCCACGAGGGTCTTTTCGTAAGGGTTGAGGTTGTGAAGTCTTTTCGACACGAGTAAATGTGTTTTTTCTTCCATATTTTAAGCTTAGGACAATCTTTAGTGGATATGGTATGATACTAAAACGAGAAAACAACTTTTCATATCGAGTTAACGACCCTGTCCCAATGGGCAAAAAAGTTCCTATGTTAACACCTATGGATTTTGAGTGAAAAATGGCCCGTAAGCGAAAGTGAAAAAAATTCGTATTTTAACCATTTATATGTGTAAGACTCTTAAACTTGAGCGTTTCCTTACAGATTCGTCGAAAAACATCGAAAGAAACAAAGGTCTTTCACATAGTCATTCGGGTGCCTCCACGAGGGTCTTTTCGTAAGGGGTGAGGTTGTGAAGTCTTTTCGACACGAGTAAATGTGTTTTTTCTTCCATATTTTAAGCTTAGGACAATCTTTAGTGGATATGGTATGATACTAAAACGAGAAAACAACTTTTTCAGATCGAGTTAACGACCCTGTCCCAATGGGCAAAAAAGTTCCTATGTTAACACCTATGGATTTTGAGTGAAAAATGGCCCGGAAGCGAAAGTGAAAAAAATTCGTATTTTAACCATTTATATGTGTAAGACTCTTAAACTTGAGCGTTTCCTTACAGATTCGTCGAAAAACATCGAAAGAAACAAAGGTCTTTCACATAGTCATTCGGGTGCCTCCACGAGGGTCTTTTCGTAAGGGGTGAGGTTGTGAAGTCTTTTCGACACGTGTAAATGTGTTTTTTCTTCCATATTTTAAGCTTAGGACAATCTTTAGTGGATATGGTATGATACTAAAACGAGAAAACAACTTTTTCAGATCGAGTTAACGACCCTGTCCCAATGGGCAAAAAAGTTCCTATGTTAACACCTATGGATTTTGAGTGAAAAATGGCCCGGAAGCGAAAGTGAAAAAAATTCGTATTTTAACCATTTATATGTGTAAGACTCTTAAACTTGAGCGTTTCCTTACAGATTCGTCGAAAAACATCGAAAGAAACAAAGGTTTTTCAAATAGTGATTCGGCTGCCTCCACGAGGGTCTTTTCGTAAGGGGTGAGGTTGTGAAGTCTTTTCGACACGAGTAAATGTTTTTTTTCTTCCATATTTTAAGCTTAGGACAATCTTTAGTTGATATGGTATGATACTAAAACGAGAAAACAACTTTTCAGATCGAGTTAACGACCCTGTCCCAATGGGCAAAAAAGTTCCTATGTTAACACCTATGGATTTTGAGTGAAAAATGGCCCGGAAGCGAAAGTGAAAAAAATTCGTATTTTAACCATTTATATGTGTAAGACTCTTAAACTTGAGCGTTTCCTTACAGATTCGTCGAAAAACATCGAAAGAAACAAAGGTCTTTCACATAGTCATTCGGGTGCCTCCACGAGGGTCTTTTCGTAAGGGGTGAGGTTGTGAAGTCTTTTCGACACGAGTAAATGTTTTTTTTCTTCCATATTTTAAGCTTAGGACAATCTTTAGTGGATATGGTATGATACTAAAACGAGAAAACAACTTTTCAGATCGAGTTAACGACCCTGTCCCAATGGGCAAAAAAGTTCCTATGTTAACACCTATGGATTTTGAGTGAAAAATGGCCCGGAAGCGAAAGTGAAAAAAATTCGTATTTTAACCATTTATATGTGTAAGACTCTTAAACTTGAGCGTTTCCTTACAGATTCGTCGAAAAACATCGAAAGAAACAAAGGTCTTTCACATAGTCATTCGGGTGCCTCCACGAGGGTCTTTTCGTAAGGGTTGAGGTTGTGAAGTCTTTTCGACACGAGTAAATGTGTTTTTTCTTCCATATTTTAAGCTTAGGACAATCTTTAGTGGATATGGTATGATACTAAAACGAGAAAACAACTTTTCAGATCGAGTTAACGACCCTGTCCCAATGGGCAAAAAAGTTCCTATGTTAACACCTATGGATTTTGAGTGAAAAATGGCCCGGAAGCGAAAGTGAAAAAAATTCGTATTTTAACCATTTATATGTGTAAGACTCTTAAACTTGAGCGTTTCCTTACAGATTCGTCGAAAAACATCAAAAGAAACAAAGGTCTTTCACATAGTCATTCGGGTGCCTCCACGAGGGTCTTTTCGTAAGGGTTGAGGTTGTGAAGTCTTTTCGACACGAGTAAATGTGTTTTTTCTTCCATATTTTAAGCTTAGGACAATCTTTAGTGGATATGGTATGATACTAAAACGAGAAAACAACTTTTCAGATCGAGTTAACGACCCTGTCCCAATGGGCAAAAAAGTTCCTATGTTAACACCTATGGATTTTGAGTGAAAAATGGCCCGTAAGCGAAAGTGAAAAAAATTCGTATTTTAACCATTTATATGTGTAAGACTCTTAAACTTGAGCGTTTCCTTACAGATTCGTCGAAAAACATCGAAAGAAACAAAGGTTTTTCAAATAGTGATTCGGATGCCTCCACGAGGGTCTTTTCGTAAGGGGTGAGGTTGTGAAGTCTTTTCGACACGAGTAAATGTTTTTTTTCTTCCATATTTTAAGCTTAGGACAATCTTTAGTGGATATGGTATGATACTAAAACGAGAAAACAACTTTTTCAGATCGAGTTAACGACCCTGTCCCAATGGGCAAAAAAGTTCCTATGTTAACACCTATGGATTTTGAGTGAAAAATGGCCCGGAAGCGAAAGTGAAAAAAATTCGTATTTTAACCATTTATATGTGTAAGACTCTTAAACTTGAGCGTTTCCTTACAGATTCGTCGAAAAACATCGAAAGAAACAAAGGTCTTTCACATAGTCATTCGGGTGCCTCCACGAGGGTCTTTTCGTAAGGGTTGAGGTTGTGAAGTCTTTTCGACACGAGTAAATGTGTTTTTTCTTCCATATTTTAAGCTTAGGACAATCTTTAGTGGATATGGTATGATACTAAAACGAGAAAACAACTTTTCAGATCGAGTTAACGACCCTGTCCCAATGGGCAAAAAAGTTCCTATGTTAACACCTATGGATTTTGAGTGAAAAATGGCCCGGAAGCGAAAGTGAAAAAAATTCGTATTTTAACCATTTATATGTGTAAGACTCTTAAACTTGAGCGTTTCCTTACAGATTCGTCGAAAAACATCGAAAGAAACAAAGGTTTTTCAAATAGTGATTCGGATGCCTCCACGAGGGTCTTTTCGTAAGGGGTGAGGTTGTGAAGTCTTTTCGACACGAGTAAATGTTTTTTTTCTTCCATATTTTAAGCTTAGGACAATCTTTAGTGGATATGGTATGATACTAAAACGAGAAAACAACTTTTCAGATCGAGTTAACGACCCTGTCCCAATGGGCAAAAAAGTTCCTATGTTAACACCTATGGATTTTGAGTGAAAAATGGCCCGGAAGCGAAAGTGAAAAAAATTCGTATTTTAACCATTTATATGTGTAAGACTCTTAAACTTGAGCGTTTCCTTACAGATTCGTCGAAAAACATCGAAAGAAACAAAGGTCTTTCACATAGTCATTCGGGTGCCTCCACGAGGGTCTTTTCGTAAGGGTTGAGGTTGTGAAGTCTTTTCGACACGAGTAAATGTGTTTTTTCTTCCATATTTTAAGCTTAGGACAATCTTTAGTGGATATGGTATGATACTAAAACGAGAAAACAACTTTTCAGATCGAGTTAACGACCCTGTCCCAATGGGCAAAAAAGTTCCTATGTTAACACCTATGGATTTTGAGTGAAAAATGGCCCGGAAGCGAAAGTGAAAAAAATTCGTATTTTAACCATTTATATGTGTAAGACTCTTAAACTTGAGCGTTTCCTTACAGATTCGTCGAAAAACATCGAAAGAAACAAAGGTCTTTCACATAGTCATTCGGGTGCCTCCACGAGGGTCTTTTCGTAAGGGTTGAGGTTGTGAAGTCTTTTCGACACGAGTAAATGTGTTTTTTCTTCCATATTTTAAGCTTAGGACAATCTTTAGTGGATATGGTATGATACTAAAACGAGAAAACAACTTTTCATATCGAGTTAACGACCCTGTCCCAATGGGCAAAAAAGTTCCTATGTTAACACCTATGGATTTTGAGTGAAAAATGGCCCGTAAGCGAAAGTGAAAAAAATTCGTATTTTAACCATTTATATGTGTAAGACTCTTAAACTTGAGCGTTTCCTTACAGATTCGTCGAAAAACATCGAAAGAAACAAAGGTCTTTCACATAGTCATTCGGGTGCCTCCACGAGGGTCTTTTCGTAAGGGGTGAGGTTGTGAAGTCTTTTCGACACGAGTAAATGTGTTTTTTCTTCCATATTTTAAGCTTAGGACAATCTTTAGTGGATATGGTATGATACTAAAACGAGAAAACAACTTTTTCAGATCGAGTTAACGACCCTGTCCCAATGGGCAAAAAAGTTCCTATGTTAACACCTATGGATTTTGAGTGAAAAATGGCCCGGAAGCGAAAGTGAAAAAAATTCGTATTTTAACCATTTATATGTGTAAGACTCTTAAACTTGAGCGTTTCCTTACAGATTCGTCGAAAAACATCGAAAGAAACAAAGGTCTTTCACATAGTCATTCGGGTGCCTCCACGAGGGTCTTTTCGTAAGGGTTGAGGTTGTGAAGTCTTTTCGACACGAGTAAATGTGTTTTTTCTTCCATATTTTAAGCTTAGGACAATCTTTAGTGGATATGGTATGATACTAAAACGAGAAAACAACTTTTCAGATCGAGTTAACGACCCTGTCCCAATGGGCAAAAAAGTTCCTATGTTAACACCTATGGATTTTGAGTGAAAAATGGCCCGTAAGCGAAAGTGAAAAAAATTCGTATTTTAACCATTTATATGTGTAAGACTCTTAAACTTGAGCGTTTCCTTACAGATTCGTCGAAAAACATCGAAAGAAACAAAGGTTTTTCAAATAGTGATTCGGATGCCTCCACGAGGGTCTTTTCGTAAGGGGTGAGGTTGTGAAGTCTTTTCGACACGAGTAAATGTTTTTTTTCTTCCATATTTTAAGCTTAGGACAATCTTTAGTTGATATGGTATGATACTAAAACGAGAAAACAACTTTTCAGATCGAGTTAACGACCCTGTCCCAATGGGCAAAAAAGTTCCTATGTTAACACCTATGGATTTTGAGTGAAAAATGGCCCGTAAGCGAAAGTGAAAAAAATTCGTATTTTAACCATTTATATGTGTAAGACTCTTAAACTTGAGCGTTTCCTTACAGATTCGTCGAAAAACATCGAAAGAAACAAAGGTCTTTCACATAGTCATTCGGGTGCCTCCACGAGGGTCTTTTCGTAAGGGGTGAGGTTGTGAAGTCTTTTCGACACGAGTAAATGTTTTTTTTCTTCCATATTTTAAGCTTAGGACAATCTTTAGTGGATATGGTATGATACTAAAACGAGAAAACAACTTTTTCAGATCGAGTTAACGACCCTGTCCCAATGGGCAAAAAAGTTCCTATGTTAACACCTATGGATTTTGAGTGAAAAATGGCCCGGAAGCGAAAGTGAAAAAAATTCGTATTTTAACCATTTATATGTGTAAGACTCTTAAACTTGAGCGTTTCCTTACAGATTCGTCGAAAAACATCGAAAGAAACAAAGGTTTTTCAAATAGTGATTCGGATGCCTCCACGAGGGTCTTTTCGTAAGGGGTGAGGTTGTGAAGTCTTTTCGACACGAGTAAATGTTTTTTTTCTTCCATATTTTAAGCTTAGGACAATCTTTAGTGGATATGGTATGATACTAAAACGAGAAAACAACTTTTCAGATCGAGTTAACGACCCTGTCCCAATGGGCAAAAAAGTTCCTATGTTAACACCTATGGATTTTGAGTGAAAAATGGCCCGGAAGCGAAAGTGAAAAAAATTCGTATTTTAACCATTTATATGTGTAAGACTCTTAAACTTGAGCGTTTCCTTACAGATTCGTCGAAAAACATCGAAAGAAACAAAGGTCTTTCACATAGTCATTCGGGTGCCTCCACGAGGGTCTTTTCGTAAGGGGTGAGGTTGTGAAGTCTTTTCGACACGAGTAAATGTGTTTTTTCTTCCATATTTTAAGCTTAGGACAATCTTTAGTGGATATGGTATGATACTAAAACGAGAAAACAACTTTTTCAGATCGAGTTAACGACCCTGTCCCAATGGGCAAAAAAGTTCCTATGTTAACACCTATGGATTTTGAGTGAAAAATGGCCCGGAAGCGAAAGTGAAAAAAATTCGTATTTTAACCATTTATATGTGTAAGACTCTTAAACTTGAGCGTTTCCTTACAGATTCGTCGAAAAACATCGAAAGAAACAAAGGTTTTTCAAATAGTGATTCGGCTGCCTCCACGAGGGTCTTTTCGTAAGGGGTGAGGTTGTGAAGTCTTTTCGACACGAGTAAATGTGTTTTTTCTTCCATATTTTAAGCTTAGGACAATCTTTAGTGGATATGGTATGATACTAAAACGAGAAAACAACTTTTTCAGATCGAGTTAACGACCCTGTCCCAATGGGCAAAAAAGTTCCTATGTTAACACCTATGGATTTTGAGTGAAAAATGGCCCGGAAGCGAAAGTGAAAAAAATTCGTATTTTAACCATTTATATGTGTAAGACTCTTAAACTTGAGCGTTTCCTTACAGATTCGTCGAAAAACATCGAAAGAAACAAAGGTCTTTCACATAGTCATTCGGGTGCCTCCACGAGGGTCTTTTCGTAAGGGGTGAGGTTGTGAAGTCTTTTCGACACGAGTAAATGTGTTTTTTCTTCCATATTTTAAGCTTAGGACAATCTTTAGTGGATATGGTATGATACTAAAACGAGAAAACAACTTTTTCAGATCGAGTTAACGACCCTGTCCCAATGGGCAAAAAAGTTCCTATGTTAACACCTATGGATTTTGAGTGAAAAATGGCCCGGAAGCGAAAGTGAAAAAAATTCGTATTTTAACCATTTATATGTGTAAGACTCTTAAACTTGAGCGTTTCCTTACAGATTCGTCGAAAAACATCGAAAGAAACAAAGGTTTTTCAAATAGTGATTCGGCTGCCTCCACGAGGGTCTTTTCGTAAGGGGTGAGGTTGTGAAGTCTTTTCGACACGAGTAAATGTGTTTTTTCTTCCATATTTTAAGCTTAGGACAATCTTTAGTGGATATGGTATGATACTAAAACGAGAAAACAACTTTTTCAGATCGAGTTAACGACCCTGTCCCAATGGGCAAAAAAGTTCCTATGTTAACACCTATGGATTTTGAGTGAAAAATGGCCCGGAAGCGAAAGTGAAAAAAATTCGTATTTTAACCATTTATATGTGTAAGACTCTTAAACTTGAGCGTTTCCTTACAGATTCGTCGAAAAACATCGAAAGAAACAAAGGTCTTTCACATAGTCATTCGGGTGCCTCCACGAGGGTCTTTTCGTAAGGGTTGAGGTTGTGAAGTCTTTTCGACACGAGTAAATGTGTTTTTTCTTCCATATTTTAAGCTTAGGACAATCTTTAGTGGATATGGTATGATACTAAAACGAGAAAACAACTTTTCAGATCGAGTTAACGACCCTGTCCCAATGGGCAAAAAAGTTCCTATGTTAACACCTATGGATTTTGAGTGAAAAATGGCCCGTAAGCGAAAGTGAAAAAAATTCGTATTTTAACCATTTATATGTGTAAGACTCTTAAACTTGAGCGTTTCCTTACAGATTCGTCGAAAAACATCGAAAGAAACAAAGGTTTTTCAAATAGTGATTCGGCTGCCTCCACGAGGGTCTTTTCGTAAGGGGTGAGGTTGTGAAGTCTTTTCGACACGAGTAAATGTTTTTTTTCTTCCATATTTTAAGCTTAGGACAATCTTTAGTTGATATGGTATGATACTAAAACGAGAAAACAACTTTTCAGATCGAGTTAACGACCCTGTCCCAATGGGCAAAAAAGTTCCTATGTTAACACCTATGGATTTTGAGTGAAAAATGGCCCGGAAGCGAAAGTGAAAAAAATTCGTATTTTAACCATTTATATGTGTAAGACTCTTAAACTTGAGCGTTTCCTTACAGATTCGTCGAAAAACATCGAAAGAAACAAAGGTCTTTCACATAGTCATTCGGGTGCCTCCACGAGGGTCTTTTCGTAAGGGGTGAGGTTGTGAAGTCTTTTCGACACGAGTAAATGTTTTTTTTCTTCCATATTTTAAGCTTAGGACAATCTTTAGTGGATATGGTATGATACTAAAACGAGAAAACAACTTTTCAGATCGAGTTAACGACCCTGTCCCAATGGGCAAAAAAGTTCCTATGTTAACACCTATGGATTTTGAGTGAAAAATGGCCCGGAAGCGAAAGTGAAAAAAATTCGTATTTTAACCATTTATATGTGTAAGACTCTTAAACTTGAGCGTTTCCTTACAGATTCGTCGAAAAACATCGAAAGAAACAAAGGTCTTTCACATAGTCATTCGGGTGCCTCCACGAGGGTCTTTTCGTAAGGGTTGAGGTTGTGAAGTCTTTTCGACACGAGTAAATGTGTTTTTTCTTCCATATTTTAAGCTTAGGACAATCTTTAGTGGATATGGTATGATACTAAAACGAGAAAACAACTTTTCAGATCGAGTTAACGACCCTGTCCCAATGGGCAAAAAAGTTCCTATGTTAACACCTATGGATTTTGAGTGAAAAATGGCCCGTAAGCGAAAGTGAAAAAAATTCGTATTTTAACCATTTATATGTGTAAGACTCTTAAACTTGAGCGTTTCCTTACAGATTCGTCGAAAAACATCGAAAGAAACAAAGGTCTTTCACATAGTCATTCGGGTGCCTCCACGAGGGTCTTTTCGTAAGGGGTGAGGTTGTGAAGTCTTTTCGACACGAGTAAATGTGTTTTTTCTTCCATATTTTAAGCTTAGGACAATCTTTAGTGGATATGGTATGATACTAAAACGAGAAAACAACTTTTTCAGATCGAGTTAACGACCCTGTCCCAATGGGCAAAAAAGTTCCTATGTTAACACCTATGGATTTTGAGTGAAAAATGGCCCGGAAGCGAAAGTGAAAAAAATTCGTATTTTAACCATTTATATGTGTAAGACTCTTAAACTTGAGCGTTTCCTTACAGATTCGTCGAAAAACATCGAAAGAAACAAAGGTCTTTCACATAGTCATTCGGGTGCCTCCACGAGGGTCTTTTCGTAAGGGGTGAGGTTGTGAAGTCTTTTCGACACGAGTAAATGTGTTTTTTCTTCCATATTTTAAGCTTAGGACAATCTTTAGTGGATATGGTATGATACTAAAACGAGAAAACAACTTTTTCAGATCGAGTTAACGACCCTGTCCCAATGGGCAAAAAAGTTCCTATGTTAACACCTATGGATTTTGAGTGAAAAATGGCCCGGAAGCGAAAGTGAAAAAAATTCGTATTTTAACCATTTATATGTGTAAGACTCTTAAACTTGAGCGTTTCCTTACAGATTCGTCGAAAAACATCGAAAGAAACAAAGGTCTTTCACATAGTCATTCGGGTGCCTCCACGAGGGTCTTTTCGTAAGGGTTGAGGTTGTGAAGTCTTTTCGACACGAGTAAATGTGTTTTTTCTTCCATATTTTAAGCTTAGGACAATCTTTAGTGGATATGGTATGATACTAAAACGAGAAAACAACTTTTCAGATCGAGTTAACGACCCTGTCCCAATGGGCAAAAAAGTTCCTATGTTAACACCTATGGATTTTGAGTGAAAAATGGCCCGGAAGCGAAAGTGAAAAAAATTCGTATTTTAACCATTTATATGTGTAAGACTCTTAAACTTGAGCGTTTCCTTACAGATTCGTCGAAAAACATCAAAAGAAACAAAGGTCTTTCACATAGTCATTCGGGTGCCTCCACGAGGGTCTTTTCGTAAGGGTTGAGGTTGTGAAGTCTTTTCGACACGAGTAAATGTGTTTTTTCTTCCATATTTTAAGCTTAGGACAATCTTTAGTGGATATGGTATGATACTAAAACGAGAAAACAACTTTTCAGATCGAGTTAACGACCCTGTCCTAATGGGCAAAAAAGTTCCTATGTTAACACCTATGGATTTTGAGTGAAAAATGGCCCGTAAGCGAAAGTGAAAAAAATTCGTATTTTAACCATTTATATGTGTAAGACTCTTAAACTTGAGCGTTTCCTTAGAGATTCGTCGAAAAACATCGAAAGAAACAAAGGTCTTTCACATAGTCATTCGGGTGCCTCCACGAGGGTCTTTTCGTAAGGGGTGAGGTTGTGAAGTCTTTTCGACACGAGTAAATGTGTTTTTTCTTCCATATTTTAAGCTTAGGACAATCTTTAGTGGATATGGTATGATACTAAAACGAGAAAACAACTTTTTCAGATCGAGATAACGACCCTGTCCCAATGGGCAAAAAAGTTCCTATGTTAACACCTATGGATTTTGAGTGAAAAATGGCCCGGAAGCGAAAGTGAAAAAAATTCGTATTTTAACCATTTATATGTGTAAGACTCTTAAACTTGAGCGTTTCCTTACAGATTCGTCGAAAAACATCGAAAGAAACAAAGGTCTTTCACATAGTCATTCGGGTGCCTCCACGAGGGTCTTTTCGTAAGGGGTGAGGTTGTGAAGTCTTTTCGACACGAGTAAATGTGTTTTTTCTTCCATATTTTAAGCTTAGGACAATCTTTAGTGGATATGGTATGATACTAAAACGAGAAAACAACTTTTTCAGATCGAGTTAACGACCCTGTCCCAATGGGCAAAAAAGTTCCTATGTTAACACCTATGGATTTTGAGTGAAAAATGGCCCGGAAGCGAAAGTGAAAAAAATTCGTATTTTAACCATTTATATGTGTAAGACTCTTAAACTTGAGCGTTTCCTTACAGATTCGTCGAAAAACATCGAAAGAAACAAAGGTCTTTCACATAGTCATTCGGGTGCCTCCACGAGGGTCTTTTCGTAAGGGTTGAGTTTGTGAAGTCTTTTCGACACGAGTAAATGTGTTTTTTCTTCCATATTTTAAGCTTAGGACAATCTTTAGTGGATATGGTATGATACTAAAACGAGAAAACAACTTTTCAGATCGAGTTAACGACCCTGTCCCAATGGGCAAAAAAGTTCCTATGTTAACACCTATGGATTTTGAGTGAAAAATGGCCCGGAAGCGAAAGTGAAAAAAATTCGTATTTTAACCATTTATATGTGTAAGACTCTTAAACTTGAGCGTTTCCTTACAGATTCGTCGAAAAACATCGAAAGAAACAAAGGTCTTTCACATAGTCATTCGGGTGCCTCCACGAGGGTCTTTTCGTAAGGGTTGAGGTTGTGAAGTCTTTTCGACACGAGTAAATGTGTTTTTTCTTCCATATTTTAAGCTTAGGACAATCTTTAGTGGATATGGTATGATACTAAAACGAGAAAACAACTTTTCAGATCGAGTTAACGACCCTGTCCCAATGGGCAAAAAAGTTCCTATGTTAACACCTATGGATTTTGAGTGAAAAATGGCCCGGAAGCGAAAGTGAAAAAAATTCGTATTTTAACCATTTATATGTGTAAGACTCTTAAACTTGAGCGTTTCCTTACAGATTCGTCGAAAAACATCAAAAGAAACAAAGGTCTTTCACATAGTCATTCGGGTGCCTCCACGAGGGTCTTTTCGTAAGGGTTGAGGTTGTGAAGTCTTTTCGACACGAGTAAATGTGTTTTTTCTTCCATATTTTAAGCTTAGGACAATCTTTAGTGGATATGGTATGATACTAAAACGAGAAAACAACTTTTCAGATCGAGTTAACGACCCTGTCCTAATGGGCAAAAAAGTTCCTATGTTAACACCTATGGATTTTGAGTGAAAAATGGCCCGTAAGCGAAAGTGAAAAAAATTCGTATTTTAACCATTTATATGTGTAAGACTCTTAAACTTGAGCGTTTCCTTACAGATTCGTCGAAAAACATCGAAAGAAACAAAGGTCTTTCACATAGTCATTCGGGTGCCTCCACGAGGGTCTTTTCGTAAGGGGTGAGGTTGTGAAGTCTTTTCGACACGAGTAAATGTGTTTTTTCTTCCATATTTTAAGCTTAGGACAATCTTTAGTGGATATGGTATGATACTAAAACGAGAAAACAACTTTTTCAGATCGAGTTAACGACCCTGTCCCAATGGGCAAAAAAGTTCCTATGTTAACACCTATGGATTTTGAGTGAAAAATGGCCCGGAAGCGAAAGTGAAAAAAATTCGTATTTTAACCATTTATATGTGTAAGACTCTTAAACTTGAGCGTTTCCTTACAGATTCGTCGAAAAACATCGAAAGAAACAAAGGTCTTTCACATAGTCATTCGGGTGCCTCCACGAGGGTCTTTTCGTAAGGGTTGAGTTTGTGAAGTCTTTTCGACACGAGTAAATGTGTTTTTTCTTCCATATTTTAAGCTTAGGACAATCTTTAGTGGATATGGTATGATACTAAAACGAGAAAACAACTTTTCAGATCGAGTTAACGACCCTGTCCCAATGGGCAAAAAAGTTCCTATGTTAACACCTATGGATTTTGAGTGAAAAATGGCCCGGAAGCGAAAGTGAAAAAAATTCGTATTTTAACCATTTATATGTGTAAGACTCTTAAACTTGAGCGTTTCCTTACAGATTCGTCGAAAAACATCGAAAGAAACAAAGGTCTTTCACATAGTCATTCGGGTGCCTCCACGAGGGTCTTTTCGTAAGGGTTGAGGTTGTGAAGTCTTTTCGACACGAGTAAATGTGTTTTTTCTTCCATATTTTAAGCTTAGGACAATCTTTAGTGGATATGGTATGATACTAAAACGAGAAAACAACTTTTCAGATCGAGTTAACGACCCTGTCCCAATGGGCAAAAAAGTTCCTATGTTAACACCTATGGATTTTGAGTGAAAAATGGCCCGGAAGCGAAAGTGAAAAAAATTCGTATTTTAACCATTTATATGTGTAAGACTCTTAAACTTGAGCGTTTCCTTACAGATTCGTCGAAAAACATCAAAAGAAACAAAGGTCTTTCACATAGTCATTCGGGTGCCTCCACGAGGGTCTTTTCGTAAGGGTTGAGGTTGTGAAGTCTTTTCGACACGAGTAAATGTGTTTTTTCTTCCATATTTTAAGCTTAGGACAATCTTTAGTGGATATGGTATGATACTAAAACGAGAAAACAACTTTTCAGATCGAGTTAACGACCCTGTCCTAATGGGCAAAAAAGTTCCTATGTTAACACCTATGGATTTTGAGTGAAAAATGGCCCGTAAGCGAAAGTGAAAAAAATTCGTATTTTAACCATTTATATGTGTAAGACTCTTAAACTTGAGCGTTTCCTTACAGATTCGTCGAAAAACATCGAAAGAAACAAAGGTCTTTCACATAGTCATTCGGGTGCCTCCACGAGGGTCTTTTCGTAAGGGGTGAGGTTGTGAAGTCTTTTCGACACGAGTAAATGTGTTTTTTCTTCCATATTTTAAGCTTAGGACAATCTTTAGTGGATATGGTATGATACTAAAACGAGAAAACAACTTTTTCAGATCGAGTTAACGACCCTGTCCCAATGGGCAAAAAAGTTCCTATGTTAACACCTATGGATTTTGAGTGAAAAATGGCCCGGAAGCGAAAGTGAAAAAAATTCGTATTTTAACCATTTATATGTGTAAGACTCTTAAACTTGAGCGTTTCCTTACAGATTCGTCGAAAAACATCGAAAGAAACAAAGGTCTTTCACATAGTCATTCGGGTGCCTCCACGAGGGTCTTTTCGTAAGGGTTGAGTTTGTGAAGTCTTTTCGACACGAGTAAATGTGTTTTTTCTTCCATATTTTAAGCTTAGGACAATCTTTAGTGGATATGGTATGATACTAAAACGAGAAAACAACTTTTCAGATCGAGTTAACGACCCTGTCCCAATGGGCAAAAAAGTTCCTATGTTAACACCTATGGATTTTGAGTGAAAAATGGCCCGGAAGCGAAAGTGAAAAAAATTCGTATTTTAACCATTTATATGTGTAAGACTCTTAAACTTGAGCGTTTCCTTACAGATTCGTCGAAAAACATCGAAAGAAACAAAGGTCTTTCACATAGTCATTCGGGTGCCTCCACGAGGGTCTTTTCGTAAGGGTTGAGGTTGTGAAGTCTTTTCGACACGAGTAAATGTGTTTTTTCTTCCATATTTTAAGCTTAGGACAATCTTTAGTGGATATGGTATGATACTAAAACGAGAAAACAACTTTTCAGATCGAGTTAACGACCCTGTCCCAATGGGCAAAAAAGTTCCTATGTTAACACCTATGGATTTTGAGTGAAAAATGGCCCGGAAGCGAAAGTGAAAAAAATTCGTATTTTAACCATTTATATGTGTAAGACTCTTAAACTTGAGCGTTTCCTTACAGATTCGTCGAAAAACATCAAAAGAAACAAAGGTCTTTCACATAGTCATTCGGGTGCCTCCACGAGGGTCTTTTCGTAAGGGTTGAGGTTGTGAAGTCTTTTCGACACGAGTAAATGTGTTTTTTCTTCCATATTTTAAGCTTAGGACAATCTTTAGTGGATATGGTATGATACTAAAACGAGAAAACAACTTTTCAGATCGAGTTAACGACCCTGTCCTAATGGGCAAAAAAGTTCCTATGTTAACACCTATGGATTTTGAGTGAAAAATGGCCCGTAAGCGAAAGTGAAAAAAATTCGTATTTTAACCATTTATATGTGTAAGACTCTTAAACTTGAGCGTTTCCTTACAGATTCGTCGAAAAACATCGAAAGAAACAAAGGTCTTTCACATAGTCATTCGGGTGCCTCCACGAGGGTCTTTTCGTAAGGGGTGAGGTTGTGAAGTCTTTTCGACACGAGTAAATGTGTTTTTTCTTCCATATTTTAAGCTTAGGACAATCTTTAGTGGATATGGTATGATACTAAAACGAGAAAACAACTTTTTCAGATCGAGTTAACGACCCTGTCCCAATGGGCAAAAAAGTTCCTATGTTAACACCTATGGATTTTGAGTGAAAAATGGCCCGGAAGCGAAAGTGAAAAAAATTCGTATTTTAACCATTTATATGTGTAAGACTCTTAAACTTGAGCGTTTCCTTACAGATTCGTCGAAAAACATCGAAAGAAACAAAGGTCTTTCACATAGTCATTCGGGTGCCTCCACGAGGGTCTTTTCGTAAGGGGTGAGGTTGTGAAGTCTTTTCGACACGAGTAAATGTGTTTTTTCTTCCATATTTTAAGCTTAGGACAATCTTTAGTGGATATGGTATGATACTAAAACGAGAAAACAACTTTTTCAGATCGAGTTAACGACCCTGTCCCAATGGGCAAAAAAGTTCCTATGTTAACACCTATGGATTTTGAGTGAAAAATGGCCCGGAAGCGAAAGTGAAAAAAATTCGTATTTTAACCATTTATATGTGTAAGACTCTTAAACTTGAGCGTTTCCTTACAGATTCGTCGAAAAACATCGAAAGAAACAAAGGTCTTTCACATAGTCATTCGGGTGCCTCCACGAGGGTCTTTTCGTAAGGGTTGAGTTTGTGAAGTCTTTTCGACACGAGTAAATGTGTTTTTTCTTCCATATTTTAAGCTTAGGACAATCTTTAGTGGATATGGTATGATACTAAAACGAGAAAACAACTTTTCAGATCGAGTTAACGACCCTGTCCCAATGGGCAAAAAAGTTCCTATGTTAACACCTATGGATTTTGAGTGAAAAATGGCCCGGAAGCGAAAGTGAAAAAAATTCGTATTTTAACCATTTATATGTGTAAGACTCTTAAACTTGAGCGTTTCCTTACAGATTCGTCGAAAAACATCAAAAGAAACAAAGGTCTTTCACATAGTCATTCGGGTGCCTCCACGAGGGTCTTTTCGTAAGGGTTGAGGTTGTGAAGTCTTTTCGACACGAGTAAATGTGTTTTTTCTTCCATATTTTAAGCTTAGGACAATCTTTAGTGGATATGGTATGATACTAAAACGAGAAAACAACTTTTCAGATCGAGTTAACGACCCTGTCCCAATGGGCAAAAAAGTTCCTATGTTAACACCTATGGATTTTGAGTGAAAAATGGCCCGGAAGCGAAAGTGAAAAAAATTCGTATTTTAACCATTTATATGTGTAAGACTCTTAAACTTGAGCGTTTCCTTACAGATTCGTCGAAAAACATCGAAAGAAACAAAGGTCTTTCACATAGTCATTCGGGTGCCTCCACGAGGGTCTTTTCGTAAGGGGTGAGGTTGTGAAGTCTTTTCGACACGAGTAAATGTGTTTTTTCTTCCATATTTTAAGCTTAGGACAATCTTTAGTGGATATGGTATGATACTAAAACGAGAAAACAACTTTTTCAGATCGAGTTAACGACCCTGTCCCAATGGGCAAAAAAGTTCCTATGTTAACACCTATCGATTTTGAGTGAAAAATGGCCCGTAAGCGAAAGTGAAAAAAATTCGTATTTTAACCATTTATATGTGTAAGACTCTTAAACTTGAGCGTTTCCTTACAGATTCGTCGAAAAACATCGAAAGAAACAAAGGTTTTTCAAATAGTGATTCGGATGCCTCCACGAGGGTCTTTTCGTAAGGGGTGAGGTTGTGAAGTCTTTTCGACACGAGTAAATGTTTTTTTTCTTCCATATTTTAAGCTTAGGACAATCTTTAGTGGATATGGTATGATACTAAAACGAGAAAACAACTTTTTCAGATCGAGTTAACGACCCTGTCCCAATGGGCAAAAAAGTTCCTATGTTAACACCTATGGATTTTGAGTGAAAAATGGCCCGTAAGCGAAAGTGAAAAAAATTCGTATTTTAACCATTTATATGTGTAAGACTCTTAAACTTGAGCGTTTCCTTACAGATTCGTCGAAAAACATCGAAAGAAACAAAGGTTTTTCAAATAGTGATTCGGATGCCTCCACGAGGGTCTTTTCGTAAGGGGTGAGGTTGTGAAGTCTTTTCGACACGAGTAAATGTTTTTTTTCTTCCATATTTTAAGCTTAGGACAATCTTTAGTGGATATGGTATGATACTAAAACGAGAAAACAACTTTTTCAGATCGAGTTAACGACCCTGTCCCAATGGGCAAAAAAGTTCCTATGTTAACACCTATGGATTTTGAGTGAAAAATGGCCCGTAAGCGAAAGTGAAAAAAATTCGTATTTTAACCATTTATATGTGTAAGACTCTTAAACTTGAGCGTTTCCTTACAGATTCGTCGAAAAACATCGAAAGAAACAAAGGTTTTTCAAATAGTGATTCGGATGCCTCCACGAGGGTCTTTTCGTAAGGGGTGAGGTTGTGAAGTCTTTTCGACACGAGTAAATGTTTTTTTTCTTCCATATTTTAAGCTTAGGACAATCTTTAGTGGATATGGTATGATACTAAAACGAGAAAACAACTTTTCAGATCGAGTTAACGACCCTGTCCCAATGGGCAAAAAAGTTCCTATGTTAACACCTATGGATTTTGAGTGAAAAATGGCCCGTAAGCGAAAGTGAAAAAAATTCGTATTTTAACCATTTATATGTGTAAGACTCTTAAACTTGAGCGTTTCCTTACAGATTCGTCGAAAAACATCGAAAGAAACAAAGGTCTTTCACATAGTCATTCGGGTGCCTCCACGAGGGTCTTTTCGTAAGGGGTGAGGTTGTGAAGTCTTTTCGACACGAGTAAATGTGTTTTTTCTTCCATATTTTAAGCTTAGGACAATCTTTAGTGGATATGGTATGATACTAAAACGAGAAAACAACTTTTTCAGATCGAGTTAACGACCCTGTCCCAATGGGCAAAAAAGTTCCTATGTTAACACCTATGGATTTTGAGTGAAAAATGGCCCGGAAGCGAAAGTGAAAAAAATTCGTATTTTAACCATTTATATGTGTAAGACTCTTAAACTTGAGCGTTTCCTTACAGATTCGTCGAAAAACATCGAAAGAAACAAAGGTCTTTCACATAGTCATTCGGGTGCCTCCACGAGGGTCTTTTCGTAAGGGGTGAGGTTGTGAAGTCTTTTCGACACGAGTAAATGTGTTTTTTCTTCCATATTTTAAGCTTAGGACAATCTTTAGTGGATATGGTATGATACTAAAACGAGAAAACAACTTTTTCAGATCGAGTTAACGACCCTGTCCCAATGGGCAAAAAAGTTCCTATGTTAACACCTATGGATTTTGAGTGAAAAATGGCCCGGAAGCGAAAGTGAAAAAAATTCGTATTTTAACCATTTATATGTGTAAGACTCTTAAACTTGAGCGTTTCCTTACAGATTCGTCGAAAAACATCGAAAGAAACAAAGGTCTTTCACATAGTCATTCGGGTGCCTCCACGAGGGTCTTTTCGTAAGGGGTGAGGTTGTGAAGTCTTTTCGACACGAGTAAATGTGTTTTTTCTTCCATATTTTAAGCTTAGGACAATCTTTAGTGGATATGGTATGATACTAAAACGAGAAAACAACTTTTCAGATCGAGTTAACGACCCTGTCCCAATGGGCAAAAAAGTTCCTATGTTAACACCTATGGATTTTGAGTGAAAAATGGCCCGTAAGCGAAAGTGAAAAAAATTCGTATTTTAACCATTTATATGTGTAAGACTCTTAAACTTGAGCGTTTCCTTACAGATTCGTCGAAAAACATCGAAAGAAACAAAGGTCTTTCACATAGTCATTCGGGTGCCTCCACGAGGGTCTTTTCGTAAGGGGTGAGGTTGTGAAGTCTTTTCGACACGAGTAAATGTGTTTTTTCTTCCATATTTTAAGCTTAGGACAATCTTTAGTGGATATGGTATGATACTAAAACGAGAAAACAACTTTTTCAGATCGAGTTAACGACCCTGTCCCAATGGGCAAAAAAGTTCCTATGTTAACACCTATGGATTTTGAGTGAAAAATGGCCCGGAAGCGAAAGTGAAAAAAATTCGTATTTTAACCATTTATATGTGTAAGACTCTTAAACTTGAGCGTTTCCTTACAGATTCGTCGAAAAACATCGAAAGAAACAAAGGTCTTTCACATAGTCATTCGGGTGCCTCCACGAGGGTCTTTTCGTAAGGGGTGAGGTTGTGAAGTCTTTTCGACACGAGTAAATGTGTTTTTTCTTCCATATTTTAAGCTTAGGACAATCTTTAGTGGATATGGTATGATACTAAAACGAGAAAACAACTTTTTCAGATCGAGTTAACGACCCTGTCCCAATGGGCAAAAAAGTTCCTATGTTAACACCTATGGATTTTGAGTGAAAAATGGCCCGGAAGCGAAAGTGAAAAAAATTCGTATTTTAACCATTTATATGTGTAAGACTCTTAAACTTGAGCGTTTCCTTACAGATTCGTCGAAAAACATCGAAAGAAACAAAGGTCTTTCACATAGTCATTCGGGTGCCTCCACGAGGGTCTTTTCGTAAGGGGTGAGGTTGTGAAGTCTTTTCGACACGAGTAAATGTGTTTTTTCTTCCATATTTTAAGCTTAGGACAATCTTTAGTGGATATGGTATGATACTAAAACGAGAAAACAACTTTTCAGATCGAGTTAACGACCCTGTCCCAATGGGCAAAAAAGTTCCTATGTTAACACCTATGGATTTTGAGTGAAAAATGGCCCGTAAGCGAAAGTGAAAAAAATTCGTATTTTAACCATTTATATGTGTAAGACTCTTAAACTTGAGCGTTTCCTTACAGATTCGTCGAAAAACATCGAAAGAAACAAAGGTCTTTCACATAGTCATTCGGGTGCCTCCACGAGGGTCTTTTCGTAAGGGGTGAGGTTGTGAAGTCTTTTCGACACGAGTAAATGTGTTTTTTCTTCCATATTTTAAGCTTAGGACAATCTTTAGTGGATATGGTATGATACTAAAACGAGAAAACAACTTTTTCAGATCGAGTTAACGACCCTGTCCCAATGGGCAAAAAAGTTCCTATGTTAACACCTATGGATTTTGAGTGAAAAATGGCCCGTAAGCGAAAGTGAAAAAAATTCGTATTTTAACCATTTATATGTGTAAGACTCTTAAACTTGAGCGTTTCCTTACAGATTCGTCGAAAAACATCGAAAGAAACAAAGGTTTTTCAAATAGTGATTCGGATGCCTCCACGAGGGTCTTTTCGTAAGGGGTGAGGTTGTGAAGTCTTTTCGACACGAGTAAATGTTTTTTTTCTTCCATATTTTAAGCTTAGGACAATCTTTAGTGGATATGGTATGATACTAAAACGAGAAAACAACTTTTTCAGATCGAGTTAACGACCCTGTCCCAATGGGCAAAAAAGTTCCTATGTTAACACCTATGGATTTTGAGTGAAAAATGGCCCGGAAGCGAAAGTGAAAAAAATTCGTATTTTAACCATTTATATGTGTAAGACTCTTAAACTTGAGCGTTTCCTTACAGATTCGTCGAAAAACATCGAAAGAAACAAAGGTCTTTCACATAGTCATTCGGGTGCCTCCACGAGGGTCTTTTCGTAAGGGGTGAGGTTGTGAAGTCTTTTCGACACGAGTAAATGTGTTTTTTCTTCCATATTTTAAGCTTAGGACAATCTTTAGTGGATATGGTATGATACTAAAACGAGAAAACAACTTTTTCAGATCGAGTTAACGACCCTGTCCCAATGGGCAAAAAAGTTCCTATGTTAACACCTATGGATTTTGAGTGAAAAATGGCCCGGAAGCGAAAGTGAAAAAAATTCGTATTTTAACCATTTATATGTGTAAGACTCTTAAACTTGAGCGTTTCCTTACAGATTCGTCGAAAAACATCGAAAGAAACAAAGGTCTTTCACATAGTCATTCGGGTGCCTCCACGAGGGTCTTTTCGTAAGGGTTGAGGTTGTGAAGTCTTTTCGACACGAGTAAATGTGTTTTTTCTTCCATATTTTAAGCTTAGGACAATCTTTAGTGGATATGGTATGATACTAAAACGAGAAAACAACTTTTCAGATCGAGTTAACGACCCTGTCCCAATGGGCAAAAAAGTTCCTATGTTAACACCTATGGATTTTGAGTGAAAAATGGCCCGGAAGCGAAAGTGAAAAAAATTCGTATTTTAACCATTTATATGTAAAAGACTCTTAAACTTGAGCGTTTCTTTACAGATTCGTCGAAAAACATCAAAAGAAACAAAGGTCTTTCACATAGTCATTCGGGTGCCTCCACGAGGGTCTTTTCGTAAGGGTTGAGGTTGTGAAGTCTTTTCGACACGAGTAAATGTGTTTTTTCTTCCATATTTTAAGCTTAGGACAATCTTTAGTGGATATGGTATGATACTAAAACGAGAAAACAACTTTTCAGATCGAGTTAACGACCCTGTCCCAATGGGCAAAAAAGTTCCTATGTTAACACCTATGGATTTTGAGTGAAAAATGGCCCGTAAGCGAAAGTGAAAAAAATTCGTATTTTAACCATTTATATGTGTAAGACTCTTAAACTTGAGCGTTTCCTTACAGATTCGTCGAAAAACATCCAAAGAAACAAAGGTCTTTCACATAGTCATTCGGGTGCCTCCACGAGGGTCTTTTCGTAAGGGTTGAGGTTGTGAAGTCTTTTCGACACGAGTAAATGTGTTTTTTCTTCCATATTTTAAGCTTAGGACAATCTTTAGTGGATATGGTATGATACTAAAACGAGAAAACAACTTTTCAGATCGAGTTAACGACCCTGTCCCAATGGGCAAAAAAGTTCCTATGTTAACACCTATGGATTTTGAGTGAAAAATGGCCCGTAAGCGAAAGTGAAAAAAATTCGTATTTTAACCATTTATATGTGTAAGACTCTTAAACTTGAGCGTTTCCTTACAGATTCGTCGAAAAACATCGAAAGAAACAAAGGTCTTTCACATAGTCATTCGGGTGCCTCCACGAGGGTCTTTTCGTAAGGGGTGAGGTTGTGAAGTCTTTTCGACACGAGTAAATGTGTTTTTTCTTCCATATTTTAAGCTTAGGACAATCTTTAGTGGATATGGTATGATACTAAAACGAGAAAACAACTTTTTCAGATCGAGTTAACGACCCTGTCCCAATGGGCAAAAAAGTTCCTATGTTAACACCTATGGATTTTGAGTGAAAAATGGCCCGGAAGCGAAAGTGAAAAAAATTCGTATTTTAACCATTTATATGTGTAAGACTCTTAAACTTGAGCGTTTCCTTACAGATTCGTCGAAAAACATCGAAAGAAACAAAGGTCTTTCACATAGTCATTCGGGTGCCTCCACGAGGGTCTTTTCGTAAGGGGTGAGGTTGTGAAGTCTTTTCGACACGAGTAAATGTGTTTTTTCTTCCATATTTTAAGCTTAGGACAATCTTTAGTGGATATGGTATGATACTAAAACGAGAAAACAACTTTTTCAGATCGAGTTAACGACCCTGTCCCAATGGGCAAAAAAGTTCCTATGTTAACACCTATGGATTTTGAGTGAAAAATGGCCCGGAAGCGAAAGTGAAAAAAATTCGTATTTTAACCATTTATATGTGTAAGACTCTTAAACTTGAGCGTTTCCTTACAGATTCGTCGAAAAACATCGAACGAAACAAAGGTTTTTCACATAGTCATTCGGGTGCCTCCACGAGGGTCTTTTCGTAAGGGTTGAGGTTGTGAAGTCTTTTCGACACGAGTAAATGTATTTTTTCTTCCATATTCTATATTAGGACAATCTTTAGTTGATATGGTATGATACTAAAACGAGAAAACAACTTTTCAGATCGAGTTAACGACCCTGTCTCAATGGGCAAAAAAGTTCCTATGTTAACACCTATGGATTTTGAGTGAAAAATGGCCCGGAAGCAAAAGGGAAAAAAATTCGTATTTTAACAATTTATATGTGTAACACTCTTAAACTTGAGCGTTTCCTTACAGATTCGTCGAAAAACATCGAAAGAAATAAAGGTTTTTCACATAGTCATTCGGGTGCCTCCACGAGGGTCTTTTCGTAAGGGTTGAGGTTGTGAAGTCTTTTCGACACGAGTAAATGTATTTTTTCTTCCATATTTTAAGCTTAGGACAATCTTTAGTGGATATGGTATGATACTAAAACGAGAAAACAAATTTTCAGATCGAGTTAACGACCCTGTCCCAATGGGCAAAAAAGTTCCTATGTTAACACCTATGGATTATGAGTGAAAAATGGCCCGGAAGCGAAAGTGAAAAAAATTCGTATTTTAACCATTTATATGTGTAAGACTCTTAAACTTGAGCGTTTCCTTACAGATTCGTCGAAAAACATCGAAAGAAACAAAGGTTTTTCACATAGTCATTCGGGTGCCTCCACGAGGGTCTTTTCGTAAGGGTTGAGGTTGTGAAGTCTTTTCGACACGAGTAAATGTATTTTTTCTTCCATATTTTAAGCTTAGGACAATCTTTAGTGGATATGGTATGATACTAAAACGAGAAAACAACTTTTCAGATCGAGTTAACGACCCTGTCCCAATGGGCAAAAAAGTTCCTATGTTAACACCTATGGATTTTGAGTGAAAAATGGCCCGGAAGCGAAAGTGAAAAAAATTCGTATTTTAACCATTTATATGTGTAAGACTCTTAAACTTGAGCGTTTCCTTACAGATTCGTCGAAAAACATCGAACGAAACAAAGGTTTTTCACATAGTCATTCGGGTGCCTCCACGAGGGTCTTTTCGTAAGGGTTGAGGTTGTGAAGTCTTTTCGACACGAGTAAATGTATTTTTTCTTCCATATTCTAAGATTAGGAAAATCTTTAGTTGATATGGTATGATACTAAAACGAGAAAACAACTTTTCAGATCGAGTTAACGACCCTGTCCCAATGGGCAAAAAAGTTCCTATGTTAACACCTATGGATTTTGAGTGAAAAATGGCCCGGAAGCGAAAGTGAAAAAAATTCGTATTTTAACCATTTATATGTGTAAGACTCTTAAACTTGAGCGTTTCCTTACAGATTCGTCGAAAAACATCGAAAGAAACAAAGGTCTTTCACATAGTCATTCGGGTGCCTCCACGAGGGTCTTTTCGTAAGGGTTGAGGTTGTGAAGTCTTTTCGACACGAGTAAATGTATTTTTTCTTCCATATTTTAAGCTTAGGACAATCTTTAGTGGATATGGTATGATACTAAAACGAGAAAACAAATTTTCAGATCGAGTTAACGACCCTGTCCCAATGGGCAAAAAAGTTCCTATGTTAACACCTATGGATTATGAGTGAAAAATGGCCCGGAAGCGAAAGTGAAAAAAATTCGTATTTTAACCATTTATATGTGTAAGACTCTTAAACTTGAGCGTTTCCTTACAGATTCGTCGAAAAACATCGAAAGAAACAAAGGTTTTTCACATAGTCATTCGGGTGCCTCCACGAGGGTCTTTTCGTAAGGGTTGAGGTTGTGAAGTCTTTTCGACACGAGTAAATGTATTTTTTCTTCCATATTTTAAGCTTAGGACAATCTTTAGTGGATATGGTATGATACTAAAACGAGAAAACAACTTTTCAGATCGAGTTAACGACCCTGTCCCAATGGGCAAAAAAGTTCCTATTTTAACACCTATGGATTTTGAGTGAAAAATGGCCCGGAAGCGAAAGGGAAAAAATTCGTATTTTAACCATTTATATGTGTAAGACTCTTAAACTTGAGCGTTTCCTTATAGATTCGTCGAAAAACATCGAAAGAAACAAAGGTTTTTCACATAGTCATTCGGGTGCCTCCACGAGGGTCTTTTCGTAAGGGTTGAGGTTGTGAAGTCTTTTCGACACGAGTAAATGTATTTTTTCTTCCATATTTTAAGCTTAGGACAATCTTTAGTGGATAGGGTATGATACTAAAACGAGAAAACAACTTTTCAGATCGAGTTAACGACCCTGTCCCAATGGGCAAAAAAGTTCCTATGTTAACACCTATGGATTTTGAGTGAAAAATGGCCCGGAAGCGAAAGGGAAAAAATTCGTATTTTAACCATTTATATGTGTAACACTCTTAAACTTGAGCGTTTCCTTACAGATTCGTCGAAAAACATCGAAAGAAATAAAGGTTTTTCACATAGTCATTCGGGTGCCTCCACGAGGGTCTTTTCGTAAGGGTTGAGGTTGTGAAGTCTTTTCGACACGAGTAAATGTATTTTTTCTTCCATATTTTAAGCTTAGGACAATCTTTAGTGGATATGGTATGATACTAAAACGAGAAAACAACTTTTCAGATCGAGTTAACGACCCTGTCCCAATGGGCAAAAAAGTTCCTATGTTAACACCTATGGATTTTGAGTGAAAAATGGCCCGGAAGCGAAAGGGAAAAAAGTCGTATTTTAACCATTTATATGTGTAAGACTCTTAAACTTGAGCGTTTCCTTACAGATTCGTCGAAAAACATCGAAAGAAATAAAGGTTTTTCACATAGTCATTCGGGTGCCTCCACGAGGGTCTTTTCGTAAGGGTTGAGGTTGTGAAGTCTTTTCGACACGAGTAAATGTATTTTTTCTTCCATATTCTAAGATTAGGACAATCTTTAGTTGATATGGTATGATACTAAAACGAGAAAACAACTTTTCAGATCGAGTTAACGACCCTGTCCCAATGGGCAAAAAAGTTCCTATGTTAACACCTATGGATTTTGAGTGAAAAAAGGCCCAGAAACGAAAGGGAAAAAAATTCGTATTTTAACCATTTATATGTGTAAGACTCTTAAACTTGAGCGTTTCCTTACAGATTCGTCAAAAAACATCGAAAGAAACAAAGGTTTTTCACATAGTCATTCGGGTGCCTCCACGAGGGTCTTTTCGTAAGGGTTGTGGTTGTGAAGTCTTTTCGACACGAGTAAATGTACTTTTTCTTCCATATTCTAAGCTTAGGACAATCTTTAGTTGATATGGTATGATACTAAAACGAGAAAACAACTTTTCAGATCGAGTTAACGACCCTGTCCCAATGGGCAAAAAAGTTCCTATGTTAACACCTATGGATTTTGAATGAAAAATGGCCCGGAAGCGAAAGTGAAAAAAATTCGTATTTTAACCATTTATATGTGTAAGACTCTTAAACTTGAGCGTTTCCTTACAGATTCGTCAAAAAACATCGAAAGAAACAAAGGTTTTTCACATAGTCATTCGGGTGCCTCCACGAGGGTCTTTTCGTAAGGGTTGAGGTTGTGAAGTCTTTTCGACACGAGTAAATGTATTTTTTCTTCCATATTCTAAGATTAGGACAATCTTTAGTTGATATGGTATGATACTAAAACGAGAAAACAACTTTTCAGATCGAGTTAACGACCCTGTCCCAATGGGCAAAAAAGTTCCTATGTTAACACCTATGGATTTTGAGTGAAAAATGGCCCGGAAGCGAAAGGGAAAAAAATTCGTATTTTAACCATTTATATGTGTAAGACTCTTAAACTTGAGCGTTTCCTTACAGATTCGTCAAAAAACATCGAAAGAAACAAAGGTTTTTCACATAGTCATTCGGGTGCCTCCACGAGGGTCTTTTCGTAAGGGTTGTGGTTGTGAAGTCTTTTCGACACGAGTAAATGTATTTTTTCTTCCATATTCTAAGATTAGGACAATCTTTAGTTGATATGGTATGATACTAAAACGAGAAAACAACTTTTCAGATCGAGTTAACGACCCTGTCCCAATGGGCAAAAAAGTTCCTATGTTAACACCTATGGATTTTGAGTGAAAAATGGCCCGGAAGCGAAAGTGAAAAAAATTCGTATTTTAACCATTTATATGTGTAAGACTCTTAAACTTGAGCGTTTCCTTACAGATTCGTCAAAAAACATCGAAAGAAACCAAGGTTTTTCACATAGTCATTCGGGTGCCTCCACGAGGGTCTTTTCGTAAGGGTTGTGGTTGTGAAGTCTTTTCGACACGAGTAAATGTATTTTTTCTTCCATATTCTAAGATTAGGACAATCTTTAGTTGATATGGTATGATACTAAAACGAGAAAACAACTTTTCAGATCGAGTTAACGACCCTGTCCCAATGGGCAAAAAAGTTCCTATGTTAACACCTATGGATTTTGAGTGAAAAATGGCCCGGAAGCGAAAGGGAAAAAATTCGTATTTTAACCATTTATATGTGTAAGACTCTTAAACTTGAGCGTTTCCTTACAGATTCGTCGAAAAACATCGAAAGAAATAAAGGTTTTTCACATAGTCATTCGTGTGCCTCCACGAGGGTCTTTTCGTAAGGGTTGAGGTTGTGAAGTCTTTTCGACACGAGTAAATGTATTTTTTCTTCCATATTCTAAGATTAGGACAATCTTTAGTTGATATGGTATGATACTAAAACGAGAAAACAACTTTTCAGATCGAGTTAACGACCCTGTCCCAATGGGCAAAAAAGTTCCTATGTTAACACCTATGGATTTTGAGTGAAAAATGGCCCGGAAGCGAAAGGGAAAAAAATTCGTATTTTAACCATTTATATGTGTAAGACTCTTAAACTTGAGCGTTTCCTTACAGATTCGTCAAAAAACATCGAAAGAAACAAAGGTTTTTCACATAGTCATTCGGGTGCCTCCACGAGGGTCTTTTCGTAAGGGTTGTGGTTGTGAAGTCTTTTCGACACGAGTAAATGTATTTTTTCTTCCATATTCTAAGCTTAGGACAATCTTTAGTTGATATGGTATGATACTAAAACGAGAAAACAACTTTTCAGATCGAGTTAACGACTCTGTCCCAATGGGCAAAAAAGTTCCTATGTTAACACCTATGGATTTTGAGTGAAAAATGGCCCGGAAGCGAAAGGGAAAAAATTCGTATTTTAACCATTTATATGTGTAAGACTCTTAAACTTGAGCGTTTCCTTACAGATTCGTCGAAAAACATCGAAAGAAATAAAGGTTTTTCACATAGTCATTCGTGTGCCTCCACGAGGGTCTTTTCGTAAGGGTTGAGGTTGTGAAGTCTTTTCGACACGAGTAAATGTATTTTTTCTTCCATATTCTAAGATTAGGACAATCTTTAGTTGATATGGTATGATACTAAAACGAGAAAACAACTTTTCAGATCGAGTTAACGACCCTGTCCCAATGGGCAAAAAAGTTCCTATGTTAACACCTATGGATTTTGAGTGAAAAATGGCCCGGAAGCGAAAGTGAAAAAAATTCGTATTTTAACCATTTATATGTGTAAGACTCTTAAACTTGAGCGTTTCCTTACAGATTCGTCAAAAAACATCGAAAGAAACCAAGGTTTTTCACATCGTCATTCGGGTGCCTCCACGAGGGTCTTTTCGTAAGGGTTGTGGTTGTGAAGTCTTTTCGACACGAGTAAATGTATTTTTTCTTCCATATTCTAAGATTAGGACAATCTTTAGTTGATATGGTATGATACTAAAACGAGAAAACAACTTTTCAGATCGAGTTAACGACCCTGTCCCAATGGGCAAAAAAGTTCCTATGTTAACACCTATGGATTTTGAGTGAAAAATGGCCCGGAAGCGAAAGGGAAAAAATTCGTATTTTAACCATTTATATGTGTAAGACTCTTAAACTTGAGCGTTTCCTTACAGATTCGTCGAAAAACATCGAAAGAAATAAAGGTTTTTCACATAGTCATTCGTGTGCCTCCACGAGGGTCTTTTCGTAAGGGTTGAGGTTGTGAAGTCTTTTCGACACGAGTAAATGTATTTTTTCTTCCATATTCTAAGATTAGGACAATCTTTAGTTGATATGGTATGATACTAAAACGAGAAAACAACTTTTCAGATCGAGTTAACGACCCTGTCCCAATGGGCAAAAAAGTTCCTATGTTAACACCTATGGATTTTGAGTGAAAAATGGCCCGGAAGCGAAAGTGAAAAAAATTCGTATTTTAACCATTTATATGTGTAAGACTCTTAAACTTGAGCGTTTCCTTACAGATTCGTCAAAAAACATCGAAAGAAACCAAGGTTTTTCACATAGTCATTCGGGTGCCTCCACGAGGGTCTTTTCGTAAGGGTTGTGGTTGTGAAGTCTTTTCGACACGAGTAAATGTATTTTTTCTTCCATATTCTAAGATTAGGACAATCTTTAGTTGATATGGTATGATACTAAAACGAGAAAACAACTTTTCAGATCGAGTTAACGACCCTGTCCCAATGGGCAAAAAAGTTCCTATGTTAACACCTATGGATTTTGAGTGAAAAATGGCCCGGAAGCGAAAGGGAAAAAATTCGTATTTTAACCATTTATATGTGTAAGACTCTTAAACTTGAGCGTTTCCTTACAGATTCGTCGAAAAACATCGAAAGAAATAAAGGTTTTTCACATAGTCATTCGTGTGCCTCCACGAGGGTCTTTTCGTAAGGGTTGAGGTTGTGAAGTCTTTTCGACACGAGTAAATGTATTTTTTCTTCCATATTCTAAGATTAGGACAATCTTTAGTTGATATGGTATGATACTAAAACGAGAAAACAACTTTTCAGATCGAGTTAACGACCCTGTCCCAATGGGCAAAAAAGTTCCTATGTTAACACCTATGGATTTTGAGTGAAAAATGGCCCGGAAGAGAAAAGGAAAAAATTCGTATTTTAACCATTTATATGTGTAAGACTCTTAAACTTGAGCGTTTCCTTATAGATTCGTCGAAAAACATCGAAAGAAATAAAGGTTTTTCACATAGTCATTCGGGTGCCTCCACGAGGGTCTTTTCGTAAGGGTTGAGGTTGTGAAGTCTTTTCGACACGAGTAAATGTATTTTTTCTTCCATATTCTAAGATTAGGACAATCTTTAGTTGATATGGTATGATACTAAAATGAGAAAACAACTTTTCAGATCGAGTTAACGACCCTGTCTCAATGGGCAAAAAAGTTCCTATGTTAACACCTATGGATTTTGAGTGAAAAATGGCCCGGAAGCGAAAGGGAAAAAAATTCGTATTTTAACCATTTATATGTGTAAGACTCTTAAACTTGAGCGTTTCCTTACAGATTCGTCGAAAAACATCGAAAGAAATAAAGGTTTTTCACATAGTCATTCGGGTGCCTCCACGAGGGTCTTTTCGTAAGGGTTGGGGTTGTGAAGTCTTTTCGACACGAGTAAATGTATTTTTTCTTCCATATTTTAAGCTTAGGACAATCTTTAGTGGATATGGTATGATACTAAAACGAGAAAACAACTTTTCAGATCGAGTTAACGACCCTGTCCCAATGGGCAAAAAAGTTCCTATGTTAACACCTATGGATTTTGAGTGAAAAATGGCCCGGAAGCGAAAGTGAAAAAAATTCGTATTTTAACCATTTATATGTGTAAGACTCTTAAACTTGAGCGTTTCCTTACAAATTCGTCGGAAAACATCGAAAGAAATAAAGGTTTTTCACATAGTCATTCGGGTGCCTCCACGAGGGTCTTTTCGTAAGGGTTGAGGTTGTGAAGTCTTTTCGACACGAGTAAATGTATTTTTTCTTCCATATTTTAAGATTAGGACAATCTTTAGTTGATATGGTATGATACTAAAACGAGAAAACAACTTTTCAGATCGAGTTAACGACCCTGTCCCAATGGGCAAAAAAGTTCCTATGTTAACACCTATGGATTTTGAGTGAAAAATGGCCCGGAAGCGAAAGTGAAAAAAAGTCGTATTTTAACCATTTATATTTGTAAGACTCTTAAACTTGAGCGTTTCCTTAGAGATTCGTCGAAAAACATCGAAAGCAACAAAGGTTTTTCACATAGTAATTCGGGTGCCTCCACGCGGGTCTTTTTGTAAGAGTTGAGGTTGTGAAGTCTTTTCGACACGAGTAATTGTATTTTTTCTTCCATATTCTAAGATTAGGACAATCTTTAGTTGATATGGTATAATACTAAAATGAGAAAACAACTTTTCAGATCGAGTTAACGACCCTGTCTCAATGGGCAAAAAAGTTCCTATGTTAACACCTATGGATTTTGAGTGAAAAATGGCCCAAAAGCGAAAGTGAAAAAAATTCATATTTTAACCATTTATATGTGTAAGACTCTTAAACTTGAGCATTTCCTTACAGATTCGTCGAAAAACATCGAAAGAAACAAAGGTTTTTCACATAGTCATTCGGGTGCCTCCACGAGGGACTTTTCGTAAGGGTTGAGGTTGTGAAGTCTTTTCGACACGAGTAAATGTATTTTTACTTCCATATTTTAAGCTTAGGACAATCTTTAGTGGATATGGTATGATACTAAAACGAGAAAACAACTTTTCAGATCGAGTTAACGACCCTGTCCCAATGGGCAAAAAAGTTCCTATGTTAACACCTATGGATTTTGAGTGAAAAATGGCCCAGAAGCGAAAGTGAAAAAAATTCGTATTTTAACCATTTATATGTGTAAGACTCTTAAACTTGAGCGTTTCCTTACAGATTCGTCGAAAAACATCGAAAGAAACAAAGGTTTTTCACATAGTCATTCGGGTGCCTCCACGAGGGACTTTTCGTAAGGGTCGAGGTTGTGAAGTCTTTTCGACACGAGTTAATGTATTGTTTCTTCCATATTTTAAGCTTATGACAATCTATAGTTGATATGGTATTATACTAAAACGAGAAAACAACTTTTCAGATCGAGTTAACGACCCTGTCCCAATGGGCAAAAAAGTTCCTATGTTAACACCTATGGATTTTGAGTGAAAAATGGCCCGGAAGCGAAAGTGAAAAAAATTCGTATTTTAACCATTTATATTTGTAAGACTCTTAAACTTGAGCGTTTCCTTAGAGATTCGTCGAAAAACATCGAAAGCAACAAAGGTTTTTCACATAGTAATTCGGGTGCCTCCACGCGGGTCTTTTTGTAAGAGTTGAGGTTGTGAAGTCTTTTCGACACGAGTAATTGTATTTTTTCTTCCATATTCTAAGCTTAGGACAATCTTTAGTGGATATGGTATGATACTAAAACGAGAAAACAACTTTTCAGATCGAGTTAACGACCCTGTCCCAATGGGCAAAAAAGTTCCTATGTTAACACCTATGGATTTTGAGTGAAAAATGGCCCAGAAGCGAAAGTGAAAAAAATTCGTATTTTAACCATTTATATGTGTAAGACTCTTAAACTTGAGCGTTTCCTTACAGATTCGTCGAAAAACATCGAAAGAAACAAAGGTTTTTCACATAGTCATTCGGGTGCCTCCACGAGGGTCTTTTCGTATGGGTTGAGGTTGTGAAGTATTTTCGACACGAGTAAATGTATTTTTTCTTCCATATTTTAAGCTTAGGACAATCTTTAGTGGATATGGTATGATACTAAAACGAGAAAACAACTTTTCAGATCGAGTTAACGACCCTGTCCCAATGGGCAAAAAAGTTCCTATGTTAACACCTATGGATTTTGAGTGAAAAATGGCCCGGAAGCGAAAGGGAAAAAAATTCGTATTTTAACCATTTATATGTGTAAGACTCTTAAACTTGAGCGTTTCCTTACAGATTCGTCGAAAAACATCGAAAGAAATAAAGGTTTTTCACATAGTCATTCGGGTGCCTCCACGAGGGTCTTTTCGTAAGGGTTGAGGTTGTGAAGTCTTTTCGACACGAGTAAATGTATTTTTACTTCCATATTTTAAGCTTAGGACAATCTTTAGTGGATATGGTATAATACTAAAACGAGAAAACAACTTTTCAGATCGAGTTAACGACCCTGTCCCAATGGGCAAAAAAGTTCCTATGTTAACACCTATGGATTTTGAGTGAAAAATGGCCCGGAAGCGAAAGGGAAAAAAATTCGTATTTTAACCATTTATATGTGTAAGACTCTTAAACTTGAGGGTTTCCTTACAGATTCGTCGAAAAACATCGAAAGAAATAAAGGTTTTTCACATAGTCATTCGGGTGCCTCCACGAGGGTCTTTTCGTAAGGGTTGAGGTTGTGAAGTCTTTTCGACACGAGTAAATGTATTTTTTCTTCCATATTTTAAGATTAGGACAATCTTTAGTGGATATGGTATGATACTAAAACGAGAAAACAACTTTTCAGATCGAGTTAACGACTCTGTCCCAATGGGCAAAAAAGTTCCTATGTTAACACCTATGGATTTTGAGTGAAAATTGGCCCAGAAGCGAAAGGGAAAAAAATTCGCATTTTAACCATTTATATGTGTAAGACTCTTAAACTTGAGGGTTTCCTTACAGATTCGTCGAAAAACATCGAAAGAAATAAAGGTTTTTCACATAGTCATTCGGGTGCCTCCACGAGGGTCTTTTCGTAAGGGTTGAGGTTGTGAAGTCTTTTCGACACGAGTAATAACGACCCTGTCCCAATGGGCAAAAAAGTTCCTATGTTAACACCTATGGATTTTGAGTGAAAAATGGCCCGGAAGCGAAAGTGAAAAAAATTCGTATTTTAACCATTTATATGTGTAAGACTCTTAAACTTGAGCGTTTCCTAACAGATTCGTCGAAAAACATCGAAAGAAACAAAGGTTTTTCACATAGTCATTCGGGTGCCTCCACGAGGGTCTTTTCGTATGGGTTGAGGTTGTGAAGTATTTTCGACACGAGTAAATGTATTTTTTCTTCCATATTTTAAGCTTAGGACAATCTTTAGTGGATATGGTATGATACTAAAACGAGAAAACAACTTTTCAGATCGAGTTAACGACCCTGTCCCAATGGGCAAAAAAGTTCCTATGTTAACACCTATGGATTTTGAGTGAAAAATGGCCCGGAAGCGAAAGTGAAAAAAATTCGTATTTTAACCATTTATATGTGTAAGACTCTTAAACTTGAGCGTTTCCTTACAGATTCGTCGAAAAACATCGAAAGAAACAAAGGTTTTTCACATAGTCATTCGGGTGCCTCCACGAGGGTCTTTTCGTATGGGTTGAGGTTGTGAAGTCTTTTCGACACGAGTAAATGTATTTTTTCTTCCATATTTTAAGCTTAGGACAATCTTTAGTGGATATGGTATGATACTAAAACGAGAAAACAACTTTTCAGATCGAGTTAACGACCCTGTCCCAATGGGCAAAAAAGTTCCTATGTTAACACCTATGGATTTTGAGTGAAAAATGGCCCGGAAGCGAAAGTGAAAAAAATTCGTATTTTAACCATTTATATGTGTAAGACTCTTAAACTTGAGCGTTTCCTAACAGATTCGTCGAAAAACATCGAAAGAAACAAAGGTTTTTCACATAGTCATTCGGGTGCCTCCACGAGGGTCTTTTCGTATGGGTTGAGGTTGTGAAGTATTTTCGACACGAGTAAATGTATTTTTTCTTCCAAATTTTAAGCTTAGGACAATCTTTTGTGGATATGGTATGATACTAAAACGAGAAAACAACTTTTCAGATCGAGTTAACGACCCTGTCCCAATGGGCAAAATAGTTCCTATGTTAACACCTCTGGATTTTGAGTGAAAAATGGCCCGGAAGCGAAAGTGAAAAAAATTCGTATTTTAACCATTTATATGTGTAAGACTCTTAAACTTGAGCGTTTCCTTACAGATTCGTCGAAAAACATCGAAAGAAACAAAGGTTTTTCACATAGTCATTCGGGTGCCTCCACGAGGGTCTTTTCGTATGGGTTGAGGTTGTGAAGTATTTTCGACACGAGTAAATGTATTTTTTCTTCCATATTTTAAGCTTAGGACAATCTTTTCTGGATATGGTATGATACTAAAATGAGAAAACAACTTTTCAGATCGAGTTAACGACCCTGTCCCAATGGGCAAAATAGTTCCTATGTTAACACCTCTAGATTTTGAGTGAAAAATGGCCCGGAAATGAAAGTGAAAAAAATTCGTATTTTAACCATTTATATGTGTAAGACTCTTAAACTTGAGCGTTTCCTTACAAATTCGTCGAAAAACATCGAAAGAAACAAAGGTTTTTCACATAGTCATTCGGGTGCCTCCACGAGGGTCTTTT
Organism: Cucurbita pepo subsp. pepo; assembly: GCF_057944985.1. Taxonomy (NCBI): domain Eukaryota; kingdom Viridiplantae; phylum Streptophyta; class Magnoliopsida; order Cucurbitales; family Cucurbitaceae; genus Cucurbita; species Cucurbita pepo. Next base: position 109,866 of record NC_141811.1, on the reverse strand, counting down.
CGTATGGGTTGAGGTTGTGAAGTATTTTCGACACGAGTAAATGTATTTTTTCTTCCATATTTTAAGCTTAGGACAATCTTTAGTGGATATGGTATGATACTAAAACGAGAAAACAACTTTTCAGATCGAGTTAACGACCCTGTCTCAATGGGCAAAAAAGTTCCTATGTTAACACCTATGGATTTTGAGTGAAAAATGGCCCAGAACCGAAAGTGAAAAAAATTCATATTTTAACCATTTATATGTGTAAGACTCTTAAACTTGAGCGTTTCCTTACAGATTCGTCGAAAAACATCGAAAGAAACAAAGGTTTTTCACATAGTCATTCGGGTGCCTCCACGAGGGACTTTTCGTAAGGGTCGAGGTTGTGAAGTCTTTTCGACACGAGTAAATGTATTGTTTCTTCCATATTTTAAGCTTATGACAATCTATAGTGGATATGGTATTATACTAAAACGAGAAAACAACTTTTCAGATCGAGTTAACGACCCTGTCCCAATGGGCAAAAAAGTTCCTATGTTAACACCTATGGATTTTGAGTGAAAAATGGCCCGGAAGCGAAAGTGAAAAAAATTCGTATTTTAACCATTTATATGTGTAAGACTCTTAAACTTGAGCGTTTCCTTACAGATTCGTCGAAAAACATCGAAAGAAACAAAGGTTTTTCACATAGTAATTCGGGTGCCTCCACGCGGGTCTTTTCGTAAGAGTTGAGGTTGTGAAGTCTTTTCGACACGAGTAATTGTATTTTTTCTTCCATATTCTAAGCTTAGGACAATCTTTAGTGGATATGGTATGATACTAAAACGAGAAAACAACTTTTCAGATCGAGTTAACGACCCTGTCCCAATGGGCAAAAAAGTTCCTCTGTTAACACCTATGGATTTTGAGTGAAAAATGGCCCGGAAGCGAAAGTGAAAAAAATTCGTATTTTAACCATTTATATGTGTAAGACTCTTAAACTTGAGCGTTTCCTTAGAGATTCGTCGAAAAACATCGAAAGAAACAAAGGTTTTTCACATAGTCATTCGGGTGCCTCCACGAGGGTCTTTTCGTAAGGGTTGAGGTTGTGAAGTCTTTTCGACACGAGTAAATGTATTTTTTCTTCCATATTTTAAGCTTAGGACAATCTTTAGTGGATATGGAATGATACTAAAACGAGAAAACAACTTTTCAGATCGAGTTAACGACCCTGTCCCAATGGGCAAAAAAGTTCCTATGTTAACACCTATGGATTTTGAGTGAAAAATGGCCCGGAAGCGAAAGTGAAAAAAATTCGTATTTTAACCATTTATATGTGTAAGAATCTTAAACTTGAGCGTTTCCTAACAGATTCGTCGAAAAACATCGAAAGAAACAAAGGTTTTTCACATAGTCATTCGGGTGCCTCCACGAGGGTCTTTTCGTATGGGTTGAGGTTGTGAAGTATTTTCGACACGAGTAAATGTATTTTTTCTTCCATATTTTAAGCTTAGGACAATCTTTAGTGGATATGGTATGATACTAAAACGAGAAAACAACTTTTCAGATCGAGTTAACGACCCTGTCCCAATGGGCAAAAAAGTTCCTATGTTAACACCTATGGATTTTGAGTGAAAAATGGCCCGGAAGCGAAAGTGAAAAAAATTCGTATTTTAACCATTAATATGTGTAAGACTCTTAAACTTGAGCGTTTCCTTACAGATTCGTCGAAAAACATCGAAAGAAACAAAGGTTTTTCACATAGTCATTCGGGTGCCTCCACGAGGGTCTTTTCGTAAGGGTTGAGGTTGTGAAGTCTTTTCGACACGAGTAAATGTATTTTTTCTTCCATATTTTAAGCTTAGGACAATCTTTAGTGGATATGGAATGATACTAAAACGAGAAAACAACTTTTCAGATCGAGTTAACGACCCTGTCCCAATGGGCAAAAAAGTTCCTATGTTAACACCTATGGATTTTGAGTGAAAAATGGCCCGGAAGCGAAAGTGAAAAAAATTCGTATTTTAACCATTTATATGTGTAAGAATCTTAAACTTGAGCGTTTCCTAACAGATTCGTCGAAAAACATCGAAAGAAACAAAGGTTTTTCACATAGTCATTCGGGTGCCTCCACGAGGGTCTTTTCGTATGGGTTGAGGTTGTGAAGTATTTTCGACACGAGTAAATGTATTTTTTCTTCCATATTTTAAGCTTAGGACAATCTTTAGTGGATATGGTATGATACTAAAACGAGAAAACAACTTTTCAGATCGAGTTAACGACCCTGTCCCAATGGGCAAAAAAGTTCCTATGTTAACACCTATGGATTTTGAGTGAAAAATGGCCCGGAAGCGAAAGTGAAAAAAATTCGTATTTTAACCATTTATATGTGTAAGACTCTTAAACTTGAGCGTTTCCTTACAGATTCGTCGAAAAACATCGAAAGAAACAAAGGTTTTCACATAGTCATTCGGGTGCCTCCACGAGGGTCTTTTCGTATGGGTTGAGGTTGTGAAGTCTTTTCGACACGAGTAAATGTATTTTTTCTTCCATATTTTAAGCTTAGGACAATCTTTAGTGGATATGGTATGATACTAAAACGAGAAAACAACTTTTTAGATCGAGTTAACGACCCTGTCCCAATGGGCAAAAAAGTTCCTATGTTAACACCTATGGATTTTGAGTGAAAAATGGCCCGGAAGCGAAAGTGAAAAAAATTCGTATTTTAACCATTTATATGTGTAAGACTCTTAAACTTGAGCGTTTCCTTACAGATTCGTCGAAAAACATCGAAAGAAACAAAGGTTTTCACATAGTCATTCGGGTGCCTCCACGAGGGTCTTTTCGTATGGGTTGAGGTTGTGAAGTCTTTTCGACACGAGTAAATGTATTTTTTCTTCCATATTTTAAGCTTAGGACAATCTTTAGTGGATATGGTATGATACTAAAACGAGAAAACAACTTTTCAGATCGAGTTAACGACCCTGTCCCAATGGGCAAAAAAGTTCCTATGTTAACACCTATGGATTTTGAGTGAAAAATGGCCCGGAAGCGAAAGTGAAAAAAATTCGTATTTTAACCATTTATATGTGTAAGACTCTTAAACTTGAGCGTTTCCTAACAGATTCGTCGAAAAACATCGAAAGAAACAAAGGTTTTTCACATAGTCATTCGGGTGCCTCCACGAGGGTCTTTTCGTATGGGTTGAGGTTGTGAAGTATTTTCGACACGAGTAAATGTATTTTTTCTTCCAAATTTTAAGCTTAGGACAATCTTTTGTGGATATGGTATGATACTAAAACGAGAAAACAACTTTTCAGATCGAGTTAACGACCCTGTCCCAATGGGCAAAATAGTTCCTATGTTAACACCTCTGGATTTTGAGTGAAAAATGGCCCGGAAGCGAAAGTGAAAAAAATTCGTATTTTAACCATTTATATGTGTAAGACTCTTAAACTTGAGCGTTTCCTTACAGATTCGTCGAAAAACATCGAAAGAAACAAAGGTTTTTCACATAGTCATTCGGGTGCCTCCACGAGGGTCTTTTCGTATGGGTTGAGGTTGTGAAGTATTTTCGACACGAGTAAATGTATTTTTTCTTCCATATTTTAAGCTTAGGACAATCTTTTCTGGATATGGTATGATACTAAAACGAGAAAACAACTTTTCAGATCGAGTTAACGACCCTGTCCCAATGGGCAAAAAAGTTCCTATGTTAACACCTATGGATTTTGAGTGAAAAATGGCCCGGAAGCGAAAGGGAAAAAATTCGTATTTTAACCATTTATATGTGTAAGACTCTTAAACTTGAGCGTTTCCTTACAGATTCGTCGAAAAACATCGAAAGAAATAAAGGTTTTTCACATAGTCATTCGGGTGCCTCCACGAGGGTCTTTTCGTAAGGGTTGAGGTTGTGAAGTCTTTTCGACACGAGTAAATGTATTTTTTCTTCCATATTCTAAGATTAGGACAATCTTTAGTTGATATGGTATGATACTAAAACGAGAAAACAATTTTTCAGATCGAGTTAACGACCCTGTCCCAATGGGCAAAAAAGTTCCTATGTTAACACCTATGGATTTTGAGTGAAAAATGGCCCGGAAGCGAAAGTGAAAAAAATTCGTATTTTAACCATTTATATGCGTAAGACTCTTAAACTTGAGCGTTTCCTTACAGATTCGTTGAAAAACATCGAAAGAAACAAAGGTTTTTCACATAGTCATTCGGGTGCCTCCACGAGGGTCTTTTCGTAAGGGTTGAGGTTGTGAAGTCTTTTCGACACGAGTAAATGTATTTTTTCTTCCTTATTTTAAGCTTATGACAATCTTTAGTGGATATGGTATGATACTAAAACGAGAAAACAACTTTTCAGATCGAGTTAACGACCCTGTCTCAATGGGCAAAAAAGTTCCTATGTGAACACCTATGGATTTTGAGTGAAAAATGGCCCGGAAGCGAAAGGGAAAAAATTCGTATTTTAACCATTTATATGTGTAAGACTCTTAAACTTGAGCGTTTCCTTACAGATTCGTCGAAAAAAATCGAAAGAAGTAAAGGTTTTTCACATAGTCATTCGGGTGCCTCCACGAGGGTCTTTTCGTAAGGGTTGAGGTTGTGAAGTCTTTTCGACACGAGTAAATGTATTTTTTCTTCCATATTCTAAGATTAGGACAATCTTTAGTTGATATGGTATGATACTAAAACGAGAAAACAACTTTTCAGATCGAGTTAACGACCCTGTCCCAATGGGCAAAAAAGTTCCTATGTTAACACCTATGGATTTTGAGTGAAAAATGGCCCGGAAGCGAAAGTGAAAAAAATTCGTATTTTAACCATTTATATGCGTAAGACTCTTAAACTTGAGCGTTTCCTTACAGATTCGTTGAAAAACATCGAAAGAAACAAAGGTTTTTCACATAGTCATTCGGGTGCCTCCACGAGGGTCTTTTCGTAAGGGTTGAGGTTGTGAAGTCTTTTCGACACGAGTAAATGTATTTTTTCTTCCTTATTTTAAGCTTATGACAATCTTTAGTGGATATGGTATGATACTAAAACGAGAAAACAACTTTTCAGATCGAGTTAACGACCCTGTCTCAATGGGCAAAAAAGTTCCTATGTGAACACCTATGGATTTTGAGTGAAAAATGGCCAGGAAGCGAAAGGGAAAAAATTCGTATTTTAACCATTTATATGTGTAAGACTCTTAAACTTGAGCGTTTCCTTACAGATTCGTCGAAAAAAATCGAAAGAAGTAAAGGTTTTTCACATAGTCATTCGGGTGCCTCCACGAGGGTCTTTTCGTAAGGGTTGAGGTTGTGAAGTCTTTTCGACACGAGTAAATGTATTTTTTCTTCCATATTTTAAGCTTAGGACAATCTTTAGTGGATATGGTATGATACTAAAACGAGAAAACAACTTTTCAGATCGAGTTAACGACCCTGTCCCAATGGGCAAAAAAGTTCCTATGTTAACACCTATGGATTTTGAGTGAAAAATGGCCCGGAAGCGAAAGGGAAAAAATTCGTATTTTAACCATTTATATGTGTAAGACTCTTAAACTTGAGCGTTTCCTTACAGATTCGTCGAAAAACATCGAAAGAAATAAAGGTTTTTAACATAGTCATTCGGGTGCCTCCACGAGGGTCTTTTCGGAAGGGTTGAGGTTGTGAAGTCTTTTCGACACGAGTAAATGTATTTTTTCTTCCATATTTTAAGCTGATGACAATCTTTAGTGGATATGGTATGATACTAAAACGAGAAAACAACTTTTCAGATCGAGTTAACGACCCTGTCCCAATGGGCAAAAAAGTTCCTATGTTAACACCTATGGATTTTGAGTGAAAAATGGCCCGGAGGCGAAAGGGAAAAAATTCGTATTTTAACCATTTATATGTGTAAGACTCTTAAACTTGAGCGTTTCCTTACAGATTCGTCGAAAAACATCGAAAGAAATAAAGGTTTTTCGCATAGTCATTCGGGTGCCTCCACGAGGGTCTTTTCGTAAGGGTTGAGGTTGTGAAGTCTTTTCGACACGAGTAAATGTATTTTTTCTTCCATATTTTAAGCTTATGACAATCTTTAGTGGATATGGTATGATACTAAAACGAGAAAACAACTTTTCAGATCGAGTTAACGACCCTGTCCCAATGGGCAAAAAAGTTCCTATGTTAACACCTATGGATTTTGAGTGAAAAATGGCCCGGAAGCGAAAGGGAAAAAATTCGTAAAAATTTAACCATTTATATGTGTAAGACTCTTAAACTTGAGCGTTTCCTTACAGATTCGTCGAAAAACATCGAAAGAAATAAAGGTTTTTAACATAGTCATTCGGGTGCCTCCACGAGGGTCTTTTCGTGAGGGTTGAGGTTGTGAAGTCTTTTCGACACGAGTAAATGTATTTTTTCTTCCATATTTTAAGCTTATGACAATCTTTAGTGGATATGGTATGATACTAAAACGAGAAAACAACTTTTCAGATCGAGTTAACGACCTTGTCCCAATGGGCAAAAAAGTTCCTATGTTAACACCTATGGATTTTGAGTGAAAAACGGCCCGGAAGCGAAAGGGAAAAAATTCGTATTTTAACCATTTATATGTGTAAGACTCTTAAACTTGAGCGTTTCCTTACAGATTCGTCGAAAAACATCGAAAGAAATAAAGGTTTTTCGCATAGTCATTCGGGTGCCTCCACGAGGGTCTTTTCGTAAGGGTTGAGGTTGTGAAGTCTTTTCGACACGAGTAAATGTATTTTTTCTTCCATATTTTAAGCTTATGACAATCTTTAGTGGATATGGTATGATACTAAAACGAGAAAACAACTTTTCAGATCGAGTTAACGACCCTGTCCCAATGGGCAAAAAAGTTCCTATGTTAACACCTATGGATTTTGAGTGAAAAATGGCCCGGAAGCGAAAGGGAAAAAATTCGTATTTTAACCATTTATATGTGTAAGACTCTTAAACTTGAGCGTTTCCTTACAGATTCGTCGAAAAACATCGAAAGAAATAAAGGTTTTTCACATAGTCATTCGGGTGCCTCCACGAGGGTCTTTTCGTGAGGGTTGAGGTTGTGAAGTCTTTTCGACACGAGTAAATGTATTTTTTCTTCCATATTTTAAGCTTATGACAATCTTTAGTGGATATGGTATGATACTAAAACGAGAAAACATACTTTTCAGATCGAGTTAACGACCCTGTCCCAATGGGCAAAAAAGTTCCTATGTTAACACCTATGGATTTTGAGTGAAAAATGGCCCGGAAGCGAAAGGGAAAAAATTCGTAAAAATTTAACCATTTATATGTGTAAGACTCTTAAACTTGAGCGTTTCCTTACAGATTCGTCGAAAAACATCGAAAGAAATAAAGGTTTTTAACATAGTCATTCGGGTGCCTCCACGAGGGTCTTTTCGTGAGGGTTGAGGTTGTGAAGTCTTTTCGACACGAGTAAATGTATTTTTTCTTCCATATTTTAAGCTTATGACAATCTTTAGTGGATATGGTATGATACTAAAACGAGAAAACAACTTTTCAGATCGAGTTAACGACCCTGTCCCAATGGGCAAAAAAGTTCCTATGTTAACACCTATGGATTTTGAGTGAAAAACGGCCCGGAAGCGAAAGGGAAAAAATTCGTATTTTAACCATTTATATGTGTAAGACTCTTAAACTTGAGCGTTTCCTTACAGATTCGTCGAAAAACATCGAAAGAAATAAAGGTTTTTCGCATAGTCATTCGGGTGCCTCCACGAGGGTCTTTTCGTAAGGGTTGAGGTTGTGAAGTCTTTTCGACACGAGTAAATGTATTTTTTCTTCCATATTTTAAGCTTATGACAATCTTTAGTGGATATGGTATGATACTAAAACGAGAAAACAACTTTTCAGATCGAGTTAACGACCCTGTCCCAATGGGCAAAAAAGTTCCTATGTTAACACCTATGGATTTTGAGTGAAAAATGGCCCGGAAGCGAAAGGGAAAAAATTCGTATTTTAACCATTTATATGTGTAAGACTCTTAAACTTGAGCGTTTCCTTACAGATTCGTCGAAAAACATCGAAAGAAATAAAGGTTTTTCACATAGTCATTCGGGTGCCTCCACGAGGGTCTTTTCGTGAGGGTTGAGGTTGTGAAGTCTTTTCGACACGAGTAAATGTATTTTTTCTTCCATATTTTAAGCTTATGACAATCTTTAGTGGATATGGTATGATACTAAAACGAGAAAACATACTTTTCAGATCGAGTTAACGACCCTGTCCCAATGGGCAAAAAAGTTCCTATGTTAACACCTATGGATTTTGAGTGAAAAATGGCCCGGAAGCGAAAGGGAAAAAATTCGTAAAAATTTAACCATTTATATGTGTAAGACTCTTAAACTTGAGCGTTTCCTTACAGATTCGTCGAAAAACATCGAAAGAAATAAAGGTTTTTAACATAGTCATTCGGGTGCCTCCACGAGGGTCTTTTCGTGAGGGTTGAGGTTGTGAAGTCTTTTCGACACGAGTAAATGTATTTTTTCTTCCATATTTTAAGCTTAGGACAAGCTTTAGTGGATATGGTATGATACTAAAATGAGAAAAAAACTTTTCAGATCGAGTTAACGACCCTGTCCCAATGGGCAAAAAAGTTCCTATGTTAACACCTATGGATTTTGAGTGAAAAATGGCCCGGAAGCGAAAGGGAAAAAATTCGTATTTTAACCATTTATATGTGTAAGACTCTTAAACTTGAGTGTTTCCTTACAGATTCGTCGAAAAACATCGAAAGAAATAAAGGTTTTTCGCATAGTCATTCGGGTGCCTCCACGAGGGTCTTTTCGTAAGGGTTGAGGTTGTGAAGTCTTTTCGACACGAGTAAATGTATTTTTTCTTCCATATTTTAAGCTTATGACAATCTTTAGTGGATATGGTATGATACTAAAACGAGAAAACAACTTTTCAGATCGAGTTAACGACCCTGTCCCAATGGGCAAAAAAGTTCCTATGTTAACACCTATGGATTTTGAGTGAAAAATGGCCCGGAAGCGAAAGGGAAAAAATTCGTATTTTAACCATTTATATGTGTAAGACTCTTAAACTTGAGCGTTTCCTTACAGATTCGTCGAAAAACATCGAAAGAAATAAAGGTTTTTCACATAGTCATTCGGGTGCCTCCACGAGGGTCTTTTCGTGAGGGTTGAGGTTGTGAAGTCTTTTCGACACGAGTAAATGTATTTTTTCTTCCATATTTTAAGCTTATGACAATCTTTAGTGGATATGGTATGATACTAAAACGAGAAAACATACTTTTCAGATCGAGTTAACGACCCTGTCCCAATGGGCAAAAAAGTTCCTATGTTAACACCTATGGATTTTGAGTGAAAAATGGCCCGGAAGCGAAAGGGAAAAAATTCGTAAAAATTTAACCATTTATATGTGTAAGACTCTTAAACTTGAGCGTTTCCTTACAGATTCGTCGAAAAACATCGAAAGAAATAAAGGTTTTTAACATAGTCATTCGGGTGCCTCCACGAGGGTCTTTTCGTGAGGGTTGAGGTTGTGAAGTCTTTTCGACACGAGTAAATGTATTTTTTCTTCCATATTTTAAGCTTAGGACAAGCTTTAGTGGATATGGTATGATACTAAAATGAGAAAAAAACTTTTCAGATCGAGTTAACGACCCTGTCCCAATGGGCAAAAAAGTTCCTATGTTAACACCTATGGATTTTGAGTGAAAAATGGCCCGGAAGCGAAAGGGAAAAAATTCGTATTTTAACCATTTATATGTGTAAGACTCTTAAACTTGAGTGTTTCCTTACAGATTCGTCGAAAAACATCGAAAGAAATAAAGGTTTTTCGCATAGTCATTCGGGTGCCTCCACGAGGGTCTTTTCGTAAGGGTTGAGGTTGTGAAGTCTTTTCGACACGAGTAAATGTATTTTTTCTTCCATATTTTAAGCTTATGACAATCTTTAGTGGATATGGTATGATACTAAAACGAGAAAACAACTTTTCAGATCGAGTTAACGACCCTGTCCCAATGGGCAAAAAAGTTCCTATGTTAACACCTATGGATTTTGAGTGAAAAATGGCCCGGAAGCGAAAGGGAAAAAATTCGTATTTTAACCATTTATATGTGTAAGACTCTTAAACTTGAGCGTTTCCTTACAGATTCGTCGAAAAACATCGAAAGAAATAAAGGTTTTTCACATAGTCATTCGGGTGCCTCCACGAGGGTCTTTTCGTGAGGGTTGAGGTTGTGAAGTCTTTTCGACACGAGTAAATGTATTTTTTCTTCCATATTTTAAGCTTATGACAATCTTTAGTGGATATGGTATGATACTAAAACGAGAAAACATACTTTTCAGATCGAGTTAACGACCCTGTCCCAATGGGCAAAAAAGTTCCTATGTTAACACCTATGGATTTTGAGTGAAAAATGGCCCGGAAGCGAAAGGGAAAAAATTCGTAAAAATTTAACCATTTATATGTGTAAGACTCTTAAACTTGAGCGTTTCCTTACAGATTCGTCGAAAAACATCGAAAGAAATAAAGGTTTTTAACATAGTCATTCGGGTGCCTCCACGAGGGTCTTTTCGTGAGGGTTGAGGTTGTGAAGTCTTTTCGACACGAGTAAATGTATTTTTTCTTCCATATTTTAAGCTTAGGACAAGCTTTAGTGGATATGGTATGATACTAAAATGAGAAAAAAACTTTTCAGATCGAGTTAACGACCCTGTCCCAATGGGCAAAAAAGTTCCTATGTTAACACCTATGGATTTTGAGTGAAAAATGGCCCGGAAGCGAAAGGGAAAAAATTCGTATTTTAACCATTTATATGTGTAAGACTCTTAAACTTGAGTGTTTCCTTACAGATTCGTCGAAAAACATCGAAAGAAATAAAGGTTTTTCGCATAGTCATTCGGGTGCCTCCACGAGGGTCTTTTCGTAAGGGTTGAGGTTGTGAAGTCTTTTCGACACGAGTAAATGTATTTTTTCTTCCATATTTTAAGCTTATGACAATCTTTAGTGGATATGGTATGATACTAAAACGAGAAAACAACTTTTCAGATCGAGTTAACGACCCTGTCCCAATGGGCAAAAAAGTTCCTATGTTAACACCTATGGATTTTGAGTGAAAAATGGCCCGGAAGCGAAAGGGAAAAAATTCGTATTTTAACCATTTATATGTGTAAGACTCTTAAACTTGAGCGTTTCCTTACAGATTCGTCGAAAAACATCGAAAGAAATAAAGGTTTTTCACATAGTCATTCGGGTGCCTCCACGAGGGTCTTTTCGTGAGGGTTGAGGTTGTGAAGTCTTTTCGACACGAGTAAATGTATTTTTTCTTCCATATTTTAAGCTTATGACAATCTTTAGTGGATATGGTATGATACTAAAACGAGAAAACATACTTTTCAGATCGAGTTAACGACCCTGTCCCAATGGGCAAAAAAGTTCCTATGTTAACACCTATGGATTTTGAGTGAAAAATGGCCCGGAAGCGAAAGTGAAAAAAATTCGTATTTTAACCATTTATATGCGTAAGACTCTTAAACTTGAGCGTTTCCTTACAGATTCGTTGAAAAACATCGAAAGAAACAAAGGTTTTTCACATAGTCATTCGGGTGCCTCCACGAGGGTCTTTTCGTAAGGGTTGAGGTTGTGAAGTCTTTTCGACACGAGTAAATGTATTTTTTCTTCCATATTTTAAGCTTAGGACAATCTTTAGTGGATATGGTATGATACTAAAACGAGAAAACAACTTTTCAGATCGAGTTAACGACCCTGTCCCAATGGGCAAAAAAGTTCCTATGTTAACACCTATGGATTTTGAGTGAAAAATGGCCCGGAAGCGAAAGTGAAAAAAATTCGTATTTTAACCATTTATATGCGTAAGACTCTTAAACTTGAGCGTTTCCTTACAGATTCGTTGAAAAACATCGAAAGAAACAAAGGTTTTTCACATAGTCATTCGGGTGCCTCCACGAGGGTCTTTTCGTAAGGGTTGAGGTTGTGAAGTCTTTTCGACACGAGTAAATGTATTTTTTCTTCCTTATTTTAAGCTTATGACAATCTTTAGTGGATATGGTATGATACTAAAACGAGAAAACAACTTTTCAGATCGAGTTAACGACCCTGTCCCAATGGGCAAAAAAGTTCCTATGTTAACACCTATGGATTTTGAGTGAAAAATGGCCTGGAAGCGAAAGGGAAAAAATTCATATTTTAACCATTTATATGTGTAAGACTCTTAAACTTGAGCGTTTCCTTACAGATTCGTCGAAAAACATCGAAAGAAATAAAGGTTTTTAACATAGTCATTCGGGTGCCTCCACGAGGGTCTTTTCGGAAGGGTTGAGGTTGTGAAGTCTTTTCGACACGAGTAAATGTATTTTTTCTTCCATATTTTAAGCTTAGGACAATCTTTAGTGGATATGGTATGATACTAAAACGAGAAAACAACTTTTCAGATCGAGTTAACGACCCTGTCCCAATGGGCAAAAAAGTTCCTATGTTAACACCTATGGATTTTGAGTGAAAAATGGCCCGGAAGCGAAAGTGAAAAAAATTCGTATTTTAACCATTTATATGCGTAAGACTCTTAAACTTGAGCGTTTCCTTACAGATTCGTTGAAAAACATCGAAAGAAACAAAGGTTTTTCACATAGTCATTCGGGTGCCTCCACGAGGGTCTTTTCGTAAGGGTTGAGGTTGTGAAGTCTTTTCGACACGAGTAAATGTATTTTTTCTTCCTTATTTTAAGCTTATGACAATCTTTAGTGGATATGGTATGATACTAAAACGAGAAAACAACTTTTCAGATCGAGTTAACGACCCTGTCCCAATGGGCAAAAAAGTTCCTATGTTAACACCTATGGATTTTGAGTGAAAAATGGCCTGGAAGCGAAAGGGAAAAAATTCATATTTTAACCATTTATATGTGTAAGACTCTTAAACTTGAGCGTTTCCTTACAGATTCGTCGAAAAACATCGAAAGAAATAAAGGTTTTTAACATAGTCATTCGGGTGCCTCCACGAGGGTCTTTTCGGAAGGGTTGAGGTTGTGAAGTCTTTTCGACACGAGTAAATGTATTTTTTCTTCCATATTTTAAGCTTAGGACAATCTTTAGTGGATATGGTATGATACTAAAACGAGAAAACAACTTTTCAGATCGAGTTAACGACCCTGTCCCAATGGGCAAAAAAGTTCCTATGTTAACACTTATGGATTTTGAGTGAAAAATGGCCCGGAAGCGAAACGGAAAAAATTCGTATTTTAACCATTTATATGTGTAAGACTCTTAAACTTGAGCGTTTCCTTACAGATTCGTCGAAAACCATCGAAAGAAATAAAGGTTTTTCACATAGTCATTCGGGTGCCTCCACGAGGGTCTTTTCGTGAGGGTTGAGGTTGTGAAGTCTTTTCGACACGAGTAAATGTATTTTTTCTTCCATATTTTAAGCTTATGACAATCTTTAGTGGATATGGTATGATACTAAAACGAGAAAACATACTTTTCAGATCGAGTTAACGACCCTGTCCCAATGGGCAAAAAAGTTCCTATGTTAACACCTATGGATTTTGAGTGAAAAATGGCCCGGAAGCGAAAGGGAAAAAATTCGTAAAAATTTAACCATTTATATGTGTAAGACTCTTAAACTTGAGCGTTTCCTTACAGATTCGTCGAAAAACATCGAAAGAAATAAAGGTTTTTAACATAGTCATTCGGGTGCCTCCACGAGGGTCTTTTCGTGAGGGTTGAGGTTGTGAAGTCTTTTCGACACGAGTAAATGTATTTTTTCTTCCATATTTTAAGCTTAGGACAAGCTTTAGTGGATATGGTATGATACTAAAATGAGAAAAAAACTTTTCAGATCGAGTTAACGACCCTGTCCCAATGGGCAAAAAAGTTCCTATGTTAACACCTATGGATTTTGAGTGAAAAATGGCCCGGAAGCGAAAGGGAAAAAATTCGTATTTTAACCATTTATATGTGTAAGACTCTTAAACTTGAGTGTTTCCTTACAGATTCGTCGAAAAACATCGAAAGAAATAAAGGTTTTTCGCATAGTCATTCGGGTGCCTCCACGAGGGTCTTTTCGTAAGGGTTGAGGTTGTGAAGTCTTTTCGACACGAGTAAATGTATTTTTTCTTCCATATTTTAAGCTTATGACAATCTTTAGTGGATATGGTATGATACTAAAACGAGAAAACAACTTTTCAGATCGAGTTAACGACCCTGTCCCAATGGGCAAAAAAGTTCCTATGTTAACACCTATGGATTTTGAGTGAAAAATGGCCCGGAAGCGAAAGGGAAAAAATTCGTATTTTAACCATTTATATGTGTAAGACTCTTAAACTTGAGCGTTTCCTTACAGATTCGTCGAAAAACATCGAAAGAAATAAAGGTTTTTCACATAGTCATTCGGGTGCCTCCACGAGGGTCTTTTCGTGAGGGTTGAGGTTGTGAAGTCTTTTCGACACGAGTAAATGTATTTTTTCTTCCATATTTTAAGCTTATGACAATCTTTAGTGGATATGGTATGATACTAAAACGAGAAAACATACTTTTCAGATCGAGTTAACGACCCTGTCCCAATGGGCAAAAAAGTTCCTATGTTAACACCTATGGATTTTGAGTGAAAAATGGCCCGGAAGCGAAAGTGAAAAAAATTCGTATTTTAACCATTTATATGCGTAAGACTCTTAAACTTGAGCGTTTCCTTACAGATTCGTTGAAAAACATCGAAAGAAACAAAGGTTTTTCACATAGTCATTCGGGTGCCTCCACGAGGGTCTTTTCGTAAGGGTTGAGGTTGTGAAGTCTTTTCGACACGAGTAAATGTATTTTTTCTTCCATATTTTAAGCTTAGGACAATCTTTAGTGGATATGGTATGATACTAAAACGAGAAAACAACTTTTCAGATCGAGTTAACGACCCTGTCCCAATGGGCAAAAAAGTTCCTATGTTAACACCTATGGATTTTGAGTGAAAAATGGCCCGGAAGCGAAAGTGAAAAAAATTCGTATTTTAACCATTTATATGCGTAAGACTCTTAAACTTGAGCGTTTCCTTACAGATTCGTTGAAAAACATCGAAAGAAACAAAGGTTTTTCACATAGTCATTCGGGTGCCTCCACGAGGGTCTTTTCGTAAGGGTTGAGGTTGTGAAGTCTTTTCGACACGAGTAAATGTATTTTTTCTTCCTTATTTTAAGCTTATGACAATCTTTAGTGGATATGGTATGATACTAAAACGAGAAAACAACTTTTCAGATCGAGTTAACGACCCTGTCCCAATGGGCAAAAAAGTTCCTATGTTAACACCTATGGATTTTGAGTGAAAAATGGCCTGGAAGCGAAAGGGAAAAAATTCATATTTTAACCATTTATATGTGTAAGACTCTTAAACTTGAGCGTTTCCTTACAGATTCGTCGAAAAACATCGAAAGAAATAAAGGTTTTTAACATAGTCATTCGGGTGCCTCCACGAGGGTCTTTTCGGAAGGGTTGAGGTTGTGAAGTCTTTTCGACACGAGTAAATGTATTTTTTCTTCCATATTTTAAGCTTAGGACAATCTTTAGTGGATATGGTATGATACTAAAACGAGAAAACAACTTTTCAGATCGAGTTAACGACCCTGTCCCAATGGGCAAAAAAGTTCCTATGTTAACACCTATGGATTTTGAGTGAAAAATGGCCCGGAAGCGAAAGGGAAAAAATTCGAATTTTAACCATTTATATGTGTAAGACTCTTAAACTTGAGTGTTTCCTTACAGATTCGTCGAAAAACATCGAAAGAAATAAAGGTTTTTCGCATAGTCATTCGGGTGCCTCCACGAGGGTCTTTTCGTAAGGGTTGAGGTTGTGAAGTCTTTTCGACACGAGTAAATGTATTTTTTCTTCCATATTTTAAGCTTATGACAATCTTTAGTGGATATGGTATGATACTAAAACGAGAAAACAACTTTTCAGATCGAGTTAACGACCCTGTCCCAATGGGCAATAAAGTTCCTATGTTAACACCTATGGATTTTGAGTGAAAAATGGCCCGGAAGCGAAAGGGAAAAAATTCGTATTTTAACCATTTATATGTGTAAGACTCTTAAACTTGAGCGTTTCCTTACAGATTCGTCGAAAAACATCGAAAGAAATAAAGGTTTTTCACATAGTCATTCGGGTGCCTCCACGAGGGTCTTTTCGTGAGGGTTGAGGTTGTGAAGTCTTTTCGACACGAGTAAATGTATTTTTTCTTCCATATTTTAAGCTTATGACAATCTTTAGTGGATATGGTATGATACTAAAACGAGAAAACATACTTTTCAGATCGAGTTAACGACCCTGTCCCAATGGGCAAAAAAGTTCCTATGTTAACACCTATGGATTTTGAGTGAAAAATGGCCCGGAAGCGAAAGTGAAAAAAATTCGTATTTTAACCATTTATATGCGTAAGACTCTTAAACTTGAGCGTTTCCTTACAGATTCGTTGAAAAACATCGAAAGAAACAAAGGTTTTTCACATAGTCATTCGGGTGCCTCCACGAGGGTCTTTTCGTAAGGGTTGAGGTTGTGAAGTCTTTTCGACACGAGTAAATGTATTTTTTCTTCCATATTTTAAGCTTAGGACAATCTTTAGTGGATATGGTATGATACTAAAATGAGAAAACAACTTTTCAGATCGAGTTAACGACCCTGTCCCAATGGGCAAAAAAGTTCCTATGTTAACACCTATGGATTTTGAGTGAAAAATGGCCCGGAAGCGAAAGTGAAAAAAATTCGTATTTTAACCATTTATATGCGTAAGACTCTTAAACTTGAGCGTTTCCTTACAGATTCGTTGAAAAACATCGAAAGAAACAAAGGTTTTTCACATAGTCATTCGGGTGCCTCCACGAGGGTCTTTTCGTAAGGGTTGAGGTTGTGAAGTCTTTTCGACACGAGTAAATGTATTTTTTCTTCCTTATTTTAAGCTTATGACAATCTTTAGTGGATATGGTATGATACTAAAACGAGAAAACAACTTTTCAGATCGAGTTAACGACCCTGTCCCAATGGGCAAAAAAGTTCCTATGTTAACACCTATGGATTTTGAGTGAAAAATGGCCTGGAAGCGAAAGGGAAAAAATTCATATTTTAACCATTTATATGTGTAAGACTCTTAAACTTGAGCGTTTCCTTACAGATTCGTCGAAAAACATCGAAAGAAATAAAGGTTTTTAACATAGTCATTCGGGTGCCTCCACGAGGGTCTTTTCGGAAGGGTTGAGGTTGTGAAGTCTTTTCGACACGAGTAAATGTATTTTTTCTTCCATATTTTAAGCTTAGGACAATCTTTAGTGGATATGGTATGATACTAAAACGAGAAAACAACTTTTCAGATCGAGTTAACGACCCTGTCCCAATGGGCAAAAAAGTTCCTATGTTAACACCTATGGATTTTGAGTGAAAAATGGCCCGGAAGCGAAAGGGAAAAAATTCGAATTTTAACCATTTATATGTGTAAGACTCTTAAACTTGAGTGTTTCCTTACAGATTCGTCGAAAAACATCGAAAGAAATAAAGGTTTTTCGCATAGTCATTCGGGTGCCTCCACGAGGGTCTTTTCGTAAGGGTTGAGGTTGTGAAGTCTTTTCGACACGAGTAAATGTATTTTTTCTTCCATATTTTAAGCTTATGACAATCTTTAGTGGATATGGTATGATACTAAAACGAGAAAACAACTTTTCAGATCGAGTTAACGACCCTGTCCCAATGGGCAATAAAGTTCCTATGTTAACACCTATGGATTTTGAGTGAAAAATGGCCCGGAAGCGAAAGGGAAAAAATTCGTATTTTAACCATTTATATGTGTAAGACTCTTAAACTTGAGCGTTTCCTTACAGATTCGTCGAAAAACATCGAAAGAAATAAAGGTTTTTCACATAGTCATTCGGGTGCCTCCACGAGGGTCTTTTCGTGAGGGTTGAGGTTGTGAAGTCTTTTCGACACGAGTAAATGTATTTTTTCTTCCATATTTTAAGCTTATGACAATCTTTAGTGGATATGGTATGATACTAAAACGAGAAAACATACTTTTCAGATCGAGTTAACGACCCTGTCCCAATGGGCAAAAAAGTTCCTATGTTAACACCTATGGATTTTGAGTGAAAAATGGCCCGGAAGCGAAAGTGAAAAAAATTCGTATTTTAACCATTTATATGCGTAAGACTCTTAAACTTGAGCGTTTCCTTACAGATTCGTTGAAAAACATCGAAAGAAACAAAGGTTTTTCACATAGTCATTCGGGTGCCTCCACGAGGGTCTTTTCGTAAGGGTTGAGGTTGTGAAGTCTTTTCGACACGAGTAAATGTATTTTTTCTTCCATATTTTAAGCTTAGGACAATCTTTAGTGGATATGGTATGATACTAAAATGAGAAAACAACTTTTCAGATCGAGTTAACGACCCTGTCCCAATGGGCAAAAAAGTTCCTATGTTAACACCTATGGATTTTGAGTGAAAAATGGCCCGGAAGCGAAAGTGAAAAAAATTCGTATTTTAACCATTTATATGCGTAAGACTCTTAAACTTGAGCGTTTCCTTACAGATTCGTTGAAAAACATCGAAAGAAACAAAGGTTTTTCACATAGTCATTCGGGTGCCTCCACGAGGGTCTTTTCGTAAGGGTTGAGGTTGTGAAGTCTTTTCGACACGAGTAAATGTATTTTTTCTTCCTTATTTTAAGCTTATGACAATCTTTAGTGGATATGGTATGATACTAAAACGAGAAAACAACTTTTCAGATCGAGTTAACGACCCTGTCCCAATGGGCAAAAAAGTTCCTATGTTAACACCTATGGATTTTGAGTGAAAAATGGCCTGGAAGCGAAAGGGAAAAAATTCATATTTTAACCATTTATATGTGTAAGACTCTTAAACTTGAGCGTTTCCTTACAGATTCGTCGAAAAACATCGAAAGAAATAAAGGTTTTTAACATAGTCATTCGGGTGCCTCCACGAGGGTCTTTTCGGAAGGGTTGAGGTTGTGAAGTCTTTTCGACACGAGTAAATGTATTTTTTCTTCCATATTTTAAGCTTAGGACAATCTTTAGTGGATATGGTATGATACTAAAACGAGAAAACAACTTTTCAGATCGAGTTAACGACCCTGTCCCAATGGGCAAAAAAGTTCCTATGTTAACACCTATGGATTTTGAGTGAAAAATGGCCCGGAAGCGAAAGTGAAAAAAATTCGTATTTTAACCATTTATATGCGTAAGACTCTTAAACTTGAGCGTTTCCTTACAGATTCGTTGAAAAACATCGAAAGAAACAAAGGTTTTTCACATAGTCATTCGGGTGCCTCCACGAGGGTCTTTTCGTAAGGGTTGAGGTTGTGAAGTCTTTTCGACACGAGTAAATGTATTTTTTCTTCCTTATTTTAAGCTTATGACAATCTTTAGTGGATATGGTATGATACTAAAACGAGAAAACAACTTTTCAGATCGAGTTAACGACCCTGTCCCAATGGGCAAAAAAGTTCCTATGTTAACACCTATGGATTTTGAGTGAAAAATGGCCTGGAAGCGAAAGGGAAAAAATTCATATTTTAACCATTTATATGTGTAAGACTCTTAAACTTGAGCGTTTCCTTACAGATTCGTCGAAAAACATCGAAAGAAATAAAGGTTTTTAACATAGTCATTCGGGTGCCTCCACGAGGGTCTTTTCGGAAGGGTTGAGGTTGTGAAGTCTTTTCGACACGAGTAAATGTATTTTTTCTTCCATATTTTAAGCTTAGGACAATCTTTAGTGGATATGGTATGATACTAAAACGAGAAAACAACTTTTCAGATCGAGTTAACGACCCTGTCCCAATGGGCAAAAAAGTTCCTATGTTAACACCTATGGATTTTGAGTGAAAAATGGCCCGGAAGCGAAACGGAAAAAATTCGTATTTTAACCATTTATATGTGTAAGACTCTTAAACTTGAGCGTTTCCTTACAGATTCGTCGAAAACCATCGAAAGAAATAAAGGTTTTTCACATAGTCATTCGGGTGCCTCCACGAGGGTCTTTTCGTGAGGGTTGAGGTTGTGAAGTCTTTTCGACACGAGTAAATGTATTTTTTCTTCCATATTTTAAGCTTAGGACAATCTTTAGTGGATATGGTATGATACTAAAATGAGAAAACAACTTTTCAGATCGAGTTAACGACCCTGTCCCAATGGGCAAAAAAGTTCCTATGTTAACACCTATGGATTTTGAGTGAAAAATGGCCCGGAAGCGAAAGGGAAAAAATTCGTATTTTAACCATTTATATGTGTAAGACTCTTAAACTTGAGCGTTTCCTTACAGATTCGTCGAAAAACATCGAAAGAAATAAAGGTTTTTCGCATAGTCATTCGGGTGCCTCCACGAGGGTCTTTTCGTAAGGGTTGAGGTTGTGAAGTCTTTTCGACACGAGTAAATGTACTTTTTCTTCCATATTTTAAACTTATGACAATCTTTAGTGGATATGGTATGATACTAAAACGAGAAAACAACTTTTCAGATCGAGTTAACGACCCTGTCCCAATGGGCAAAAAAGTTCCTATGTTAACACCTATGGATTTTGAGTGAAAAATGGCCCGGAAGGGAAAGGGAAAAAATTCGTATTTTAACCATTTATATGTGTAAGACTCTTAAACTTGAGCGTTTCCTTACAGATTCGTCGAAAAACATCGAAAGAAATAAAGGTTTTTCACATAGTCATTCGGGTGCCTCCACGAGGGTCTTTTCGTAAGGGTTGAGGTTGTGAAGTCTTTTCGACACGAGTAATAACGACCCTGTCCCAATGGGCAAAAAAGTTCCTATGTTAACACCTATGGATTTTGAGTGAAAAATGGCCCGGAAGCGAAAGTGAAAAAAATTCGTATTTTAACCATTTATATGTGTAAGACTCTTAAACTTGAGCGTTTCCTAACAGATTCGTCGAAAAACATCGAAAGAAACAAAGGTTTTTCACATAGTCATTCGGGTGCCTCCACGAGGGTCTTTTCGTATGGGTTGAGGTTGTGAAGTATTTTCGACACGAGTAAATGTATTTTTTCTTCCATATTTTAAGCTTAGGACAATCTTTAGTGGATATGGTATGATACTAAAACGAGAAAACAACTTTTCAGATCGAGTTAACGACCCTGTCCCAATGGGCAAAAAAGTTCCTATGTTAACACCTATGGATTTTGAGTGAAAAATGGCCCGGAAGCGAAAGTGAAAAAAATTCGTATTTTAACCATTTATATGTGTAAGACTCTTAAACTTGAGCGTTTCCTTACAGATTCGTCGAAAAACATCGAAAGAAACAAAGGTTTTTCACATAGTCATTCGGGTGCCTCCACGAGGGTCTTTTCGTATGGGTTGAGGTTGTGAAGTATTTTCGACACGAGTAAATGTATTTTTTCTTCCATATTTTAAGCTTAGGACAATCTTTAGTGGATATGGTATGATACTAAAACGAGAAAACAACTTTTCAGATCGAGTTAACGACCCTGTCCCAATGGGCAAAAAAGTTCCTATGTTAACACCTATGGATTTTGAGTGAAAAATGGCCTGGAAGCGAAAGGGAAAAAATTCATATTTTAACCATTTATATGTGTAAGACTCTTAAACTTGAGCGTTTCCTTACAGATTCGTCGAAAAACATCGAAAGAAATAAAGGTTTTTAACATAGTCATTCGGGTGCCTCCACGAGGGTCTTTTCGGAAGGGTTGAGGTTGTGAAGTCTTTTCGACACGAGTAAATGTATTTTTTCTTCCATATTTTAAGCTTAGGACAATCTTTAGTGGATATGGTATGATACTAAAACGAGAAAACAACTTTTCAGATCGAGTTAACGACCCTGTCCCAATGGGCAAAAAAGTTCCTATGTTAACACCTATGGATTTTGAGTGAAAAATGGCCCGGAAGCGAAACGGAAAAAATTCGTATTTTAACCATTTATATGTGTAAGACTCTTAAACTTGAGCGTTTCCTTACAGATTCGTCGAAAACCATCGAAAGAAATAAAGGTTTTTCACATAGTCATTCGGGTGCCTCCACGAGGGTCTTTTCGTGAGGGTTGAGGTTGTGAAGTCTTTTCGACACGAGTAAATGTATTTTTTCTTCCATATTTTAAGCTTAGGACAATCTTTAGTGGATATGGTATGATACTAAAATGAGAAAACAACTTTTCAGATCGAGTTAACGACCCTGTCCCAATGGGCAAAAAAGTTCCTATGTTAACACCTATGGATTTTGAGTGAAAAATGGCCCGGAAGCGAAAGGGAAAAAATTCGTATTTTAACCATTTATATGTGTAAGACTCTTAAACTTGAGCGTTTCCTTACAGATTCGTCGAAAAACATCGAAAGAAATAAAGGTTTTTCGCATAGTCATTCGGGTGCCTCCACGAGGGTCTTTTCGTAAGGGTTGAGGTTGTGAAGTCTTTTCGACACGAGTAAATGTACTTTTTCTTCCATATTTTAAACTTATGACAATCTTTAGTGGATATGGTATGATACTAAAACGAGAAAACAACTTTTCAGATCGAGTTAACGACCCTGTCCCAATGGGCAAAAAAGTTCCTATGTTAACACCTATGGATTTTGAGTGAAAAATGGCCCGGAAGGGAAAGGGAAAAAATTCGTATTTTAACCATTTATATGTGTAAGACTCTTAAACTTGAGCGTTTCCTTACAGATTCGTCGAAAAACATCGAAAGAAATAAAGGTTTTTCACATAGTCATTCGGGTGCCTCCACGAGGGTCTTTTCGTAAGGGTTGAGGTTGTGAAGTCTTTTCGACACGAGTAATAACGACCCTGTCCCAATGGGCAAAAAAGTTCCTATGTTAACACCTATGGATTTTGAGTGAAAAATGGCCCGGAAGCGAAAGTGAAAAAAATTCGTATTTTAACCATTTATATGTGTAAGACTCTTAAACTTGAGCGTTTCCTAACAGATTCGTCGAAAAACATCGAAAGAAACAAAGGTTTTTCACATAGTCATTCGGGTGCCTCCACGAGGGTCTTTTCGTATGGGTTGAGGTTGTGAAGTATTTTCGACACGAGTAAATGTATTTTTTCTTCCATATTTTAAGCTTAGGACAATCTTTAGTGGATATGGTATGATACTAAAACGAGAAAACAACTTTTCAGATCGAGTTAACGACCCTGTCCCAATGGGCAAAAAAGTTCCTATGTTAACACCTATGGATTTTGAGTGAAAAATGGCCCGGAAGCGAAAGTGAAAAAAATTCGTATTTTAACCATTAATATGTGTAAGACTCTTAAACTTGAGCGTTTCCTTACAGATTCGTCGAAAAACATCGAAAGAAACAAAGGTTTTTCACATAGTCATTCGGGTGCCTCCACGAGGGTCTTTTCGTAAGGGTTGAGGTTGTGAAGTCTTTTCGACACGAGTAAATGTATTTTTTCTTCCATATTTTAAGCTTAGGACAATCTTTAGTGGATATGGAATGATACTAAAACGAGAAAAGAACTTTTCAGATCGAGTTAACGACCCTGTCCCAATGGGCAAAAAAGTTCCTATGTTAACACCTATGGATTTTGAGTGAAAAATGGCCCGGAAGCGAAAGTGAAAAAAATTCGTATTTTAACCATTTATATGTGTAAGACTCTTAAACTTGAGCGTTTCCTAACAGATTCGTCGAAAAACATCGAAAGAAACAAAGGTTTTTCACATAGTCATTCGGGTGCCTCCACGAGGGTCTTTTCGTATGGGTTGAGGTTGTGAAGTATTTTCGACACGAGTAAATGTATTTTTTCTTCCATATTTTAAGCTTAGGACAATCTTTAGTGGATATGGTATGATACTAAAACGAGAAAACAACTTTTCAGATCGAGTTAACGACCCTGTCCCAATGGGCAAAAAAGTTCCTATGTTAACACCTATGGATTTTGAGTGAAAAATGGCCCGGAAGCGAAAGTGAAAAAAATTCGTATTTTAACCATTTATATGCGTAAGACTCTTAAACTTGAGCGTTTCCTTACAGATTCGTTGAAAAACATCGAAAGAAACAAAGGTTTTTCACATAGTCATTCGGGTGCCTCCACGAGGGTCTTTTCGTAAGGGTTGAGGTTGTGAAGTCTTTTCGACACGAGTAAATGTATTTTTTCTTCCTTATTTTAAGCTTATGACAATCTTTAGTGGATATGGTATGATACTAAAACGAGAAAACAACTTTTCAGATCGAGTTAACGACCCTGTCCCAATGGGCAAAAAAGTTCCTATGTTAACACCTATGGATTTTGAGTGAAAAATGGCCTGGAAGCGAAAGGGAAAAAATTCATATTTTAACCATTTATATGTGTAAGACTCTTAAACTTGAGCGTTTCCTTACAGATTCGTCGAAAAACATCGAAAGAAATAAAGGTTTTTAACATAGTCATTCGGGTGCCTCCACGAGGGTCTTTTCGGAAGGGTTGAGGTTGTGAAGTCTTTTCGACACGAGTAAATGTATTTTTTCTTCCATATTTTAAGCTTAGGACAATCTTTAGTGGATATGGTATGATACTAAAACGAGAAAACAACTTTTCAGATCGAGTTAACGACCCTGTCCCAATGGGCAAAAAAGTTCCTATGTTAACACCTATGGATTTTGAGTGAAAAATGGCCCGGAAGCGAAACGGAAAAAATTCGTATTTTAACCATTTATATGTGTAAGACTCTTAAACTTGAGCGTTTCCTTACAGATTCGTCGAAAACCATCGAAAGAAATAAAGGTTTTTCACATAGTCATTCGGGTGCCTCCACGAGGGTCTTTTCGTGAGGGTTGAGGTTGTGAAGTCTTTTCGACACGAGTAAATGTATTTTTTCTTCCATATTTTAAGCTTAGGACAATCTTTAGTGGATATGGTATGATACTAAAATGAGAAAACAACTTTTCAGATCGAGTTAACGACCCTGTCCCAATGGGCAAAAAAGTTCCTATGTTAACACCTATGGATTTTGAGTGAAAAATGGCCCGGAAGCGAAAGGGAAAAAATTCGTATTTTAACCATTTATATGTGTAAGACTCTTAAACTTGAGCGTTTCCTTACAGATTCGTCGAAAAACATCGAAAGAAATAAAGGTTTTTCGCATAGTCATTCGGGTGCCTCCACGAGGGTCTTTTCGTAAGGGTTGAGGTTGTGAAGTCTTTTCGACACGAGTAAATGTACTTTTTCTTCCATATTTTAAACTTATGACAATCTTTAGTGGATATGGTATGATACTAAAACGAGAAAACAACTTTTCAGATCGAGTTAACGACCCTGTCCCAATGGGCAAAAAAGTTCCTATGTTAACACCTATGGATTTTGAGTGAAAAATGGCCCGGAAGGGAAAGGGAAAAAATTCGTATTTTAACCATTTATATGTGTAAGACTCTTAAACTTGAGCGTTTCCTTACAGATTCGTCGAAAAACATCGAAAGAAATAAAGGTTTTTCACATAGTCATTCGGGTGCCTCCACGAGGGTCTTTTCGTAAGGGTTGAGGTTGTGAAGTCTTTTCGACACGAGTAATAACGACCCTGTCCCAATGGGCAAAAAAGTTCCTATGTTAACACCTATGGATTTTGAGTGAAAAATGGCCCGGAAGCGAAAGTGAAAAAAATTCGTATTTTAACCATTTATATGTGTAAGACTCTTAAACTTGAGCGTTTCCTTACAGATTCGTCGAAAAACATCGAAAGAAACAAAGGTTTTTCACATAGTCATTCGGGTGCCTCCACGAGGGTCTTTTCGTATGGGTTGAGGTTGTGAAGTATTTTCGACACGAGTAAATGTATTTTTTCTTCCATATTTTAAGCTTAGGACAATCTTTAGTGGATATGGTATGATACTAAAACGAGAAAACAACTTTTCAGATCGAGTTAACGACCCTGTCCCAATGGGCAAAAAAGTTCCTATGTTAACACCTATGGATTTTGAGTGAAAAATGGCCCGGAAGCGAAAGTGAAAAAAATTCGTATTTTAACCATTTATATGTGTAAGACTCTTAAACTTGAGCGTTTCCTTACAGATTCGTCGAAAAACATCGAAAGAAACAAAGGTTTTTCACATAGTCATTCGGGTGCCTCCACGAGGGTCTTTTCGTATGGGTTGAGGTTGTGAAGTATTTTCGACACGAGTAAATGTATTTTTTCTTCCATATTTTAAGCTTAGGACAATCTTTAGTGGATATGGTATGATACTAAAACGAGAAAACAACTTTTCAGATCGAGTTAACGACCCTGTCCCAATGGGCAAAAAAGTTCCTATGTTAACACCTATGGATTTTGAGTGAAAAATGGCCCGGAAGCGAAAGTGAAAAAAATTCGTATTTTAACCATTTATATGTGTAAGACTCTTAAACTTGAGCGTTTCCTAACAGATTCGTCGAAAAACATCGAAAGAAACAAAGGTTTTTCACATAGTCATTCGGGTGCCTCCACGAGGGTCTTTTCGTATGGGTTGAGGTTGTGAAGTATTTTCGACACGAGTAAATGTATTTTTTCTTCCAAATTTTAAGCTTAGGACAATCTTTTGTGGATATGGTATGATACTAAAACGAGAAAACAACTTTTTAGATCGAGTTAACGACCCTGTCCCAATGGGCAAAATAGTTCCTATGTTAACACCTCTGGATTTTGAGTGAAAAATGGCCCGGAAGCGAAAGTGAAAAAAATTCGTATTTTAACCATTTATATGTGTAAGACTCTTAAACTTGAGCGTTTCCTTACAGATTCGTCGAAAAACATCGAAAGAAACAAAGGTTTTTCACATAGTCATTCGGGTGCCTCCACGAGGGTCTTTTCGTATGGGTTGAGGTTGTGAAGTATTTTCGACACGAGTAAATGTATTTTTTCTTCCATATTTTAAGCTTAGGACAATCTTTAGTGGATATGGTATGATACTAAAACGAGAAAACAACTTTTCAGATCGAGTTAACGACCCTGTCCCAATGGGCAAAAAAGTTCCTATGTTAACACCTATGGATTTTGAGTGAAAAATGGCCCGGAAGCGAAAGTGAAAAAAATTCGTATTTTAACCATTTATATGTGTAAGACTCTTAAACTTGAGCGTTTCCTAACAGATTCGTCGAAAAACATCGAAAGAAACAAAGGTTTTTCACATAGTCATTCGGGTGCCTCCACGAGGGTCTTTTCGTATGGGTTGAGGTTGTGAAGTATTTTCGACACGAGTAAATGTATTTTTTCTTCCAAATTTTAAGCTTAGGACAATCTTTTGTGGATATGGTATGATACTAAAACGAGAAAACAACTTTTTAGATCGAGTTAACGACCCTGTCCCAATGGGCAAAATAGTTCCTATGTTAACACCTCTGGATTTTGAGTGAAAAATGGCCCGGAAGCGAAAGTGAAAAAAATTCGTATTTTAACCATTTATATGTGTAAGACTCTTAAACTTGAGCGTTTCCTTACAGATTCGTCGAAAAACATCGAAAGAAACAAAGGTTTTTCACATAGTCATTCGGGTGCCTCCACGAGGGTCTTTTCGTATGGGTTGAGGTTGTGAAGTATTTTCGACACGAGTAAATGTATTTTTTCTTCCATATTTTAAGCTTAGGACAATCTTTTCTGGATATGGTATGATACTAAAATGAGAAAACAACTTTTCAGATCGAGTTAACGACCCTGTCCCAATGGGCAAAATAGTTCCTATGTTAACACCTCTAGATTTTGAGTGAAAAATGGCCCGGAAATGAAAGTGAAAAAAATTCGTATTTTAACCATTTATATGTGTAAGACTCTTAAACTTGAGCGTTTCCTTACAAATTCGTCGAAAAACATCGAAAGAAACAAAGGTTTTTCACATAGTCATTCGGGTGCCTCCACGAGGGTCTTTTCGTATGGGTTGAGGTTGTGAAGTATTTTCGACACGAGTAAATGTATTTTTTCTTCCATATTTTAAGCTTAGGACAATCTTTAGTGGATATGGTATGATACTAAAACGAGAAAACAACTTTTCAGATCGAGTTAACGACCCTGTCTCAATGGGCAAAAAAGTTCCTATGTTAACACCTATGGATTTTGAGTGAAAAATGGCCCAGAACCGAAAGTGAAAAAAATTCATATTTTAACCATTTATATGTGTAAGACTCTTAAACTTGAGCGTTTCCTTACAGATTCGTCGAAAAACATCGAAAGAAACAAAGGTTTTTCACATAGTCATTCGGGTGCCTCCACGAGGGACTTTTCGTAAGGGTCGAGGTTGTGAAGTCTTTTCGACACGAGTAAATGTATTGTTTCTTCCATATTTTAAGCTTATGACAATCTATAGTGGATATGGTATTATACTAAAACGAGAAAACAACTTTTCAGATCGAGTTAACGACCCTGTCCCAATGGGCAAAAAAGTTCCTATGTTAACACCTATGGATTTTGAGTGAAAAATGGCCCGGAAGCGAAAGTGAAAAAAATTCGTATTTTAACCATTTATATGTGTAAGACTCTTAAACTTGAGCGTTTCCTTAGAGATTCGTCGAAAAACATCGAAAGAAACAAAGGTTTTTCACATAGTAATTCGGGTGCCTCCACGCGGGTCTTTTCGTAAGAGTTGAGGTTGTGAAGTCTTTTCGACACGAGTAATTGTATTTTTTCTTCCATATTCTAAGCTTAGGACAATCTTTAGTGGATATGGTATGATACTAAAACGAGAAAACAACTTTTCAGATCGAGTTAACGACCCTGTCCCAATGGGCAAAAAAGTTCCTCTGTTAACACCTATGGATTTTGAGTGAAAAATGGCCCGGAAGCGAAAGTGAAAAAAATTCGTATTTTAACCATTTATATGTGTAAGACTCTTAAACTTGAGCGTTTCCTTAGAGATTCGTCGAAAAACATCGAAAGAAACAAAGGTTTTTCACATAGTCATTCGGGTGCCTCCACGAGGGTCTTTTCGTAAGGGTTGAGGTTGTGAAGTCTTTTCGACACGAGTAATTGTATTTTTTCTTCCATATTCTAAGCTTAGGACAATCTTTAGTGGATATGGTATGATACTAAAACGAGAAAACAACTTTTCAGATCGAGTTAACGACCCTGTCCCAATGGGCAAAAAAGTTCCTCTGTTAACACCTATGGATTTTGAGTGAAAAATGGCCCGGAAGCGAAAGTGAAAAAAATTCGTATTTTAACCATTTATATGTGTAAGACTCTTAAACTTGAGCGTTTCCTTAGAGATTCGTCGAAAAACATCGAAAGAAACAAAGGTTTTTCACATAGTCATTCGGGTGCCTCCACGAGGGTCTTTTCGTAAGGGTTGAGGTTGTGAAGTCTTTTCGACACGAGTAAATGTATTTTTTCTTCCATATTTTAAGCTTAGGACAATCTTTAGTGGATATGGAATGATACTAAAACGAGAAAACAACTTTTCAGATCGAGTTAACGACCCTGTCCCAATGGGCAAAAAAGTTCCTATGTTAACACCTATGGATTTTGAGTGAAAAATGGCCCGGAAGCGAAAGTGAAAAAAATTCGTATTTTAACCATTTATATGTGTAAGAATCTTAAACTTGAGCGTTTCCTAACAGATTCGTCGAAAAACATCGAAAGAAACAAAGGTTTTTCACATAGTCATTCGGGTGCCTCCACGAGGGTCTTTTCGTATGGGTTGAGGTTGTGAAGTCTTTTCGACACGAGTAATTGTATTTTTTCTTCCATATTCTAAGCTTAGGACAATCTTTAGTGGATATGGTATGATACTAAAACGAGAAAACAACTTTTCAGATCGAGTTAACGACCCTGTCCCAATGGGCAAAAAAGTTCCTCTGTTAACACCTATGGATTTTGAGTGAAAAATGGCCCGGAAGCGAAAGTGAAAAAAATTCGTATTTTAACCATTTATATGTGTAAGACTCTTAAACTTGAGCGTTTCCTTAGAGATTCGTCGAAAAACATCGAAAGAAACAAAGGTTTTTCACATAGTCATTCGGGTGCCTCCACGAGGGTCTTTTCGTAAGGGTTGAGGTTGTGAAGTCTTTTCGACACGAGTAATTGTATTTTTTCTTCCATATTCTAAGCTTAGGACAATCTTTAGTGGATATGGTATGATACTAAAACGAGAAAACAACTTTTCAGATCGAGTTAACGACCCTGTCCCAATGGGCAAAAAAGTTCCTCTGTTAACACCTATGGATTTTGAGTGAAAAATGGCCCGGAAGCGAAAGTGAAAAAAATTCGTATTTTAACCATTTATATGTGTAAGACTCTTAAACTTGAGCGTTTCCTTAGAGATTCGTCGAAAAACATCGAAAGAAACAAAGGTTTTTCACATAGTCATTCGGGTGCCTCCACGAGGGTCTTTTCGTAAGGGTTGAGGTTGTGAAGTCTTTTCGACACGAGTAAATGTATTTTTTCTTCCATATTTTAAGCTTAGGACAATCTTTAGTGGATATGGAATGATACTAAAACGAGAAAACAACTTTTCAGATCGAGTTAACGACCCTGTCCCAATGGGCAAAAAAGTTCCTATGTTAACACCTATGGATTTTGAGTGAAAAATGGCCCGGAAGCGAAAGTGAAAAAAATTCGTATTTTAACCATTTATATGTGTAAGAATCTTAAACTTGAGCGTTTCCTAACAGATTCGTCGAAAAACATCGAAAGAAACAAAGGTTTTTCACATAGTCATTCGGGTGCCTCCACGAGGGTCTTTTCGTATGGGTTGAGGTTGTGAAGTATTTTCGACACGAGTAAATGTATTTTTTCTTCCATATTTTAAGCTTAGGACAATCTTTAGTGGATATGGTATGATACTAAAACGAGAAAACAACTTTTTAGATCGAGTTAACGACCCTGTCCCAATGGGCAAAAAAGTTCCTATGTTAACACCTATGGATTTTGAGTGAAAAATGGCCCGGAAGCGAAAGTGAAAAAAATTCGTATTTTAACCATTTATATGTGTAAGACTCTTAAACTTGAGCGTTTCCTTAGAGATTCGTCGAAAAACATCGAAAGAAACAAAGGTTTTTCACATAGTCATTCGGGTGCCTCCACGAGGGTCTTTTCGTAAGGGTTGAGGTTGTGAAGTCTTTTCGACACGAGTAATTGTATTTTTTCTTCCATATTCTAAGCTTAGGACAATCTTTAGTGGATATGGTATGATACTAAAACGAGAAAACAACTTTTCAGATCGAGTTAACGACCCTGTCCCAATGGGCAAAAAAGTTCCTCTGTTAACACCTATGGATTTTGAGTGAAAAATGGCCCGGAAGCGAAAGTGAAAAAAATTCGTATTTTAACCATTTATATGTGTAAGACTCTTAAACTTGAGCGTTTCCTTAGAGATTCGTCGAAAAACATCGAAAGAAACAAAGGTTTTTCACATAGTCATTCGGGTGCCTCCACGAGGGTCTTTTCGTAAGGGTTGAGGTTGTGAAGTCTTTTCGACACGAGTAAATGTATTTTTTCTTCCATATTTTAAGCTTAGGACAATATTTAGTGGATATGGTATGATACTAAAACGAGAAAACAACTTTTCAGATCGAGTTAACGACCCTGTCCCAATGGGCAAAAAAGTTCCTATGTTAACACCTATGGATTTTGAGTGAAAAATGGCCCGGAAGCGAAAGTGAAAAAAATTCGTATTTTAACCATTTATATGTGTAAGACTCTTAAACTTGAGCGTTTCCTTACAGATTCGTCGAAAAACATCGAAAGAAACAAAGGTTTTCACATAGTCATTCGGGTGCCTCCACGAGGGTCTTTTCGTATGGGTTGAGGTTGTGAAGTCTTTTCGACACGAGTAAATGTATTTTTTCTTCCATATTTTAAGCTTAGGACAATCTTTAGTGGATATGGTATGATACTAAAACGAGAAAACAACTTTTTAGATCGAGTTAACGACCCTGTCCCAATGGGCAAAAAAGTTCCTATGTTAACACCTATGGATTTTGAGTGAAAAATGGCCCGGAAGCGAAAGTGAAAAAAATTCGTATTTTAACCATTTATATGTGTAAGACTCTTAAACTTGAGCGTTTCCTTACAGATTCGTCGAAAAACATCGAAAGAAACAAAGGTTTTCACATAGTCATTCGGGTGCCTCCACGAGGGTCTTTTCGTATGGGTTGAGGTTGTGAAGTCTTTTCGACACGAGTAAATGTATTTTTTCTTCCATATTTTAAGCTTAGGACAATCTTTAGTGGATATGGTATGATACTAAAACGAGAAAACAACTTTTCAGATCGAGTTAACGACCCTGTCCCAATGGGCAAAAAAGTTCCTATGTTAACACCTATGGATTTTGAGTGAAAAATGGCCCGGAAGCGAAAGTGAAAAAAATTCGTATTTTAACCATTTATATGTGTAAGACTCTTAAACTTGAGCGTTTCCTAACAGATTCGTCGAAAAACATCGAAAGAAACAAAGGTTTTTCACATAGTCATTCGGGTGCCTCCACGAGGGTCTTTTCGTAAGGGTTGAGGTTGTGAAGTATTTTCGACACGAGTAAATGTATTTTTTCTTCCAAATTTTAAGCTTAGGACAATCTTTTGTGGATATGGTATGATACTAAAACGAGAAAACAACTTTTCAGATCGAGTTAACGACCCTGTCCCAATGGGCAAAATAGTTCCTATGTTAACACCTCTGGATTTTGAGTGAAAAATGGCCCGGAAGCGAAAGTGAAAAAAATTCGTATTTTAACCATTTATATGTGTAAGACTCTTAAACTTGAGCGTTTCCTTACAGATTCGTCGAAAAACATCGAAAGAAACAAAGGTTTTTCACATAGTCATTCGGGTGCCTCCACGAGGGTCTTTTCGTATGGGTTGAGGTTGTGAAGTCTTTTCGACACGAGTAAATGTATTTTTTCTTCCATATTTTAAGCTTAGGACAATCTTTTCTGGATATGGTATGATACTAAAACGAGAAAACAACTTTTCAGATCGAGTTAACGACCCTGTCCCAATGGGCAAAAAAGTTCCTATGTTAACACCTATGGATTTTGAGTGAAAAATGGCCCGGAAGCGAAAGTGAAAAAAATTCGTATTTTAACCATTTATATGTGTAAGACTCTTAAACTTGAGCGTTTCCTTACAGATTCGTCGAAAAACATCGAAAGAAACAAAGGTTTTCACATAGTCATTCGGGTGCCTCCACGAGGGTCTTTTCGTATGGGTTGAGGTTGTGAAGTCTTTTCGACACGAGTAAATGTATTTTTTCTTCCATATTTTAAGCTTAGGACAATCTTTAGTGGATATGGTATGATACTAAAACGAGAAAACAACTTTTCAGATCGAGTTAACGACCCTGTCCCAATGGGCAAAAAAGTTCCTATGTTAACACCTATGGATTTTGAGTGAAAAATGGCCCGGAAGCGAAAGTGAAAAAAATTCGTATTTTAACCATTTATATGTGTAAGACTCTTAAACTTGAGCGTTTCCTTACAGATTCGTCGAAAAACATCGAAAGAAACAAAGGTTTTCACATAGTCATTCGGGTGCCTCCACGAGGGTCTTTTCGTATGGGTTGAGGTTGTGAAGTCTTTTCGACACGAGTAAATGTATTTTTTCTTCCATATTTTAAGCTTAGGACAATCTTTAGTGGATATGGTATGATACTAAAACGAGAAAACAACTTTTCAGATCGAGTTAACGACCCTGTCCCAATGGGCAAAAAAGTTCCTATGTTAACACCTATGGATTTTGAGTGAAAAATGGCCCGGAAGCGAAAGTGAAAAAAATTCGTATTTTAACCATTTATATGTGTAAGACTCTTAAACTTGAGCGTTTCCTAACAGATTCGTCGAAAAACATCGAAAGAAACAAAGGTTTTTCACATAGTCATTCGGGTGCCTCCACGAGGGTCTTTTCGTATGGGTTGAGGTTGTGAAGTATTTTCGACACGAGTAAATGTATTTTTTCTTCCAAATTTTAAGCTTAGGACAATCTTTTGTGGATATGGTATGATACTAAAACGAGAAAACAACTTTTCAGATCGAGTTAACGACCCTGTCCCAATGGGCAAAATAGTTCCTATGTTAACACCTCTGGATTTTGAGTGAAAAATGGCCCGGAAGCGAAAGTGAAAAAAATTCGTATTTTAACCATTTATATGTGTAAGACTCTTAAACTTGAGCGTTTCCTTACAGATTCGTCGAAAAACATCGAAAGAAACAAAGGTTTTTCACATAGTCATTCGGGTGCCTCCACGAGGGTCTTTTCGTATGGGTTGAGGTTGTGAAGTATTTTCGACACGAGTAAATGTATTTTTTCTTCCATATTTTAAGCTTAGGACAATCTTTTCTGGATATGGTATGATACTAAAACGAGAAAACAACTTTTCAGATCGAGTTAACGACCCTGTCCCAATGGGCAAAAAAGTTCCTATGTTAACACCTATGGATTTTGAGTGAAAAATGGCCCGGAAGCGAAAGGGAAAAAATTCGTATTTTAACCATTTATATGTGTAAGACTCTTAAACTTGAGCGTTTCCTTACAGATTCGTCGAAAAACATCGAAAGAAATAAAGGTTTTTCACATAGTCATTCGGGTGCCTCCACGAGGGTCTTTTCGTAAGGGTTGAGGTTGTGAAGTCTTTTCGACACGAGTAAATGTATTTTTTCTTCCATATTCTAAGATTAGGACAATCTTTAGTTGATATGGTATGATACTAAAACGAGAAAACAACTTTTCAGATCGAGTTAACGACCCTGTCCCAATGGGCAAAAAAGTTCCTATGTTAACACCTATGGATTTTGAGTGAAAAATGGCCCGGAAGCGAAAGGGAAAAAATTCGAATTTTAACCATTTATATGTGTAAGACTCTTAAACTTGAGTGTTTCCTTACAGATTCGTCGAAAAACATCGAAAGAAATAAAGGTTTTTCGCATAGTCATTCGGGTGCCTCCACGAGGGTCTTTTCGTAAGGGTTGAGGTTGTGAAGTCTTTTCGACACGAGTAAATGTATTTTTTCTTCCATATTTTAAGCTTATGACAATCTTTAGTGGATATGGTATGATACTAAAACGAGAAAACAACTTTTCAGATCGAGTTAACGACCCTGTCCCAATGGGCAAAAAAGTTCCTATGTTAACACCTATGGATTTTGAGTGAAAAATGGCCCGGAAGCGAAAGGGAAAAAATTCGAATTTTAACCATTTATATGTGTAAGACTCTTAAACTTGAGTGTTTCCTTACAGATTCGTCGAAAAACATCGAAAGAAATAAAGGTTTTTCGCATAGTCATTCGGGTGCCTCCACGAGGGTCTTTTCGTAAGGGTTGAGGTTGTGAAGTCTTTTCGACACGAGTAAATGTATTTTTTCTTCCATATTTTAAGCTTATGACAATCTTTAGTGGATATGGTATGATACTAAAACGAGAAAACAACTTTTCAGATCGAGTTAACGACCCTGTCCCAATGGGCAATAAAGTTCCTATGTTAACACCTATGGATTTTGAGTGAAAAATGGCCCGGAAGCGAAAGTGAAAAAAATTCGTATTTTAACCATTTATATGCGTAAGACTCTTAAACTTGAGCGTTTCCTTACAGATTCGTTGAAAAACATCGAAAGAAACAAAGGTTTTTCACATAGTCATTCGGGTGCCTCCACGAGGGTCTTTTCGTAAGGGTTGAGGTTGTGAAGTCTTTTCGACACGAGTAAATGTATTTTTTCTTCCTTATTTTAAGCTTATGACAATCTTTAGTGGATATGGTATGATACTAAAACGAGAAAACAACTTTTCAGATCGAGTTAACGACCCTGTCTCAATGGGCAAAAAAGTTCCTATGTGAACACCTATGGATTTTGAGTGAAAAATGGCCCGGAAGCGAAAGGGAAAAAATTCGTATTTTAACCATTTATATGTGTAAGACTCTTAAACTTGAGCGTTTCCTTACAGATTCGTCGAAAAAAATCGAAAGAAGTAAAGGTTTTTCACATAGTCATTCGGGTGCCTCCACGAGGGTCTTTTCGTAAGGGTTGAGGTTGTGATCTTTTCGACACGAGTAAATGTATTTTTTCTTCCATATTCTAAGATTAGGACAATCTTTAGTTGATATGGTATGATACTAAAACGAGAAAACAACTTTTCAGATCGAGTTAACGACCCTGTCCCAATGGGCAAAAAAGTTCCTATGTTAACACCTATGGATTTTGAGTGAAAAATGGCCCGGAAGCGAAAGGGAAAAAATTCGTATTTTAACCATTTATATGTGTAAGACTCTTAAACTTGAGCGTTTCCTTACAGATTCGTCGAAAAACATCGAAAGAAATAAAGGTTTTTCACATAGTCATTCGGGTGCCTCCACGAGGGTCTTTTCGTAAGGGTTGAGGTTGTGAAGTCTTTTCGACACGAGTAAATGTATTTTTTCTTCCATATTTTAAGCTTAGGACAATCTTTAGTGGATATGGTATGATACTAAAACGAGAAAACAACTTTTCAGATCGAGTTAACGACCCTGTCCCAATGGGCAAAAAGGTTCCTATGTTAACACCTATGGATTTTGAGTGAAAACTGGCCCGGAAGCGAAAGTGAAAAAAATTCGTATTTTAACCATTTATATGTGTAAGACTCTTAAACTTGAGCGTTTCCTTACAGATTCGTCAAAAAACATCGAAAGAAACAAAGGTTTTTCACATAGTCATTCGGGTGCCTCCACGAGGGTCTTTTCGTAAGGGTTCAGGTTGTGAAGTCTTTTCGACACGAGTAAATGTATTTTTTCTTCAATATTCTAAGATTAGGACAATCTTTAGTTGATATGGTATGATACTAAAACGAGAAAACAACTTTTCAGATCGAGTTAACGACCCTGTCTCAATGGGCAAAAAAGTTCCTATGTTAGCACCTATGGATTTTGAGTGAAAAATGGCCCGGAAGCGAAAGGGAAAAAAATTCGTATTTTAACCATTTATATGTGTAAGACTCTTAAACTTGAGCGTTTCCTTACAGATTCGTCGAAAAACATCGAAAGAAATAAAGGTTTTTCACATAGTCATTCGGGTGCCTCCACGAGGGTCTTTTCGTAAGGGTTGAGGTTGTGAAGTCTTTTCGACACGAGTAAATGTATTTTTTCTTCCATATTTTAAGATTAGGACAATCTTTAGTGGATATGGTATGATACTAAAACGAGAAAACAACTTTTCAGATCGAGTTAACGACCCTGTCCCAATGGGCAAAAAAGTTCCTATGTTAACACCTATGGATTTTGAGTGAAAACTGGCCCGGAAGCGAAAGTGAAAAAAATTCGTATTTTAACCATTTATATGTGTAAGACTCTTAAACTTGAGCGTTTCCTTACAGATTCGTCAAAAAACATCGAAAGAAACAAAGGTTTTTCACATAGTCATTCGGGTGCCTCCACGAGGGTCTTTTCGTAAGGGTTCAGGTTGTGAAGTCTTTTCGACACGAGTAAATGTATTTTTTCTTCAATATTCTAAGATTAGGACAATCTTTAGTTGATATGGTATGATACTAAAACGAGAAAACAACTTTTCAGATCGAGTTAACGACCCTGTCTCAATGGGCAAAAAAGTTCCTATGTTAGCACCTATGGATTTTGAGTGAAAAATGGCCCGGAAGCGAAAGGGAAAAAAATTCGTATTTTAACCATTTATATGTGTAAGACTCTTAAACTTGAGCGTTTCCTTACAGATTCGTCGAAAAACATCGAAAGAAATAAAGGTTTTTCACATAGTCATTCGGGTGCCTCCACGAGGGTCTTTTCGTAAGGGTTGAGGTTGTGAAGTCTTTTCGACACGAGTAAATGTATTTTTTCTTCCATATTTTAAGATTAGGACAATCTTTAGTGGATATGGTATGATACTAAAACGAGAAAACAACTTTTCAGATCGAGTTAACGACCCTGTCCCAATGGGCAAAAAAGTTCCTATGTTAACACCTATGGATTTTGAGTGAAAAATGGCCCGGAAGCGAAAGGGAAAAAATTCGTATTTTAACCATTTATATGTGTAAGACTCTTAAACTTGAGCGTTTCCTTACAGATTCGTCGAAAAACATCGAAAGAAATAAAGGTTTTTCACATAGTCATTCGGGTGCCTCCACGAGGGTCTTTTCGTAAGGGTTGAGGTTGTGAAGTCTTTTCGACACGAGTAAATGTATTTTTTCTTCCATATTTTAAGATTAGGACAATCTTTAGTGGATATGGTATGATACTAAAACGAGAAAACAACTTTTCAGATCGAGTTAACGACCCTGTCCCAATGGGCAAAAAAGTTCCTATGTTAACACCTATGGATTTTGAGTGAAAAATGGCCCGGAAGCGAAAGGGAAAAAATTCGTATTTTAACCATTTATATGTGTAAGACTCTTAAACTTGAGCGTTTCCTTACAGATTCGTCGAAAAACATCGAAAGAAATAAAGGTTTTTCACATAGTCATTCGGGTGCCTCCACGAGGGTCTTTTCGTAAGGGTTGAGGTTGTGAAGTCTTTTCGACACGAGTAAATGTATTTTTTCTTCCATATTTTAAGATTAGGACAATCTTTAGTTGATATGGTATGATACTAAAACGAGAAAACAACTTTTCAGATCGAGTTAACGACCCTGTCCCAATGGGCAAAAAAGTTCCTATGTTAACACCTATGGATTTTGAGTGAAAAATGGCCCGGAAGCGAAAGTGAAAAAAATTCGTATTTTAACCATTTATATGTGTAAGACTCTTAAACTTGAGCGTTTCCTTACAGATTCGTCAAAAAACATCGAAAGAAACAAAGGTTTTTCACATAGTCATTCGGGTGCCTCCACGAGGGTCTTTTCGTAAGGGTTCAGGTTGTGAAGTCTTTTCGACACGAGTAAATGTATTTTTTCTTCCATATTCTAAGATTAGGACAATCTTTAGTTGATATGGTATGATACTAAAACGAGAAAACAACTTTTCAGATCGAGTTAACGACCCTGTCTCAATGGGCAAAAAAGTTCCTATGTTAGCACCTATGGATTTTGAGTGAAAAATGGCCCGGAAGCGAAAGGGAAAAAAATTCGTATTTTAACCATTTATATGTGTAAGACTCTTAAACTTGAGCGTTTCCTTACAGATTCGTCGAAAAACATCGAAAGAAATAAAGGTTTTTCACATTGTCATTCGGGTGCCTCCACGAGGGTCTTTTCGTAAGGGTTGAGGTTGTGAAGTCTTTTCGACACGAGTAAATGTATTTTTTCTTCCATATTTTAAGATTAGGACAATCTTTAGTGGATATGGTATGATACTAAAACGAGAAAACAACTTTTCAGATCGAGTTAACGACCCTGTCCCAATGGGCAAAAAAGTTCCTATGTTAACACCTATGGATTTTGAGTGAAAAATGGCCCGGAAGCGAAAGGGAAAAAATTCGTATTTTAACCATTTATATGTGTAAGACTCTTAAACTTGAGCGTTTCCTTACAGATTCGTCGAAAAACATCGAAAGAAATAAAGGTTTTTCACATAGTCATTCGGGTGCCTCCACGAGGGTCTTTTCGTAAGGGTTGAGGTTGTGAAGTCTTTTCGACACGAGTAAATGTATTTTTTCTTCCATATTTTAAGATTAGGACAATCTTTAGTTGATATGGTATGATACTAAAACGAGAAAACAACTTTTCAGATCGAGTTAACGACCCTGTCCCAATGGGCAAAAAAGTTCCTATGTTAACACCTATGGATTTTGAGTGAAAAATGGCCCGGAAGCGAAAGGGAAAAAATTCGTATTTTAACCATTTATATGTGTAAGACTCTTAAACTTGAGCGTTTCCTTACAGATTCGTCGAAAAACATCGAAAGAAATAAAGGTTTTTCACATTGTCATTCGGGTGCCTCCACGAGGGTCTTTTCGTAAGGGTTGAGGTTGTGAAGTCTTTTCGACACGAGTAAATGTATTTTTTCTTCCATATTTTAAGATTAGGACAATCTTTAGTGGATATGGTATGATACTAAAACGAGAAAACAACTTTTCAGATCGAGTTAACGACCCTGTCCCAATGGGCAAAAAAGTTCCTATGTTAACACCTATGGATTTTGAGTGAAAAATGGCCCGGAAGCGAAAGTGAAAAAAATTCGTATTTTAACCATTTATATGTGTAAGACTCTTAAACTTGAGCGTTTCCTTACAGATTCGTCGAAAAACATCGAAAGAAATAAAGGTTTTTCACATAGTCATTCGGGTGCCTCCACGAGGGTCTTTTCGTAAGGGTTGAGGTTGTGAAGTCTTTTCGACACGAGTAAATGTATTTTTTCTTCCATATTCTAAGATTAGGACAATCTTTAGTTGATATGGTATGATACTAAAACGAGAAAACAACTTTTCAGATCGAGTTAACGACCCTGTCCCAATGGGCAAAAAAGTTCCTATGTTAACACCTATGGATTTTGAGTGAAAAATGGCCCGGAAGCGAAAGTGAAAAAAATTCGTATTTTAACCATTTATATGTGTAAGACTCTTAAACTTGAGCGTTTCCTTACAGATTCGTCAAAAAACATCGAAAGAAACAAAGGTTTTTCACATAGTCATTCGGGTGCCTCCACGAGGGTCTTTTCGTAAGGGTTCAGGTTGTGAAGTCTTTTCGACACGAGTAAATGTATTTTTTCTTCAATATTCTAAGATTAGGACAATCTTTAGTTGATATGGTATGATACTAAAACGAGAAAACAACTTTTCAGATCGAGTTAACGACCCTGTCTCAATGGGCAAAAAAGTTCCTATGTTAGCACCTATGGATTTTGAGTGAAAAATGGCCCGGAAGCGAAAGGGAAAAAAATTCGTATTTTAACCATTTATATGTGTAAGACTCTTAAACTTGAGCGTTTCCTTACAGATTCGTCGAAAAACATCGAAAGAAATAAAGGTTTTTCACATAGTCATTCGGGTGCCTCCACGAGGGTCTTTTCGTAAGGGTTGAGGTTGTGAAGTCTTTTCGACACGAGTAAATGTATTTTTTCTTCCATATTTTAAGATTAGGACAATCTTTAGTGGATATGGTATGATACTAAAACGAGAAAACAACTTTTCAGATCGAGTTAACGACCCTGTCCCAATGGGCAAAAAAGTTCCTATGTTAACACCTATGGATTTTGAGTGAAAAATGGCCCGGAAGCGAAAGGGAAAAAATTCGTATTTTAACCATTTATATGTGTAAGACTCTTAAACTTGAGCGTTTCCTTACAGATTCGTCAAAAAACATCGAAAGAAACAAAGGTTTTTCACATAGTCATTCGGGTGCCTCCACGAGGGTCTTTTCGTAAGGGTTCAGGTTGTGAAGTCTTTTCGACACGAGTAAATGTATTTTTTCTTCAATATTCTAAGATTAGGACAATCTTTAGTTGATATGGTATGATACTAAAACGAGAAAACAACTTTTCAGATCGAGTTAACGACCCTGTCTCAATGGGCAAAAAAGTTCCTATGTTAGCACCTATGGATTTTGAGTGAAAAATGGCCCGGAAGCGAAAGGGAAAAAAATTCGTATTTTAACCATTTATATGTGTAAGACTCTTAAACTTGAGCGTTTCCTTACAGATTCGTCGAAAAACATCGAAAGAAATAAAGGTTTTTCACATAGTCATTCGGGTGCCTCCACGAGGGTCTTTTCGTAAGGGTTGAGGTTGTGAAGTCTTTTCGACACGAGTAAATGTATTTTTTCTTCCATATTTTAAGATTAGGACAATCTTTAGTTGATATGGTATGATACTAAAACGAGAAAACAACTTTTCAGATCGAGTTAACGACCCTGTCCCAATGGGCAAAAAAGTTCCTATGTTAACACCTATGGATTTTGAGTGAAAAATGGCCCGGAAGCGAAAGGGAAAAAATTCGTATTTTAACCATTTATATGTGTAAGACTCTTAAACTTGAGCGTTTCCTTACAGATTCGTCGAAAAACATCGAAAGAAATAAAGGTTTTTCACATTGTCATTCGGGTGCCTCCACGAGGGTCTTTTCGTAAGGGTTGAGGTTGTGAAGTCTTTTCGACACGAGTAAATGTATTTTTTCTTCCATATTTTAAGATTAGGACAATCTTTAGTGGATATGGTATGATACTAAAACGAGAAAACAACTTTTCAGATCGAGTTAACGACCCTGTCCCAATGGGCAAAAAAGTTCCTATGTTAACACCTATGGATTTTGAGTGAAAAATGGCCCGGAAGCGAAAGTGAAAAAAATTCGTATTTTAACCATTTATATGTGTAAGACTCTTAAACTTGAGCGTTTCCTTACAGATTCGTCGAAAAACATCGAAAGAAATAAAGGTTTTTCACATAGTCATTCGGGTGCCTCCACGAGGGTCTTTTCGTAAGGGTTGAGGTTGTGAAGTCTTTTCGACACGAGTAAATGTATTTTTTCTTCCATATTCTAAGATTAGGACAATCTTTAGTTGATATGGTATGATACTAAAACGAGAAAACAACTTTTCAGATCGAGTTAACGACCCTGTCCCAATGGGCAAAAAAGTTCCTATGTTAACACCTATGGATTTTGAGTGAAAAATGGCCCGGAAGCGAAAGGGAAAAAATTCGTATTTTAACCATTTATATGTGTAAGACTCTTAAACTTGAGCGTTTCCTTACAGATTCGTCGAAAAACATCGAAAGAAATAAAGGTTTTTCACATAGTCATTCGGGTGCCTCCACGAGGGTCTTTTCGTAAGGGTTGAGGTTGTGAAGTCTTTTCGACACGAGTAAATGTATTTTTTCTTCCATATTTTAAGATTAGGACAATCTTTAGTTGATATGGTATGATACTAAAACGAGAAAACAACTTTTCAGATCGAGTTAACGACCCTGTCCCAATGGGCAAAAAAGTTCCTATGTTAACACCTATGGATTTTGAGTGAAAAATGGCCCGGAAGCGAAAGGGAAAAAATTCGTATTTTAACCATTTATATGTGTAAGACTCTTAAACTTGAGCATTTCCTTACAGATTCGTCGAAAAACATCGAAAGAAATAAAGGTTTTTCACATAGTCATTCGGGTGCCTCCACGAGGGTCTTTTCGTAAGGGTTGAGGTTGTGAAGTCTTTTCGACACGAGTAAATGTATTTTTTCTTCCATATTTTAAGATTAGGACAATCTTTAGTTGATATGGTATGATACTAAAACGAGAAAACAACTTTTCAGATCGAGTTAACGACCCTGTCCCAATGGGCAAAAAAGTTCCTATGTTAACACCTATGGATTTTGAGTGAAAAATGGCCCGGAAGCGAAAGTGAAAAAAATTCGTATTTTAACCATTTATATGTGTAAGACTCTTAAACTTGAGCGTTTCCTTACAGATTCGTCAAAAAACATCGAAAGAAACAAAGGTTTTTCACATAGTCATTCGGGTGCCTCCACGAGGGTCTTTTCGTAAGGGTTCAGGTTGTGAAGTCTTTTCGACACGAGTAAATGTATTTTTTCTTCCATATTCTAAGATTAGGACAATCTTTAGTTGATATGGTATGATACTAAAACGAGAAAACAACTTTTCAGATCGAGTTAACGACCCTGTCTCAATGGGCAAAAAAGTTCCTATGTTAGCACCTATGGATTTTGAGTGAAAAATGGCCCGGAAGCGAAAGGGAAAAAAATTCGTATTTTAACCATTTATATGTGTAAGACTCTTAAACTTGAGCGTTTCCTTACAGATTCGTCGAAAAACATCGAA
This sequence comes from Cucurbita pepo subsp. pepo, assembly GCF_057944985.1. Classification (NCBI taxonomy): domain Eukaryota; kingdom Viridiplantae; phylum Streptophyta; class Magnoliopsida; order Cucurbitales; family Cucurbitaceae; genus Cucurbita; species Cucurbita pepo. The sequence goes on along the minus strand of NC_141811.1, from coordinate 66,355 downwards.
AGAAATAAAGGTTTTTCACATAGTCATTCGGGTGCCTCCACGAGGGTCTTTTCGTAAGGGTTGAGGTTGTGAAGTCTTTTCGACACGAGTAAATGTATTTTTTCTTCCATATTTTAAGATTAGGACAATCTTTAGTGGATATGGTATGATACTAAAACGAGAAAACAACTTTTCAGATCGAGTTAACGACCCTGTCCCAATGGGCAAAAAAGTTCCTATGTTAACACCTATGGATTTTGAGTGAAAAATGGCCCGGAAGCGAAAGGGAAAAAATTCGTATTTTAACCATTTATATGTGTAAGACTCTTAAACTTGAGCGTTTCCTTACAGATTCGTCGAAAAACATCGAAAGAAATAAAGGTTTTTCGCATAGTCATTCGGGTGCCTCCACGAGGGTCTTTTCGTAAGGGTTGAGGTTGTGAAGTCTTTTCGACACGAGTAAATGTATTTTTTCTTCCATATTTTAAGATTAGGACAATCTTTAGTTGATATGGTATGATACTAAAACGAGAAAACAACTTTTCAGATCGAGTTAACGACCCTGTCCCAATGGGCAAAAAAGTTCCTATGTTAACACCTATGGATTTTGAGTGAAAAATGGCCCGGAAGCGAAAGGGAAAAAATTCGTATTTTAACCATTTATATGTGTAAGACTCTTAAACTTGAGCGTTTCCTTACAGATTCGTCGAAAAACATCGAAAGAAATAAAGGTTTTTCACATAGTCATTCGGGTGCCTCCACGAGGGTCTTTTCGTAAGGGTTGAGGTTGTGAAGTCTTTTCGACACGAGTAAATGTATTTTTTCTTCCATATTTTAAGCTTAGGACAATCTTTAGTGGATATGGTATGATACTAAAACGAGAAAACAACTTTTCAGATCGAGTTAACGACCCTGTCCCAATGGGCAAAAAAGTTCCTATGTTAACACCTATGGATTTTGAGTGAAAAATGGCCCGGAAGCGAAAGGGAAAAAATTCGTATTTTAACCATTTATATGTGTAAGACTCTTAAACTTGAGCGTTTCCTTACAGATTCGTCGAAAAACATCGAAAGAAATAAAGGTTTTTCACATAGTCATTCGGGTGCCTCCACGAGGGTCTTTTCGTAAGGGTTGAGGTTGTGAAGTCTTTTCGACACGAGTAAATGTATTTTTTCTTCCATATTTTAAGATTAGGACAATCTTTAGTGGATATGGTATGATACTAAAACGAGAAAACAACTTTTCAGATCGAGTTAACGACCCTGTCCCAATGGGCAAAAAAGTTCCTATGTTAACACCTATGGATTTTGAGTGAAAAATGGCCCGGAAGCGAAAGGGAAAAAATTCGTATTTTAACCATTTATATGTGTAAGACTCTTAAACTTGAGCGTTTCCTTACAGATTCGTCGAAAAACATCGAAAGAAATAAAGGTTTTTCACATAGTCATTCGGGTGCCTCCACGAGGGTCTTTTCGTAAGGGTTGAGGTTGTGAAGTCTTTTCGACACGAGTAAATGTATTTTTTCTTCCATATTTTAAGATTAGGACAATCTTTAGTTGATATGGTATGATACTAAAACGAGAAAACAACTTTTCAGATCGAGTTAACGACCCTGTCTCAATGGGCAAAAAAGTTCCTATGTTAGCACCTATGGATTTTGAGTGAAAAATGGCCCGGAAGCGAAAGGGAAAAAAATTCGTATTTTAACCATTTATATGTGTAAGACTCTTAAACTTGAGCGTTTCCTTACAGATTCGTCAAAAAACATCGAAAGAAACAAAGGTTTTTCACATAGTCATTCGGGTGCCTCCACGAGGGTCTTTTCGTAAGGGTTCAGGTTGTGAAGTCTTTTCGACACGAGTAAATGTATTTTTTCTTCCATATTCTAAGATTAGGACAATCTTTAGTTGATATGGTATGATACTAAAACGAGAAAACAACTTTTCAGATCGAGTTAACGACCCTGTCTCAATGGGCAAAAAAGTTCCTATGTTAGCACCTATGGATTTTGAGTGAAAAATGGCCCGGAAGCGAAAGGGAAAAAAATTCGTATTTTAACCATTTATATGTGTAAGACTCTTAAACTTGAGCGTTTCCTTACAGATTCGTCGAAAAACATCGAAAGAAATAAAGGTTTTTCACATTGTCATTCGGGTGCCTCCACGAGGGTCTTTTCGTAAGGGTTGAGGTTGTGAAGTCTTTTCGACACGAGTAAATGTATTTTTTCTTCCATATTTTAAGATTAGGACAATCTTTAGTGGATATGGTATGATACTAAAACGAGAAAACAACTTTTCAGATCGAGTTAACGACCCTGTCCCAATGGGCAAAAAAGTTCCTATGTTAACACCTATGGATTTTGAGTGAAAAATGGCCCGGAAGCGAAAGGGAAAAAATTCGTATTTTAACCATTTATATGTGTAAGACTCTTAAACTTGAGCGTTTCCTTACAGATTCGTCGAAAAACATCGAAAGAAATAAAGGTTTTTCACATAGTCATTCGGGTGCCTCCACGAGGGTCTTTTCGTAAGGGTTGAGGTTGTGAAGTCTTTTCGACACGAGTAAATGTATTTTTTCTTCCATATTTTAAGATTAGGACAATCTTTAGTTGATATGGTATGATACTAAAACGAGAAAACAACTTTTCAGATCGAGTTAACGACCCTGTCCCAATGGGCAAAAAAGTTCCTATGTTAACACCTATGGATTTTGAGTGAAAAATGGCCCGGAAGCGAAAGGGAAAAAATTCGTATTTTAACCATTTATATGTGTAAGACTCTTAAACTTGAGCGTTTCCTTACAGATTCGTCGAAAAACATCGAAAGAAATAAAGGTTTTTCACATAGTCATTCGGGTGCCTCCACGAGGGTCTTTTCGTAAGGGTTGAGGTTGTGAAGTCTTTTCGACACGAGTAAATGTATTTTTTCTTCCATATTTTAAGATTAGGACAATCTTTAGTTGATATGGTATGATACTAAAACGAGAAAACAACTTTTCAGATCGAGTTAACGACCCTGTCTCAATGGGCAAAAAAGTTCCTATGTTAGCACCTATGGATTTTGAGTGAAAAATGGCCCGGAAGCGAAAGGGAAAAAAATTCGTATTTTAACCATTTATATGTGTAAGACTCTTAAACTTGAGCGTTTCCTTACAGATTCGTCGAAAAACATCGAAAGAAATAAAGGTTTTTCACATAGTCATTCGGGTGCCTCCACGAGGGTCTTTTCGTAAGGGTTGAGGTTGTGAAGTCTTTTCGACACGAGTAAATGTATTTTTTCTTCCATATTTTAAGCTTAGGACAATCTTTAGTGGATATGGTATGATACTAAAACGAGAAAACAACTTTTCAGATCGAGTTAACGACTCTGTCCCAATGGGCAAAAAAGTTCCTATGTTAACACCTATGGATTTTGAGTGAAAAAAGGCCCAGAAGCGAAAGGGAAAAAAATTCGTATTTTAACCATTTATATGTGTAAGACTCTTAAACTTGAGCGTTTCCTTACAGATTCGTCGAAAAACATCGAAAGAAATAAAGGTTTTTCACATAGTCATTCGGGTGCCTCCACGAGGGTCTTTTCGTAAGGGTTGAGGTTGTGAAGTCTTTTCGACACGAGTAAATGTATTTTTTCTTCCATATTTTAAGCTTAGGACAATCTTTAGTGGATATGGTATGATACTAAAACGAGAAAACAACTTTTCAGATCGAGTTAACGACCCTGTCCCAATGGGCAAAAAAGTTCCTATGTTAACACCTATGGATTTTGAGTGAAAAATGGCCCGGAAGCGAAAGGGAAAAAATTCGTATTTTAACCATTTATATGTGTAAGACTCTTAAACTTGAGCGTTTCCTTACAGATTCGTCGAAAAACATCGAAAGAAATAAAGGTTTTTCACATAGTCATTCGGGTGCCTCCACGAGGGTCTTTTCGTAAGGGTTGAGGTTGTGAAGTCTTTTCGACACGAGTAAATGTATTTTTTCTTCCATATTTTAAGCTTAGGACAATCTTTAGTGGATATGGTATGATACTAAAACGAGAAAACAACTTTTCAGATCGAGTCAACGACCCTGTCCCAATGGGCAAAAAAGTTCCTATGTTAACACCTATGGATTTTGAGTGAAAAATGGCCCGGAAGCGAAAGGGAAAAAATTCGTATTTTAACCATTTATATGTGTAAGACTCTTAAACTTGAGCGTTTCCTTATAGATTCGTCGAAAAACATCGAAAGAAATAAAGGTTTTTAACATAGTCATTCGGGTGCCTCCACGAGGGTCTTTTCGGAAGGGTTGAGGTTGTGAAGTCTTTTCGACACGAGTAAATGTATTTTTTCTTCCATATTTTAAGCTTATGACAATCTTTAGTGGATATGGTATGATACTAAAACGAGAAAACAACTTTTCAGATCGAGTTAACGACCCTGTCCCAATGGGCAAAAAAGTTCCTATGTTAACACCTATGGATTTTGAGTGAAAAATGGCCCGGAAGCGAAAGGGAAAAAATTCGTATTTTAACCATTTATATGTGTAAGACTCTTAAACTTGAGCGTTTCCTTACAGATTCGTCGAAAAACATCGAAAGAAATAAAGGTTTTTCGCATAGTCATTCGGGTGCCTCCACGAGGGTCTTTTCGTAAGGGTTGAGGTTGTGAAGTCTTTTCGACACGAGTAAATGTATTTTTTCTTCCATATTTTAAGCTTATGACAATCTTTAGTGGATATGGTATGATACTAAAACGAGAAAACAACTTTTCAGATCGAGTTAACGACCCTGTCCCAATGGGCAAAAAAGTTCCTATGTTAACACCTATGGATTTTGAGTGAAAAATGGCCCGGAAGCGAAAGGGAAAAAATTCGTATTTTAACCATTTATATGTGTAAGACTCTTAAACTTGAGCGTTTCCTTACAGATTCGTCGAAAAACATCGAAAGAAATAAAGGTTTTTCACATAGTCATTCGGGTGCCTCCACGAGGGTCTTTTCGTGAGGGTTTATGTTGTGAAGTCTTTTCGACACGAGTAAATGTATTTTTTCTTCCATATTTTAAGCTTAGGACAATCTTTAGTGGATATGGTATGATACTAAAATGAGAAAAGAACTTTTCAGATCGAGTTAACGACCCTGTCCCAATGGGCAAAAAAGTTCCTATGTTAACACCTATGGATTTTGAGTGAAAAATGGCCCGGAAGCGAAAGGGAAAAAATTCGTATTTTAACCATTTATATGTGTAAGACTCTTAAACTTGAGCGTTTCCTTACAGATTCGTCGAAAAACATCGAAAGAAATAAAGGTTTTTCGCATAGTCATTCGGGTGCCTCCACGAGGGTCTTTTCGTAAGGGTTGAGGTTGTGAAGTCTTTTCGACACGAGTAAATGTATTTTTTCTTCCATATTTTAAGATTAGGACAATCTTTAGTTGATATGGTATGATACTAAAACGAGAAAACAACTTTTCAGATCGAGTTAACGACTCTGTCCCAATGGGCAAAAAAGTTCCTATGTTAACACCTATGGATTTTGAGTGAAAAAAGGCCCAGAAGCGAAAGGGAAAAAAATTCGTATTTTAACCATTTATATGTGTAAGACTCTTAAACTTGAGCGTTTCCTTACAGATTCGTCGAAAAACATCGAAAGAAATAAAGGTTTTTCACATAGTCATTCGGGTGCCTCCACGAGGGTCTTTTCGTAAGGGTTGAGGTTGTGAAGTCTTTTCGACACGAGTAAATGTATTTTTTCTTCCATATTTTAAGATTAGGACAATCTTTAGTTGATATGGTATGATACTAAAACGAGAAAACAACTTTTCAGATCGAGTTAACGACCCTGTCTCAATGGGCAAAAAAGTTCCTATGTTAGCACCTATGGATTTTGAGTGAAAAATGGCCCGGAAGCGAAAGGGAAAAAAATTCGTATTTTAACCATTTATATGTGTAAGACTCTTAAACTTGAGCGTTTCCTTACAGATTCGTCGAAAAACATCGAAAGAAATAAAGGTTTTTCACATAGTCATTCGGGTGCCTCCACGAGGGTCTTTTCGTAAGGGTTGAGGTTGTGAAGTCTTTTCGACACGAGTAAATGTATTTTTTCTTCCGTTTTTTAAGATTAGGACAATCTTTAGTTGATATGGTATGATACTAAAACGAGAAAACAACTTTTCAGATCGAGTTAACGACTCTGTCCCAATGGGCAAAAAAGTTCCTATGTTAACACCTATGGATTTTGAGTGAAAAAAGGCCCAGAAGCGAAAGGGAAAAAAATTCGTATTTTAACCATTTATATGTGTAAGACTCTTAAACTTGAGCGTTTCCTTACAGATTCGTCGAAAAACATCGAAAGAAATAAAGGTTTTTCACATAGTCATTCGGGTGCCTCCACGAGGGTCTTTTCGTAAGGGTTGAGGTTGTGAAGTCTTTTCGACACGAGTAAATGTATTTTTTCTTCCATATTTTAAGATTAGGACAATCTTTAGTTGATATGGTATGATACTAAAACGAGAAAACAACTTTTCAGATCGAGTTAACGACCCTGTCTCAATGGGCAAAAAAGTTCCTATGTTAGCACCTATGGATTTTGAGTGAAAAATGGCCCGGAAGCGAAAGGGAAAAAAATTCGTATTTTAACCATTTATATGTGTAAGACTCTTAAACTTGAGCGTTTCCTTACAGATTCGTCGAAAAACATCGAAAGAAATAAAGGTTTTTCACATAGTCATTCGGGTGCCTCCACGAGGGTCTTTTCGTAAGGGTTGAGGTTGTGAAGTCTTTTCGACACGAGTAAATGTATTTTTTCTTCCATATTTTAAGCTTAGGACAATCTTTAGTGGATATGGTATGATACTAAAACGAGAAAACAACTTTTCAGATCGAGTTAACGACCCTGTCCCAATGGGCAAAAAAGTTCCTATGTTAACACCTATGGATTTTGAGTGAAAAATGGCCCGGAAGCGAAAGGGAAAAAATTCGTATTTTAACCATTTATATGTGTAAGACTCTTAAACTTGAGCGTTTCCTTATAGATTCGTCGAAAAACATCGAAAGAAATAAAGGTTTTTAACATAGTCATTCGGGTGCCTCCACGAGGGTCTTTTCGGAAGGGTTGAGGTTGTGAAGTCTTTTCGACACGAGTAAATGTATTTTTTCTTCCATATTTTAAGCTTATGACAATCTTTAGTGGATATGGTATGATACTAAAACGAGAAAACAACTTTTCAGATCGAGTTAACGACCCTGTCCCAATGGGCAAAAAAGTTCCTATGTTAACACCTATGGATTTTGAGTGAAAAATGGCCCGGAAGCGAAAGGGAAAAAATTCGTATTTTAACCATTTATATGTGTAAGACTCTTAAACTTGAGCGTTTCCTTACAGATTCGTCGAAAAACATCGAAAGAAATAAAGGTTTTTCGCATAGTCATTCGGGTGCCTCCACGAGGGTCTTTTCGTAAGGGTTGAGGTTGTGAAGTCTTTTCGACACGAGTAAATGTATTTTTTCTTCCATATTTTAAGCTTATGACAATCTTTAGTGGATATGGTATGATACTAAAACGAGAAAACAACTTTTCAGATCGAGTTAACGACCCTGTCCCAATGGGCAAAAAAGTTCCTATGTTAACACCTATGGATTTTGAGTGAAAAATGGCCCGGAAGCGAAAGGGAAAAAATTCGTATTTTAACCATTTATATGTGTAAGACTCTTAAACTTGAGCGTTTCCTTACAGATTCGTCGAAAAACATCGAAAGAAATAAAGGTTTTTCACATAGTCATTCGGGTGCCTCCACGAGGGTCTTTTCGTGAGGGTTTATGTTGTGAAGTCTTTTCGACACGAGTAAATGTATTTTTTCTTCCATATTTTAAGCTTAGGACAATCTTTAGTGGATATGGTATGATACTAAAATGAGAAAAGAACTTTTCAGATCGAGTTAACGACCCTGTCCCAATGGGCAAAAAAGTTCCTATGTTAACACCTATGGATTTTGAGTGAAAAATGGCCCGGAAGCGAAAGGGAAAAAATTCGTATTTTAACCATTTATATGTGTAAGACTCTTAAACTTGAGCGTTTCCTTACAGATTCGTCGAAAAACATCGAAAGAAATAAAGGTTTTTCGCATAGTCATTCGGGTGCCTCCACGAGGGTCTTTTCGTAAGGGTTGAGGTTGTGAAGTCTTTTCGACACGAGTAAATGTATTTTTTCTTCCATATTTTAAGATTAGGACAATCTTTAGTTGATATGGTATGATACTAAAACGAGAAAACAACTTTTCAGATCGAGTTAACGACCCTGTCCCAATGGGCAAAAAAGTTCCTATGTTAACACCTATGGATTTTGAGTGAAAAATGGCCCGGAAGCGAAAGGGAAAAAATTCGTATTTTAACCATTTATATGTGTAAGACTCTTAAACTTGAGCGTTTCCTTACAGATTCGTCGAAAAACATCGAAAGAAATAAAGGTTTTTCACATAGTCATTCGGGTGCCTCCACGAGGGTCTTTTCGTAAGGGTTGAGGTTGTGAAGTCTTTTCGACACGAGTAAATGTATTTTTTCTTCCGTTTTTTAAGATTAGGACAATCTTTAGTTGATATGGTATGATACTAAAACGAGAAAACAACTTTTCAGATCGAGTTAACGACTCTGTCCCAATGGGCAAAAAAGTTCCTATGTTAACACCTATGGATTTTGAGTGAAAAAAGGCCCAGAAGCGAAAGGGAAAAAAATTCGTATTTTAACCATTTATATGTGTAAGACTCTTAAACTTGAGCGTTTCCTTACAGATTCGTCGAAAAACATCGAAAGAAATAAAGGTTTTTCACATAGTCATTCGGGTGCCTCCACGAGGGTCTTTTCGTAAGGGTTGAGGTTGTGAAGTCTTTTCGACACGAGTAAATGTATTTTTTCTTCCATATTTTAAGATTAGGACAATCTTTAGTTGATATGGTATGATACTAAAACGAGAAAACAACTTTTCAGATCGAGTTAACGACCCTGTCTCAATGGGCAAAAAAGTTCCTATGTTAGCACCTATGGATTTTGAGTGAAAAATGGCCCGGAAGCGAAAGGGAAAAAAATTCGTATTTTAACCATTTATATGTGTAAGACTCTTAAACTTGAGCGTTTCCTTACAGATTCGTCGAAAAACATCGAAAGAAATAAAGGTTTTTCACATAGTCATTCGGGTGCCTCCACGAGGGTCTTTTCGTAAGGGTTGAGGTTGTGAAGTCTTTTCGACACGAGTAAATGTATTTTTTCTTCCATATTTTAAGCTTAGGACAATCTTTAGTGGATATGGTATGATACTAAAACGAGAAAACAACTTTTCAGATCGAGTTAACGACCCTGTCCCAATGGGCAAAAAAGTTCCTATGTTAACACCTATGGATTTTGAGTGAAAAATGGCCCGGAAGCGAAAGGGAAAAAATTCGTATTTTAACCATTTATATGTGTAAGACTCTTAAACTTGAGCGTTTCCTTATAGATTCGTCGAAAAACATCGAAAGAAATAAAGGTTTTTAACATAGTCATTCGGGTGCCTCCACGAGGGTCTTTTCGGAAGGGTTGAGGTTGTGAAGTCTTTTCGACACGAGTAAATGTATTTTTTCTTCCATATTTTAAGCTTATGACAATCTTTAGTGGATATGGTATGATACTAAAACGAGAAAACAACTTTTCAGATCGAGTTAACGACCCTGTCCCAATGGGCAAAAAAGTTCCTATGTTAACACCTATGGATTTTGAGTGAAAAATGGCCCGGAAGCGAAAGGGAAAAAATTCGTATTTTAACCATTTATATGTGTAAGACTCTTAAACTTGAGCGTTTCCTTACAGATTCGTCGAAAAACATCGAAAGAAATAAAGGTTTTTCACATAGTCATTCGGGTGCCTCCACGAGGGTCTTTTCGTGAGGGTTTATGTTGTGAAGTCTTTTCGACACGAGTAAATGTATTTTTTCTTCCATATTTTAAGCTTAGGACAATCTTTAGTGGATATGGTATGATACTAAAATGAGAAAAGAACTTTTCAGATCGAGTTAACGACCCTGTCCCAATGGGCAAAAAAGTTCCTATGTTAACACCTATGGATTTTGAGTGAAAAATGGCCCGGAAGCGAAAGGGAAAAAATTCGTATTTTAACCATTTATATGTGTAAGACTCTTAAACTTGAGCGTTTCCTTACAGATTCGTCGAAAAACATCGAAAGAAATAAAGGTTTTTCGCATAGTCATTCGGGTGCCTCCACGAGGGTCTTTTCGTAAGGGTTGAGGTTGTGAAGTCTTTTCGACACGAGTAAATGTATTTTTTCTTCCATATTTTAAGATTAGGACAATCTTTAGTTGATATGGTATGATACTAAAACGAGAAAACAACTTTTCAGATCGAGTTAACGACCCTGTCCCAATGGGCAAAAAAGTTCCTATGTTAACACCTATGGATTTTGAGTGAAAAATGGCCCGGAAGCGAAAGGGAAAAAATTCGTATTTTAACCATTTATATGTGTAAGACTCTTAAACTTGAGCGTTTCCTTACAGATTCGTCGAAAAACATCGAAAGAAATAAAGGTTTTTCACATAGTCATTCGGGTGCCTCCACGAGGGTCTTTTCGTAAGGGTTGAGGTTGTGAAGTCTTTTCGACACGAGTAAATGTATTTTTTCTTCCGTTTTTTAAGATTAGGACAATCTTTAGTTGATATGGTATGATACTAAAACGAGAAAACAACTTTTCAGATCGAGTTAACGACTCTGTCCCAATGGGCAAAAAAGTTCCTATGTTAACACCTATGGATTTTGAGTGAAAAAAGGCCCAGAAGCGAAAGGGAAAAAAATTCGTATTTTAACCATTTATATGTGTAAGACTCTTAAACTTGAGCGTTTCCTTACAGATTCGTCGAAAAACATCGAAAGAAATAAAGGTTTTTCACATAGTCATTCGGGTGCCTCCACGAGGGTCTTTTCGTAAGGGTTGAGGTTGTGAAGTCTTTTCGACACGAGTAAATGTATTTTTTCTTCCATATTTTAAGATTAGGACAATCTTTAGTTGATATGGTATGATACTAAAACGAGAAAACAACTTTTCAGATCGAGTTAACGACCCTGTCTCAATGGGCAAAAAAGTTCCTATGTTAGCACCTATGGATTTTGAGTGAAAAATGGCCCGGAAGCGAAAGGGAAAAAAATTCGTATTTTAACCATTTATATGTGTAAGACTCTTAAACTTGAGCGTTTCCTTACAGATTCGTCGAAAAACATCGAAAGAAATAAAGGTTTTTCACATAGTCATTCGGGTGCCTCCACGAGGGTCTTTTCGTAAGGGTTGAGGTTGTGAAGTCTTTTCGACACGAGTAAATGTATTTTTTCTTCCATATTTTAAGCTTAGGACAATCTTTAGTGGATATGGTATGATACTAAAACGAGAAAACAACTTTTCAGATCGAGTTAACGACCCTGTCCCAATGGGCAAAAAAGTTCCTATGTTAACACCTATGGATTTTGAGTGAAAAATGGCCCGGAAGCGAAAGGGAAAAAATTCGTATTTTAACCATTTATATGTGTAAGACTCTTAAACTTGAGCGTTTCCTTACAGATTCGTCGAAAAACATCGAAAGAAATAAAGGTTTTTCACATAGTCATTCGGGTGCCTCCACGAGGGTCTTTTCGTAAGGGTTGAGGTTGTGAAGTCTTTTTGACACAAGTAAATGTATTTTTTCTTCCATATTTTAAGATTAGGACAATCTTTAGTTGATATGGTATGATACTAAAACGAGAAAACAACTTTTCAGATCGAGTTAACGACCCTGTCCCAATGGGCAAAAAAGTTCCTATGTTAACACCTATGGATTTTGAGTGAAAAATGGCCCGGAAGCGAAAGGGAAAAAATTCGTATTTTAACCATTTATATGTGTAAGACTCTTAAACTTGAGCGTTTCCTTACAGATTCGTCGAAAAACATCGAAAGAAATAAAGGTTTTTCACATAGTCATTCGGGTGCCTCCACGAGGGTCTTTTCGTAAGGGTTGAGGTTGTGAAGTCTTTTCGACACGAGTAAATGTATTTTTTCTTCCGTTTTTTAAGATTAGGACAATCTTTAGTTGATATGGTATGATACTAAAACGAGAAAACAACTTTTCAGATCGAGTTAACGACTCTGTCCCAATGGGCAAAAAAGTTCCTATGTTAACACCTATGGATTTTGAGTGAAAAAAGGCCCAGAAGCGAAAGGGAAAAAAATTCGTATTTTAACCATTTATATGTGTAAGACTCTTAAACTTGAGCGTTTCCTTACAGATTCGTCGAAAAACATCGAAAGAAATAAAGGTTTTTCACATAGTCATTCGGGTGCCTCCACGAGGGTCTTTTCGTAAGGGTTGAGGTTGTGAAGTCTTTTCGACACGAGTAAATGTATTTTTTCTTCCATATTTTAAGATTAGGACAATCTTTAGTTGATATGGTATGATACTAAAACGAGAAAACAACTTTTCAGATCGAGTTAACGACCCTGTCTCAATGGGCAAAAAAGTTCCTATGTTAGCACCTATGGATTTTGAGTGAAAAATGGCCCGGAAGCGAAAGGGAAAAAAATTCGTATTTTAACCATTTATATGTGTAAGACTCTTAAACTTGAGCGTTTCCTTACAGATTCGTCGAAAAACATCGAAAGAAATAAAGGTTTTTCACATAGTCATTCGGGTGCCTCCACGAGGGTCTTTTCGTAAGGGTTGAGGTTGTGAAGTCTTTTCGACACGAGTAAATGTATTTTTTCTTCCATATTTTAAGCTTAGGACAATCTTTAGTGGATATGGTATGATACTAAAACGAGAAAACAACTTTTCAGATCGAGTTAACGACCCTGTCCCAATGGGCAAAAAAGTTCCTATGTTAACACCTATGGATTTTGAGTGAAAAATGGCCCGGAAGCGAAAGGGAAAAAATTCGTATTTTAACCATTTATATGTGTAAGACTCTTAAACTTGAGCGTTTCCTTACAGATTCGTCGAAAAACATCGAAAGAAACAAAGGTTTTTCACATAGTCATTCGGGTGCCTCCACGAGGGTCTTTTCGTAAGGGTTGAGGTTGTGAAGTCTTTTCGACACGAGTAAATGTATTTTTTCTTCCATATTTTAAGCTTAGGACAATCTTTAGTGGATATGGTATGATACTAAAACGAGAAAACAACTTTTCAGATCGAGTTAACGACCCTGTCCCAATGGGCAAAAAAGTTCCTATGTTAACACCTATGGATTTTGAGTGAAAAATGGCCCGGAAGCGAAAGTGAAAAAAATTTGTATTTTAACCATTTATATGCGTAAGACTCTTAAACTTGAGCGTTTCCTTACAGATTCGTTGAAAAACATCGAAAGAAACAAAGGTTTTTCACATAGTCATTCGGGTGCCTCCACGAGGGTCTTTTCGTAAGGGTTGAGGTTGTGAAGTCTTTTCGACACGAGTAAATGTATTTTTTCTTCCATATTTTAAGCTTATGACAATCTTTAGTGGATATGGTATGATACTAAAACGAGAAAACAACTTTTCAGATCGAGTTAACGACCCTGTCCCAATGGGCAAAAAAGTTCCTATGTTAACACCTATGGATTTTGAGTGAAAAATGGCCCGGAAGCGAAAGGGAAAAAATTCGTATTTTAACCATTTATATGTGTAAGACTCTTAAACTTGAGCGTTTCCTTACAGATTCGTCGAAAAACATCGAAAGAAACAAAGGTTTTTCACATAGTCATTCGGGTGCCTCCACGAGGGTCTTTTCGTAAGGGTTGAGGTTGTGAAGTATTTTCGACACGAGTAAATGTATTTTTTCTTCCATATTTTAAGCTTAGGACAATCTTTAGTGGATATGGTATGATACTAAAACGAGAAAACAACTTTTCAGATCGAGTGAACGACCCTGTCCCAATGGGCAAAAAAGTTCCTATGTTAACACCTATGGATTTTGAGTGAAAAATGGCCCGGAAGCGAAAGGGAAAAAATTCGTATTTTAACCATTTATATGTGTAAGACTCTTAAACTTGAGCGTTTCCTTACAGATTTGTCGAAAAACATCGAAAGAAATAAAGGTTTTTCACATAGTCATTCGGGTGCCTCCACGAGGGTCTTTTCGTAAGGGTTGAGGTTGTGAAGTCTTTTCGAAACGAGTAAATGTATTTTTTCTTCCATATTTTAAGCTTAGGACAATCTTTAGTGGATATGGCATGATACTAAAACGAGAAAACAACTTTTCAGATCGAGTTAACGACCCTGTCCCAATGGGCAAAAAAGTTCCTATGTTAACACCTATGGATTTTGAGTGAAAAATGGCCCGGAAGCGAAAGGGAAAAAATTCGTATTTTAACCATTTATATGTGTAAGACTCTTGAACTTGAGCGTTTCCTTACAGATTCGTCGAAAAACATCGAAAGAAATAAAGGTTTTTCACATAGTCATTCGGGTGCCTCCACGAGGGTCTTTTCGTAAGGGTTGAGGTTGTGAAGTCTTTTCGACACTAGTAAATGTATTTTTTCTTCCATATTTTAACCTTAGGACAATCTTTAGTGGATATGGTATGATACTAAAACGAGAAAACAACTTTTCAGATCGAGTTAACGACCCTGTCCCAATGGGCAAAAAAGTTCCTATGTTAACACCTATGGATTTTGAGTGAAAAATGGCCCGGAAGCGAAAGGGAAAAAATTCGTATTTTAACCATTTATATGTATAAGACTCTTAAACTTGAGCGTTTCCTTACAGATTCGTCGAAAAACATCGAAAGAAACAAAGGTTTTTCACATAGTCATTCGGGTGCCTCCACGAGGGTCTTTTCGTAAGGGTCGAGGTTGTGAAGTCTTTTCGACACGAGTAAATGTATTTTTTCTTCAATATTTTAAGCTTAGGACAATCTTTAGTGCATATGGTATGATACTAAAACGAGAAAACAACTTTTCAGATCGAGTTAACGACCCTGTCCCAATGGGCAAAAAAGTTCCTATGTTAACACCTATGGATTTTGAGTGAAAAATGGCCCGGAAGCGAAAGGGAAAAAATTCGTATTTTAACCATTTATATGTGTAAGACTCTTAAACTTGAGCGTTTCCTTACAGATTTGTCGAAAAACATCGAAAGAAATAAAGGTTTTTCACATAGTCATTCGGGTGCCTCCACGAGGGTCTTTTCGTAAGGGTCGAGGTTGTGAAGTATTTTCGACACGAGTAAATGTATTTTTTCTTCCATATTTTAAGCTTATGACAATCTTTAGTGGATATGGTATGATACTAAAACGAGAAAACAACTTTTCAGATCGAGTTAACGACCCTGTCCCAATGGGCAAAAAAGTTCCTATGTTAACACCTATGGATTTTGAGTGAAAAATGGCCCGGAAGCGAAAGGGAAAAAATTCGTATTTTAACCATTTATATGTGTAAGACTCTTAAACTTGAGCGTTTCCTTACAGATTCGTCGAAAAACATCGAAAGAAACAAAGGTTTTTCACATAGTCATTCGGGTGCCTCCACGAGGGTCTTTTCGTAAGGGTCGAGGTTGTGAAGTCTTTTCGACACTAGTAAATGTATTTTTTCTTCCATATTTTAAGCTTAGGACAATCTTTAGTGGATATGGTATGATACTAAAACGAGAAAACAACTTTTCAGATCGAGTTAACGACCCTGTCCCAATGGGCAAAAAAGTTCCTATGTTAACACCTATGGATTTTGAGTGAAAAATGGCCCGGAAGCGAAAGGGAAAAAATTCGTATTTTAACCATTTATATGTGTAAGACTCTTAAACTTGAGCGTTTCCTTACAGATTCGTCGAAAAACATCGAAAGAAACAAAGGTTTTTCACATAGTCATTCGGGTGCCTCCACGAGGGTCTTTTCGTATGGGTTGAGGTTGTGAAGTCTTTTCGACACGAGTAAATGTATTTTTTCTTCCATATTTTAAGCTTAGGACAATCTTTAGTGGATATGGTATGATACTAAAACGAGAAAACAACTTTTCAGATCGAGTTAACGACCCTGTCCCAATGGGCAAAAAAGTTCCTATGTTAACACCTATGGATTTTGAGTGGAAAATGGCCCCGAAGCGAAAGGGAAAAAATTCGTATTTTAACCATTTATATGTGTAAGACTCTTAAACTTGAGCGTTTCCTTACAGATTCGTCGAAAAACATCGAAAGAAATAAAGGTTTTTCACATAGTCATTCGGGTGCCTCCACGAGGGTCTTTTCGTAAGGGTTGAGGTTGTGAAGTCTTTTCGACACGAGTAAATGTATTTTTTCTTCCATATTTTAAGCTTAGGACAATCTTTAGTGGATATGGTATGATACTAAAACGAGAAAACAACTTTTCAGATCGAGTTAACGACCCTGTCCCAATGGGCAAAAAAGTTCCTATGTTAACACCTATGGATTTTGAGTGAAAAATGGCCCGGAAGCGAAAGGGAAAAAATTCGTATTTTAACCATTTATATGTGTAAGACTCTTAAACTTGAGCGTTTCCTTACAGATTCGTCGAAAAACATCGAAAGAAATAAAGGTTTTTCACATAGTCATTCGGGTGCCTCCACGAGGGTCTTTTCGTAAGGGTTGAGGTTGTGAAGTCTTTTCGACACTAGTAAATGTATTTTTTCTTCCATATTTTAACCTTAGGACAATCTTTAGTGGATATGGTATGATACTAAAACGAGAAAACAACTTTTCAGATCGAGTTAACGACCCTGTCCCAATGGGCAAAAAAGTTCCTATGTTAACACCTATGGATTTTGAGTGAAAAATGGCCCGGAAGCGAAAGGGAAAAAATTCGTATTTTAACCATTTATATGTGTAAGACTCTTGAACTTGAGCGTTTCCTTACAGATTCGTCGAAAAACATCGAAAGAAATAAAGGTTTTTCACATAGTCATTCGGGTGCCTCCACGAGGGTCTTTTCGTAAGGGTTGAGGTTGTGAAGTCTTTTCGACACTAGTAAATGTATTTTTTCTTCCATATTTTAACCTTAGGACAATCTTTAGTGGATATGGTATGATACTAAAACGAGAAAACAACTTTTCAGATCGAGTTAACGACCCTGTCCCAATGGGCAAAAAAGTTCCTATGTTAACACCTATGGATTTTGAGTGAAAAATGGCCCGGAAGCGAAAGGGAAAAAATTCGTATTTTAACCATTTATATGTATAAGACTCTTAAACTTGAGCGTTTCCTTACAGATTCGTCGAAAAACATCGAAAGAAACAAAGGTTTTTCACATAGTCATTCGGGTGCCTCCACGAGGGTCTTTTCGTAAGGGTCGAGGTTGTGAAGTCTTTTCGACACGAGTAAATGTATTTTTTCTTCAATATTTTAAGCTTAGGACAATCTTTAGTGCATATGGTATGATACTAAAACGAGAAAACAACTTTTCAGATCGAGTTAACGACCCTGTCCCAATGGGCAAAAAAGTTCCTATGTTAACACCTATGGATTTTGAGTGAAAAATGGCCCGGAAGCGAAAGGGAAAAAATTCGTATTTTAACCATTTATATGTGTAAGACTCTTAAACTTGAGCGTTTCCTTACAGATTTGTCGAAAAACATCGAAAGAAATAAAGGTTTTTCACATAGTCATTCGGGTGCCTCCACGAGGGTCTTTTCGTAAGGGTCGAGGTTGTGAAGTATTTTCGACACGAGTAAATGTATTTTTTCTTCCATATTTTAAGCTTATGACAATCTTTAGTGGATATGGTATGATACTAAAACGAGAAAACAACTTTTCAGATCGAGTTAACGACCCTGTCCCAATGGGCAAAAAAGTTCCTATGTTAACACCTATGGATTTTGAGTGAAAAATGGCCCGGAAGCGAAAGGGAAAAAATTCGTATTTTAACCATTTATATGTGTAAGACTCTTAAACTTGAGCGTTTCCTTACAGATTCGTCGAAAAACATCGAAAGAAACAAAGGTTTTTCACATAGTCATTCGGGTGCCTCCACGAGGGTCTTTTCGTAAGGGTCGAGGTTGTGAAGTCTTTTCGACACTAGTAAATGTATTTTTTCTTCCATATTTTAAGCTTAGGACAATCTTTAGTGGATATGGTATGATACTAAAACGAGAAAACAACTTTTCAGATCGAGTTAACGACCCTGTCCCAATGGGCAAAAAAGTTCCTATGTTAACACCTATGGATTTTGAGTGAAAAATGGCCCGGAAGCGAAAGGGAAAAAATTCGTATTTTAACCATTTATATGTGTAAGACTCTTAAACTTGAGCGTTTCCTTACAGATTCGTCGAAAAACATCGAAAGAAACAAAGGTTTTTCACATAGTCATTCGGGTGCCTCCACGAGGGTCTTTTCGTATGGGTTGAGGTTGTGAAGTCTTTTCGACACGAGTAAATGTATTTTTTCTTCCATATTTTAAGCTTAGGACAATCTTTAGTGGATATGGTATGATACTAAAACGAGAAAACAACTTTTCAGATCGAGTTAACGACCCTGTCCCAATGGGCAAAAAAGTTCCTATGTTAACACCTATGGATTTTGAGTGGAAAATGGCCCCGAAGCGAAAGGGAAAAAATTCGTATTTTAACCATTTATATGTGTAAGACTCTTAAACTTGAGCGTTTCCTTACAGATTCGTCGAAAAACATCGAAAGAAATAAAGGTTTTTCACATAGTCATTCGGGTGCCTCCACGAGGGTCTTTTCGTAAGGGTTGAGGTTGTGAAGTCTTTTCGACACGAGTAAATGTATTTTTTCTTCCATATTTTAAGCTTAGGACAATCTTTAGTGGATATGGTATGATACTAAAACGAGAAAACAACTTTTCAGATCGAGTTAACGACCCTGTCCCAATGGGCAAAAAAGTTCCTATGTTAACACCTATGGATTTTGAGTGAAAAATGGCCCGGAAACGAAAGGGAAAAAATTCGTATTTTAACAATTTATATGTGTAAGACTCTTAAACTTGAGCGTTTCCTTACAGATTCGTCTAAAAACATCGAAAGAAATAAAGGTTTTTCACATAGTCATTCGGGTGCCTCCACGAGGGTCTTTTCGTAAGGGTTGAGGTTGTGAAGTCTTTTCGACACGAGTAAATGTATTTTTTCTTCCATATTTTAAGCTTAGGACAATCTTTAGTGGATATGGCATGATACTAAAACGAGAAAACAACTTTTCAGATCGAGTTAACGACCCTGTCCCAATGGGCAAAAAAGTTCCTATGTTAACACATATGGATTTTGAGTGAAAAATGGCCCGGAAGCGAAAGGGAAAAAATTCGTATTTTAACCATTTATATGTGTAAGACTCTTAAACTTGAGCGTTTCCTTACAGATTCGTCGAAAAACATCGAAAGAAATAAAGGTTTTTCACATAGTCATTCGGGTGCCTCCACGAGGGTCTTTTCGTAAGGGTTGAGGTTGTGAAGTCTTTTCGACACTAGTAAATGTATTTTTTCTTCCATATTTTAACCTTAGGACAATCTTTAGTGGATATGGTATGATACTAAAACGAGAAAACAACTTTTCAGATCGAGTTAACGACCCTGTCCCAATGGGCAAAAAAGTTCCTATGTTAACACCTATGGATTTTGAGTGAAAAATGGCCCGGAAGCGAAAGGGAAAAAATTCGTATTTTAACCATTTATATGTGTAAGACTCTTAAACTTGAGCGTTTCCTTACAGATTTGTCGAAAAACATCGAAAGAAATAAAGGTTTTTCACATAGTAATTCGGGTGCCTCCACGAGGGTCTTTTCGTAAGGGTCGAGGTTGTGAAGTCTTTTCGACACGAGTAAATGTATTTTTTCTTCCATATTTTAAGCTTAGGACAATCTTTAGTGGATATGGTATGATACTAAAACGAGAAAACAACTTTTCAGATCGAGTTAACGACCCTGTCCCAATGGGCAAAAAAGTTCCTATGTTAACACCTATGGATTTTGAGTGAAAAATGGCCCGGAAGCGAAAGGGAAAAAATTCGTATTTTAACAATTTATATGTGTAAGACTCTTAAACTTGAGCGTTTCCTTACAGATTCGTCTAAAAACATCGAAAGAAATAAAGGTTTTTCACATAGTCATTCGGGTGCCTCCACGAGGGTCTTTTCGTAAGGGTTGAGGTTGTGAAGTCTTTTCGACACGAGTAAATGTATTTTTTCTTCCATATTTTAAGCTTAGGACAATCTTTAGTGGATATGGCATGATACTAAAACGAGAAAACAACTTTTCAGATCGAGTTAACGACCCTGTCCCAATGGGCAAAAAAGTTCCTATGTTAACACCTATGGATTTTGAGTGAAAAATGGCCCGGAAGCGAAAGGGAAAAAATTCGTATTTTAACCATTTATATGTGTAAGACTCTTAAACTTGAGCGTTTCCTTACAGATTCGTCGAAAAACATCGAAAGAAATAAAGGTTTTTCACATAGTCATTCGGGTGCCTCCACGAGGGTCTTTTCGTAAGGGTTGAGGTTGTGAAGTCTTTTCGACACTAGTAAATGTATTTTTTCTTCCATATTTTAACCTTAGGACAATCTTTAGTGGATATGGTATGATACTAAAACGAGAAAACAACTTTTCAGATCGAGTTAACGACCCTGTCCCAATGGGCAAAAAAGTTCCTATGTTAACACCTATGGATTTTGAGTGAAAAATGGCCCGGAAGCGAAAGGGAAAAAATTCGTATTTTAACCATTTATATGTGTAAGACTCTTAAACTTGAGCGTTTCCTTACAGATTTGTCGAAAAACATCGAAAGAAATAAAGGTTTTTCACATAGTCATTCGGGTGCCTCCACGAGGGTCTTTTCGTAAGGGTCGAGGTTGTGAAGTCTTTTCGACACGAGTAAATGTATTTTTTCTTCCATATTTTAAGCTTAGGACAATCTTTAGTGGATATGGTATGATACTAAAACGAGAAAACAACTTTTCAGATCGAGTTAACGACCCTGTCCCAATGGGCAAAAAAGTTCCTATGTTAACACCTATGGATTTTGAGTGAAAAATGGCCCGGAAGCGAAAGGGAAAAAATTCGTATTTTAACCATTTATATGTGTAAGACTCTTAAACTTGAGCGTTTCCTTACAGATTCGTCGAAAAACATCGAAAGAAATAAAGGTTTTTCACATAGTCATTCGGGTGCCTCCACGAGGGTCTTTTCGTAAGGGTTGAGGTTGTGAAGTCTTTTCGACACTAGTAAATGTATTTTTTCTTCCATATTTTAACCTTAGGACAATCTTTAGTGGATATGGTATGATACTAAAACGAGAAAACAACTTTTCAGATCGAGTTAACGACCCTGTCCCAATGGGCAAAAAAGTTCCTATGTTAACACCTATGGATTTTGAGTGAAAAATGGCCCGGAAGCGAAAGGGAAAAAATTCGTATTTTAACCATTTATATGTGTAAGACTCTTAAACTTGAGCGTTTCCTTACAGATTTGTCGAAAAACATCGAAAGAAATAAAGGTTTTTCACATAGTCATTCGGGTGCCTCCACGAGGGTCTTTTCGTAAGGGTCGAGGTTGTGAAGTCTTTTCGACACGAGTAAATGTATTTTTTCTTCCATATTTTAAGCTTAGGACAATCTTTAGTGGATATGGTATGATACTAAAACGAGAAAACAACTTTTCAGATCGAGTTAACGACCCTGTCCCAATGGGCAAAAAAGTTCCTATGTTAACACCTATGGATTTTGAGTGGAAAATGGCCCCGAAGCGAAAGGGAAAAAATTCGTATTTTAACCATTTATATGTGTAAGACTCTTAAACTTGAGCGTTTCCTTACAGATTCGTCGAAAAACATCGAAAGAAATAAAGGTTTTTCACATAGTCATTCGGGTGCCTCCACGAGGGTCTTTTCGTAAGGGTTGAGGTTGTGAAGTCTTTTCGACACGAGTAAATGTATTTTTTCTTCCATATTTTAAGCTTAGGACAATCTTTAGTGGATATGGTATGATACTAAAACGAGAAAACAACTTTTCAGATCGAGTTAACGACCCTGTCCCAATGGGCAAAAAAGTTCCTATGTTAACACCTATGGATTTTGAGTGAAAAATGGCCCGGAAACGAAAGGGAAAAAATTCGTATTTTAACAATTTATATGTGTAAGACTCTTAAACTTGAGCGTTTCCTTACAGATTCGTCGAAAAACATCGAAAGAAATAAAGGTTTTTCACATAGTCATTCGGGTGCCTCCACGAGGGTCTTTTCGTAAGGGTTGAGGTTGTGAAGTCTTTTCGACACGAGTAAATGTATTTTTTCTTCCATATTTTAAGCTTAGGACAATCTTTAGTGGATATGGCATGATACTAAAACGAGAAAACAACTTTTCAGATCGAGTTAACGACCCTGTCCCAATGGGCAAAAAAGTTCCTATGTTAACACCTATGGATTTTGAGTGAAAAATGGCCCGGAAGCGAAAGGGAAAAAATTCGTATTTTAACAATTTATATGTGTAAGACTCTTAAACTTGAGCGTTTCCTTACAGATTCGTCGAAAAACATCGAAAGAAATAAAGGTTTTTCACATAGTCATTCGGGTGCCTCCACGAGGGTCTTTTCGTAAGGGTTGAGGTTGTGAAGTCTTTTCGACACTAGTAAATGTATTTTTTCTTCCATATTTTAAGCTTAGGACAATCTTTAGTGGATATGGCATGATACTAAAACGAGAAAACAACTTTTCAGATCGAGTTAACGACCCTGTCCCAATGGGCAAAAAAGTTCCTATGTTAACACCTATGGATTTTGAGTGAAAAATGGCCCGGAAGCGAAAGGGAAAAAATTCGTATTTTAACCATTTATATGTGTAAGACTCTTAAACTTGAGCGTTTCCTTACAGATTCGTCGAAAAACATCGAAAGAAATAAAGGTTTTTCACATAGTCATTCGGGTGCCTCCACGAGGGTCTTTTCGTAAGGGTTGAGGTTGTGAAGTCTTTTCGACACTAGTAAATGTATTTTTTCTTCCATATTTTAAGCTTAGGACAATCTTTAGTGGATATGGCATGATACTAAAACGAGAAAACAACTTTTCAGATCGAGTTAACGACCCTGTCCCAATGGGCAAAAAAGTTCCTATGTTAACACCTATGGATTTTGAGTGAAAAATTGCCCGGAAGCGAAAGGGAAAAAATTCGTATTTTAACCATTTATATGTGTAAGACTCTTAAACTTGAGCGTTTCCTTACAGATTCGTCGAAAAACATCGAAAGAAATAAAGGTTTTTCACATAGTCATTCGGGTGCCTCCACGAGGGTCTTTTCGTAAGGGTTGAGGTTGTGAAGTCTTTTCGACACTAGTAAATGTATTTTTTCTTCCATATTTTAAGCTTAGGACAATCTTTAGTGGATATGGCATGATACTAAAACGAGAAAACAACTTTTCAGATCGAGTTAACGACCCTGTCCCAATGGGCAAAAAAGTTCCTATGTTAACACCTATGGATTTTGAGTGAAAAATGGCCCGGAAGCGAAAGGGAAAAAATTCGTATTTTAACCATTTATATGTGTAAGACTCTTAAACTTGAGCGTTTCCTTACAGATTCGTCGAAAAACATCGAAAGAAATAAAGGTTTTTCACATAGTCATTCGGGTGCCTCCACGAGGGTCTTTTCGTAAGGGTTGAGGTTGTGAAGTCTTTTCGACACTAGTAAATGTATTTTTTCTTCCATATTTTAAGCTTAGGACAATCTTTAGTGGATATGGCATGATACTAAAACGAGAAAACAACTTTTAGATCGAGTTAACGACCCTGTCCCAATGGGCAAAAAAGTTCCTATGTTAACACCTATGGATTTTGAGTGAAAAATGGCCCGGAAGCGAAAGGGAAAAAATTCGTATTTTAACCATTTATATGTGTAAGACTCTTGAACTTGAGCGTTTCCTTACAGATTCGTCGAAAAACATCGAAAGAAATAAAGGTTTTTCACATAGTCATTCGGGTGCCTCCACGAGGGTCTTTTCGTAAGGGTTGAGGTTGTGAAGTCTTTTCGACACTAGTAAATGTATTTTTTCTTCCATATTTTAACCTTAGGACAATCTTTAGTGGATATGGTATGATACTAAAACGAGAAAACAACTTTTCAGATCGAGTTAACGACCCTGTCCCAATGGGCAAAAAAGTTCCTATGTTAACACCTATGGATTTTGAGTGAAAAATGGCCCGGAAGCGAAAGGGAAAAAATTCGTATTTTAACCATTTATATGTGTAAGACTCTTAAACTTGAGCGTTTCCTTACAGATTTGTCGAAAAACATCGAAAGAAATAAAGGTTTTTCACATAGTCATTCGGGTGCCTCCACGAGGGTCTTTTCGTAAGGGTCGAGGTTGTGAAGTCTTTTCGACACGAGTAAATGTATTTTTTCTTCAATATTTTAAGCTTAGGACAATCTTTAGTGCATATGGTATGATACTAAAACGAGAAAACAACTTTTCAGATCGAGTTAACGACCCTGTCCCAATGGGCAAAAAAGTTCCTATGTTAACACCTATGGATTTTGAGTGAAAAATGGCCCGGAAGCGAAAGGGAAAAAATTCGTATTTTAACCATTTATATGTATAAGACTCTTAAACTTGAGCGTTTCCTTACAGATTCGTCGAAAAACATCGAAAGAAACAAAGGTTTTTCACATAGTCATTCGGGTGCCTCCACGAGGGTCTTTTCGTAAGGGTTGAGGTTGTGAAGTCTTTTCGACACTAGTAAATGTATTTTTTCTTCCATATTTTAAGCTTAGGACAATCTTTAGTGGATATGGTATGATACTAAAACGAGAAAACAACTTTTCAGATCGAGTTAACGACCCTGTCCCAATGGGCAAAAAAGTTCCTATGTTAACACCTATGGATTTTGAGTGAAAAATGGCCCGGAAGCGAAAGGGAAAAAATTCGTATTTTAACCATTTATATGTGTAAGACTCTTGAACTTGAGCGTTTCCTTACAGATTCGTCGAAAAACATCGAAAGAAATAAAGGTTTTTCACATAGTCATTCGGGTGCCTCCACGAGGGTCTTTTCGTAAGGGTTGAGGTTGTGAAGTCTTTTCGACACTAGTAAATGTATTTTTTCTTCCATATTTTAACCTTAGGACAATCTTTAGTGGATATGGTATGATACTAAAACGAGAAAACAACTTTTCAGATCGAGTTAACGACCCTGTCCCAATGGGCAAAAAAGTTCCTATGTTAACACCTATGGATTTTGAGTGAAAAATGGCCCGGAAGCGAAAGGGAAAAAAT
Source organism: Cucurbita pepo subsp. pepo (assembly GCF_057944985.1). Classification (NCBI taxonomy): domain Eukaryota; kingdom Viridiplantae; phylum Streptophyta; class Magnoliopsida; order Cucurbitales; family Cucurbitaceae; genus Cucurbita; species Cucurbita pepo. Next base: position 41,217 of record NC_141811.1, on the reverse strand, counting down.
TCGTATTTTAACCATTTATATGTGTAAGACTCTTGAACTTGAGCGTTTCCTTACAGATTCGTCGAAAAACATCGAAAGAAATAAAGGTTTTTCACATAGTCATTCGGGTGCCTCCACGAGGGTCTTTTCGTAAGGGTTGAGGTTGTGAAGTCTTTTCGACACTAGTAAATGTATTTTTTCTTCCATATTTTAACCTTAGGACAATCTTTAGTGGATATGGTATGATACTAAAACGAGAAAACAACTTTTCAGATCGAGTTAACGACCCTGTCCCAATGGGCAAAAAAGTTCCTATGTTAACACCTATGGATTTTGAGTGAAAAATGGCCCGGAAGCGAAAGGGAAAAAATTCGTATTTTAACCATTTATATGTGTAAGACTCTTAAACTTGAGCGTTTCCTTACAGATTTGTCGAAAAACATCGAAAGAAATAAAGGTTTTTCACATAGTCATTCGGGTGCCTCCACGAGGGTCTTTTCGTAAGGGTCGAGGTTGTGAAGTCTTTTCGACACGAGTAAATGTATTTTTTCTTCAATATTTTAAGCTTAGGACAATCTTTAGTGCATATGGTATGATACTAAAACGAGAAAACAACTTTTCAGATCGAGTTAACGACCCTGTCCCAATGGGCAAAAAAGTTCCTATGTTAACACCTATGGATTTTGAGTGAAAAATGGCCCGGAAGCGAAAGGGAAAAAATTCGTATTTTAACCATTTATATGTATAAGACTCTTAAACTTGAGCGTTTCCTTACAGATTCGTCGAAAAACATCGAAAGAAACAAAGGTTTTTCACATAGTCATTCGGGTGCCTCCACGAGGGTCTTTTCGTAAGGGTTGAGGTTGTGAAGTCTTTTCGACACTAGTAAATGTATTTTTTCTTCCATATTTTAAGCTTAGGACAATCTTTAGTGGATATGGTATGATACTAAAACGAGAAAACAACTTTTCAGATCGAGTTAACGACCCTGTCCCAATGGGCAAAAAAGTTCCTATGTTAACACCTATGGATTTTGAGTGAAAAATGGCCCGGAAGCGAAAGGGAAAAAATTCGTATTTTAACCATTTATATGTGTAAGACTCTTGAACTTGAGCGTTTCCTTACAGATTCGTCGAAAAACATCGAAAGAAATAAAGGTTTTTCACATAGTCATTCGGGTGCCTCCACGAGGGTCTTTTCGTAAGGGTTGAGGTTGTGAAGTCTTTTCGACACTAGTAAATGTATTTTTTCTTCCATATTTTAACCTTAGGACAATCTTTAGTGGATATGGTATGATACTAAAACGAGAAAACAACTTTTCAGATCGAGTTAACGACCCTGTCCCAATGGGCAAAAAAGTTCCTATGTTAACACCTATGGATTTTGAGTGAAAAATGGCCCGGAAGCGAAAGGGAAAAAATTCGTATTTTAACCATTTATATGTGTAAGACTCTTAAACTTGAGCGTTTCCTTACAGATTTGTCGAAAAACATCGAAAGAAATAAAGGTTTTTCACATAGTCATTCGGGTGCCTCCACGAGGGTCTTTTCGTAAGGGTCGAGGTTGTGAAGTCTTTTCGACACGAGTAAATGTATTTTTTCTTCAATATTTTAAGCTTAGGACAATCTTTAGTGCATATGGTATGATACTAAAACGAGAAAACAACTTTTCAGATCGAGTTAACGACCCTGTCCCAATGGGCAAAAAAGTTCCTATGTTAACACCTATGGATTTTGAGTGAAAAATGGCCCGGAAGCGAAAGGGAAAAAATTCGTATTTTAACCATTTATATGTCTAAGACTCTTAAACTTGAGCGTTTCCTTACAGATTCGTCGAAAAACATCGAAAGAAACAAAGGTTTTCCACATAGTCATTCGGGTGCCTCCACGAGGGTCTTTTCGTAAGGGTTGAGGTTGTGAAGTCTTTTCGACACGAGTAAATGTATTTTTTCTTCCATATTTTAAGCTTAGGACAATCTTTAGTTGATATGGTATGATACTAAAACGAGAAAACAACTTTTCAGATCGAGTTAACGACCCTGTCCCAATGGGCAAAAAAGTTCCTATGTTAACACCTATGGATTTTGAGTGAAAAATGGCCCGGAAGCGAAAGGGAAAAAATTCGTATTTTAACCATTTATATGTGTAAGACTCTTGAACTTGAGCGTTTCCTTACAGATTCGTCGAAAAACATCGAAAGAAATAAAGGTTTTTCACATAGTCATTCGGGTGCCTCCACGAGGGTCTTTTCGTAAGGGTTGAGGTTGTGAAGTCTTTTCGACACTAGTAAATGTATTTTTTCTTCCATATTTTAACCTTAGGACAATCTTTAGTGGATATGGTATGATACTAAAACGAGAAAACAACTTTTCAGATCGAGTTAACGACCCTGTCCCAATGGGCAAAAAAGTTCCTATGTTAACACCTATGGATTTTGAGTGAAAAATGGCCCGGAAGCGAAAGGGAAAAAATTCGTATTTTAACCATTTATATGTGTAAGACTCTTAAACTTGAGCGTTTCCTTACAGATTTGTCGAAAAACATCGAAAGAAATAAAGGTTTTTCACATAGTCATTCGGGTGCCTCCACGAGGGTCTTTTCGTAAGGGTCGAGGTTGTGAAGTCTTTTCGACACGAGTAAATGTATTTTTTCTTCAATATTTTAAGCTTAGGACAATCTTTAGTGCATATGGTATGATACTAAAACGAGAAAACAACTTTTCAGATCGAGTTAACGACCCTGTCCCAATGGGCAAAAAAGTTCCTATGTTAACACCTATGGATTTTGAGTGAAAAATGGCCCGGAAGCGAAAGGGAAAAAATTCGTATTTTAACCATTTATATGTATAAGACTCTTAAACTTGAGCGTTTCCTTACAGATTCGTCGAAAAACATCGAAAGAAACAAAGGTTTTTCACATAGTCATTCGGGTGCCTCCACGAGGGTCTTTTCGTAAGGGTTGAGGTTGTGAAGTCTTTTCGACACTAGTAAATGTATTTTTTCTTCCATATTTTAACCTTAGGACAATCTTTAGTGGATATGGTATGATACTAAAACGAGAAAACAACTTTTCAGATCGAGTTAACGACCCTGTCCCAATGGGCAAAAAAGTTCCTATGTTAACACCTATGGATTTTGAGTGAAAAATGGCCCGGAAGCGAAAGGGAAAAAATTCGTATTTTAACCATTTATATGTGTAAGACTCTTGAACTTGAGCGTTTCCTTACAGATTCGTCGAAAAACATCGAAAGAAATAAAGGTTTTTCACATAGTCATTCGGGTGCCTCCACGAGGGTCTTTTCGTAAGGGTTGAGGTTGTGAAGTCTTTTCGACACTAGTAAATGTATTTTTTCTTCCATATTTTAACCTTAGGACAATCTTTAGTGGATATGGTATGATACTAAAACGAGAAAACAACTTTTCAGATCGAGTTAACGACCCTGTCCCAATGGGCAAAAAAGTTCCTATGTTAACACCTATGGATTTTGAGTGAAAAATGGCCCGGAAGCGAAAGGGAAAAAATTCGTATTTTAACCATTTATATGTGTAAGACTCTTAAACTTGAGCGTTTCCTTACAGATTTGTCGAAAAACATCGAAAGAAATAAAGGTTTTTCACATAGTCATTCGGGTGCCTCCACGAGGGTCTTTTCGTAAGGGTCGAGGTTGTGAAGTCTTTTCGACACGAGTAAATGTATTTTTTCTTCAATATTTTAAGCTTAGGACAATCTTTAGTGCATATGGTATGATACTAAAACGAGAAAACAACTTTTCAGATCGAGTTAACGACCCTGTCCCAATGGGCAAAAAAGTTCCTATGTTAACACCTATGGATTTTGAGTGAAAAATGGCCCGGAAGCGAAAGGGAAAAAATTCGTATTTTAACCATTTATATGTCTAAGACTCTTAAACTTGAGCGTTTCCTTACAGATTCGTCGAAAAACATCGAAAGAAACAAAGGTTTTCCACATAGTCATTCGGGTGCCTCCACGAGGGTCTTTTCGTAAGGGTTGAGGTTGTGAAGTCTTTTCGACACGAGTAAATGTATTTTTTCTTCCATATTTTAAGCTTAGGACAATCTTTAGTTGATATGGTATGATACTAAAACGAGAAAACAACTTTTCAGATCGAGTTAACGACCCTGTCCCAATGGGCAAAAAAGTTCCTATGTTAACACCTATGGATTTTGAGTGAAAAATGGCCCGGAAGCGAAAGGGAAAAAATTCGTATTTTAACCATTTATATGTGTAAGACTCTTGAACTTGAGCGTTTCCTTACAGATTCGTCGAAAAACATCGAAAGAAATAAAGGTTTTTCACATAGTCATTCGGGTGCCTCCACGAGGGTCTTTTCGTAAGGGTTGAGGTTGTGAAGTCTTTTCGACACTAGTAAATGTATTTTTTCTTCCATATTTTAACCTTAGGACAATCTTTAGTGGATATGGTATGATACTAAAACGAGAAAACAACTTTTCAGATCGAGTTAACGACCCTGTCCCAATGGGCAAAAAAGTTCCTATGTTAACACCTATGGATTTTGAGTGAAAAATGGCCCGGAAGCGAAAGGGAAAAAATTCGTATTTTAACCATTTATATGTGTAAGACTCTTAAACTTGAGCGTTTCCTTACAGATTTGTCGAAAAACATCGAAAGAAATAAAGGTTTTTCACATAGTCATTCGGGTGCCTCCACGAGGGTCTTTTCGTAAGGGTCGAGGTTGTGAAGTCTTTTCGACACGAGTAAATGTATTTTTTCTTCAATATTTTAAGCTTAGGACAATCTTTAGTGCATATGGTATGATACTAAAACGAGAAAACAACTTTTCAGATCGAGTTAACGACCCTGTCCCAATGGGCAAAAAAGTTCCTATGTTAACACCTATGGATTTTGAGTGAAAAATGGCCCGGAAGCGAAAGGGAAAAAATTCGTATTTTAACCATTTATATGTATAAGACTCTTAAACTTGAGCGTTTCCTTACAGATTCGTCGAAAAACATCGAAAGAAACAAAGGTTTTTCACATAGTCATTCGGGTGCCTCCACGAGGGTCTTTTCGTAAGGGTTGAGGTTGTGAAGTCTTTTCGACACGAGTAAATGTATTTTTTCTTCCATATTTTAAGCTTAGGACAATCTTTAGTGGATATGGTATGATACTAAAACGAGAAAACAACTTTTCAGATCGAGTTAACGACCCTGTCCCAATGGGCAAAAAAGTTCCTATGTTAACACCTATGGATTTTGAGTGAAAAATGGCCCGGAAGCGAAAGGGAAAAAATTCGTATTTTAACCATTTATATGTGTAAGACTCTTGAACTTGAGCGTTTCCTTACAGATTCGTCGAAAAACATCGAAAGAAATAAAGGTTTTTCACATAGTCATTCGGGTGCCTCCACGAGGGTCTTTTCGTAAGGGTTGAGGTTGTGAAGTCTTTTCGACACGAGTAAATGTATTTTTTCTTCCATATTTTAAGCTTAGGACAATCTTTAGTTGATATGGTATGATACTAAAACGAGAAAACAACTTTTCAGATCGAGTTAACGACCCTGTCCCAATGGGCAAAAAAGTTCCTATGTTAACACCTATGGATTTTGAGTGAAAAATGGCCCGGAAGCGAAAGGGAAAAAATTCGTATTTTAACCATTTATATGTGTAAGACTCTTGAACTTGAGCGTTTCCTTACAGATTCGTCGAAAAACATCGAAAGAAATAAAGGTTTTTCACATAGTCATTCGGGTGCCTCCACGAGGGTCTTTTCGTAAGGGTTGAGGTTGTGAAGTCTTTTCGACACTAGTAAATGTATTTTTTCTTCCATATTTTAACCTTAGGACAATCTTTAGTGGATATGGTATGATACTAAAACGAGAAAACAACTTTTCAGATCGAGTTAACGACCCTGTCCCAATGGGCAAAAAAGTTCCTATGTTAACACCTATGGATTTTGAGTGAAAAATGGCCCGGAAGCGAAAGGGAAAAAATTCGTATTTTAACCATTTATATGTGTAAGACTCTTAAACTTGAGCGTTTCCTTACAGATTCGTCGAAAAACATCGAAAGAAATAAAGGTTTTTCACATAGTCATTCGGGTGCCTCCACGAGGGTCTTTTCGTAAGGGTTGAGGTTGTGAAGTCTTTTCGACACTAGTAAATGTATTTTTTCTTCCATATTTTAACCTTAGGACAATCTTTAGTGGATATGGTATGATACTAAAACGAGAAAACAACTTTTCAGATCGAGTTAACGACCCTGTCCCAATGGGCAAAAAAGTTCCTATGTTAACACCTATGGATTTTGAGTGAAAAATGGCCCGGAAGCGAAAGGGAAAAAATTCGTATTTTAACCATTTATATGTGTAAGACTCTTGAACTTGAGCGTTTCCTTACAGATTCGTCGAAAAACATCGAAAGAAATAAAGGTTTTTCACATAGTCATTCGGGTGCCTCCACGAGGGTCTTTTCGTAAGGGTTGAGGTTGTGAAGTCTTTTCGACACGAGTAAATGTATTTTTTCTTCCATATTTTAACCTTAGGACAATCTTTAGTGGATATGGTATGATACTAAAACGAGAAAACAACTTTTCAGATCGAGTTAACGACCCTGTCCCAATGGGCAAAAAAGTTCCTATGTTAACACCTATGGATTTTGAGTGAAAAATGGCCCGGAAGCGAAAGGGAAAAAATTCGTATTTTAACCATTTATATGTGTAAGACTCTTAAACTTGAGCGTTTCCTTACAGATTCGTCGAAAAACATCGAAAGAAACAAAGGTTTTTCACATAGTCATTCGGGTGCCTCCACGAGGGTCTTTTCGTAAGGGTCGAGGTTGTGAAGTCTTTTCGACACGAGTAAATGTATTTTTTCTTCAATATTTTAAGCTTAGGACAATCTTTAGTGCATATGGTATGATACTAAAACGAGAAAACAACTTTTCAGATCGAGTTAACGACCCTGTCCCAATGGGCAAAAAAGTTCCTATGTTAACACCTATGGATTTTGAGTGAAAAATGGCCCGGAAGCGAAAGGGAAAAAATTCGTATTTTAACCATTTATATGTCTAAGACTCTTAAACTTGAGCGTTTCCTTACAGATTCGTCGAAAAACATCGAAAGAAACAAAGGTTTTCCACATAGTCATTCGGGTGCCTCCACGAGGGTCTTTTCGTAAGGGTTGAGGTTGTGAAGTCTTTTCGACACGAGTAAATGTATTTTTTCTTCCATATTTTAAGCTTAGGACAATCTTTAGTTGATATGGTATGATACTAAAACGAGAAAACAACTTTTCAGATCGAGTTAACGACCCTGTCCCAATGGGCAAAAAAGTTCCTATGTTAACACCTATGGATTTTGAGTGAAAAATGGCCCGGAAGCGAAAGGGAAAAAATTCGTATTTTAACCATTTATATGTGTAAGACTCTTGAACTTGAGCGTTTCCTTACAGATTCGTCGAAAAACATCGAAAGAAATAAAGGTTTTTCACATAGTCATTCGGGTGCCTCCACGAGGGTCTTTTCGTAAGGGTTGAGGTTGTGAAGTCTTTTCGACACTAGTAAATGTATTTTTTCTTCCATATTTTAACCTTAGGACAATCTTTAGTGGATATGGTATGATACTAAAACGAGAAAACAACTTTTCAGATCGAGTTAACGACCCTGTCCCAATGGGCAAAAAAGTTCCTATGTTAACACCTATGGATTTTGAGTGAAAAATGGCCCGGAAGCGAAAGGGAAAAAATTCGTATTTTAACCATTTATATGTGTAAGACTCTTCAACTTGAGCGTTTCCTTACAGATTTGTCGAAAAACATCGAAAGAAATAAAGGTTTTTCACATAGTCATTCGGGTGCCTCCACGAGGGTCTTTTCGTAAGGGTCGAGGTTGTGAAGTCTTTTCGACACGAGTAAATGTATTTTTTCTTCAATATTTTAAGCTTAGGACAATCTTTAGTGCATATGGTATGATACTAAAACGAGAAAACAACTTTTCAGATCGAGTTAACGACCCTGTCCCAATGGGCAAAAAAGTTCCTATGTTAACACCTATGGATTTTGAGTGAAAAATGGCCCGGAAGCGAAAGGGAAAAAATTCGTATTTTAACCATTTATATGTATAAGACTCTTAAACTTGAGCGTTTCCTTACAGATTCGTCGAAAAACATCGAAAGAAACAAAGGTTTTTCACATAGTCATTCGGGTGCCTCCACGAGGGTCTTTTCGTAAGGGTTGAGGTTGTGAAGTCTTTTCGACACGAGTAAATGTATTTTTTCTTCCATATTTTAAGCTTAGGACAATCTTTAGTGGATATGGTATGATACTAAAACGAGAAAACAACTTTTCAGATCGAGTTAACGACCCTGTCCCAATGGGCAAAAAAGTTCCTATGTTAACACCTATGGATTTTGAGTGAAAAATGGCCCGGAAGCGAAAGGGAAAAAATTCGTATTTTAACCATTTATATGTGTAAGACTCTTGAACTTGAGCGTTTCCTTACAGATTCGTCGAAAAACATCGAAAGAAATAAAGGTTTTTCACATAGTCATTCGGGTGCCTCCACGAGGGTCTTTTCGTAAGGGTTGAGGTTGTGAAGTCTTTTCGACACGAGTAAATGTATTTTTTCTTCCATATTTTAAGCTTAGGACAATCTTTAGTTGATATGGTATGATACTAAAACGAGAAAACAACTTTTCAGATCGAGTTAACGACCCTGTCCCAATGGGCAAAAAAGTTCCTATGTTAACACCTATGGATTTTGAGTGAAAAATGGCCCGGAAGCGAAAGGGAAAAAATTCGTATTTTAACCATTTATATGTGTAAGACTCTTGAACTTGAGCGTTTCCTTACAGATTCGTCGAAAAACATCGAAAGAAATAAAGGTTTTTCACATAGTCATTCGGGTGCCTCCACGAGGGTCTTTTCGTAAGGGTTGAGGTTGTGAAGTCTTTTCGACACTAGTAAATGTATTTTTTCTTCCATATTTTAACCTTAGGACAATCTTTAGTGGATATGGTATGATACTAAAACGAGAAAACAACTTTTCAGATCGAGTTAACGACCCTGTCCCAATGGGCAAAAAAGTTCCTATGTTAACACCTATGGATTTTGAGTGAAAAATGGCCCGGAAGCGAAAGGGAAAAAATTCGTATTTTAACCATTTATATGTGTAAGACTCTTAAACTTGAGCGTTTCCTTACAGATTCGTCGAAAAACATCGAAAGAAATAAAGGTTTTTCACATAGTCATTCGGGTGCCTCCACGAGGGTCTTTTCGTAAGGGTTGAGGTTGTGAAGTCTTTTCGACACTAGTAAATGTATTTTTTCTTCCATATTTTAACCTTAGGACAATCTTTAGTGGATATGGTATGATACTAAAACGAGAAAACAACTTTTCAGATCGAGTTAACGACCCTGTCCCAATGGGCAAAAAAGTTCCTATGTTAACACCTATGGATTTTGAGTGAAAAATGGCCCGGAAGCGAAAGGGAAAAAATTCGTATTTTAACCATTTATATGTGTAAGACTCTTGAACTTGAGCGTTTCCTTACAGATTCGTCGAAAAACATCGAAAGAAATAAAGGTTTTTCACATAGTCATTCGGGTGCCTCCACGAGGGTCTTTTCGTAAGGGTTGAGGTTGTGAAGTCTTTTCGACACTAGTAAATGTATTTTTTCTTCCATATTTTAACCTTAGGACAATCTTTAGTGGATATGGTATGATACTAAAACGAGAAAACAACTTTTCAGATCGAGTTAACGACCCTGTCCCAATGGGCAAAAAAGTTCCTATGTTAACACCTATGGATTTTGAGTGAAAAATGGCCCGGAAGCGAAAGGGAAAAAATTCGTATTTTAACCATTTATATGTGTAAGACTCTTAAACTTGAGCGTTTCCTTACAGATTTGTCGAAAAACATCGAAAGAAATAAAGGTTTTTCACATAGTCATTCGGGTGCCTCCACGAGGGTCTTTTCGTAAGGGTCGAGGTTGTGAAGTCTTTTCGACACGAGTAAATGTATTTTTTCTTCAATATTTTAAGCTTAGGACAATCTTTAGTGCATATGGTATGATACTAAAACGAGAAAACAACTTTTCAGATCGAGTTAACGACCCTGTCCCAATGGGCAAAAAAGTTCCTATGTTAACACCTATGGATTTTGAGTGAAAAATGGCCCGGAAGCGAAAGGGAAAAAATTCGTATTTTAACCATTTATATGTATAAGACTCTTAAACTTGAGCGTTTCCTTACAGATTCGTCGAAAAACATCGAAAGAAACAAAGGTTTTTCACATAGTCATTCGGGTGCCTCCACGAGGGTCTTTTCGTAAGGGTTGAGGTTGTGAAGTCTTTTCGACACGAGTAAATGTATTTTTTCTTCCATATTTTAAGCTTAGGACAATCTTTAGTGGATATGGTATGATACTAAAACGAGAAAACAACTTTTCAGATCGAGTTAACGACCCTGTCCCAATGGGCAAAAAAGTTCCTATGTTAACACCTATGGATTTTGAGTGAAAAATGGCCCGGAAGCGAAAGGGAAAAAATTCGTATTTTAACCATTTATATGTGTAAGACTCTTGAACTTGAGCGTTTCCTTACAGATTCGTCGAAAAACATCGAAAGAAATAAAGGTTTTTCACATAGTCATTCGGGTGCCTCCACGAGGGTCTTTTCGTAAGGGTTGAGGTTGTGAAGTCTTTTCGACACGAGTAAATGTATTTTTTCTTCCATATTTTAAGCTTAGGACAATCTTTAGTTGATATGGTATGATACTAAAACGAGAAAACAACTTTTCAGATCGAGTTAACGACCCTGTCCCAATGGGCAAAAAAGTTCCTATGTTAACACCTATGGATTTTGAGTGAAAAATGGCCCGGAAGCGAAAGGGAAAAAATTCGTATTTTAACCATTTATATGTGTAAGACTCTTGAACTTGAGCGTTTCCTTACAGATTCGTCGAAAAACATCGAAAGAAATAAAGGTTTTTCACATAGTCATTCGGGTGCCTCCACGAGGGTCTTTTCGTAAGGGTTGAGGTTGTGAAGTCTTTTCGACACTAGTAAATGTATTTTTTCTTCCATATTTTAACCTTAGGACAATCTTTAGTGGATATGGTATGATACTAAAACGAGAAAACAACTTTTCAGATCGAGTTAACGACCCTGTCCCAATGGGCAAAAAAGTTCCTATGTTAACACCTATGGATTTTGAGTGAAAAATGGCCCGGAAGCGAAAGGGAAAAAATTCGTATTTTAACCATTTATATGTGTAAGACTCTTAAACTTGAGCGTTTCCTTACAGATTTGTCGAAAAACATCGAAAGAAATAAAGGTTTTTCACATAGTCATTCGGGTGCCTCCACGAGGGTCTTTTCGTAAGGGTCGAGGTTGTGAAGTCTTTTCGACACTAGTAAATGTATTTTTTCTTCCATATTTTAACCTTAGGACAATCTTTAGTGGATATGGTATGATACTAAAACGAGAAAACAACTTTTCAGATCGAGTTAACGACCCTGTCCCAATGGGCAAAAAAGTTCCTATGTTAACACCTATGGATTTTGAGTGAAAAATGGCCCGGAAGCGAAAGGGAAAAAATTCGTATTTTAACCATTTATATGTGTAAGACTCTTAAACTTGAGCGTTTCCTTACAGATTTGTCGAAAAACATCGAAAGAAATAAAGGTTTTTCACATAGTCATTCGGGTGCCTCCACGAGGGTCTTTTCGTAAGGGTCGAGGTTGTGAAGTCTTTTCGACACGAGTAAATGTATTTTTTCTTCAATATTTTAAGCTTAGGACAATCTTTAGTGCATATGGTATGATACTAAAACGAGAAAACAACTTTTCAGATCGAGTTAACGACCCTGTCCCAATGGGCAAAAAAGTTCCTATGTTAACACCTATGGATTTTGAGTGAAAAATGGCCCGGAAGCGAAAGGGAAAAAATTCGTATTTTAACCATTTATATGTATAAGACTCTTAAACTTGAGCGTTTCCTTACAGATTCGTCGAAAAACATCGAAAGAAACAAAGGTTTTCCACATAGTCATTCGGGTGCCTCCACGAGGGTCTTTTCGTAAGGGTTGAGGTTGTGAAGTCTTTTCGACACGAGTAAATGTATTTTTTCTTCCATATTTTAAGCTTAGGACAATCTTTAGTGGATATGGCATGATACTAAAACGAGAAAACAACTTTTCAGATCGAGTTAACGACCCTGTCCCAATGGGCAAAAAAGTTCCTATGTTAACACCTATGGATTTTGAGTGAAAAATGGCCCGGAAGCGAAAGGGAAAAAATTCGTATTTTAACCATTTATATGTGTAAGACTCTTAAACTTGAGCGTTTCCTTACAGATTCGTCGAAAAACATCGAAAGAAATAAAGGTTTTTCACATAGTCATTCGGGTGCCTCCACGAGGGTCTTTTCGTAAGGGTTGAGGTTGTGAAGTCTTTTCGACACTAGTAAATGTATTTTTTCTTCCATATTTTAAGCTTAGGACAATCTTTAGTGGATATGGCATGATACTAAAACGAGAAAACAACTTTTCAGATCGAGTTAACGACCCTGTCCCAATGGGCAAAAAAGTTCCTATGTTAACACCTATGGATTTTGAGTGAAAAATTGCCCGGAAGCGAAAGGGAAAAAATTCGTATTTTAACCATTTATATGTGTAAGACTCTTAAACTTGAGCGTTTCCTTACAGATTCGTCGAAAAACATCGAAAGAAACAAAGGTTTTTCACATAGTCATTCGGGTGCCTCCACGAGGGTCTTTTCGTAAGGGTTGAGGTTGTGAAGTCTTTTCGACACGAGTAAATGTATTTTTTCTTCCATATTTTAAGCTTAGGACAATCTTTAGTGGATATGGTATGATACTAAAACGAGAAAACAACTTTTCAGATCGAGTTAACGACCCTGTCCCAATGGGCAAAAAAGTTCCTATGTTAACACCTATGGATTTTGAGTGAAAAATGGCCCGGAAGCGAAAGGGAAAAAATTCGTATTTTAACCATTTATATGTGTAAGACTCTTAAACTTGAGCGTTTCCTTACAGATTCGTCGAAAAACATCGAAAGAAATAAAGGTTTTTCACATAGTCATTCGGGTGCCTCCACGAGGGTCTTTTCGTAAGGGTTGAGGTTGTGAAGTCTTTTCGACACGAGTAAATGTATTTTTTCTTCCATATTTTAAGCTTAGGACAATCTTTAGTGGATATGGCATGATACTAAAACGAGAAAACAACTTTTCAGATCGAGTTAACGACCCTGTCCCAATGGGCAAAAAAGTTCCTATGTTAACACCTATGGATTTTGAGTGAAAAATGGCCCGGAAGCGAAAGGGAAAAAATTCGTATTTTAACCATTTATATGTATAAGACTCTTAAACTTGAGTGTTTCCTTACAGATTCGTCGAAAAACATCGAAAGAAACAAAGGTTTTTCACATAGTCATTCGGGTGCCTCCACGAGGGTCTTTTCGTAAGGGTTGAGGTTGTGAAGTCTTTTCGACACGAGTAAATGTATTTTTTCTTCCATATTTTAAGCTTAGGACAATCTTTAGTGGATATGGTATGATACTAAAACGAGAAAACAACTTTTCAGATCGAGTTAACGACCCTGTCCCAATGGGCAAAAAAGTTCCTATGTTAACACCTATGGATTTTGAGTGAAAAATGGCCCGGAAGCGAAAGGGAAAAAATTCGTATTTTAACCATTTATATGTGTAAGACTCTTGAACTTGAGCGTTTCCTTACAGATTCGTCGAAAAACATCGAAAGAAATAAAGGTTTTTCACATAGTCATTCGGGTGCCTCCACGAGGGTCTTTTCGTAAGGGTTGAGGTTGTGAAGTCTTTTCGACACGAGTAAATGTATTTTTTCTTCCATATTTTAAGCTTAGGACAATCTTTAGTTGATATGGTATGATACTAAAACGAGAAAACAACTTTTCAGATCGAGTTAACGACCCTGTCCCAATGGGCAAAAAAGTTCCTATGTTAACACCTATGGATTTTGAGTGAAAAATGGCCCGGAAGCGAAAGGGAAAAAATTCGTATTTTAACCATTTATATGTGTAAGACTCTTGAACTTGAGCGTTTCCTTACAGATTCGTCGAAAAACATCGAAAGAAATAAAGGTTTTTCACATAGTCATTCGGGTGCCTCCACGAGGGTCTTTTCGTAAGGGTTGAGGTTGTGAAGTCTTTTCGACACTAGTAAATGTATTTTTTCTTCCATATTTTAACCTTAGGACAATCTTTAGTGGATATGGTATGATACTAAAACGAGAAAACAACTTTTCAGATCGAGTTAACGACCCTGTCCCAATGGGCAAAAAAGTTCCTATGTTAACACCTATGGATTTTGAGTGAAAAATGGCCCGGAAGCGAAAGGGAAAAAATTCGTATTTTAACCATTTATATGTGTAAGACTCTTAAACTTGAGCGTTTCCTTACAGATTTGTCGAAAAACATCGAAAGAAATAAAGGTTTTTCACATAGTCATTCGGGTGCCTCCACGAGGGTCTTTTCGTAAGGGTCGAGGTTGTGAAGTCTTTTCGACACTAGTAAATGTATTTTTTCTTCCATATTTTAACCTTAGGACAATCTTTAGTGGATATGGTATGATACTAAAACGAGAAAACAACTTTTCAGATCGAGTTAACGACCCTGTCCCAATGGGCAAAAAAGTTCCTATGTTAACACCTATGGATTTTGAGTGAAAAATGGCCCGGAAGCGAAAGGGAAAAAATTCGTATTTTAACCATTTATATGTGTAAGACTCTTAAACTTGAGCGTTTCCTTACAGATTTGTCGAAAAACATCGAAAGAAATAAAGGTTTTTCACATAGTCATTCGGGTGCCTCCACGAGGGTCTTTTCGTAAGGGTCGAGGTTGTGAAGTCTTTTCGACACGAGTAAATGTATTTTTTCTTCAATATTTTAAGCTTAGGACAATCTTTAGTGCATATGGTATGATACTAAAACGAGAAAACAACTTTTCAGATCGAGTTAACGACCCTGTCCCAATGGGCAAAAAAGTTCCTATGTTAACACCTATGGATTTTGAGTGAAAAATGGCCCGGAAGCGAAAGGGAAAAAATTCGTATTTTAACCATTTATATGTATAAGACTCTTAAACTTGAGCGTTTCCTTACAGATTCGTCGAAAAACATCGAAAGAAACAAAGGTTTTCCACATAGTCATTCGGGTGCCTCCACGAGGGTCTTTTCGTAAGGGTTGAGGTTGTGAAGTCTTTTCGACACGAGTAAATGTATTTTTTCTTCCATATTTTAAGCTTAGGACAATCTTTAGTGGATATGGCATGATACTAAAACGAGAAAACAACTTTTCAGATCGAGTTAACGACCCTGTCCCAATGGGCAAAAAAGTTCCTATGTTAACACCTATGGATTTTGAGTGAAAAATGGCCCGGAAGCGAAAGGGAAAAAATTCGTATTTTAACCATTTATATGTGTAAGACTCTTAAACTTGAGCGTTTCCTTACAGATTCGTCGAAAAACATCGAAAGAAATAAAGGTTTTTCACATAGTCATTCGGGTGCCTCCACGAGGGTCTTTTCGTAAGGGTTGAGGTTGTGAAGTCTTTTCGACACTAGTAAATGTATTTTTTCTTCCATATTTTAAGCTTAGGACAATCTTTAGTGGATATGGCATGATACTAAAACGAGAAAACAACTTTTCAGATCGAGTTAACGACCCTGTCCCAATGGGCAAAAAAGTTCCTATGTTAACACCTATGGATTTTGAGTGAAAAATTGCCCGGAAGCGAAAGGGAAAAAATTCG
This sequence comes from Cucurbita pepo subsp. pepo, assembly GCF_057944985.1. NCBI lineage: Eukaryota > Viridiplantae > Streptophyta > Magnoliopsida > Cucurbitales > Cucurbitaceae > Cucurbita > Cucurbita pepo. The sequence continues at coordinate 25,464 of NC_141811.1, read as the reverse complement.
TATTTTAACCATTTATATGTGTAAGACTCTTAAACTTGAGCGTTTCCTTACAGATTCGTCGAAAAACATCGAAAGAAACAAAGGTTTTTCACATAGTCATTCGGGTGCCTCCACGAGGGTCTTTTCGTAAGGGTTGAGGTTGTGAAGTCTTTTCGACACGAGTAAATGTATTTTTTCTTCCATATTTTAAGCTTAGGACAATCTTTAGTGGATATGGTATGATACTAAAACGAGAAAACAACTTTTCAGATCGAGTTAACGACCCTGTCCCAATGGGCAAAAAAGTTCCTATGTTAACACCTATGGATTTTGAGTGAAAAATGGCCCGGAAGCGAAAGGGAAAAAATTCGTATTTTAACCATTTATATGTGTAAGACTCTTAAACTTGAGCGTTTCCTTACAGATTCGTCGAAAAACATCGAAAGAAATAAAGGTTTTTCACATAGTCATTCGGGTGCCTCCACGAGGGTCTTTTCGTAAGGGTTGAGGTTGTGAAGTCTTTTCGACACGAGTAAATGTATTTTTTCTTCCATATTTTAAGCTTAGGACAATCTTTAGTGGATATGGCATGATACTAAAACGAGAAAACAACTTTTCAGATCGAGTTAACGACCCTGTCCCAATGGGCAAAAAAGTTCCTATGTTAACACCTATGGATTTTGAGTGAAAAATGGCCCGGAAGCGAAAGGGAAAAAATTCGTATTTTAACCATTTATATGTATAAGACTCTTAAACTTGAGTGTTTCCTTACAGATTCGTCGAAAAACATCGAAAGAAACAAAGGTTTTTCACATAGTCATTCGGGTGCCTCCACGAGGGTCTTTTCGTAAGGGTTGAGGTTGTGAAGTCTTTTCGACACGAGTAAATGTATTTTTTCTTCCATATTTTAAGCTTAGGACAATCTTTAGTGGATATGGTATGATACTAAAACGAGAAAACAACTTTTCAGATCGAGTTAACGACCCTGTCCCAATGGGCAAAAAAGTTCCTATGTTAACACCTATGGATTTTGAGTGAAAAATGGCCCGGAAGCGAAAGGGAAAAAATTCGTATTTTAACCATTTATATGTGTAAGACTCTTAAACTTGAGCGTTTCCTTACAGATTCGTCGAAAAACATCGAAAGAAATAAAGGTTTTTCACATAGTCATTCGGGTGCCTCCACGAGGGTCTTTTCGTAAGGGTTGAGGTTGTGAAGTCTTTTCGACACGAGTAAATGTATTTTTTCTTCCATATTTTAAGCTTAGGACAATCTTTAGTGGATATGGCATGATACTAAAACGAGAAAACAACTTTTCAGATCGAGTTAACGACCCTGTCCCAATGGGCAAAAAAGTTCCTATGTTAACACCTATGGATTTTGAGTGAAAAATGGCCCGGAAGCGAAAGGGAAAAAATTCGTATTTTAACCATTTATATGTGTAAGACTCTTAAACTTGAGCGTTTCCTTACAGATTCGTCGAAAAACATCGAAAGAAATAAAGGTTTTTCACATAGTCATTCGGGTGCCTCCACGAGGGTCTTTTCGTAAGGGTTGAGGTTGTGAAGTCTTTTCGACACGAGTAAATGTATTTTTTCTTCCATATTTTAAGCTTAGGACAATCTTTAGTGGATATGGCATGATACTAAAACGAGAAAACAACTTTTCAGATCGAGTTAACGACCCTGTCCCAATGGGCAAAAAAGTTCCTATGTTAACACCTATGGATTTTGAGTGAAAAATGGCCCGGAAGCGAAAGGGAAAAAATTCGTATTTTAACCATTTATATGTGTAAGACTCTTAAACTTGAGCGTTTCCTTACAGATTCGTCGAAAAACATCGAAAGAAATAAAGGTTTTTCACATAGTCATTCGGGTGCCTCCACGAGGGTCTTTTCGTAAGGGTTGAGGTTGTGAAGTCTTTTCGACACGAGTAAATGTATTTTTTCTTCAATATTTTAAGCTTAGGACAATCTTTAGTGCATATGGTATGATACTAAAACGAGAAAACAACTTTTCAGATCGAGTTAACGACCCTGTCCCAATGGGCAAAAAAGTTCCTATGTTAACACCTATGGATTTTGAGTGAAAAATGGCCCGGAAGCGAAAGGGAAAAAATTCGTATTTTAACCATTTATATGTGTAAGACTCTTAAACTTGAGCGTTTCCTTACAGATTCGTCGAAAAACATCGAAAGAAATAAAGGTTTTTCACATAGTCATTCGGGTGCCTCCACGAGGGTCTTTTCGTAAGGGTTGAGGTTGTGAAGTCTTTTCGACACATGTAAATGTATTTTTTCTTCAATATTTTAAGCTTAGGACAATCTTTAGTGCATATGGTATGATACTAAAACGAGAAAACAACTTTTCAGATCGAGTTAACGACCCTGTCCCAATGGGCAAAAAAGTTCCTATGTTAACACCTATGGATTTTGAGTGAAAAATGGCCCGGAAGCGAAAGGGAAAAAATTCGTATTTTAACCATTTATATGTATAAGACTCTTAAACTTGAGCGTTTCCTTACAGATTCGTCGAAAAACATCGAAAGAAACAAAGGTTTTTCACATAGTCATTCGGGTGCCTCCACGAGGGTCTTTTCGTAAGGGTTGAGGTTGTGAAGTCTTTTCGACACAATAAATGTTTTTTTTCTTCCATATTTTAAGCTTAGGACAATCTTTAGTGGATATGGTATGATACTAAAACGAGAAAACAACTTTTGAGATCGAGTTAACGACCCTGTCCCAATGGGCAAAAAAGTTCCTATGTTAACACCTATGGATTTTGAGTGAAAAATGGCCCGGAAGCGAAAGTGAAAAAAATTCGTATTTTAACCATTTATATGTGTAAGACTCTTAAACTTGAGCGTTTCCTTACAGATTCGTCGAAAAACATCGAAAGAAACAAAGGTTTTTCACATAGTCAATCGGGTGCCTCCACGAGGTTCTTTTCGTAAGGGTTGAGGTTGTGAAGTCTTTTCGACACGAGTAAATGTTTTTTTTCTTCCATATTTTAAGCTTAGGACAATCTATAGTGGATATGGTATGATACTAAAACGAGAAAACAACTTTTCAGATCGAGTTAACGACCCTGTCCCAATGGGCAAAAAAGTTCCTATGTTAACACCTATGGATTTTGAGTGAAAAATGGCCCGGAAGCGAAAGTGAAAAAAATTCGTATTTTAACCATTTATATGTGTAAGACTCTTAATCTTGAGCGTTTCCTTACAGATTCGTCGAAAAACATCGAAAGAAACAAAGGTTTTTCACATAGTCATTCGGGTGCCTCCACGAGGGTCTTTTCGTAAGGGTTGAGGTTGTGAAGTCTTTTCGACACGAGTAAATGTTTTTTTTTTTTCCATATTTTAAGCTTAGGACAATCTTTAGTGGATATGGTATGATACTAAAACGAGAAAACAACTTTTGAGATCGAGTTAACGACCCTGTCCCAATGGGCAAAAAAGTTCCTATGTTAACACCTATGGATTTTGAGTGAAAAATGGCCCGGAAGCGAAAGTGAAAAAAATTCGTATTTTAACCATTTATATGTGTAAGACTCTTAAACTTGAGCGTTTCCTTATAGATTCGTCGAAAAACATCGAAAGAAACAAAGGTTTTTCACATAGTCATTCGGGTGCCTCCACGAGGGTCTTTTCGTAAGGGTTGAGGTTGTGAAGTCTTTTCGACACAATAAATGTTTTTTTTTCTTCCATATTTTAAGCTTAGGACAATCTTTATTGGATATGGTATGATACTAAAACGAGAAAACAACTTTTCAGATCGAGTTAACGACCCTGTCCCAATGGGCAAAAAAGTTCCTATGTTAACACCTATGGATTTTGAGTGAAAAATGGCCCGGAAGCGAAAGTGAAAAAAATTCGTATTTTAACCATTTATATGTGTAAGACTCTTAATCTTGAGCGTTTCCTTACAGATTCGTCGAAAAACATCGAAAGAAACAAAGGTTTTTCACATAGTCAATCGGGTGCCTCCACGAGGTTCTTTTCGTAAGGGTTGAGGTTGTGAAGTCTTTTCGACACGAGTAAATGTTTTTTTTCTTCCATATTTTAAGCTTAGGACAATCTATAGTGGATATGGTATGATACTAAAACGAGAAAACAACTTTTCAGATCGAGTTAACGACCCTGTCCCAATGGGCAAAAAAGTTCCTATGTTAACACCTATGGATTTTGAGTGAAAAATGGCCCGGAAGCGAAAGTGAAAAAAATTCGTATTTTAACCATTTATATGTGTAAGACTCTTAATCTTGAGCGTTTCCTTACAGATTCGTCGAAAAACATCGAAAGAAACAAAGGTTTTTCACATAGTCATTCGGGTGCCTCCACGAGGGTCTTTTCGTAAGGGTTGAGGTTGTGAAGTCTTTTCGACACGAGTAAATGTTTTTTTTTTTCCATATTTTAAGCTTAGGACAATCTTTAGTGGATATGGTATGATACTAAAATGAGAAAACAACTTTTCAGATCGAGTTAACGACCCTGTCCCAATGGGCAAAAAAGTTCCTATGTTAACACCTATGGATTTTGAGTGCAAAATGGCCCGGAAGCGAAAGTGAATAAAATTCGTATTTTAACCATTTATATGTGTAAGACTCTTAAACTTGAGCGTTTTCGTACAGATTCGTCGAAAAATATCGAAAGAAACAAAGGTTTTTCACATAGTCATTCGGGTGCCTCCACGAGGGTCTTTTCGTAAGGGTTGAGTTTGTGAAGTCTTTTCCACACGAGTAAATGTTTTTTTTCTTCCATATTTTAAGCTTAGGACAATCTTTATTGGATATGGTATGATACTAAAACGAGAAAACAACTTTTTAGATCGAGTTAACGACCCTGTCCCAATGGGCAAAAAAGATCCTATGTTAACACCTATGGATTTTGAGTGAAAAATGGCCCGGAAGCGAAAGTGAAAAAAATTCGTATTTTAACCATTTATATGTGTAAGACTCTTAATCTTGAGCGTTTCCTTACAGATTCGTCGAAAAACATCGAAAGAAACAAAGGTTTTTCACATAGTCATTCGGGTGCCTCCACGAGGGTCTTTTCGTAAGGGTTGAGTTTGTGAAGTCTTTTCCACACGAGTAAATGTTTTTTTTCTTCCATATTTTAAGCTTAGGACAATCTTTAGTGGATATGGTATGATACTAAAACGAGAAAATAACTTTTCAGATCGAGTTAACGACCCTGTCCCAATGGGCAAAAAAGTTCCTATGTTAACACCTATGGATTTTGAGTGAAAAATGGCCCGGAAGCGAAAGTGAAAAAAATTCGTATTTTAACCATTTATATGTGTAAGACTCTTAAACTTGAGCGTTTCCTTACAGATTCGTCGAAAAACATCGAAAGAAACAAAGGTTTTTCACATAGTCATTCGGGTGCCTCCACGAGGGTCTTTTCGTAAGGGTTGAGGTTGTGAAGTCTTTTCGACACGAGTAAATGTTTTTTTTTTCCTATTTTAAGCTTAGGACAATCTTTAGTGGATATGGTATGATACTAAAACGAGAAAACAACTTTTCAGATCGAGTTAACGACCCTGTCCCAATGGGCGAAAAAGTTCCTATGTTAACACCTATGGATTTTGAGTGCAAAATGGCCCGGAAGCGAAAGTGAATAAAATTCGTATTTTAACCATTTATATGTGTAAGACTTTTAAACTTGAGCGTTTTCTTACAGATTCGTCGAAAAATATCGAAAGAAACAAAGGTTTTTCACATAGTCATTCGGGTGCCTCCACGAGGGTCTTTTCGTAAGGGTTGAGTTTGTGAAGTCTTTTCCACACGAGTAAATGTTTTTTTTCTTCCATATTTTAAGCTTAGGACAATCTTTAGTGGATATGGTATGATACTAAAACGAGAAAACAACTTTTGAGATCGAGTTAACGACCCTGTCCCAATGGGCAAAAAAGTTCCTATGTTAACACCTATGGATTTTGAGTGAAAAATGGCCCGGAAGCGAAAGTGAAAAAAATTCGTATTTTAACCATTTATATGTGTAAGACTCTTAAACTTGAGCGTTTCCTTACAGATTCGTCGAAAAACATCGAAAGAAACAAAGGTTTTTCACATAGTCAATCGGGTGCCTCCACGAGGTTCTTTTCGTAAGGGTTGAGGTTGTGAAGTCTTTTCGACACGAGTAAATGTTTTTTTTCTTCCATATTTTAAGCTTAGGACAATCTATAGTGGATATGGTATGATACTAAAACGAGAAAACAACTTTTCAGATCGAGTTAACGACCCTGTCCCAATGGGCAAAAAAGTTCCTATGTTAACACCTATGGATTTTGAGTGAAAAATGGCCCGGAAGCGAAAGTGAAAAAAATTCGTATTTTAACCATTTATATGTGTAAGACTCTTAATCTTGAGCGTTTCCTTACAGATTCGTCGAAAAACATCGAAAGAAACAAAGGTTTTTCACATAGTCATTCGGGTGCCTCCACGAGGGTCTTTTCGTAAGGGTTGAGGTTGTGAAGTCATTTCGACACGAGTAAATGTTTTTTTTTTTTCCATATTTTAAGCTTAGGACAATCTTTAGTGGATATGGTATGATACTAAAACGAGAAAACAACTTTTGAGATCGAGTTAACGACCCTGTCCCAATGGGCAAAAAAGTTCCTATGTTAACACCTATGGATTTTGAGTGAAAAATGGCCCGGAAGCGAAAGTGAAAAAAATTCGTATTTTAACCATTTATATGTGTAAGACTCTTAAACTTGAGCGTTTCCTTATAGATTCGTCGAAAAACATCGAAAGAAACAAAGGTTTTTCACATAGTCATTCGGGTGCCTCCACGAGGGTCTTTTCGTAAGGGTTGAGGTTGTGAAGTCTTTTCGACACAATAAATGTTTTTTTTTCTTCCATATTTTAAGCTTAGGACAATCTTTATTGGATATGGTATGATACTAAAACGAGAAAACAACTTTTCAGATCGAGTTAACGACCCTGTCCCAATGGGCAAAAAAGTTCCTATGTTAACACCTATGGATTTTGAGTGAAAAATGGCCCGGAAGCGAAAGTGAAAAAAATTCGTATTTTAACCATTTATATGTGTAAGACTCTTAATCTTGAGCGTTTCCTTACAGATTCGTCGAAAAACATCGAAAGAAACAAAGGTTTTTCACATAGTCAATCGGGTGCCTCCACGAGGTTCTTTTCGTAAGGGTTGAGGTTGTGAAGTCTTTTCGACACGAGTAAATGTTTTTTTTCTTCCATATTTTAAGCTTAGGACAATCTATAGTGGATATGGTATGATACTAAAACGAGAAAACAACTTTTCAGATCGAGTTAACGACCCTGTCCCAATGGGCAAAAAAGTTCCTATGTTAACACCTATGGATTTTGAGTGAAAAATGGCCCGGAAGCGAAAGTGAAAAAAATTCGTATTTTAACCATTTATATGTGTAAGACTCTTAATCTTGAGCGTTTCCTTACAGATTCGTCGAAAAACATCGAAAGAAACAAAGGTTTTTCACATAGTCATTCGGGTGCCTCCACGAGGGTCTTTTCGTAAGGGTTGAGGTTGTGAAGTCTTTTCGACACGAGTAAATGTTTTTTTTTTTTCCATATTTTAAGCTTAGGACAATCTTTAGTGGATATGGTATGATACTAAAACGAGAAAACAACTTTTGAGATCGAGTTAACGACCCTGTCCCAATGGGCAAAAAAGTTCCTATGTTAACACCTATGGATTTTGAGTGAAAAATGGCCCGGAAGCGAAAGTGAAAAAAATTCGTATTTTAACCATTTATATGTGTAAGACTCTTAAACTTGAGCGTTTCCTTATAGATTCGTCGAAAAACATCGAAAGAAACAAAGGTTTTTCACATAGTCATTCGGGTGCCTCCACGAGGGTCTTTTCGTAAGGGTTGAGGTTGTGAAGTCTTTTCGACACAATAAATGTTTTTTTTTCTTCCATATTTTAAGCTTAGGACAATCTTTATTGGATATGGTATGATACTAAAACGAGAAAACAACTTTTCAGATCGAGTTAACGACCCTGTCCCAATGGGCAAAAAAGTTCCTATGTTAACACCTATGGATTTTGAGTGAAAAATGGCCCGGAAGCGAAAGTGAAAAAAATTCGTATTTTAACCATTTATATGTGTAAGACTCTTAATCTTGAGCGTTTCCTTACAGATTCGTCGAAAAACATCGAAAGAAACAAAGGTTTTTCACATAGTCAATCGGGTGCCTCCACGAGGTTCTTTTCGTAAGGGTTGAGGTTGTGAAGTCTTTTCGACACGAGTAAATGTTTTTTTTCTTCCATATTTTAAGCTTAGGACAATCTATAGTGGATATGGTATGATACTAAAACGAGAAAACAACTTTTCAGATCGAGTTAACGACCCTGTCCCAATGGGCAAAAAAGTTCCTATGTTAACACCTATGGATTTTGAGTGAAAAATGGCCCGGAAGCGAAAGTGAAAAAAATTCGTATTTTAACCATTTATATGTGTAAGACTCTTAATCTTGAGCGTTTCCTTACAGATTCGTCGAAAAACATCGAAAGAAACAAAGGTTTTTCACATAGTCATTCGGGTGCCTCCACGAGGGTCTTTTCGTAAGGGTTGAGGTTGTGAAGTCTTTTCGACACGAGTAAATGTTTTTTTTTTTTTCCATATTTTAAGCTTAGGACAATCTTTAGTGGATATGGTATGATACTAAAACGAGAAAACAACTTTTGAGATCGAGTTAACGACCCTGTCCCAATGGGCAAAAAAGTTCCTATGTTAACACCTATGGATTTTGAGTGAAAAATGGCCCGGAAGCGAAAGTGAAAAAAATTCGTATTTTAACCATTTATATGTGTAAGACTCTTAAACTTGAGCGTTTCCTTATAGATTCGTCGAAAAACATCGAAAGAAACAAAGGTTTTTCACATAGTCATTCGGGTGCCTCCACGAGGGTCTTTTCGTAAGGGTTGAGGTTGTGAAGTCTTTTCGACACAATAAATGTTTTTTTTTCTTCCATATTTTAAGCTTAGGACAATCTTTATTGGATATGGTATGATACTAAAACGAGAAAACAACTTTTCAGATCGAGTTAACGACCCTGTCCCAATGGGCAAAAAAGTTCCTATGTTAACACCTATGGATTTTGAGTGAAAAATGGCCCGGAAGCGAAAGTGAAAAAAATTCGTATTTTAACCATTTATATGTGTAAGACTCTTAATCTTGAGCGTTTCCTTACAGATTCGTCGAAAAACATCGAAAGAAACAAAGGTTTTTCACATAGTCAATCGGGTGCCTCCACGAGGTTCTTTTCGTAAGGGTTGAGGTTGTGAAGTCTTTTCGACACGAGTAAATGTTTTTTTTCTTCCATATTTTAAGCTTAGGACAATCTATAGTGGATATGGTATGATACTAAAACGAGAAAACAACTTTTCAGATCGAGTTAACGACCCTGTCCCAATGGGCAAAAAAGTTCCTATGTTAACACCTATGGATTTTGAGTGAAAAATGGCCCGGAAGCGAAAGTGAAAAAAATTCGTATTTTAACCATTTATATGTGTAAGACTCTTAATCTTGAGCGTTTCCTTACAGATTCGTCGAAAAACATCGAAAGAAACAAAGGTTTTTCACATAGTCATTCGGGTGCCTCCACGAGGGTCTTTTCGTAAGGGTTGAGGTTGTGAAGTCTTTTCGACACGAGTAAATGTTTTTTTTTTTCCATATTTTAAGCTTAGGACAATCTTTAGTGGATATGGTATGATACTAAAATGAGAAAACAACTTTTCAGATCGAGTTAACGACCCTGTCCCAATGGGCAAAAAAGTTCCTATGTTAACACCTATGGATTTTGAGTGCAAAATGGCCCGGAAGCGAAAGTGAATAAAATTCGTATTTTAACCATTTATATGTGTAAGACTCTTAAACTTGAGCGTTTTCGTACAGATTCGTCGAAAAATATCGAAAGAAACAAAGGTTTTTCACATAGTCATTCGGGTGCCTCCACGAGGGTCTTTTCGTAAGGGTTGAGTTTGTGAAGTCTTTTCCACACGAGTAAATGTTTTTTTTCTTCCATATTTTAAGCTTAGGACAATCTTTATTGGATATGGTATGATACTAAAACGAGAAAACAACTTTTCAGATCGAGTTAACGACCCTGTCCCAATGGGCAAAAAAGATCCTATGTTAACACCTATGGATTTTGAGTGAAAAATGGCCCGGAAGCGAAAGTGAAAAAAATTCGTATTTTAACCATTTATATGTGTAAGACTCTTAATCTTGAGCGTTTCCTTACAGATTCGTCGAAAAACATCGAAAGAAACAAAGGTTTTTCACATAGTCATTCGGGTGCCTCCACGAGGGTCTTTTCGTAAGGGTTGAGGTTGTGAAGTCTTTTCGACACGAGTAAATGTTTTTTTTTTTTCATATTTTAAGCTTAGGACAATCTTTAGTGGATATGGTATGATACTAAAATGAGAAAACAACTTTTCAGATCGAGTTAACGACCCTGTCCCAATGGGCAAAAAAGTTCCTATGTTAACACCTATGGATTTTGAGTGCAAAATGGCCCGGAAGCGAAAGTGAATAAAATTCGTATTTTAAACATTTATATGTGTAAGACTCTTAAACTTGAGCGTTTTCGTACAGATTCGTCGAAAAATATCGAAAGAAACAAAGGTTTTTCACATAGTCATTCGGGTGCCTCCACGAGGGTCTTTTCGTAAGGGTTGAGTTTGTGAAGTCTTTTCCACACGAGTAAATGTTTTTTTTCTTCCATATTTTAAGCTTAGGACAATCTTTATTGGATATGGTATGATACTAAAACGAGAAAACAACTTTTCAGATCGAGTTAACGACCCTGTCCCAATGGGCAAAAAAGTTCCTATGTTAACACCTATGGATTTTGAGTGAAAAATGGCCCGGAAGCGAAAGTTAAAAAAATTCATATTTTAACCATTTATATGTGTAAGACTCTTAAACTTGAGCGTTTCCTTAAAGATTCGTCGAAAAACATCGAAAGAAACAAAGGTTTTTCACATAGTCAATCGGGTGCCTCCACGAGGTTCTTTTCGTAAGGGTTGAGGTTGTGAAGTCTTTTCGACACGAGTAAATGTTTTTTTTCTTCCATATTTTAAGCTTAGGACAATCTATAGTGGATATGGTATGATACTAAAACGAGAAAATAACTTTTCAGATCGAGTTAACGACCCTGTCCCAATGGGCAAAAAAGTTCCTATGTTAACACCTATGGATTTTGAGTGAAAAATGGCCCGGAAGCGAAAGTGAAAAAAATTCGTATTTTAACCATTTATATGTGTAAGACTCTTAAACTTGAGCGTTTCCTTACAGATTCGTCGAAAAACATCGAAAGAAACAAAGGTTTTTCACATAGTCATTCGGGTGCCTCCACGAGGGTCTTTTCGTAAGGGTTGAGGTTGTGAAGTCTTTTCGACACGAGTAAATGTTTTTTTTTTCCTATTTTAAGCTTAGGACAATCTTTAGTGGATATGGTATGATACTAAAACGAGAAAACAACTTTTCAGATCGAGTTAACGACCCTGTCCCAATGGGCGAAAAAGTTCCTATGTTAACACCTATGGATTTTGAGTGCAAAATGGCCCGGAAGCGAAAGTGAATAAAATTCGTATTTTAACCATTTATATGTGTAAGACTTTTAAACTTGAGCGTTTTCTTACAGATTCGTCGAAAAATATCGAAAGAAACAAAGGTTTTTCACATAGTCATTCGGGTGCCTCCACGAGGGTCTTTTCGTAAGGGTTGAGTTTGTGAAGTCTTTTCCACACGAGTAAATGTTTTTTTTCTTCCATATTTTAAGCTTAGGACAATCTTTAGTGGATATGGTATGATACTAAAACGAGAAAATAACTTTTCAGATCGAGTTAACGACCCTGTCCCAATGGGCAAAAAAGTTCCTATGTTAACACCTATGGATTTTGAGTGAAAAATGGCCCGGAAGCGAAAGTGAAAAAAATTCGTATTTTAACCATTTATATGTGTAAGACTCTTAAACTTGAGCGTTTCCTTATAGATTCGTCGAAAAACATCGAAAGAAACAAAGGTTTTTCACATAGTCATTCGGGTGCCTCCACGAGGGTCTTTTCGTAAGGGTTGAGGTTGTGAAGTCTTTTCGACACAATAAATGTTTTTTTTCTTCCATATTTTAAGCTTAGGACAATCTTTAGTGGATATGGTATGATACTAAAACGAGAAAACAACTTTTGAGATCGAGTTAACGACCCTGTCCCAATGGGCAAAAAAGTTCCTATGTTAACACCTATGGATTTTGAGTGAAAAATGGCCCGGAAGCGAAAGTGAAAAAAATTCGTATTTTAACCATTTATATGTGTAAGACTCTTAAACTTGAGCGTTTCCTTACAGATTCGTCGAAAAACATCGAAAGAAACAAAGGTTTTTCACATAGTCAATCGGGTGCCTCCACGAGGTTCTTTTCGTAAGGGTTGAGGTTGTGAAGTCTTTTCGACACGAGTAAATGTTTTTTTTCTTCCATATTTTAAGCTTAGGACAATCTATAGTGGATATGGTATGATACTAAAACGAGAAAACAACTTTTCAGATCGAGTTAACGACCCTGTCCCAATGGGCAAAAAAGTTCCTATGTTAACACCTATGGATTTTGAGTGCAAAATGGCCCGGAAGCGAAAGTGAATAAAATTCGTATTTTAACCATTTATATGTGTAAGACTCTTAAACTTGAGCATTTTCGTACAGATTCGTCGAAAAATATCGAAAGAAACAAAGGTTTTTCACATAGTCATTCGGGTGCCTCCACGAGGGTCTTTTCGTAAGGGTTGAGTTTGTGAAGTCTTTTCCACACGAGTAAATGTTTTTTTTCTTCCATATTTTAAGCTTAGGACAATCTTTATTGGATATGGTATGATACTAAAACGAGAAAACAACTTTTCAGATCGAGTTAACGACCCTGTCCCAATGGGCAAAAAAGTTCCTATGTTAACACCTATGGATTTTGAGTGAAAAATGGCCCGGAAGCGAAAGTGAAAAAAATTCGTATTTTAACCATTTATATGTGTAAGACTCTTAAACTTGAGCGTTTCCTTACAGATTCGTCGAAAAACATCGAAAGAAACAAAGGTTTTTCACATAGTCATTCGGGTGCCTCCACGAGGGTCTTTTCGTAAGGGTTGAGGTTGTGAAGTCTTTTCGACACGAGTAAATGTTTTTTTTTTCCTATTTTAAGCTTAGGACAATCTTTAGTGGATATGGTATGATACTAAAATGAGAAAACAACTTTTCAGATCGAGTTAACGACCCTGTCCCAATGGGCGAAAAAGTTCCTATGTTAACACCTATGGATTTTGAGTGCAAAATGGCCCGGAAGCGAAAGTGAATAAAATTCGTATTTTAACCATTTATATGTGTAAGACTTTTAAACTTGAGCGTTTTCTTACAGATTCGTCGAAAAATATCGAAAGAAACAAAGGTTTTTCACATAGTCATTCGGGTGCCTCCACGAGGGTCTTTTCGTAAGGGTTGAGTTTGTGAAGTCTTTTCCACACGAGTAAATGTTTTTTTTCTTCCATATTTTAAGCTTAGGACAATCTTTAGTGGATATGGTATGATACTAAAACGAGAAAACAACTTTTCAGATCGAGTTAACGACCCTGTCCCAATGGGCAAAAAAGTTCCTATGTTAACACCTATGGATTTTGAGTGAAAAATGGCCCGGAAGCGAAAGTGAAAAAAATTCGTATTTTAACCATTAATATGTGTAAGACTCTTAAACTTGAGCGTTTCCTTATAGATTCGTCGAAAAACATCGAAAGAAACAAAGGTTTTTCACTTAGTCATTCCGGTGCCTCCACGAGGGTCTTTTCGTAAGGGTTGAGGTTGTGAAGTCTTTTCGACACAATAAATGTTTTTTTTCTTCCATATTTTAAGCTTAGGACAATCTTTAGTGGATATGGTATGATACTAAAACGAGAAAACAACTTTTGAGATCGAGTTAACGACCCTGTCCCAATGGGCAAAAAAGTTCCTATGTTAACACCTATGGATTTTGAGTGAAAAATGGCCCGGAAGCGAAAGTGAAAAAAATTCGTATTTTAACCATTTATATGTGTAAGACTCTTAAACTTGAGCGTTTCCTTACAGATTCGTCGAAAAACAACGAAAGAAACAAAGGTTTTTCACATAGTCAATCGGGTGCCTCCACGAGGTTCTTTTCGTAAGGGTTGAGGTTGTGAAGTCTTTTCGACACGAGTAAATGTTTTTTTTCTTCCATATTTTAAGCTTAGGACAATCTATAGTGGATATGGTATGATACTAAAACGAGAAAACAACTTTTCAGATCGAGTTAACGACCCTGTCCCAATGGGCAAAAAAGTTCCTATGTTAACACCTATGGATTTTGAGTGAAAAATGGCCCGGAAGCGAAAGTGAAAAAAATTCGTATTTTAACCATTAATATGTGTAAGACTCTTAAACTTGAGCGTTTCCTTATAGATTCGTCGAAAAACATCGAAAGAAACAAAGGTTTTTCACATAGTCATTCGGGTGCCTCCACGAGGGTCTTTTCGTAAGGGTTGAGGTTGTGAAGTCTTTTCGACACAATAAATGTTTTTTTTCTTCCATATTTTAAGCTTAGGACAATCTTTAGTGGATATGGTATGATACTAAAACGAGAAAACAACTTTTCAGATCGAGTTAACGACCCTGTCCCAATGGGCAAAAAAGTTCCTATGTTAACACCTATGGATTTTGAGTGAAAAATGGCCCGGAAGCGAAAGTGAAAAAAATTCGTATTTTAACCATTTATATGTGTAAGACTCTTAAACTTGAGCGTTTCCTTACAGATTCGTCGAAAAACATCGAAAGAAACAAAGGTTTTTCACATAGTCAATCGGGTGCCTCCACGAGGTTCTTTTCGTAAGGGTTGAGGTTGTGAAGTCTTTTCGACACGAGTAAATGTTTTTTTTCTTCCATATTTTAAGCTTAGGACAATCTATAGTGGATATGGTATGATACTAAAACGAGAAAACAACTTTTCAGATCGAGTTAACGACCCTGTCCCAATGGGCAAAAAAGTTCCTATGTTAACACCTATGGATTTTGAGTGAAAAATGGCCCGGAAGCGAAAGTGAAAAAAATTCGTATTTTAACCATTTATATGTGTAAGACTCTTAATCTTGAGCGTTTCCTTACAGATTCGTCGAAAAACATCGAAAGAAACAAAGGTTTTTCACATAGTCATTCGGGTGCCTCCACGAGGGTCTTTTCGTACGGGTTGAGGTTGTGAAGTCTTTTCGACACGAGTAAATGTTTTTTTTTTTCCATATTTTAAGCTTAGGACAATCTTTAGTGGATATGGTATGATACTAAAATGAGAAAACAACTTTTCAGATCGAGTTAACGACCCTGTCCCAATGGGCAAAAAAGTTCCTATGTTAACACCTATGGATTTTGAGTGCAAAATGGCCCGGAAGCGAAAGTGAATAAAATTCGTATTTTAACCATTTATATGTGTAAGACTCTTAAACTTGAGCGTTTTCGTACAGATTCGTCGAAAAATATCGAAAGAAACAAAGGTTTTTCACATAGTCATTCGGGTGCCTCCACGAGGGTCTTTTCGTAAGGGTTGAGTTTGTGAAGTCTTTTCGACACGAGTAAATGTTTTTTTTTTTCCATATTTTAAGCTTAGGACAATCTTTAGTGGATATGGTATGATACTAAAACGAGAAAACAACTTTTGAGATCGAGTTAACGACCCTGTCCCAATGGGCAAAAAAGTTCCTATGTTAACACCTATGGATTTTGAGTGAAAAATGGCCCGGAAGCGAAAGTGAAAAAAATTCGTATTTTAACCATTTATATGTGTAAGACTCTTAAACTTGAGCGTTTCCTTACAGATTCGTCGAAAAACATCGAAAGAAACAAAGGTTTTTCACATAGTCAATCGGGTGCCTCCACGAGGTTCTTTTCGTAAGGGTTGAGGTTGTGAAGTCTTTTCGACACGAGTAAATGTTTTTTTTCTTCCATATTTTAAGCTTAGGACAATCTATAGTGGATATGGTATGATACTAAAACGAGAAAACAACTTTTCAGATCGAGTTAACGACCCTGTCCCAATGGGCAAAAAAGTTCCTATGTTAACACCTATGGATTTTGAGTGAAAAATGGCCCGGAAGCGAAAGTGAAAAAAATTCGTATTTTAACCATTTATATGTGTAAGACTCTTAATCTTGAGCGTTTCCTTACAGATTCGTCGAAAAACATCGAAAGAAACAAAGGTTTTTCACATAGTCATTCGGGTGCCTCCACGAGGGTCTTTTCGTAAGGGTTGAGGTTGTGAAGTCTTTTCGACACGAGTAAATGTTTTTTTTTTTCCATATTTTAAGCTTAGGACAATCTTTAGTGGATATGGTATGATACTAAAATGAGAAAACAACTTTTCAGATCGAGTTAACGACCCTGTCCCAATGGGCAAAAAAGTTCCTATGTTAACACCTATGGATTTTGAGTGCAAAATGGCCCGGAAGCGAAAGTGAATAAAATTCGTATTTTAACCATTTATATGTGTAAGACTCTTAAACTTGAGCGTTTCCTTATAGATTCGTCGAAAAACATCGAAAGAAACAAAGGTTTTTCACATAGTCATTCGGGTGCCTCCACGAGGGTCTTTTCGTAAGGGTTGAGGTTGTGAAGTCTTTTCGACACAATAAATGTTTTTTTTCTTCCATATTTTAAGCTTAGGACAATCTTTAATGGATATGGTATGATACTAAAATGAGAAAACAACTTTTCAGATCGAGTTAACGACCCTGTCCCAATGGGCAAAAAAGTTCCTATGTTAACACCTATGGATTTTGAGTGCAAAATGGCCCGGAAGCGAAAGTGAATAAAATTCGTATTTTAACCATTTATATGTGTAAGACTCTTAAACTTGAGCGTTTCCTTACAGATTCGTCGAAAAACATCGAAAGAAACAAAGGTTTTTCACATAGTCAATCGGGTGCCTCCACGAGGTTCTTTTCGTAAGGGTTGAGGTTGTGAAGTCTTTTCGACACGAGTAAATGTTTTTTTTCTTCCATATTTTAAGCTTAGGACAATCTATAGTGGATATGGTATGATACTAAAACGAGAAAACAACTTTTCAGATCGAGTTAACGACCCTGTCCCAATGGGCAAAAAAGTTCCTATGTTAACACCTATGGATTTTGAGTGAAAAATGGCCCGGAAGCGAAAGTGAAAAAAATTCGTATTTTAACCATTTATATGTGTAAGACTCTTAATCTTGAGCGTTTCCTTACAGATTCGTCGAAAAACATCGAAAGAAACAAAGGTTTTTCACATAGTCATTCGGGTGCCTCCACGAGGGTCTTTTCGTACGGGTTGAGGTTGTGAAGTCTTTTCGACACGAGTAAATGTTTTTTTTTTTCCATATTTTAAGCTTAGGACAATCTTTAGTGGATATGGTATGATACTAAAATGAGAAAACAACTTTTCAGATCGAGTTAACGACCCTGTCCCAATGGGCAAAAAAGTTCCTATGTTAACACCTATGGATTTTGAGTGCAAAATGGCCCGGAAGCGAAAGTGAATAAAATTCGTATTTTAACCATTTATATGTGTAAGACTCTTAAACTTGAGCGTTTTCGTACAGATTCGTCGAAAAATATCGAAAGAAACAAAGGTTTTTCACATAGTCATTCGGGTGCCTCCACGAGGGTCTTTTCGTAAGGGTTGAGTTTGTGAAGTCTTTTCGACACGAGTAAATGTTTTTTTTTTTCCATATTTTAAGCTTAGGACAATCTTTAGTGGATATGGTATGATACTAAAACGAGAAAACAACTTTTGAGATCGAGTTAACGACCCTGTCCCAATGGGCAAAAAAGTTCCTATGTTAACACCTATGGATTTTGAGTGAAAAATGGCCCGGAAGCGAAAGTGAAAAAAATTCGTATTTTAACCATTTATATGTGTAAGACTCTTAAACTTGAGCGTTTCCTTACAGATTCGTCGAAAAACATCGAAAGAAACAAAGGTTTTTCACATAGTCAATCGGGTGCCTCCACGAGGTTCTTTTCGTAAGGGTTGAGGTTGTGAAGTCTTTTCGACACGAGTAAATGTTTTTTTTCTTCCATATTTTAAGCTTAGGACAATCTATAGTGGATATGGTATGATACTAAAACGAGAAAACAACTTTTCAGATCGAGTTAACGACCCTGTCCCAATGGGCAAAAAAGTTCCTATGTTAACACCTATGGATTTTGAGTGAAAAATGGCCCGGAAGCGAAAGTGAAAAAAATTCGTATTTTAACCATTTATATGTGTAAGACTCTTAATCTTGAGCGTTTCCTTACAGATTCGTCGAAAAACATCGAAAGAAACAAAGGTTTTTCACATAGTCATTCGGGTGCCTCCACGAGGGTCTTTTCGTAAGGGTTGAGGTTGTGAAGTCTTTTCGACACGAGTAAATGTTTTTTTTTTTCCATATTTTAAGCTTAGGACAATCTTTAGTGGATATGGTATGATACTAAAATGAGAAAACAACTTTTCAGATCGAGTTAACGACCCTGTCCCAATGGGCAAAAAAGTTCCTATGTTAACACCTATGGATTTTGAGTGCAAAATGGCCCGGAAGCGAAAGTGAATAAAATTCGTATTTTAACCATTTATATGTGTAAGACTCTTAAACTTGAGCGTTTCCTTATAGATTCGTCGAAAAACATCGAAAGAAACAAAGGTTTTTCACATAGTCATTCGGGTGCCTCCACGAGGGTCTTTTCGTAAGGGTTGAGGTTGTGAAGTCTTTTCGACACAATAAATGTTTTTTTTCTTCCATATTTTAAGCTTAGGACAATCTTTAATGGATATGGTATGATACTAAAATGAGAAAACAACTTTTCAGATCGAGTTAACGACCCTGTCCCAATGGGCAAAAAAGTTCCTATGTTTACACCTATGGATTTTGAGTGCAAAATGGCCCGGAAGCGAAAGTGAAAAAAATTCGTATTTTAACCATTTATATGTGTAAGACTCTTAAACTTGAGCGTTTCCTTACAGATTCGTCGAAAAACATCGAAAGAAACAAAGGTTTTTCACATAGTCATTCGGGTGCCTCCACGAGGGTCTTTTCGTAAGGGTTGAGGTTGTGAAGTCTTTTCGACACGAGTAAATGTTTTTTTTTTCCTATTTTAAGATTAGAACAATCTTTAGTGGATATGGTATGATACTAAAACGAGAAAACAACTTTTCAGATCGAGTTAACGACCTTGTCCCAATGGGCGAAAAAGTTCCTTTGTTAACACCTATGGATTTTGAGTGCAAAATGGCCCGGAAGCGAAAGTGAATAAAATTCGTATTTTAACCATTTATATGTGTAAGACTCTTAAACTTGAGCGTTTCCTTATAGATTCGTCGAAAAACATCGAAAGAAACAAAGGTTTTTCACATAGTCATTCGGGTGCCTCCACGAGGGTCTTTTCGTAAGGGTTGAGGTTGTGAAGTCTTTTCGACACAATAAATGTTTTTTTTCTTCCATATTTTAAGCTTAGGACAATCTTTAGTGGATATGGTATGATACTAAAATGAGAAAACAACTTTTCAGATCGAGTTAACGACCCTGTCCCAATGGGCAAAAAAGTTCCTATGTTTACACCTATGGATTTTGAGTGCAAAATGGCCCGGAAGCGAAAGTGAAAAAAATTCGTATTTTAACCATTTATATGTGTAAGACTCTTAAACTTGAGCGTTTCCTTACAGATTCGTCGAAAAACATCGAAAGAAACAAAGGTTTTTCACATAGTCATTCGGGTGCCTCCACGAGGGTCTTTTCGTAAGGGTTGAGGTTGTGAAGTCTTTTCGACACGAGTAAATGTTTTTTTTTTCCTATTTTAAGATTAGAACAATCTTTAGTGGATATGGTATGATACTAAAACGAGAAAACAACTTTTCAGATCGAGTTAACGACCTTGTCCCAATGGGCGAAAAAGTTCCTTTGTTAACACCTATGGATTTTGAGTGCAAAATGGCCCGGAAGCGAAAGTGAATAAAATTCGTATTTTAACCATTTATATGTGTAAGACTCTTAAACTTGAGCGTTTCCTTACAGATTCGTTGAAAAATATCGAAAGAAACAAAGGTTTTTCACATAGTCATTCGGGTGCCTCCACGAGGGTCATTTCGTAAGGGTTGAGTTTGTGAAGTCTTTTCCACACGAGTAAATGTTTTTTTTCTTCCATATTTTAAGCTTAGGACAATCTTTAGTGGATATGGTATGATACTAAAACGAGAAAACAACTTTTGAGATCGAGTTAACGACCCTGTCCCAATGGGCAAAAAAGTTCCTATGTTAACACCTATGGATTTTGAGTGAAAAATGGCCCGGAAGCGAAAGTGAAAAAAATTCGTATTTTAACCATTTATATGTGTAAGACTCTTAAACTTGAGCGTTTCCTTACAGATTCGTCGAAAAACATCGAAAGAAACAAAGGTTTTTCACATAGTCATTCGGGTGCCTCCACGAGGGTCTTTTCGTAAGGGTTGAGGTTGTGAAGTCTTTTCGACACGATAAATGTTTTTTTTCTTCCATATTTTAAGCTTAGGACAATCTTTAGTGGATATGGTATGATACTAAAATGAGAAAACAACTTTTCAGATCGAGTTAACGACCCTGTCCCAATGGGCAAAAAAGTTCCTATGTTTACACCTATGGATTTTGAGTGCAAAATGGCTCGGAAGCGAAAGTGAAAAAAATTCGTATTTTAACCATTTATATGTGTAAGACTCTTAAACTTGAGCGTTTCCTTACAGATTCGTCGAAAAACATCGAAAGAAACAAAGGTTTTTCACATAGTCATTCGGGTGCCTCCACGAGGGTCTTTTCGTAAGGGTTGAGGTTGTGAAGTCTTTTCGACACGAGTAAATGTTTTTTTTTTTCCTATTTTAAGCTTAGGACAATCTTTAGTGGATATGGTATGATACTAAAACGAGAAAACAACTTTTCAGATCGAGTTAACGACCCTGTCCCAATGGGCGAAAAAGTTCCTTTGTTAACACCTATGGATTTTGAGTGCAAAATGGCCCGGAAGCGAAAGTGAAAAAAATTCGTATTTTAACCATTTATATGTGTAAGACTCTTAAACTTGAGCGTTTCCTTACAGATTCGTCGAAAAATATCGAAAGAAACAAAGGTTTTTCACATAGTCATTCGGGTGCCTCCACGAGGGTCATTTCGTAAGGGTTGAGTTTGTGAAGTCTTTTCCACACGAGTAAATGTTTTTTTTCTTCCATATTTTAAGCTTAGGACAATCTTTAGTGGATATGGTATGATACTAAAACGAGAAAACAACTTTTCAGATCGAGTTAACGACACTGTCCCAATGGGCAAAAAAGTTCTTATGTTAACACCTATGGATTTTGAGTGAAAAACGGCCCGGAAGCGAAAGTGAAAAAAATTCGTATTTTAACCATTTATATGTGTAAGACTCTTAAACTTGAGCGTTTCCTTATAGATTCGTCGAAAAACATCGAAAGAAACAAAGGTTTTTCACATAGTCATTCGGGTGACTCCACGAGGGTCTTTTCGTAAGGGTTGAGGTTGTGAAGTCTTTTTGACACAATAAATGTTTTTTTTCTTCCATATTTTAAGCTTAGGACAATCTTTAGTGGATATGGTATGATACTAAAACGAGAAAACAACTTTTCAGATCGAGTTAACGACCCTGTCCCAATGGGCAAAAAAGTTCCTATGTTAACACCTATGGATTTTGAGTGCAAAATGGCCCGGAAGCGAAAGTGAAAAAAATTCGTATTTTAACCATTTATATGTGTAAGACTCTTAAACTTGAGCGTTTCCTTACAGATTCGTCGAAAAACATCGAAAGAAACAAAGGTTTTTCACATAGTCATTCGGGTGCCTCCACGAGGGTCTTTTCGTAAGGGTTGAGGTTGTGAAGTCTTTTCGACACGAGTAAATGTTTTTTTTTTCCTATTTTAAGATTAGAACAATCTTTAGTGGATATGGTATGATACTAAAACGAGAAAACAACTTTTCAGATCGAGTTAACGACCTTGTCCCAATGGGCGAAAAAGTTCCTTTGTTAACACCTATGGATTTTGAGTGCAAAATGGCCCGGAAGCGAAAGTGAATAAAATTCGTATTTTAACCATTTATATGTGTAAGACTCTTAAACTTGAGCGTTTCCTTACAGATTCGTTGAAAAATATCGAAAGAAACAAAGGTTTTTCACATAGTCATTCGGGTGCCTCCACGAGGGTCATTTCGTAAGGGTTGAGTTTGTGAAGTCTTTTCCACACGAGTAAATGTTTTTTTTCTTCCATATTTTAAGCTTAGGACAATCTTTAGTGGATATGGTATGATACTAAAACGAGAAAACAACTTTTGAGATCGAGTTAACGACCCTGTCCCAATGGGCAAAAAAGTTCCTATGTTAACACCTATGGATTTTGAGTGAAAAATGGCCCGGAAGCGAAAGTGAAAAAAATTCGTATTTTAACCATTTATATGTGTAAGACTCTTAAACTTGAGCGTTTCCTTACAGATTCGTCGAAAAACATCGAAAGAAACAAAGGTTTTTCACATAGTCATTCGGGTGCCTCCACGAGGGTCTTTTCGTAAGGGTTGAGGTTGTGAAGTCTTTTCGACACGATAAATGTTTTTTTTCTTCCATATTTTAAGCTTAGGACAATCTTTAGTGGATATGGTATGATACTAAAATGAGAAAACAACTTTTCAGATCGAGTTAACGACCCTGTCCCAATGGGCAAAAAAGTTCCTATGTTTACACCTATGGATTTTGAGTGCAAAATGGCTCGGAAGCGAAAGTGAAAAAAATTCGTATTTTAACCATTTATATGTGTAAGACTCTTAAACTTGAGCGTTTCCTTACAGATTCGTCGAAAAACATCGAAAGAAACAAAGGTTTTTCACATAGTCATTCGGGTGCCTCCACGAGGGTCTTTTCGTAAGGGTTGAGGTTGTGAAGTCTTTTCGACACGAGTAAATGTTTTTTTTTCCTATTTTAAGCTTAGGACAATCTTTAGTGGATATGGTATGATACTAAAACGAGAAAACAACTTTTCAGATCGAGTTAACGACCCTGTCCCAATGGGCGAAAAAGTTCCTTTGTTAACACCTATGGATTTTGAGTGCAAAATGGCCCGGAAGCGAAAGTGAAAAAAATTCGTATTTTAACCATTTATATGTGTAAGACTCTTAAACTTGAGCGTTTCCTTACAGATTCGTCGAAAAATATCGAAAGAAACAAAGGTTTTTCACATAGTCATTCGGGTGCCTCCACGAGGGTCATTTCGTAAGGGTTGAGTTTGTGAAGTCTTTTCCACACGAGTAAATGTTTTTTTTCTTCCATATTTTAAGCTTAGGACAATCTTTAGTGGATATGGTATGATACTAAAACGAGAAAACAACTTTTCAGATCGAGTTAACGACACTGTACCAATGGGCAAAAAAGTTCTTATGTTAACACCTATGGATTTTGAGTGAAAAACGGCCCGGAAGCGAAAGTGAAAAAAATTCGTATTTTAACCATTTATATGTGTAAGACTCTTAAACTTGAGCGTTTCCTTATAGATTCGTCGAAAAACATCGAAAGAAACAAAGGTTTTTCACATAGTCATTCGGGTGACTCCACGAGGGTCTTTTCGTAAGGGTTGAGGTTGTGAAGTCTTTTCGACACAATAAATGTTTTTTTTCTTCCATATTTTAAGCTTAGGACAATCTTTAGTGGATATGGTATGATACTAAAACGAGAAAACAACTTTTCAGATCGAGTTAACGACCCTGTCCCAATGGGCAAAAAAGTTCCTATGTTAACACCTATGGATTTTGAGTGAAAAATGGCCCGGAAGCGAAAGTGAATAAAATTCGTATTTTAACCATTTATATGTGTAAGACTCTTAAACTTGAGCGTTTCCTTACAGATTCGTCGAAAAACATCGAAAGAAACAAAGGTTTTTCACATAGTCATTCGGGTGCCTCCACGAGGGTCTTTTCGTAAGGGTTGAGGTTGTGAAGTCTTTTCGACACGATAAATGTTTTTTTTCTTCCATATTTTAAGCTTAGGACAATCTTTAGTGGATATGGTATGATACTAAAATGAGAAAACAACTTTTCAGATCGAGTTAACGACCCTGTCCCAATGGGCAAAAAAGTTCCTATGTTTACACCTATGGATTTTGAGTGCAAAATGGCTCGGAAGCGAAAGTGAAAAAAATTCGTATTTTAACCATTTATATGTGTAAGACTCTTAAACTTGAGCGTTTTCTTACAGATTCGTCGAAAAACATCGAAAGAAACAAAGGTTTTTCACATAGTCATTCGGGTGCCTCCACGAGGGTCTTTTCGTAAGGGTTGAGGTTGTGAAGTCTTTTCTACACGAGTAAATGTTTTTTTTTCCTATTTTAAGCTTAGGACAATCTTTAGTGGATATGGTATGATACTAAAACGAGAAAACAACTTTTCAGATCGAGTTAACGACCCTGTCCCAATGGGCGAAAAAGTTCCTTTGTTAACACCTATGGATTTTGAGTGCAAAATGGCCCGGAAGCGAAAGTGAAAAAAATTCGTATTTTAACCATTTATATGTGTAAGACTCTTAAACTTGAGCGTTTCCTTACAGATTCGTCGAAAAACATCGAAAGAAACAAAGGTTTTTCACATAGTCATTCGGGTGCCTCCACGAGGGTCTTTTCGTAAGGGTTGAGGTTGTGAAGTCTTTTCGACACGAGTAAATGTTTTTTTTCTTCCATATTTTAAGCTTAGGAAAATCTTTAGTGGATATGGTATGATACTAAAACGAGAAAACAACTTTTCAGATCGAGTTAACGACCCTGTCCCAATGGGCGAAACAGTTCCTTTGTTAACACCTATGGATTTTGAGTGCAAAATGGCCCGGAAGCGAAAGTGAATAAAATTCGTATTTTAACCATTTATATGTGTAAGACTCTTAAACTTGAGCGTTTTCTTACAGATTCGTCGAAAAACATCGAAAGAAACAAAGGTTTTTCACATAGTCATTCGGGTGCCTCCACGAGGGTCTTTTCGTAAGGGTTGAGTTTGTGAAGTCTTTTCCACACGAGTAAATGTTTTTTTTCTTCCATATTTTAAGCTTAGGACAATCTTTAGTGGATATGGTATGATACTAAAACGAGAAAACAACTTTTGAGATCGAGTTAACGACCCTGTCCCAATGGGCAAAAAAGTTCCTATGTTAACACCTATGGATTTTGAGTGAAAAATGGCCCGGAAGCGAAAGTGAAAAAAATTCGTATTTTAACCATTTATATGTGTAAGACTCTTAAACTTGAGCGTTTCCTTACAGATTCGTCGAAAAACATCGAAAGAAACAAAGGTTTTTCACATAGTCATTCGGGTGCCTCCACGAGGGTCTTTTCGTAAGGGTTGAGGTTGTGAAGTCTTTTCGACACGAGTAAATGTTTTTTTTTCCTATTTTAAGCTTAGGACAATCTTTAGTGGATATGGTATGATACTAA